>NC_141058.1:40441614-41169114 GCF_041138505.1 Cibotium barometz
CCAAGATCTCCTCATATTGGTCAGGGTTAGGTATAAGCCGCAACACTCCATCATTACCCTGACGATATAATCTCCCTGAGATTAACTTGAATGGTCGCCATAGGTCCACATTAGGACCCGCTAGTTGTATCTGCCCACTTGTCAAAATTTCTAAGATGGGTTCAGACCATTTAGGAGTTGTCTCTACAAGGAAAAGTGTTGAATCTAACATATCATCATCCACACCCACCACACAGGAGCTTCTCCAGAGGTGATTCGAGACAAATGATCTGCCCTTAGATGAGTTGTTCCTTTTTGGACTGCCACTTCAAAATCAAACTCAAGAAGGATGACAAACCACCTCACAATCCTTCCAGTTGCACAAGGCTTATTCACCAAATATAGCAGTGCTTGATGGTCCACAAAAAATATAAATTTGTTCGCCAAAAGGTAATGGCGAAACTTTTTCACTGCATATATCATGGACAAACCTTCTCTTTCTGTTGTGGTATAATTCTTCTCAGCATTGTTCAACTGTCGACTAGCATATGAGATTGGGAAATCCTTATTATGTTCTCCCGATTGAGCCAAAATACATCCAATTGCAAAGTTTGAAGCATCAATATGGACATGAAAGA
Organism: Cibotium barometz; assembly: GCF_041138505.1. NCBI lineage: Eukaryota > Viridiplantae > Streptophyta > Polypodiopsida > Cyatheales > Cibotiaceae > Cibotium > Cibotium barometz. Next base: position 40,442,232 of record NC_141058.1, read on the forward strand.
TTTGGTTCCAGTCTGGTGCTCGTAAGATGGGTGCAGACACTAATGCTTCCTTCAACTTTTCAAAGGATTCCTCACACTCGTCAGTCCAATTAAACTTTACAAGAAGAGCATATAATGGTCTGGCTAGGACAGCGTACATGTAGATGAATCGACGATAATAGCCACAATGTCCCATGAATATTTTTACCCCTTTAGGGTTGATAGGCCGAGGTAATGAGACAATGACATCAATTTTATCCATATCTGTTGAAATTCCATTGCGAGAAACAATATGGCCCAAAAAATCATGATAATTCTTTTTCTCTAGAATTTAATATTTTCAAGGGTTATTTAATGTTGAAGTACATTTTCTCGTGCTGACATTAGATAGACCCAAGTTATTCGCATATTATTAATACGATTATACCTCATATAAATAGTTATTTCTGTTTAGATTTATTCTAAACGATGTTTTCATGATTTTTTACCATTGTTTAGCCATTCTTTTTGGACATGTTCCTTAATTTCTTCAATGATGACTAGAATCTGCGTTTAAAGTGTGTTTCACCTATGACACTTTTCCATGATAATTTATTTTGCACTTGTTTAAGTGTAGTCGATGCTTAATTTTTTAACCCTAAGACAAATTCTATCATGGATTAGTTGATGTGTTTGTTTTGGTGGATTTGATTGGATGTTTTTCAAGTTTTATTTGGACTCATCAGGTTCTGTCTCTAGATCACTCGTGTCTAGGAGTTTTTAATGAGTGTTACACACATGTGTTTCACTTTCTTACTTTGGAGTTTTGCTTGAACGACACCACATTCATATACTCCAGATTGATGAGTTGGCCACCAATTTTAATGCTTCTTTTGGCATGATTAATGACCATTAGATGGCATGCATTGATTTTTATTATCAACTATGGTTTTCATGGATTTGAGGAGCTTCTATGCTTTTATCCATGGTTTTATTAGGATCTTTTGATCTTTATTTCATGTGCTCTGAAGATAGCATTTGCCTTCTTTTTTTTGCACATAATTTTGGAGTATATTCCTTGTACTCGTGTACATATTCCAACTTGGATACCTAGTTGCTTATGTATCTAGGTGAGTTATTTTCCTACCCCAACTTTAGTGTGTTTATTGGGTAGTTATCATTAGAAAGGCGCTAATAATTCAAATTCTTTTCTAATGATGTACTCAAAAAGAGTTATTCCTTGATGTAGTCTCAGGTATATAAAGACAGGTTTTAGTATCTGAAAGTCTAGGATAAGGCCATCTTATTCATTTTATACAGGATTTTATTCATATATCCTAGATGGCATACTAGGGAGTTTCAAATTGTTAAGGTATGTATGGGTGGTATCATGGTGGTATGGGAAGCTAGCAATCCCTCATATATATTATCTTATGGGATAATTTGGGCTCAAGATTGTTGCTTTGCTAACATCACTTGGCATGTTGACCTAAACATCAAAGAAAATCTCATTTTCTAAATTCACTTAAAGTTGTAATGTACGCATTCTCTAGATAAACTTCTTTTATCTATAGCCTGCATGTATTGATGAGTGTAATCTCGTCGGCATATTCATTTGTTGAAATCTCTTTCTTTAGAGTCCAACAATTTTATCTTGTTGGCCAAGGACAAGAGAAGGGTTTGTTGCTTGCAAAAAGGGCTAATGGTAGACAACCAAAAAAATGGATTAAGCACCGAATAAACATTTAATAAGTAAAACATCTCTTTTCTCTCTCTCTCTCTCTCTCTATATATATATATATATATATTATATTATATTATATTATATATATTATATATATATAATATAATATAATATATATATATATATATATATATGATCAAGTACATCCTTTTTAAGTCCTGGCCAGAAGAAGCTTTCTTCACAGACATATAGGTTTTTATGGATGTCTAGCTATCAGGCTATCATGGGTTTCTCTCAGAATTCTTCCCTTTATTCCCTCATCATTGGGGATACATAGCCAATTATTATAATACATGCATCCTTCATCCAATTTGTACCCACCAAGAACTCGACTCATTTCCTGAGGAGTCTTGCTTTCCTACATCACAGAAGGGTAGCAATAGGGGCAAAGAATTTATCCTACATGATTTTCTCCTTTGCTTCATTGATCTCAATGGATTTGACACCATTGTAATTGCAAACAAGGGGGATTTTCTGATGAGTGCATCTGCAACCACATTTTCTTTCCGTGGCTGAACAACTCTTACTCCTTGTTTCAATATCTTCCCCGACGTACGTGTGGGTATCTTCGGTGACCCAAAGCCCGAGCACCGTATGGTCAACACCCTCTAGGATCCTTCGCAGGTCACCTAGCGCTTCACTCATAGGCCGATTCCTTGGTCCCTCATCCACTGTACCGGAAGCTCACCATTTAAATCAAACCGAGGCTGGTCAAGACCTCGGTCGACCTTGCTATGCATATATATATATATATATATATGTATGTATATATATATATATATGTATATATATATATATATGTATATATATATATATATCCGTGTCTCTTTCACTTTCTTTGGCGGGAAGTGTTATAATTTTTTTTAAATTTAATTATTTCATTATTTTTGTGGTCAAAAGCCTCTTAAATTTCTTTTTCTTTTTTTTTAGCATCAACATGGCCAGCATCACACTAAGTTTTAATTGAGCCATCATGATGATTAAAAGGCCATCACCCAAGTATAAATTGGGCCATCATGATGATTTGAAGGCCATCACTATAAGAATAAATTGGATCGTTGGTGATGATTTAAAAAAATAATATTCAAATGCCAACAATAAAATAATAAATTGGATCATCTAAGAATAAATTGGGCGGTAAGAGTTGTTTTTCTTGAATACATACCCAACTGCACTTGTCTTCTAAAATGTTGTGTATTGGTCATCCAGGAAGTTCTTTTGACTGTGCTTATATCCTTAATATCTCCATTTTATTGTTGGCCTTTTAGGAGTGGAATGATTCATTATTGAGATCTGTTTGGTTTTGTTGCTTTTTTTTAAATGTTTCTATAGCAAATGATTACTAATGCCTCGCCGCCATGTCACAATATATGGGCATACTAGAGAAATAAAATTTGTTCTTTGCTTTGATCTCATCGATATTGCAAGGTATCCATTTTGGACACCTACAAGAGCATTTTGAACTAGGAGAAATAAGAATTTGGCTAGGTTGTCCCGAGTACCAGGGAAAAGACTTCCCAGGCCCCCTAGCCGGATATTCATGCAAACTTAAAACTAGTCACACCACTTACACACCCAATATGAAATTGCCTTTTTCACAGATTCAATGGTCTTCAAAACAATCATTTAATGAAACCATAGTGTCACTGATCATAATCCTCTAATTATCCAGTTGAATCCTTATTTCCATCGGTGTACCTATGGCATCATTGGCAACCAGAACGCTCACCCCATGTCCACTCATCATCGATAGTTCCTAGCTTATAGTAATCGACAAGTATTCACTTTAACAAAAATGGAGTCTCCGTTGAAGATCAGCAAGATCAACCACCAATAGATCCATATAAAAGAGCCATGGACTCATCCATTGAGGACCAGCAAGGTCAATCAACCATATCCATGCCCGAATTCAGAAAACAACTCTTACTTCTTGTTCCAATATCTTCCCCGACGTACGTGTGGGTATCTTCAGTGACCAAGAGCCCAAGCACCGTATGGTCAGCACCCTCTAGGATCCTTCGCAGGTCACCTAGCGCTTCACTCATAGGCCGCTTCCTTGGTCCCTCATCCACTATACTGGAAGCTCACCATTTAAATCAAACCGAGGCTGGTCAAGACCTCGGTCGACCTTGCTACGCGAGACGTCCTCCGTCAGCAGTTGTAACTTTAACAGATAGGTCTCCAAGACCTCATTCACAAGACGGTCAAAATGCTTCCTCAGCATTCTTGACATAAAACAGATAGGTCTCCACGACCTCATTCACAAGACGGTCAAAATGCTTCCCCAGCATTCTTGACATAAAACAGATAGGTCTCCACGACCTCATTCACAAGACGGTCAAAATGCTTCCCCAGCATTCTTGACATAAAACAGTCATTTAAAAACAGATTTCATATACAAATACAGTTCACACAATATTTCCATCTTTTCTCATCACTCCACATCCTTTCACATTAATCCCTATCTTTTCTCATCTTCCCATAATTTTTTTTCTTCATCGATCCCTATCACATCACATCATTCCCACATCCGATCACATCCAATCGCATCATCCACACATCAATCCACATCATCCATACATCCATCCACATCTTCCATACATCCATCCACATTAATCCACACGTCAATCCACATCATCCATACATCCATCCACATCAATCCACATTATCCACACATCAATCCACATCATCCATACATCCATTCATGTCAATCCACATTATCCACACATCAATCCACATCATCCATACATCCATCCATCAATCCACATTATCCACACATCAATCCACATTCATTTCATAAGTATTCCCATTCTCATCTAATCACATATTTTTCTATCTCATCACTTATTTCCTCATTTATTCTCATCAGATCTCATCTACTTGCATCTACCCATACATCTCATCACTTCACATACATCAACATCTATCGAGTTTACATCGCATCTTATCACATCACATCTCATTCATTCACATACCGATTCACATGCTAACACATCCCGATTCACATCACATCACATATGGGTCTTGCAAAGATCCACCCTTGCCTCGCTTATCGAACGCCAAGTGCAAGGACAAACATTGGTAGTGAAGGGTACCTATTGGGTGGAATGGCATGTTTGTTGGTGACTTGAAAACATTGAAGTGTTTATATGGTTGTAGCTTGGGAGCCAATGCTGAGTTCACGTACTTGTATTGCAAATTTTCATTGAAAGAAGTAAATGACTCCTCTCAATGGAGAAGGGGGATTTTCTCTTACAAGCAAGGAGCCCCCCCAAGCCGTGGTGGGCAAAATGACAAGGAATGGGATCCAATTTTGTCCATCCCTTTGGAGAGGGCTCACATATGCACAATACATGCTGAGATACATATATTGGACAAGCTACTAGACCTCAGCATTGGCTATCTTTGGAGCATGAAGCCATAATCTAGCGCTAACACATGTATTCAACAAGTTGAGCAATTGCTTTCAAGGATGGGTTTCCATGAGGGCCATGTCAAACTCAAGCAAGATGACAAAAATCAGGAAAACATAATAGTAGGCCTACAAAAGTATCCATGGGCGGCACAAAGGCTAGACGGTTCCTTTCAAACCACGGTCCAAACCACGGTCCAAACTTGGGTAACAGCACACTTGGGTGGGAATACTGGAGAGAGTTGGTCGAGTGTACATTAAATAAAGTGCACATTAAATAAAGTGCAAACCCTGTAGCCTCGGTCAAGATAGCCAAAGTATGGAGCAAGCTTGACACTTTTATTTGCTTGTTGAGAAATGTGAGAAACGATCCTCAATATTATGATCAGTTTGTGGCCACATTGAATGAATTTACAAGACTTATGGTTGATGCCTGGGGAGAATCCCACATTATGCACTACATGGTATTCTTACTTATTTTGATCTCTCTATTGTTCGCTTGTTCACTAGCTTTGTGGAAGAATTGTATTCAAATTGTTTACTAATATGATTGCTTGCCTCCAGCATATAATCTATGCACATGGCCCTTGGTTTGTCAAAGGAATATGCACCTTTGGTGAAATGGAACACACACGGGATGGAAAAGTCTCACTATAAGGCAAAGGATGCTTATTTCAAGAACTCAAGACATGGCAGAGAGGTCACTCGAAGCAATGCTCTTCATGAGATATTTGACTGGTTTTACGCGTGTATCTGTGGGCATTTGCACAAAATAAGAAACGCAAAACAATATGCCATTGCCAATGCTCTAAAGTTTTTGAACATGAAGCGAAAGGGAGATATTTGGAGAGCCTCTTCCGCAACAAATAAGCATAGGAGATGGTTGCAAACACGAGTACGAGATGGAAAACACTGGAAGGCAACTTCGTGATTAAAAAAAAAACAAATTTTTGTAGTAGGGTATATAATATGGTAACCTACCATCATTTGTCACTTTTTTTTGTCTTCTCTTCTACATCTTCTGACATGGAACATGAGTCCCCCATGTCCACCTACAAACCCTGGGGGCCAACCAACCTACGACAAGCACACAAATTGAAGACCTTTCCCGACCTGCACGTCTTTCTTTCAAGCTCAAGAAGAAAGAAAGAAAAGCTAATCCTGGAGTGCCGGGTCAAACGAGCGTGGATCATGAAACTCAAAGCATCATGGAAGTGGCAACTAAAGCTCATGCACAAGTGACAACAAAAGCTCAAGGGCAAGGAGAATGCCACACAGTAGCTCCAGAACATCTTCAAATTCCAAGCATCATGCAAGTGGAAAATGAAGCTCACCAAGAAGTTGCCAAACCTATCAAACACCCCAGTGATAGCATATTTGCGCAAGCAACTGAACCAACTTGTTCAAAGGGCTAATGTCGTGGATTTATCTAACATAAGTGGAGGACATGGGGAAGAGCCTTCTTCACAAACCGATATAATTGCATATGAGGAAGCACCCATAGGTCCACAACGGCTCTAACTTTCACCCCAGGGTTTTTCACCCGATTCCTTCCACCGGCTACCATTAATACACATGCTATTTCCACGGCTACACGCTCCAGCACCATCTTTTTCTCCGCGTAGCAAGATGACAGAGATGAGGCAGCTGAGCAGCAGGTTCACGTTCAGCAAGCTCTCCCCAAAGCTCTAGCAGGGAATGAGACTCTCTCTCTCTCTCGCTACAGGTTCAGGTTCAGCAAGCTCTCCCCAAAGCTCTAGCAGGGAATGAGACTCTCTCGCTCACAGCAGCGTAGCAGGTTCAGGTTCAGCAAGCTCTCCCCAAAGCTCTAGCAGGGAATGAGACTCTCTCTCTCTCTCTGTCGCAGCAGGGAATGAGACTCTCTCTCTCTCGCAGCAGGTTCACGTTCAGCAAGCTCTCCCCAAAGCTCTAGCAGGGAATGAGACTCTCTCTCTCTCTCTCTCGCAGCAGGGAATGAGACTCTCTCTCTCTCGCAGCAGGTTCACGTTCAGCAAGCTCTCCCCAAAGCTCTAGTAGGGAATGAGACTCTCTCTCTCTCTCTCTCTCTCTCTCTCTCTCTCTCTCGCAGCAGGTTTTTAATTGGTTAATCATGTCTCTCCAAAACTAAAGCTTAGAGAATGCAATGAGTTCTCAAATGCCCCCCATCGATGTCTTCGATTCGACAGCATTGTGTTGGGTGCATTCATATGACAATCGTTCAAAATACAAATTTGTACTCAAAGCTAGCATCCCTTGGAACCGTGTTGCCGATTTTGTAAAAGGAGAAGCCGACAATGCAAAGTTTTTGACATCTTTCAAAAAATATAGCCACCATCACCGAGATGCCTCCAATCTTATAAAGATTGCACATGAATCATGGACTGAGAAGATAGTGTAAGTGTGTATTTGTTTTAGTTTGTCTAATCCATTCATTAATCATCACACACACACATACAATTAAATGTTTATCATTACTTCTTTTTTTTGTTTCGTTTTTGGTGTGGTTTTGGTCCTGCCTGGCACTAAAGCACCAATGCAATCTAACATTGCGGATGGCAAAGATGTCGAAAATACCAGCTCAATGAATGCAAGGACACTAGTAGCGAAGATGATGTTAAGGTCGAGGAGAATAGTAGTGACGAGTCGAATCGTGAAGATGGTGAGATGGAGGAGCGTAGTGAAACAAAAGAGTTGCCACAGCCAAGTGCAAAGAAGCCATGTAAGAAAAGGCGTCCTCCCATCACAAAGGGCAAGCAAAAGCGTGGATGTAAATGTCATTTTAGTGTCAAGAGGCTCGCACAAGATCTAGGGGTGGCCATAATATCTTATATACATCCATACCACACAAATGCAAATGATGAGTTTTGTCATGGTATAAGATTTGTTGATCCCTCTTTGAAGTTCTCTCCATGGATCTCAATGCAAAAGAAACTATGGGTTTCAAGCATGCTATATCGTGGTTTCTCGCTACATCAAGTGTTGGAAATGCATGTCCAAGCATTGCATTCAAGCCAAAGTCATGACCCTACATTTACTATGGTTAGGGATGACTTTTTGTCTATTCATGAAATCATGAATATATCTAGCAAGCTGGCTATTGATCAGTACTAGCTACACACAGATGATGCAGAAAGCACCAAGAGATGGTGTCACGAGAATCAATCAAGCACCTTTATCTACCAGGAGCAAGATGTGGAACATTCCAAGGAATTTATCCTTGGAATACAATCACCATGGCAAAGGGAGATGTGCAAGAAGTTCGGAAATGGGAACCTTCTTGTTGCGAGATGGATGCTACCTTTGGCACAAACAAATATAAGGTATGTGGTATAATGAATTATCATTTTTACTTCTTGTTCACTTTCTCTTAAGTTATAATAAATGATCATTTTTTACTTCTTGTTCACATTCTCACTTACCTTTAAAACACATGAACTGTTTCATTTGTATACAATCCTTGTTTTTTATGGTCATCGCAATGGTGTTCCCATTACTTGGGTACTTACATCTTCAGCTACATTTGAGTGTACTTGCACTTGGTTAACCAAGTTTAGAGATAATATGCTTGACTTTCGTAAATCATGGGAGCCTGGAGCCTTTATGGTTGATGATGCTGAAACGGAGATTAATGCACTGAGGTTAGGACCATATGTTAATTAATATGTGTTCAGTGCAAACTAATGAGAACCGTGTGTTTGAGTTCTATGTGACGTGTGCTTTCTATTTTTCGTAGGGTGGTGTTCAATCAATCCATTTTTCTATGCTTGTGGCATGTCAAACGTTGTTGGCTCCGACACCTTATTAAGAAGGTGAAGGAATGGCCCAAAAGAGCTTCTATGTTTTGGTCTTTGGGAAATATCATGAACATGCAAGGGTCAGCAAATTCTACTGACCATATAATCAAAGAGGATGCAAAGGCTATGATCTCTACCTTCTACTCCAACTTTAGAGATGAGGGGAGTTTTATTGAGTATTTCAAAACCTATTGGGAGGCTAAACTAGGTAAGGTTGAATTTTAAACTTTATACATACTCTTCTTATAGGTAAAATAATGCACACTTGCTCTGCTTCTTGTTCGTACTTCATTTCTTGCTCTTCTAACTTCATTTGTTTTATGTGCAGAAATGTGGGTGCATGCTTCCCGATTGCTTCCACATTCAGGACAAGACACTAATGGAGCAATAGAGTCATATCATGGGCAGCTCAAATATAAGTTCTTGGGCTCTTCCAAAAGGATGAGTTCGAGGCGGATGGATTGGCTCTTATACAAGTTAACATCTTCATGCTTGCCATATTATTGGTATGTTCAGCAGTTGAAGGACAATGGTTTTATGAGAAACAACGCCATTGAGAGAGTAGTGGAGAATTCTTATGAGCGAGCACTTCATATACCAGATGATAATGTCTCATTCCAGGTTGGTGGTGTTGCTATAGCATGCACACAAAAGCTTCATTTTACACAGTCTACAATTCCGATTTCCAATGGGCATGTTGTACATGTGCATGGGCAGAGCTTTGGAAATATTTGTAAGCACCAAATTCTCCTCCTCACCTTCAATTGTATCCTCCACGTTTACATTTTCTTTCTCCTCACCTTCAATTGTATCCTCACCATCTACATTTTCTTTCCTCCTCACCTTCAATTGTATCCTCCACGTCTACATTTTCTTCCTCCTCACCTTCACTTGCTTTCTTGGGTGTTGGGGTGCACAGGTCAGTGGGTTGCTCATAGCAACCTGCAAAATTAGATCATGTCATCCATGACCAATTAGTTTTGATATAACCCAATAATATAAATGTGTTAGCTTAACAATCATGCTACACATGATGATCCCATACCTTCTCTTTTGGAGCAACCAAACTTCCCCTCGTTGGCTCGACGCATGTAGCCAGCCTCGTGCTTTAAAACTTCTTCTACACAGCCAGGCATTTTAGAGAGCTTCATCTTCTTCGTTACCTTACATACGTCTGGTATTTCAAGACGTATGTCATGGCAGTTGAGAAGATGTGCCTCCATACACACTTTAGAGGGAAAAGGTTTCCTTGCATGATGACAATCAACAATCTTACAAAAAAATTGTCGAATATTTGCCCCCTCATGAACATGCTCAACGAACTGCACGCATAAAGGCATAATAAGTACAATCATGCATATATACGTCCAAGCAAATGAATATCTTGAAGAAACATCATTGATTGTACACGAGTTTGAACATGAGTATTATGAGCAAACAATAAGAGCATGAGAATGTATAAAATATCCCTACCATCTACATTGTTTGAACGTGTGAACAAATATGTTTGAACATGTGAATATACATGGTTTGAACATGTGAATACATTGTTTGAACATGCAAAAGAACAAAATTAAGGCAACCCGCAAGCTTTCAAACATATTGAAAATCATTAGAGACTAAAGACTAAAAACTTCTAAATACATGCAAGAGCTTCAAAGCGCACCTCGTCCGTTTTGCATCGCACAAAGAAATGGGTGGGCTTCTTGTATGTTGGCACGTCTATTCCCACTGGAGGAGTACCCTCTCGCTTCGGATAAACATGAGGTGCACTAATTGGAATCTCTGAAGCTCCCAACACGGATGGAGAGTTCACATTGTTTATGGAGCTTGAAATGATATAAGTTGTCATTTATGCTACATATAAAAAATGAAAGTAACATAAGGCCATGATATGTGTAATATATGACACTTGAATGCCCATGATTTGACTATTTTACTTACATTTACAATCTCTTGTGCATGCATGGACACACAAAGATTAGTACACATGCATGCATACAACCATTGTTCCTCTCTTCCGCCCCCACCCCCAGCTCCACCACCCACAAATTAAAATTGAGGTTGAAGGTTTTTTAAATTGTTGGGAAAAATGTTTTTTGCAAACACTATGCCTACTGCTCGTCCACTGTTCCTCTCTTTCGCCTCCACGCCCAGCTCCACCACCCATCAATTTAGCGCCCGTACTACCACAAGAGAATATGCCACACAAAAAAGGAGGGATAGAGGGGTGCGAAAATGGCCATACATAGCATTTTCACACCGCTCTAGCCATCACGATTTTCCTACTCTTAACCCATTTGAGCCACCCCAAAAGCTCTTTGCCGATGAGACTTTATCCAAAATTGAAACATCTTACTAGAAAAACCATGTGGGCCAAAAGGGTGCAAAAATGGCCATTGCACATGGCCCGAAGGGGCCTTTTCGCACCCTTCTGGCCATTTATTTTATCTCGTGAAACTTGATTAAAAGCACATACATGCTTAAACAAAATAGAAAATTGCAAGATAAAGTTTACATCAACAATTGCAACATGTACACATCGACAATTGCAAGATATATTACACATCGACAATTGCAAGATATATTCCTCATTTTTTGATCCCCTTTTCTCCGCAAATACGGTGGGCCAATTCCATATCCTTTACCATTATTGTGACCTGCTTTGCATGGATGGTGCACAAGTTGGTGTCCTCAAAAAGATTTACAAGGTACACTTCAACAGCTTCCTATAAGGCCTCAAGGGCAATCAATTGCATTAGACATTCCATCTTATACTCCCATAAAATTTCTTTGCACATTCATGAGAAATTCTCCCTCTGGATGTGAGAAGCTCTACGGACTCCTTGTAATGGCATATCTCTTAGAAAGCTTTGTACCCTGGGTGTTTCCTGTACGAGCAAGGCCATGAGGAAGACATTCAGCAGGATGTGCTTGTCATGGGCAAGGCTTGTAATAGTTTGACTTTCTTCTTTATCTACTTCTTCCTCGCTCCCCTTACTACTCTCGCTCCCCTTACTGCTCTTGCTCCCCTTACTGCTCCCCTTACTACTTCTTGCTCTTGCTCCCCTTACTGCTCTTGTTCTTGCTCTTGTTGTGTGGTGATGCATGGCAAGGTCTTTACTCCTACGGCTAGGTGGTTGGGAATCTCCATATGGGCCCATCTAGGCTTCCCCAAGTCAATGTCGGTGTCTGATGCACTGCTATCTACCATGCGATAATCCACCAACTTTACATGTTTGCTCCACTAGGATGAGCTGGCTTGCTCTGTGAATTTTTTCTTCAGATTGTGGTTGTATCGCTCCAAATTCTTCATTGCACTGTCCTTCAATCACGTGTGTCGTTATTCGGTCATCTTCCTCACTGTTTGCTCTGTGAATTTTTTCTTCAGATTGTGGTTGTATCGCTCCAAATTCTTCATTGCACTGTCCTTCAATCACGTGTGTCGTTATTCGGTCATCTTCCTCACTGTTTGCTTTGTGGTGAGAGGAGCTAAGGGCAAGGATGGGAAAGGCTCTAGTGTGTTTTTCTCACTGGCAAGGAATAGGCAAAAGTAGAGGTTAAGTATCGTGCAAGTTTGAAAGAAGTGATTGTGCCCAAGAGGAGTTGAGTGCTTGTGCTCTCAAGGTGCTTGTACAAAATGGACAAAAAGAGAGAGGGTGCTCATTTATAGTGACCAATGTAATCATTACACCAAACCCTAGTTTTTAGAGGAATGTCTTGCACCCAGAAGAAATGGGTTTTTAAAAACGAAACATAACATGGATCCATATTTGGCAAAAAAGAACCATTTACATTCTCATTTATAACACCTGATTACATTCTCATTTATAACACCTGATTACATTCGATAGATAATATCGATGTAGATCAGCCACACATCAACCCTAGGCCTCATTAAAATCTATAGGGGCCCATACTTTACCAACTCTCGTATGTGTAACCCTCCATGCCGCATGACATATAGGGCATGTCGTCCCTGCCCTCCACCTTGCTATTTTTTGACCCTTACTTTTCATTTTGACGATTTGGGCCAATTTGGAAATTTGAGCCCTCTCCTTAAAAGATTTCGTCCAAAGGTATAATGGAAGAACCAATCAAATATTTCTTTGAGATAGTTTGATCGAGTCCTACCACCTCCATGTCTTGTGTTTTTTAAATAAACTCCCCTTGCATGGTAATTACTTTTCTCCATTCCTTGGGTACTCCACATGTCAAGCGAGCCATAGGCATTCATGAACCATGAACCATGAGCATACAAGATGTGCTACATATACCAAACAAAAACACCATTCAGGAAAAGTGCATTAGAAGAAGAAATCTATTTTGCAAAACCTTTAAAAGCATTATATTACCATGTAATACACAATATTCAATTCACCCCATGTGCGGACCACAACTTCAATGAAGCTTTGCAACTCTGCTTGAAATTATTTGTGGTTTTCCTCTATTTTGCTGCTTTCACTCATCAACTGCACTACCTTATTAAAATTTTCCCACACTTGCTCACACAAAACAATAATGTTTGTATCCAAGCAGTCCAAAGTAGTACAAGCACAAAGGTCTTTCCATAGCTCCCATCTCTTTCCAGGAACATTTTCACCTTCCTCAACATGTTGCTTGTCTACATTTCTCTAAACCTTCTCGCGTTTGTTTTAATAGGCTTTTGGAGAAACCTTCTCGCCTTGCCTCCACTCATTGAAACCTTTTGAGAAACCATATGTGAAACTCTAGAGGTATTTTGGTTAACTCGTATCTCCACGCTATCCCCATGGCAACCAATGTCATTTAAAATCTTTTCCACTCTAGCAAGTCAAGTTTTACCAGGCATAGTGAACACATAGTCTATGTGACACTTTAAGAGGTGATAAAAAATACACATGAAAGCATACAAAGTACAAAAGTGAACATTCCTAAGAGGGAAAGGAATTATGGGGTTCCAGCTGTTATCCCTTAAGTCCCTATTTGGAGGTGCCAACATAGGTGATGAAAGGACACCACTATCCCACTCTCCCTTGGAATTTCCTATTTTCTCACATTCCTCTTCACCATTGGCCATCCCCCTTCATTTCTTCTTGGTTTTTTGTTTCAATCCATACATGCACCAAGGGCATGGGTGAGCTATATTTGCACCTTGAGTGCAACCTAGCATACACTTAATTATCTTCAGATTCCCACCAAGATGCTAATCAATGTCAAAGCTCCCTAAACCATCAACATCTAGCTTCTCACCCCCTATTTGTGACTTTATCACATCACTAACCTAAGGCAACCTCTCAAAAACCCATGCTAACATCTTATGTGTCTCCTTAAGAACCTAAAATGCTCCTAACCACCATATATCTTTATCTGATTGAACACTAAATGATGGTTTAGTGTGTGCAATATTGTCATTCCCTTACTCTTGAAAATCAACTGTGTGATCTCTCCCTCATTATCGGGCCCCTCTGCAAACAATGGTGCAGATGGGGACTTAAAGGATTCTACCAAAGCGTGTGGTTCATGAGTGTGACACTCATTCTCTATAGCCTTCTTCCCTTCTCAATTTGGCACTCATCCAACTTTATGAAGGAGACCTTAGAGCCCATAAAACACGAAAATCAAACAATGTGTTAAGTCAATCCCCATAAATGAGCCCAGACCTAATGCGTACAATGTCATGAAACCTACTTACATCCAGAAGGCAACCCATAGAACGATATCATTGCCTTTTTTAGCTTTTGCATTTCAATAAAAATGTTGTTGAACTCATTGAATTCGAATGAAACATTACCATCTGTAGTCTTCTTCTTTCCCCATACTGCAATGCAAAGTGTGTCATTGATGTGGTAGTAATCCCCAATCTTGCATCTTACATCTTCATTGCTCACTCCCTTTGCTAGACGAACCTTCTTTGGCAGTGGAAAAAGGTTGTGTGTGATATCTTTCTTATGAAGGGTGTCTCCTAGCAATTTGTTTGGGACATCATAGCATAGCGGAGGCTACACTCCAACCCACACACTTTGTCAATCCGTGAATGCAACCCGGTTAGTGCATAGAGGCTATCCCGAATGGGAGAAGATTAGTTAACCACACACTAATGACTTCTAGTCCTACTCACTCTTCAACAATCAAGCAATCAATCTAACATAATCAACGCATCAAGATTAGGCTACACTTAAGCATAAAAATGCAACTTATGCAAAGAATCTAACATGCAAAGAGCTATCACAAAAGCCTCAACTACACATCATTTCATGCACAAGCTTCATCACATGCACTCTACAATTCACAAATCAGATTTTAGCATCAAAACATCATTACGAAATCTAGATTAGCAAGTGTGTAGACCGCAACCTCAAATCATTGAATACGTAGAGAATAGAGAGTACAAGATTGAAGCAAGAATGGAGATGGAGAGCCTTGGGAGAGCACATGAGAAGGAGCTATAGAGCAAGCTCTCTCTATGAGTCTCTCAACCAAAAGACCAAAGAGTCCTCTTTAGCTCTCAAATGGGCCACTTTTTATACAAAAACTCTAACTCCCAAAAGTTCCCATGTGGGATTATTGTCAAGCCCACTCCCACATTCATCTACAACTTGGAACTCTTTACAAGAGCCCTAAGTGTCTTTTTTGTTGCATCCTTGCATTGATCTTCATTCGTCATATGCAACACTCCCCCCTTCCTATTTTGCGCACGTCCTCGAGCGCGGTAGGAGCACGAGCTGAAAAAAAAACACATAATTTATAGATTTTTTTAATTTCTATTTCTTTTGTTTTGTTTTCTTCTCCTTTTGTTGTTTTTTTAAAACTAATAAATTTCATACTAATTACATAAAAATATGAATTACGCTAAAAATATACTACTTATGCACCAAATTACAGAAATTTAAAACAAAGCAAATTACTCTAATTATGTAAAATTTTACAAAAATTTAAAAAATGAAAAATGGACTAAAATTGTTTTTTTTTTAATTTTTTTCTCTTTTTTGCTTTTCTCTCTTTTTTTTCTCTTTTTTTAAAAAAATTATATAATTTTTTAATTATTTTATTGTTTATTATTATTATTATTATTTTTTATTTAAAAAATACAAAAACATGAAAAATTAATAATAAAAATAAAAAAAATTCAAAAAAAATAAAAATGTACCAACCTTATCCGCTCGCCGCCCCGCCGGATTCTTCGCCGGCGCGCACGTGCCTCTCTTTGCTTCCGCCGCTCAGCTTCCTTCCACTCCACTGCTGCGCTCTTTCCACGCTGCTTCTCTTACTCTGTTTTTTTCCACTCGGCCAACTCCTTCGCTTTGCACGCTTCCACCCAGTTAGCTTCGCCCACCTACGGCCACACCTTCAGCCACCTCCACTCCTCGCTGTTGCGCCACCTCCTTTCACAGCCACGCCCCTGGTCTGACCTCGCCCTCGTTTGCTTCCTTTTAGCCAGTTGCTGGCAACAACGTAGCCTTCCGCCCTTCTTCAGCCGCCTTAGCTGCAGCTCCACACCGGCCAACAGCTAAAGCTTGCCGCCTCTTATGCTGCTGCGCTGCTTCTCTTGCAGCTACCCACACGGACAACGCTCTGCAGGCTGCGCCCAATGCAGACGCCTCCCACAACGCTCTGCAAGCTGCGCTCGATGCAGACGCCCCCCTCCACAGCGCTTCGAGCTGCTGCTGCCACGTCAACGTATATATATAAATATATATATATATATATATATATTTTAAAGCCGCCTCTGCTCCTCGCTTTCAGCCGGTCGCCCAACAGCCCTTCGAGCTGCTGCCACAAACAGCCACGCTTCAAAGTAAATAAATAAATATATATATATATTTATATTTATTTATTTTTCTTTGCTTCAGCTCCAACAGCCTTTTGCCTTCTCTCTTCACAGCTCGACGTCAGAAAATACAAAAACAGAAACCACTTGAACCTACTTAATGGCGGGATTACTCTACTGCAATGGGGTTTTAATTTATTTATTTTTTGCTTCTAATCAAAAATAAAAAACACACAAGGCGCCCTTGAGATCACACACTCAATGCCCTTGCAAACTCTACTCTAATCTACCCTAATCTACGATTTTGCAATCAATGGAGCACTTAGTAAGAAGTAATGGTTAATACCCTTCACTAACTTAGGTGTGCGTCCCTGGCAGCGGCGCCATTTGTAAGATCCCTGTTCCCACCGAGCAACGGATTCGGGGTACTGGCAGCGGAAGTAGCGCTTCTCGCGCGGGACAGGGGTCCCACACTCGGGGCCTCGCCCACGGATATCCGGATAAGAGACTAATCCGTCGGTTGTTCCAAAACCGAACCCGAAAAAACTTTCTTAACCGGAAGCACGGGCGATTCCACCAGGATAACTTTTTACTCTAACGTAGTCAAGATCATTTCTGATCGGGATGATCCAATTACATCTATAAGATACTTAGTCAGTTCAAGGAAGAAACTTGCACTTGGATCATTGGGATCAACGCTTTTTTCCCCATTCAAGAGGCACAGCCGTTGATTCCTATCCATAGAACAGTTACTGTCCAGGATTTTTTTTTTTCTATCGTAAAAACAAAAGTTTGAGTCTCGATTTACGGATCCATCAGTCCAGCCTAACCCCATCCAATCCCATGGGTTAGCCAACCGCCCAACCACTGTAGTGATGGGATCCAATTAAAAATTTGGTTAGGTTTTGTCCCGGGTACCAAGGAAAAGAGTTCCAAGGCCCCCTAGCCGGATGTTCATGCAAAATAAAACTAGTCGCACCACTCACACACCCAATATGAAATTGCCTTTTTCAACTAGATTCAACCAGTTTAAAACAATCCTTTAATAAAACCATAGCATCATTGATCACCATCTTCCAATTTATCCAATTGATTCTTAATTTCCCATCATTCCTTCATCAGAGTATCTATGGCATCATTGGCAACTAGAACGCTCAGGAGCCGTTTCGATAGTTCGTAGCCCATAATACTTGGCAATATAATCACTTAACAAGATGGACTCTCGTTGAAGATCAGCAAGATCAACCAACAGATCCATATAAGGAGCCATGGACTCATCCATTGAAGACCAGCAAGGTCAATCAACCAGATCCATGCTCGATTTCAGAAAACAACTCCAACTCTGTTCCAATATCTTCCTCGACGCACGCGTGGGTATCCTAGGCGACCCAGAGCCCGAGCACCGTATGGTCAGCACCCTCTAGGATCCTTCGCAGGTAACCTAGCGCTTCACGCATAGGCCGCTTCCTTGGCCCCTCATCCACCGTACCGGAAGCTCACCATTTTAATCGCACCGAGGCTGGTCAAGACCTCGGCCGACCTTGCTACGCGAGACGTCCTTCATTGACTCCCCGTCAGCAGTTGCAACTTTCTCATCACGACCTTAATCACAAGACGGTCAAAATGCTCCCCCCAGCATTCTTGACATAAAACAATCATTTACAAACAGCATTTACAAACAGCATTTACAAACAGTTTACAATACAATTTCTATTTTAACTTTCATTTTTCCACATTATCGCTCCTCAATCTACATTACTTATTCCATATTCCATTTATATGTATACTCATCCCATCACATCATTTCCATCTCATCACTTCAGATTCCCTCACATCACAATCGTATATTCACATCCATACATCCACAACTATATGCGTACATTCACATCTACATGCATACATCTACATCCCTATGCATACATCCACATCCACATTCACATTCACCTCCATACATCTACATCTACATGCATACATCCACTCCACATTCACATCCACATCTATACATCTACATCTACATGCATACATCCACCTCTACATCCACATCTACGTCTATACACCTACATCTACATGCATACATCCACATCTCCATTCACATCTACATCTATACATCTACATCTACATGTATACATCCACATCTCCATTCCCATCTACATCTATACATCTACATCTACATGTATACATCCACATCTCCATTCTCACCTACACCTATACATCTACATCTACATGCATCCACATCTCCATTCTCATCTACATCTATACATCTACATCTTCATGCATCCACCCACCTCCACATCCACATCTACATCTATACATCTACATCTACATGTATACATCCACATCTCTATTCACATCTACATCTATACTTCTACATCTACATATATACATCCACATCTCCATTCTCATCTACATCTATACATCTACATCTTCATGCAAACGTCCATATCTCCATGCATAATAATATTCTTTTAATTAATCTAGGATGATAGTTCCTAGGATATGGTAGGAAGTCGTCTTTTTATGCTTTGAATGAATTTATTTTATGCGTGATTTCTATAAAAATTTTGCCATAGCTCCGCTACTATGACTGATAAATCTCAATTTTTTTTCTAAGGGATAAAGCTTATCATTAAGGAAATAATTAGAATGGTCTCTAATTGGGTCATCAATCCATAATGGATTGAATCATCAATGTGCATAAACTAAAAGCATAGCAAAAAGCCATTAATTTGGCCTCAAGCATAGCTTGATTAAGGAAAAGCTTTATGAAAAGCTTCATTTGGATTGAGAATGAGTCATGAGTATGACCATTTCTTGAGTGAGAGAGAGAAATTACATAAAAACCATTAGAATTTAAACATAAATAGAAATTAACTTCTATAGCATTTATTAAACTATGTAACTCTTCACTACTATTCACCAATTAACTTCAATAGCATTTAAAAAAACCAATTATAGAAAAGATCAAAATTCAATATACTTACCTTATAATTTGCTTGATTCTTTATTCACGGTAGAGGCCCCCAACCAATCAATTGGTTTAGTATGTTGATGGAGCCACCAATGGGGATTGAAGAAAGAGAGAAGTGTCAAAAACTAGTGAATTATTAAAGAATTCACAGTTCTTGGCTTAGGTGGAGTAACATAGCATAAGACACTATATATTTTGGCTTAGATGGAGTAGAGTAACAAAGCATAAGACACTATCTAATTTGGCTTAGGTGGAGTAGAGTAACAAGGCATAAGACTCTATCTAATTTGGCTTAGGTGGAGTAGAGTAACAAGGCATAAGACTCTATCTAATTTGGCTTAGGTGGAGTAGAGTAACAAGGCATAAGACTCTATATATTTTTTCAACAAGGGAAGGCTTCTATTTATAGGAAAATTTGAGCTCCTAACCAAACAAACCGATTCTAGAATTTTCCAAGTCAGTTTGGTCACTTTTTGACCATTTTTAGGTCAGTTAAGCTAACTTTTTGGAACTAGACTTGGATTAGGAGAGAGGAGAGATGAAATATCTCAATTTTTATGAGTTTAAAACTCATTCAAGCATGTGAAATATGCACCTCCTTTAAAGAACTCCCCTTCCTTACATATGTGTCATAAGGGAATCATTTTAATATTGTTCATAGTTTTTTACTAATAAACCTTGTACATTTTCAACTCTTCATCTTATGTGAGCATTTAAGGGACTCCCCTTCCTTACATATGTGTCATAATAAAATCATTTAAGGGAAATATGCACCTCCTTTAAAGAACTCCCCTTCCTTACATATGTGTCATAATGGAATCATTTTAATATTGCTCATAGTTTTTTACTAATAAACCTTGTACATTTTCAACTCTTCATCTTATGTGAAATATGCACCTCCTTTAAAGAACTCCCCCTTCCTTACATAGGTGTCATAATGGAATCATTTTAATATTGCTTATAGTTTTTTTACTAATAAACCTTGTACATTTTCAACTCTTCATCTTATGTGAGCATTTAAGGGACTCCCCTTCCTTACATATGTGTCATAATAAAATCATTATACCCAAAATATCTCATATTTTTAATATTGCTCATAGTTTTTTTCTAATAAACCTTGTACATTTTCTACTCTCCACCTCAAGTGAGCATTTACTCATTTTTGGGTATTTTCTTTTTTTACAATTTGGATTTATCTCCTCCCTACACATGGATTGATGCTATTGGCCCATAGGAACCTTAATTGGACCATAGTCTAAAGATTTCTGAAAATCTAGACCCTTAGGCTAAGGTTCTTTATACCTATTTCCAATTAATTCCAATTGCACATTGGAAAATTCTTTTTAAAATTTCTGTTTCAGGGGAACTCATCTGAATTATAAGAGATATTTTTCTATCCAAAAATATTCAAAATCTGAATATTCTCTCTCTAGAATATTTTCTCTCTCTAGGTTAAAACAGCCACAAACAAGATCTCTTATATTTCAGAAAAGGAATTGATTATAGGGGAATATACTAGACATCAAAAAGGGGTTGGGAGAGGAATCTTACATTCTACCCCACTTAAAGAATGCGAGATGTCCTCATCTCGCAAACTAGGATAATCCCGCAACAGATCGGCTTCATTCTCCCAGGTGGCATCTTCAAAAGGATAGAACTTCCATTTTACTAATAATTCTCTGAGAATTCTGTTCCTGAGAATCTTTTCTCGAACATTGAGAATTTCTTCAGGTTGGAGTTCCATCTGTCCTTGGGTTGAAGAGGTTAGGATTTCATCATCAAGTATATGATTTGGGCCTGGCACATAATTCTTTAGAAGGCTTACATGAAATACATTATGAACCTTGAGATGAGAAGGCAAAAGGAGCTCGTAGGCTAAGTCACCTACTTTCTTTGTAATCAAATATGGCCCACAATATCTGGGTGATAACTTCTTGTACTTCCCAAGAGATAAGGAACTTCTTTTGGGCTGAACTCGAATGAAGACCATATCTGCTTTTTTGAATTCTCTATTTGTCCTCTTCTTATCAGCATATTGCTTTTGTCTATCCTGGGCAGCTTTAATATCTTTACGAATTGACTGCATCTGTTGCTCCATGTCGTTAAGCATCTGTCTGGACATCTCGACCTTAATCAATGGGTCACACCAAGTTAATGGAGTTAAGTAATCTTGTCCATACAGAGCTTTAAAAGGGCTCATCCCGATACTTCGGTGATAAGAAGCATTGTAGGCGAACTCGACTAGATGTAGATAGCTTAGCCACTTCTTGGGTTCCCTGCCACAGCATGTCCGAAGTATATCTTCAATTACTTGGTTTACTCTTTCAGTTTGACCATCGGTCTCAGGGTGATAAGCTGTGCTGAGATCTAAGAAAGTTCCCACTGCTTCGAAAAATGCAGTCCAAAATCTTGAAGTAAATTTGGGATCTCGATCACTTACTATTCTCCTCGGTAGGCCATGCAATCTGAAGATTTCTTTGAGGAACACTCTGGCCACATCCACTGCAGTGTAAGTTTCTTTTACTGGAATCAGATGGGCAACTTTGGTTAGTCTGTCGACTACCACGAAGATGGAGTTGTAACCTGATTGTACTGAAGGTAATCCAGTAATGAAGTCCATACTGATACATTCCCACTTCATCTGGGGGATGTCCAATGGATGTAACTTCCCAGGCATTTTTACTCTCTCAGCTTTGACTTTCTGGCATGTCAAACATTGACGTACATGATTCAGCACATCCTTTTTCAAACCAGGCCAAAAGAAGCTTTTCTTTATGGACATGTAGGTCTTGATGAAACCTGGATGTCCTGCAATAAGGCTGTCATGGGCTTCATTCAAAATTTGGTCCTTGGTTTTCTCATCATTGGGAATGCATAACCTGCGATTATAATACATAATGCCGTCATCCAGGCTGTACCCTTGAGCTCTGATCAACTCCTGCGGAGTTTTGCTTTCCTGCATAAGTAGGGTAGCAATAGGGCCAAAGAATCTATCCTGCATGATCTTCTCACTTGCTTGAATGATCAAAGGATTTGATATTACAGTAATTGCAAGCAAGGAGGCTTTTCTGCTGAGAGCATCTGCTACCACATTCTCTTTGCCTGGGCGGTACTTGATTTCAAAATCAAATTCCTGCAAGGTCTGCATCCACCTTCTTTGGCGCATGTTGAGGTCCTTCTGAGTAAAGATCCACTTTAAGCTCTGATGATCTGTCATCAAAGTAAATCTTTTACCCAGTAGGTAATGTCTCCACAACTTTAAGGCATAGACTACTGAAAGCAATTCCAAGTCGTGGACAGCATAATTCCTCTCATGCGTTCTGAGTTTTCGGGATTCATAGGCCACTGCATGACCTTCCTGCATGAGTGCACCTCCCAGGGCAAAACCACTTGCATCAGTTACTACCTCAAAGGGTAGGGAGAAATCTGGCAGTTTCAGAACGGGACTGGTTACCAAGGCGGTCTTCAGCTTATCAAAAGCACTTTGGCACTTGGCAGACCATTGAAATGGGATATTCTTTTTGAGAAGGTTAGTTAGGGGGGAAGCTATGAGAGCATATTTTGGTATAAAAATTCTATACCAACCAGTCAATCCCAAGAATCCTCTGACTTCTTTCACTGTCTTTGGTTCGAGCCAATCTATGATAGCTTGGATTTTTGCGGAATCTGGAGAAATTCCATCTTTGGATACCAGAAAGCCCAAGTATTCAACGTGGTCGGCAGAGAAAGTGCATTTGCTCTTTTTGGCAAAGAGTTGATGCTTCCTTAGAATCTCAAGAACTTTTCGGACATGAGTCTCATGGTCGGTTGCATTTATTGAGTAAATCAGAATGTCATCAAAGAAAACTAGAACAAAGTCATCCAAGTATTCTCTGAGGATGTCCTGCATTAGACGATTGAATGTAGCTGGGGCATTAGTTAATCCGAACGGCATGACAGTAAATTCATAATGCCCATAGCGAGTATTGATGGCTGTTTTTGGTATATCTGGTTCATTGATCCTGATCTGGTAATACCCGGATTTGAG
Source organism: Cibotium barometz (assembly GCF_041138505.1). Lineage (NCBI taxonomy): Eukaryota > Viridiplantae > Streptophyta > Polypodiopsida > Cyatheales > Cibotiaceae > Cibotium > Cibotium barometz. The sequence continues at coordinate 40,465,885 of NC_141058.1, forward strand.
ATCTATTTTTGTGAAGATTTGGGCTCCATTTAGCCTGTCCAAAAGCTCGTCAATCCTTGGGATAGGATACTTATTCTTAACTGTCAGCTGATTTAGACCTCTGTAGTCCACACAGAGTCTAAGTGTTCCATCTTTCTTTTTCTGAAAGAGAACTGGCGCACCCCAAGGTGAAACACTGGGTCTTATAAACCCTTGTTCTAACAGCTGCCTAAGCTGTTCCTTGAGTTCGATGGCTTCAGGAACTGGCATTTTGTAAGAGCGTAGGGCTACTGGTTGAGCTCCGGGGGTCAATTCAATCACATGATCTATTTCTCGAATTGGAGGCATTTCAGTTAGCTCTGCTGGGAAGAGATCATCAAATTCACTTAACCATTCTGGTTCTTTAACTTTAAGCTTTGAGTCTACAGGGTTCATTTTGACCACATAAATTTGCTGCTTCTTCCTAAGTCCTTTCAGTAACTTGGAAGCTTTTACTAACTGAAGGTCTGGGGATCCGGAAATTCCAGTTCCATGGACTTTGTTCCCGTGAAGGTCATGGAAGGAAATGGTTCCATTGTGACAGTGTATGTCAGCTTGATATTTGTGGAGCCAATCCATTCCAAGGATTCCGTCAAAAACTCCTAGAGGTAAGACTTTGAACTGACAGTCAGTTACATTACCATCTAGATTGAACTGGATAAGATCTGTCTCATGGTGAGTGAAAAGAGTCTTCCCACTGGCCAATTCAACTTGCATGGGTTTCCCTGATTTCTGTTCTAAGACTAGCTTACGCAAGCATCCAGGGGAAATGAATGAATGAGAACTGCCTGAATCAATCAAAAGTTTAAAAGGCTTACCCTGATACTCTGCTGGAGTATGGATGACGGAGAACTGCTGGTTAGGTCCTTGATTTTCAATTGCAGCATAGATCTGCCCTTTTTCCTCTTCTACTATATCTGAAATTGTGACTGCTTTGGCTGCTGCAGTCTGAGGTAGAACTCTTTCTCTTTTGTTGTTCCCATTCTGGAAAGGAGTTCTGAGATTACTCTGGATAGAGGCAGATGGCTGGGCTGGAATTCTTCTGGGGTTTCCCTGGCTAGGGCGAGACTGACCCTGATTAGACTGGAATGAAGGGGTTGGTCTCTGAATTCGGGGTTCTTGACTTCCCTGTTTCCTTGATATGGCAGGAGTCGGGCAGTCTTTTAACTGGTGACCAAAACCCTGGCATCCATAATATCGGTTTTCAGTTCTGAGCTCATCCTTTTGATTTTTTGAAAGTGGTGAGGTTCCTGAGAAAGTACTCTGGGGGAAGGGTCTTCCTTCACTTCTGAATCTTCCTGCATCCTGATTCTGATCCAGGCCTTGCTGCCTCTTTGGGGGTGGAAAGTTGGAAGTATTTCCCTGGGCTTGGAATCTCTTAAAGTTAGAAGGTGTAGATTTTGGTGGGACCTTTACTACAAAAGCTTTGGCAAAATCTTTTGCCATTCTTACTGCTTCAGCCATGGACACTGGCTTGGCGTTTTTGACCAGTGTGTCCAAGGGTTTGTTCATTCCTCGAATGAACCTGGCCATGAGTTGCTCTTCGTCAAGAGGTGGTGAATATTTGAGTAGAAGGGCAAAGGCCTGGTGATATTCCTCGATGGATTTGCTCTCCTGCTTTAGTTCTAGGAATTCGTTCATTTTGGTTTCTAAAAATCCAGGAGGGCAAAATCTCTTTCTTAGATAGGTTTTTAGATCATTCCAGGATTGAGTATTTCTGTCCAGACGATTGGTGTCACAATGGTTCCTCCATGCTACCCTGGCTGTTTCCACTATTTTCAACCGGCCAAGAGCCATTTTGCTCAACTCATTATAACCTGTGACGTCAAAATACTCTTCCATGGTTCCCACCCATTTCTCCACAGCCTCACCCAGGTTCTCCCCTTCTCCTTTGAAGGGTCCTGGCTGAGTCCTATGAAGAGCCTTGCGAACATCAGGGTCAAGTTCGTTATCTTCAGAGACAGGGTCTAGCTGCTGACGGCTACGGTTTCCTCGTCTCATGATTCTGTCAAAATTTATATATTAGAGAGAGAATAGTTATAAGATCAGAAGGGAGATTCTTATTTTTGAATACTTCAATAACTGGGGAGAAATTTTACATTCTACCCCACTTAAAAAAGTGCGAGATGTCCTCATCTCGCAAGGTAGAGGATAACTCTTTTTCTTAAGATCCAATTTTTATTCTGGGGTTGCTTATATTCTGGTCAACCCAACAGAACACTAGGATAATTATCCCTTATATAGAACTCATCATTAAATAACAATTCATTCAGATCATATCATTCATAACTTTAACACGATAATGGTCCATTAGACCGAAAAATTCCCTTCTGAATATTCCTCTACGGGAATTTCAGTTAAGCTAGTTCTCAATTTGTCATCCCTTAACTTGATCTACCGGTCAAGTGTTAACAGTAGCAATCTGACAACACAACCCACTAATCTCATAGTGATTTGCTGAATTCATTATCATCATTCTAGTTATGAATATCATCACAGGGACTCATCCCATTCCCCCTCATTTGGTTTCCTTATATTTCAACTAATTTTTAAAAGTCATCATTTTTCAATCAGCATTTTCAATCAGAATCCAAATCAATTCATCAATTCTCAAACAGAATTATAAATCATATCAATCACATTCGAATTCATCATCTAGATAGCATTAACGCTTATAATTTCAAGTCTTAGATTTACTCGTATATACTGTCAGTAAAGAGCTGCAGTATACTCTCGGTATATACGGGTAGTCACGGCCCTTGGGATTATAAGGTAACTACTATCATGTCTAGGCCTCAAGCAAGTCAAGGATTCTCTATAATTGCGGTACTTCCATCTGAAGACCCAACTACCAAATTACGAATTTCAGTTTGAATATCAAATTGTATGAATTATCTCACACAATTATAACCTTTTTGTGTTTCTTGATAAATTTTTGATATATTTATCTTCTCAGTCGATCTTTATTAACCAAATGCTCTGATACCAACTGTAAGATCCCTGTTCCCACCGAGCAACGGATTCGGGGTACTGGCAGCGGAAGTAGCGCTTCTCGCGCGGGACAGGGGTCCCACACTCGGGGCCTCGCCCACGGATATCCGGATAAGAGACTAATCCGTCGGTTGTTCCAAAACCGAACCCGGAAAAACTTTCTTAACCGGAAGCACGGGCGATTCCACCAGGATAACTTTTTACTCTAACGTAGTCAAGATCATTTCTGATCGGGATGATCCAATTACATCTATAAGATACTTAGTCAGTTCAAGGAATAAACTTGCACTTGGATCATTGGGATCAACGCTTTTTTCCCCATTCAAGAGGCACAGCCGTTGATTCCTATCCATAGAACAGTTACTGTCCGGGATTTTTTTTTTTCTATCGTAAAAACAAAAGTTTGAGTCTCGATTTACGGATCCATCAGTCCAGCCTAACCCCATCCAATCCCATGGGTTAGCCAACCGCCCAACCACTGTAGTGATGGGATCCAATTAAAAATTTGGTTAGGTTTTGTCCCGGGTACCAAGGAAAAGAGTTCCAAGGCCCCCTAGCCGGATGTTCATGCAAAATAAAACTAGTCACACCACTCACACACCCAATATGAAATTGCCTTTTTCAACTAGATTCAACCAGTTTAAAACAATCCTTTAATAAAACCATAGCATCATTGATCACCATGTTCCAATTTATCCAATTGATTCTTAATTTCCCATCATTCCTTCATCAGAGTATCTATGGCATCATTGGCAACTAGAACGCTCAGGAGCCGTTTCGATAGTTCGTAGCCCATAATACTTGGCAATATAATCACTTAACAAGATGGACTCTCGTTGAAGATCAGCAAGATCAACCAACAGATCCATATAAGGAGCCATGGACTCATCCATTGAAGACCAGCAAGGTCAATCAACCAGATCCATGCTCGATTTCAGAAAACAACTCCAACTCTGTTCCAATATCTTCCTCGACGCACGCGTGGGTATCCTAGGCGACCCAGAGCCCGAGCACCGTATGGTCAGCACCCTCTAGGATCCTTCGCAGGTAACCTAGCGCTTCACGCATAGGCCGCTTCCTTGGCCCCTCATCCACCGTACCGGAAGCTCACCATTTTAATCGCACCGAGGCTGGTCAAGACCTCGGCCGACCTTGCTACGCGAGACGTCCTTCATTGACTCCCCGTCAGCAGTTGCAACTTTCTCATCACGACCTTAATCACAAGACGGTCAAAATGCTCCCCCCAGCATTCTTGACATAAAACAATCATTTACAAACAGCATTTACAAACAGCATTTACAAACAGTTTACAATACAAGTTCTATTTTAACTTTCATTTTTCCACATTATCCCTCCTCAATCTACATTACTTATTCCATATTCCATTTATATGTATACTCATCCCATCACATCATTTCCATCTCATCACTTCAGATTCCCTCACATCACAATCGTATATTCACATCCATACATCCACAACTATATGCGTACATTCACATCTACATGCATACATCTACATCCCTATGCATACATCCACATCCACATTCACATTCACCTCCATACATCTACATCTACATGCATACATCCACTCCACATTCACATCCACATCTATACATCTACATCTACATGCATACATCCACCTCTACATCCACATCTACGTCTATACACCTACATCTACATGCATACATCCACATCTCCATTCACATCTACATCTATACATCTACATCTACATGTATACATCCACATCTCCATTCCCATCTACATCTATACATCTACATCTACATGTATACATCCACATCTCCATTCTCACCTACACCTATACATCTACATCTACATGCATCCACATCTCCATTCTCATCTACATCTATACATCTACATCTTCATGCATCCACCCACCTCCACATCCACATCTACATCTATACATCTACATCTACATGTATACATCCACATCTCTATTCACATCTACATCTATACTTCTACATCTACATATATACATCCACATCTCCATTCTCATCTACATCTATACATCTACATCTTCATGCAAACGTCCATATCTCCATGCATAATAATATTCTTTTAATTAATCTAGGATGATAGTTCCTAGGATATGGTAGGAAGTCGTCTTTTTATGCTTTGAATGAATTTATTTTATGCGTGATTTCTATAAAAATTTTGCCATAGCTCCGCTACTATGACTGATAAATCTCAATTTTTTTTCTAAGGGATAAAGCTTATCATTAAGGAAATAATTAGAATGGTCTCTAATTGGGTCATCAATCCATAATGGATTGAATCATCAATGTGCATAAACTAAAAGCATAGCAAAAAGCCATTAATTTGGCCTCAAGCATAGCTTGATTAAGGAAAAGCTTTATGAAAAGCTTCATTTGGATTGAGAATGAGTCATGAGTATGACCATTTCTTGAGTGAGAGAGAGAAATTACATAAAAACCATTAGAATTTAAACATAAATAGAAATTAACTTCTATAGCATTTATTAAATTATGTAACTCTTCACTACTATTCACCAATTAACTTCAATAGCATTTAAAAAAACCAATTATAGAAAAGATCAAAATTCAATATACTTACCTTATAATTTGCTTGATTCTTTATTCACGGTAGAGGCCCCCAACCAATCAATTGGTTTAGTATGTTGATGGAGCCACCAATGGGGATTGAAGAAAGAGAGAAGTGTCAAAAACTAGTGAATTATTAAAGAATTCACAGTTCTTGGCTTAGGTGGAGTAACATAGCATAAGACACTATATATTTTGGCTTAGATGGAGTAGAGTAACAAAGCATAAGACACTATCTAATTTGGCTTAGGTGGAGTAGAGTAACAAGGCATAAGACTCTATCTAATTTGGCTTAGGTGGAGTAGAGTAACAAGGCATAAGACTCTATCTAATTTGGCTTAGGTGGAGTAGAGTAACAAGGCATAAGACTCTATATATTTTTTCAACAAGGGAAGGCTTCTATTTATAGGAAAATTTGAGCTCCTAATCAAACAAACCGATTCTAGAATTTTCCAAGTCAGTTTGGTCACTTTTTGACCATTTTTAGGTCAGTTAAGCTAACTTTTTGGAACTAGACTTGGATTAGGAGAGAGGAGAGATGAAATATCTCAATTTTTATGAGTTTAAAACTCATTCAAGCATGTGAAATATGCACCTCCTTTAAAGAACTCCCCTTCCTTACATATGTGTCATAAGGGAATCATTTTAATATTGTTCATAGTTTTTTACTAATAAACCTTGTACATTTTCAACTCTTCATCTTATGTGAGCATTTAAGGGACTCCCCTTCCTTACATATGTGTCATAATAAAATCATTTAAGGGAAATATGCACCTCCTTTAAAGAACTCCCCTTCCTTACATATGTGTCATAGTGGAATCATTTTAATATTGCTCATAGTTTTTTACTAATAAACCTTGTACATTTTCAACTCTTCATCTTATGTGAAATATGCACCTCCTTTAAAGAACTCCCCCTTCCTTACATAGGGGTCATAATGGAATCATTTTAATATTGCTTATAGTTTTTTTACTAATAAACCTTGTACATTTTCAACTCTTCATCTTATGTGAGCATTTAAGGGACTCCCCTTCCTTACATATGTGTCATAATAAAATCATTATACCCAAAATATCTCATATTTTTAATATTGCTCATAGTTTTTTTCTAATAAACCTTGTACATTTTCTACTCTCCACCTCAAGTGAGCATTTACTCATTTTTGGGTATTTTCTTTTTTTATAATTTCGATTTATCTCCTCCCTACACATGGATTGATGCTATTGGCCCATAGGAACCTTAATTGGACCATAGTCTAAAGATTTCTGAAAATCTAGACCCTTAGGCTAAGGTTCTTTATACCTATTTCCAATTAATTCCAATTGCACATTGGAAAATTCTTTTTAAAATTTCTGTTTCAGGGGAACTCATCTGAATTATAAGAGATATTTTTCTATCCAAAAATATTCAAAATCTGAATATTCTCTCTCTAGAATATTTTCTCTCTCTAGGTTAAAACAGCCACAAACAAGATCTCTTATATTTCAGAAAAGGAATTGATTATAGGGGAATATACTAGACATCAAAAAGGGGTTGGGAGAGGAATCTTACACCATTGTTTGGGACATCATAGCATAGCGGAGGCTACACTCCAACCCACACACTTTGTCAATCCGTGAATGCAACCCGGTTAGTGCATAGAGGCTATCCCGAATGGGAGAAGATTAGTTAACCACACACTAATGACTTCTAGTCCTACTCAATCCTTCTTCAACAATCAAGCAATCAATCTAACATAATCAACGCATCAAGATTAGGCTACACTTAAGCATAAAAATGCAACTTATGAAAAGAATCTAACATGCAAAGAGCTATCACACAAGCCTCAACTACACATCATTTCATGCACAAGCTTCATCACATGCACTCTACAATTCACAAATCAAATTTTAGCATCAAAACATCATTACGAAATCTAGATTAGCAATTGTGTAGACCGCAACCTCAAATCATTGAATACGTAGAGAATAGAGAGTACAAGATTGAAGCAAGAATGGAGATGGAGAGCCTTGGGAGAGCACATGAGAAGGAGCTATAGAGCAAGCTCTCTCTAAGTCTCTCAACCAAAAGACCAAAGAGTCCTCTTTAGCTCTCAAATGGGCCACTTTTTATACAAAAACTCTAAAACTCCCAAAAGTTCCCATGTGGGATTATTGTCAAGCCCACTCCCACATTCATCTACAACTTGGAACTCTTTACAAGAGCCCTAAGTGTCTTTTTTGTTGCATCCTTGCATTGATCTTCATTCGTCATGCAACACAATTGATGAATAGCTTTGTAGCCCTTCATGCTAATGCCTAGCTCATCGAATGCCTAGCTCATCGAATGCATTAATAACATCAACACTGGTCATACTTTGGGAAATCTCTTGTATGATTTCATTGGAAACATCCCTATGTATCTTCTTTCAACAGGGATCCCTAATCATTTTTTTAAGCACATGCTCCCTCATTGTGATAGAGCACAAGAGCTCATTACAGCCCTCGGTTTGATTAGAACCTATGGCATCTTGAAGGAATACTTTAAAAACTAGTGAAATTACATTGACATTACACAAGTGCACACATGATTTACATTGGCATTCTGAATTGGAACTTCTAGAAAATAAGAAAGAGGATCCATACCGTGCTGCTTGAACTCTCTGCTTATGTGAGCACCCCCCCTAACGAAAAGTGTTTCGATGTGGTTGAGTGGCCTCTTATGCTCTCTAGCTCCAATAGGAGTGCCTTTCATGTGGGAGATGGTCTGCGTAAGCTTTTCCACACACGCTACTCTCTCTTGATTTAGACCCTCAAGCAGAGTCTTCTATTTGTCATCATAGTTGCATATGCTCCAAGTTAACCTTGCTAGTGTACACCAAGGCCTACTGTGGGCTTAAGAGAAAATCAAGGACCAGTGTCAGTTGTTGGCTAATCTCTTACAGTAGTCGAGCATCCAATTCTCACCATCTCCCACATACTGAATACATGATGGTAAGTCTTTGAAAGTGGGTGGGTAATGTGCTCTTGGGTCAACTGGGTATAGATGCCCATCGACCCATATTTCCACATTAGTGTGACCCCCTTGTCTATATACATTCCTCTCCTGTTCCTATGAGATGAACCTTACCCAAAGTTTCATACTCTTCCAACACCCGCACATGCAAATCCACCTTGCATTGATGCAATGGCACATTAGTGTTAGTGATTTCACACAATGCCATTCTTAGAGGGAGTTGATAGTGGAAAAGAAGAGGGAGGCACTAAGCTCACAATAGAGAGAGAGAGAGAGAGAGAGAGAGAGAGAGAGAGAGAGAGAGAGTTTGCAGGCTCATAGTAGAGAGAGTAAGGGAGAGTTGAGAGTAGGTGGAGTGAGGCTAGATGCAAGCTAAGCTCACAATGGAGAGAGATATTCCAAGGAGTTGAGATTAGAGAGAGGGAGGATACAGTCATGGGAGAGAGAGAGAGAGAGAGAGAGAGAGAGAGAGAGAGAGAGTGTTTTGCAGGCCATTAGCTCACAGTAGAGAGAGAAAGGGAGAGTTGAGAGAGTTGGTTCAATTTTTGGGAGAAAAAGAGGTTGAAATTTGATTTTTTGATATATATATATGTGGGTTTGGGATAGCTTTTAAAGGAAAAAAGTTCAAAAATATGGAAAAACAAATTCTCTATTTTTGCCCCCCCTAGTTATGAGATTGATGATGTGGAAAGTGACAAGATGATCTTGACACTTTCCACACTGTTGGTGGGGAAGTGAATGAAGGAACAAGATGAAGACAAGTGAACGAATGTGCTCCACACAGGAAAGCCCTAATAGATGTTCGTTAGAATGAGATACAAAGTACTTAGTATATATAGTACCCAAGTAGAACATGAAAAATAGACTAAGTCCTAGTCTACCCTACAACACCATATCTTTGTATGTGTCTACAAATCCCCCTCAAAGATATGGCTGAAGTACTCTGGAAACATCTTAGTAGTACCTAGGGCACCTAAAGTACCATGGTTGCACAAATTCATCCATCACGATATAGCAACCTATGGGGTAACACATGATTAACAATGTCATTTTACAACCCCCCTTGACATTGTTGTAATATCTCAAATCCCCAAGCCATGTTGATGACGTATGAAAAGTGGAGTTGACAAGCTTTTAGTGAAGATGTCCGCCACATTGTCCTCAGTGGAACAATAGATGAGGTCAATGAAGCCATCTTGTATATAATCCCAAACATAATGATAGTGATTCTCAATGTGGCAATGCAACTCATACTGTTATTACAAAAGATAGAGCTGGCCTCACCATCCTGTGCATGATGTAAATCATACATAAGCTTCCTTAACCACATAACCTCTGTAGTGGCTGCATTTGTGGCTTTGTATTCTGCTGCACTTGAGGAAAGAGAAACACGGTGTTTCTTCTTATTGAGCCAAGATATGCATGTTGAACCCAATGAGAAGCAATATCCACTTGTTGATCTTCTATCGTCCATGTCCCTTGACCAATCTCAGTCTGTGAAACCACTCAAAGAAACATCACAAGCTGAAGCATAATGCAATCCAAACAAAAGATTGCCCTACAAATATCTGAGAACCCTCTCGGCTGCATTCCAATGTGTGACTATGGGACAATGCATGAACTGACTAAGCAACCCTGTAGCATAGGCAATATCTGGCCTGGTAGAGCACAAATAGATGAGGCTCCCCACCAACTGCCTATAAAGTGTGCCATCAAACTTCTCAGCTATGTCATGCTTTGTAAGCTTGAGGCATTTTTCCAATGGAGTGTCCACAAGTTTGCATTCTTCCATCTTAAACTTATACAAGAGACCTTTAGCATATTTTGTCTATGACATGCATATCCCCTCCTGGGTCTGCCAAAACTCAATGCCAAGACAATAATGCAATAAACCCAAATCTATCATATCAAAGGTTTGACATAAGGTGGCCTTGATGGCTGCAATTTGATGTGTATTACTTCCAGTGAGTAATATATCATCCACATAAAGCACCAAAATCAACAAATCTGAATTTTCATGTAGAACATAGAGGTAGACTTTGTATGTGTGTTCACAAGGCCTTGGGACAACAAATACTGATGTATCTTGTGATACCATGCACAAGGTGCTTGTTTGAGCCCATATAATGCCTTGCATAGCCTGCATACCTTGTGATCTTGTCCCTTAACCTAAAATCCTTGGGGCTTCTACACATAAACGTCCTCCTTCAAATCTCCATTCAAGAAGGCAGTCTTGACATCCATCTGAAAGACGGGCCAACCATAACGTGTAGCAAGAGAGATGATGGAACGAATGGTAGTCATCTTGGCTACCAGAGCAAAAGTCTCCTCATAGTCTATTCCCTCTTCTTGAGCATACCCCTTGGCAGCTAACCTTGCCTTATGCTTCTCAACAGTACCATCAGCATGATACTTAACCTTATAGATCCATTTTGTACCAACAACATTCTTCCCAATTGGTCTATCAACCAAATCCCATGTGGCTTTCTTCTCAATGGAACTAATCTCTGATTCCATGACCTTCTGCCATGTGGGATGTCCCTTTGCATCCTCAAACTTTTGAGCCTCTAATTCGGCATCCATCACTGAGGCCATCAATGCATAATTCACATGAGATGGGGCATTCTTTGTGGCTGTCCTAGTTCTCCCTAAAACTGGCTGATCCTTGGTGTCTCTAAGTGTCAACCGTTCCCATTTTGGAACTGAAATTTTTGCATTACCACTAGGTGTGGCATCCTTTGCATGACGGTGGTAATGTTTCCAAACATGTGGATGTCTGTCCCCACTAGCTGGCTACCCATCTGGAACACTTTGAGGGAGAAACACCCTCAACATGTGGCACCTAGGTGAGGAAGAAGAAGTGGAGAACCCATCTCATCATCCTCAAACTGAATTATATCAAGAGGTACATCATCATCATATGGTGGCAAGTCCACATTGACTGGCTGCATTACTTCATTCTCTGCAAAAACAACATCTCTGCTTATGATAACCTTTCTAGTAATAGGATCATAAAGACAGAATCCTTTACTTTCAAGGCTATATCCCACAAATATGCATTTGACACTCTTGTCATCAAGCTTTGTTCTGTGTTGGGCTAGAACTAAAGCATATGCAACCAATCCAAAAATTCTGAAGTGATGAACCTTGGGCTTGTACCCAACCATGAAATGCCTCAAATGGAGTCTTATCAACCAAAGCCTTGGTTGGGCATTTGTTTAAAATGTAGATGGCTATAGTAATGGCCTCTCCCCATAATCCCTTTGATGAACCTTGGGCTTGTACCCATGAAATGCCTCAAATGGAGTCTTATCAAACCAAAGCCTTGGTTGGGCATCTGTTTAAAATGTAGGTGGCTGTAGTAATGGCCTCTCCCCATAATCCCTTTGAGATCTTCTTATATTTTAGCATACATCTAGTCATCTCCATGAGTGTCCTATTCTTCCTTTCGGTAATAGGATTATGTTGAGGTGTGTATGGCAATGTCAAATGATGCTTGATGCCACATTCTTGCAAGTACCCCTCAAAGGCATATGAAGTGTACTCTCTCCCTCTATGTGAACAAAGTGTTTGTATCTTTGAATTGGTTTGATTCTCAGCCATAGTATTGAATATCTTGAACCAATAAAATACTTCTGATTTATGCTTCATGAGGAAAATCCAAGTGAACCTGGAATGATCATCAATAAAGATAACAAAATACCTTGCCCCTCTATGAGTGGTCACATTCATGGGGCCACACACATCACTGTGCACTATTTGCAATACTCTTGTTGCTTTGACATCACCCTTGCCATCCTTGTAGGTGGTGTAATTTTCCAAGAGCACACCCTTCACACACTTCATGAGCTGGCTGCTATAATTTAGGAATCCCAATGACCATCTTGTTGTTATACAAGTAGGTCAATGCCCTGTGATGAACATGGCCTTGCATGCCATAAATTACCCTGAGAAGCACATGATACAGCCATAGCATGGTGAGTATAGGGCTGAGCATCAAGCTTGTACAACCCTTTCTCATAAATAAGTACCTGTAGCCACAATAGCATAGCCCTTCTTGGGATCCTTAGTCCGGCATTGTCCATCCTGGAACTCCACCAACATGTGTTGGCCATGAGGAAGAAACTGAAATGAGATTCTTTTTCAAATCCGTCACATACCAAACATCATGGACGTATTGTTTCTTCCCTAAACCATCCAAAAGAATAGGAACATGTCCCATTCCTATGATGTCTTGTGTAGCATCATTTGCACAAATCACCTGTGTCTGCCATAAACAGGTGTGATCTCCTCAAACCAATCTTTGTGGTGTGTCATGTGCCTCGATGCACCACTATCCAAATACCATGTGTCAGTGGTAGCTAAAGATGATATCAGGTGTCTCTGGCATTGGCTCAATAAGAGCATGGGCATGTGCATGAGCATGTGCACTGCAATCACTGCATTTCCCCCTTGTGTCAATGATCTCATGATCCATTACATCAAAGGCAAAGTCCTTGTCATTTTGTGCATAATGAACATGAGATGAGGCATTTGAATTTTCAGCCAAAGCAACAAAATCACTGTTTGTACCTTGTCTCTTCTTCTCATTTGTGATTCTTTTTGGACATTCTGCAATGTAGTGACCTAGCACCTTGCAGTAATTGCATCTGCCCTTCTTCTTTGTTCCTTGACTAGCATTATTGCTTACATTCCCCTCATTCTTGGGCTAATATGCATGGCTATTCTTTTTCTGAAAATTACCTCCCTTGGGCTGAAATTTGCCCTTCCCTCCGAAAAGTGTTTGCTCACCTTGGCAGGAAGAATGGGAAAAATTGGAGGTTCTCTCCTCTCTTCCTGTAAGAGCAACCCTACCAACTCATCAGAAGAAACAGGGGCAGCCCTGAGCATAATGGTCAAAGATGTCACAAAAGTACCATAAGGGGCTATTGAGAGTAGTGGAGACTACTTTTTTGTCCTCCATTTCCTCATCAACACCTGCCAGTTGATCTCTAAGATCAGTGAGACTTGCAATTTGCTCAGTGATGGTTTGACCTTCCTCCATCTTCTAGTCCGTGAGTTGATTGGTCAATGCAAGAATTCTAGCCTCATTCTTGACATGATACATGCTCTCCAACTTATCCCATGCCACCTTGGCACTTTTGCATGACTTGATGGTTGACATAATGTGCCTCTTCACACTGAGAGGAAATCAATGACAAAGCTTGGGCATTCCTTCTATCAAACTTCTTCTACTCATCAAAAAGAGTAGTAGATGGAGCAACTAGAGTAGAAGGTGTCTGACTTTGTCGCACCACTTTAAACTCCTCCTCGGTGACATTTGCCTACTCTGCATTCCTAGCTGCCTCTAGAGCAATCACCACTATCTCCTCCAGTAAGTCTGCGAAGTAGAAGGAGGTTCTCCTCCATGTTACATGTGTTAGAGTCATCGAATGGGAACTGCGCCTTTACCTTGAGCATGCTCAAGCACTCATCCATGCGGAGGCCACATGACTTTTCAATGTCATGCAAAAAAATGAAAAGCTCCCCCCCCTACCACAATCGGACATAGAGAGTCAATCTCTATCTCACAAAGGGGGATAGAGTCATCTTCATCTTCCATTGCGATGCCACTTCCATCAAAGCAGCGTGAATTTTTTGCGAGCGCTAGCACACCTCCTGTAAATTATTTTGTGACAATCAAGCTTTCATTGACACTTGCGTGCACTGCACTTTGATGCTCTTCCTTGTCATCATGGATGAATCCGCCAAGGTGTAGTTGTGGCATTTCAACCTCCTCTTCCTTCTCTCCTTCTGAAAGGAAGAAAATAAAGTAGGCCAGCCATGATAGGAAGCGATGGCCAATGGCACCTCTATTGAGCTTGCGTACTTGCTTCTTGTCAAGCTCTAAGAAGTGTCTAGATTTCACAGCCTTTTCTTCAAATCTTCTAAGCTGCTTTTGGAAAGGCCTTTCATTTTGGTTGATGTACTCTAGGAGGTTGGAGGGCACCCACAATCTACCATCGGTGGCTAAACAGATAGAGTGTGGCTTGATGTGGGTGTCCATGTAAGTTAACGTGTCCACAAATACTTCTTCATGGAGGCGGAGTGTGGAGATCTAATCGATCTCACAAGTGAACATTACGTGCAAGTGTGTAGCCTCTGGAAACTCGCTCTCACAAGTCCATGAAGCATTCTCGTAGGCAGCCATGTGCTCTGAAGCTCGAGAGTGGAGGTGGCTTGTGCTATTGAGAATGACTGAAAAATTACACATACGGCCTTCAAAGTATTATTTATACAAGATGGTGGCCATTTCACACCGGACCAAAAAAATAAAATTGTTGATTTTTAAAAAGACAAAACCGCCTCTTCAAGAAACCAGACAACATATTTTAAATACCAAAGTATCTCAAAAAATATTTTTTTATACAAAACTCTAGTGGAAGGATATTAAAAAATTGTTCTAGTAGTGGATACTCATAGCTTAGATTCTTTGAACCAACGTGACATCATCTGGGCCCCAATCCGAGGACACCTTGGGGGTGAAAGCATGAAGGGTGTCTAAAATAGTACATATTTGGGCAAAATATATAGTCAATACTAAGCACTTTTTTTAATACTGAATATTAAGGAAAAAATGTATAGTTAAGGTGAAAACATTCAATGTGGTCTGGATGAAAATTAAAACTTTATTTTTTACGTGATTCAAGAGATGGTTACATAGAATCCTTTGGTTAACAAGATTTGGAAGGTGAAGATGGATTCTCCCTCTTTCTCTCTCTCATTCAAAGATCTTTCTCGCTAATATGTAGTTCATGAAGCTCTCTCTCTCTCTCTCTCTCTCTCTCTCTCTCTCTCTCAGCATCTGTGGAGTTTTATCCTTGTACTCCTCTCTAACAATTTGGACTGTTCTTCCTCTCTTCTTGTGGACACAGGTCTATCCCTATTTTTTGCACTCTTTCTCTCTCTCTCATTTTATTAGAAAATGTTAATATGATTTCTTACGTCTCATATACAAACTTGTATTTTTATTTCAAAGTTGCATAAAAGAGACATATTTTGTACAAGATGGAACCCTCCTATCTTAATACAGTGGGATTGTAAGATTCCTCCCTCCAGCTTTTGAGGTGTAAAGATGTAAGAACCTCTCCTTCTGTTCTTGTAATCATCCCCTCTCTGAAATAGAAGAAAGGCCTTGTTTTACCATGTTTTGGCCTAGAAAGAGAAAATATCTAGAGAGAGGTAATTCAAAATTGAGATATCTTTGGATACAAAAATTCTCCTAATGTCTAAAATGGATTCCCTTAAAAGAGAAGTTCAAAATGAACTTTCCAATGTACATTAGGAATTAATTAAAAATGTGTATAAGGGACCTTAGCCTAAAAATGTGTATAAGGGACCTTAGCCTAAGAGTCTACATTTTCAGAAACTTTTGGATTATGGTCCAATTAAGGTTCCAATGGGCCAATAGGATTAATCCAAGTGTTGGGATGAGATAAATGCAAAGAATAAAAGAAAATATCCAAAAATTAGTAAATACTCACATAAGATGAAGAGTTGACTGAGTAAAAGGTTTATTAGTTAAAAACTAAGGTATATTAGTTAAAAAATGAGATATTTAGGTGAAATGATGCATTTTTGACACCTCAGTAAGGTGGGAATCCCACTTGAGCTAGGCGCCTTCTTCATCATCATTGCTTGGATTTTTTAATTCAAAAAAATGTGATATTTTTATCTCTCTTCTCCTAGAGTAAACTGGATCAAAAAGGGAGTCAAACTGATCCAAATCTTGTCCAAATTGGGTCAAACTGAAGCTCGAAGGCTCTAGAACCTAGTTGGACTTGGTTAGTGGCTTCCCTCACCTATAAATAGACCCTCCTTCCTTTGTATTCTCATCCTTGAGCTATACCATGCCATTATTATCTTAAAATAATCATATTTCTATCATCCCTTAATTTTCCTCCTCTTGGGGAGCTTGGAGTTTGTCTCTCTCTCCAACAACTCATGAAGTTTGCTCTTCTCCTCTTGGTGGCCAATTGATTGGTTGGGGGCTTCATTGTCTAATCAAAGAATCAAGCCAAACTTAGAGGTAAGACTAATTTTTATGGTTTTTTTCAATTATCTCAATGCCTTTCTTCTTCTCAACCCCTCTCAAGCTTGATAAACTTTCAAAATGATGGTTTTTATTCAAATCAAGCTTTACCTAAGATTCTTAATGTCTAATTAGAATTAAGTTAATCTTTATGCTTAACTGTAATGCTTTCCTTAAAGTAAATCTCTCTCTTAAAAAGAGTAGTCATCTTTATGGCTAAATCTTTAGCAAAAGAATGTTTCTCAATGATAATCTCTTATTTCAAAACTAAACTCTATGCTTGATGAGCTAGAGATTAAGAATTGATATTTTCATGATTTTGTGTTAGTAAAAATAATGGTTATTTCTTTTTAGATTGTTTATGAGTAGATAAAAATTATTTTAACTCATTCTAAATGAGAGAAGGATTATCCTAACAAATTAGGAAAAGAGGAATGCTTAATTTAGCTTAATCAAGGAGAATAATCATAATTATGCTTATAATTATGGTTAAAATTATGATATGTATACATAGTTTAATTTTAAGCTTAAAAGAAGAACTTCTATCATATTTTCATTAAGTTTCTATTCTTTTAGAAAAATTGAGAATTATCAGTTATAACAGCGAAGCCATGGTAAATTTTTTTTAAAAAAAAATACATATCTTATTTTTATGCATAATGCAAAAAGAGGAATTCCTACCATATTATAGGTTTAGATATTTTATGCAAAAAGAATGATTTTTATCATATTCATGGAAAAATACTTTTTTAGTATTTATGCATAAATATTTAATTAAGAGAAAAGAGGAATTTTTGATAAATTTATTTTTATGCATAAGAATTTTGATGTAAAAAGAGAAATTTCCATGATATTCGAGATCCAAACAATTAAGTGTTAAAAGATGAACTTTTGGCATAATTCAAAATATGGAAATTTATCAAAAGTAGAATTCTGAGTATTATCATTTTTATTAAGAAATATGGGTAGAATTGATTTTGTAAATCCCATGAATCTTTTATTCAAAAAGAATAATATTGAATATATCTTATTTTGAGAAATTTGGAATGTGATGTGATGATATGTGAATGGATGTGAATGTGATGTGATGATATGTGAATGGATGTGAATGTGATGTGATGATATGTGAATGGATGTAAATGGATGTGAATGTGATGTGATGAGATGATATGTGAATGGATGTAAATGGATGTGAATGTGATGTGATGAGATGATATGTGAATGGATGTAAATGGATGTGAATGTGATGTGATGAGATGTGAATGTGATGTGATGAGATGTGAATGGATGTGATGTGATGTGGATCTGGGTAGATGTAAATGGATGAGATGTGATGTGGATAGATGTGATGAGATGTGATGTGGATGGATGTGATAAGATGTAATGTGGATCGGAATGAATGTAAATGGATGTGATGACATATCATGTGGATGAATGTGATGACATGTGATGTGGATGGATGTGATTTGGATAGATGTAAATGGATGTGATGACATGTGATGTGGATGGATGTGATGAGATGTGATTTGGATAGATGTAAATGGATGTGATGAAATGTGATGTGGATGAATGTGATGTGATGAAATGTGATGTGGATGAATGTGATGTGATGAGGATAGATGTGATGAGATGTAATATGATGTTAATGGATGAAGGACGATGGGAATAGATATAAATGGATGTGGAATAAGCAATGTGAATTGATGTAGAAGAATGTAGAATAACGAGAAATGATGTGGAACAATGTGGAAAGATGAGAGTTTGTTAGAAACTATAATTTTATATGAAACATGTTTTCAAAAGATTGTTTTATGTCAAGAATGCTGGGAAGCATTTTGACTATCTTATAGATTAAGGTCATGATGATGACCTATGTGATAAGGTTGCAACCAGCTCTATTGACAGAGAGTCAATGAAGGACGTCTCACGTGACATGGTCGGCTCTTGACTAGCCTCGGATCAATTAAAATGGTGAGCTTCCGGTATGGTGGATGAGACGGACCAAGGAATCGGCTTATGAGTGAAGTGCTAGGTGACTTGCGAAGGAGCCTAGAGGGTGTTGACCATATGGTGCTCGGGCACTGGGTTGCTGAAGATACCCACGTGTGCATCGGGGAAGAAAAATGAGTTGGAGTTGTTTTCTGACCACGGGCCTGGATCTGGTTGATTGGCCTTGCAGTGGTCTTCAACGGATGAGTGCATGGCTCTTTTATATGGATCTTGTTGGTTGATCTTGTTGATCTTGTTGATCTTGTTGATCTTTAACGGAGAGTCCATCTGCATTTTCTTATGTGATTATATTCCCGAGTACTATGAGCTAGGAATTATTGAAAAGGCCCCCGAGTGAGCAGGTGGAGAGCATTTTGGTTGCCAATGATGCCATAGGAGCGCTGATGAAGGAATGATTGGAAATTGGATTTCAAGCTAGATATTTTGGAGGATTATTATCAGTGATACTATGGTTTCATTAAAAGATTGTTTTAAAGATAGTTGAATCTGTAAAAAATTCAATTTCATATTGGGTGTGTAAGTGGTGTGACTATCTTGAATTTTGCTTGAAGCGCCGGCTAGGGGGTGTTAAGAGCTTTGATAGCCCAAGCTCATGTACATCTTCATCTATGGCAGTACATCATGAGCTTGAGAGGGGCTGTTGAGATTTAAGCTCGATTTTAGCTTGTGTTGCTAGTTGCACTATGTGCTAGCATGTTAGGTAGTAACATGTGTGAGACATAATTGACCATGTCCAGCTGGTCATAGTGTGTCACTGGACATTAGCTAGGGTTAGCTGTGTGTGGACACAACACATGTAGTGTGTTGTCACTGGTCATAGTGTGTCACTGGACATTAGCTAGGGTTAGCTGTGTGTGGACACAACACATGTAGTGTGTTGTAGCTTATGGATTATTGCTTTATGCATTTGTGTGAGATGGGACATGGCTTCCCTCCATGGTTAGGGTTTGACTAATACATTAGGGTTTGCTCTTGTGTGTGTGTCTCCTCTCCCTCTACCTATTTTTCATCATGGTATCAGAGCCTAGTGCTCTCTATTAGGGTTTATGAGTGAGTGAGAGAAGAGGGAGAAGAAGCTGTGAAGAAAAGCTCTGGAGCTTGCCATTGGACTTGTGAAGATTGGAGCACACCAATTTTCACCAAATCTGAGAGCTTGGCCTACTGAGGAAGGAAAACTAAACACCCTTGAGTGGATTGCAGGTGCAAAAACACAAACAATATCAGATTTGAGTTGCCCAAAGCAAAGAAAAATTTCTGTTTTGCAAGCTCTCCATTGAAGCCTGATTGTGGTGAATGTATGAGGCAAATGGTTGCAAATCTGGCAAAGACTCATGTATCTGGAAAATGGGAATGTGTTGGCAACTCATGTGCAAGCCATAGAGTGAATTTGGAGCAAGTTTGATGCATTGAAGTGATTGGAAAAATACTATTTTGAAGCCCTCACAAAAACAGAGAATAGAGGTTCAATTTTGATGCAATTGGAGCCGTTCTTTTGCAAAAATCAACAAATTGGTGATGTGGGTGCAACCCTAGGAGTGTTGGTAACTCTCATGTAGCTTCAATAGTCACAACCAACTCTCCAAATCCCTCCAATAGCAGGCGGCGTAGCCTGAAGGCCAAAAACAGGGCAAAATTTGCATAGTCTTGCAAAGTGGAGGTCAAATACTACCTTGTGGTTGATTAATCTCAAAATCTTCTTAGCAATAGTGTGATACACACAGAGGAGAAGGTTGCTATGTGGTTTCTTGGAGCAATTATACATTTTGAAGCTAATTATGAGCTGATCAAAAAGACTATAAATAGTGATTAGTGAAACAGAGGGTCATTAATTGACTAATTAATCCCTCAAATTTTACAATTGGTCTAATTCCTTTTACATGGAGTTAGAAGACATCATTGCTAAGCTAATGAATGCTTGGTCCCTCAATTTGGACAAGAATTGAAGAAATTAGAGCACTTTTCCTATTGGTTTTTCTCAAAACAGAGAGAAGTGGTTTCATATTTCTCGTATGTATGCACCTTGTTTGGTGTTAATATGCAACATTGAGATTGTTCGGGTGTCAATGCAAGTTATCCACACTTGATTGAACCACTATATTATAATTTGAAGCCTTGGAAAATGTGCCAAAACATGGTACTTTGGACTGTGTATGCCAGTTTAATGTGATTTTCTAAATCAATAGTGAAGTTGGTTAAGTACTTTGGTGTATGTGGGACACTTATTAGAGTGTGGTTGAGCTGAGGAAGGCTCATCTAGAGAATTGGACATGTGCAAAAGGTGCATTTGCATTTTGAGCAAATATGTCAGACAACCCAGTAGTACAGATTGTGGGTGAGAAGTAAGATAGAAAGAACTTCTAGGCATGGAAGTACAGGATTAAAAGATTTCTGAAAGGAAAAGGATTTTGGAATCTTGTTACAGGTGTGGAGCGGATCTACCCCGACAACCTACACAACAACAAGTTGTAGCTCATAAACAATGGTCAGAGAGAGCATACAAAGTTTTGCATTACTTGTCTATATGTATCTCGAATGCTATACTCATACATATACATGATGATTAGAATCCCAAGGATGCATGGGATACTTTTGTAAAGCTATTTGATACAGATACTAGTGCTCGTAAGTATCAGTTGAGACAACAGATTCATAATATGAAGTGGAAAGGAAGGAGTATACTCATGATCATGTACAAGAGATAAAGAAGTATGCAGATGCATTGGCAACTATGAATGCCCCCATGCCTGATGATGATTTGGTAGACATTGTCTTGCATGAAGAAGTACGTCTTTTGTTACATCTATCTCTGTTCAGAGTACAGGTTTACCAAATTTGATGAGTTGGTTTCACTCTTGCTTGTTGAGGAAATCAAACTCAGTGACTCTTTTCATGATGCATCTACTACTAGCCATGATGATCATGGCAAGAATCAGGCTTTCTACTCACAAAGGGGATTTAGAGGCAAGGGGAGATTTGCATCACGAGGTTGTGGTAATGGTTGTGGATGGCAGGGTAGGTCACCACAACAGAATTTTCAGCGAGGCAGGGGGAGATTTGCATCATGAGGTCGTGGTAATGGTTGTGGATGGCAGGATAGGTCACCAGAACAGAATTTTCAGCCTTCATATGGTGCTAGAGGTGGTTGTGGATATACACCTCAGAGAGGTAGAAGTAATCCTCATGGAAGAGGACATTGGCAAGGCCAACAAGCATCTATGCAAAATGTGGATATACACCTCAGAGAGGTAGAGGTAATCCTCATGGAAGAGGACATTGGCAAGGCCAACAAGCATCTATGCAAAATGTGGAATGCCATTACTGTCGGAAGTTTGGTCATATGGCACGTGACTGTTACCCCGCAAACAAAATAAATTGAGAGAGGGTAGAGCACAACATGGTGGAAACTTTGCACAACATGGTGGAAATTATGCAAATGGTGGAAATTTTACATCAAGCAGTCATGATGGCAGTGCAAATCACTTGTTTGCCATGAAACATGTCATGGGATCTATGATGACACTTGGTATATGGACTCTGGCGAATGGTTTGAACATATGAAGCCAATGGATGTGAAAGGCTACGTGGAGACAGGTGATGATTCCCAGCATGTTAGGAGTGTACCATTGGTGATGCATAATGGTGAAACGAAGTCTATGTCAGATGTCTTTTATGTGCCTTCTATTACAAAGAGTTTTGCCTTAGTCAAATGGTTGAACAAGGTTTACAGGTTTGTTTCGTTGAGGATTTCAAAAATGGATGTAGAGTCATTGCTAAAGACAAGAAAGAAGGTAGGTTATTTAAGTTGGATGTTGGGATTCTTGAGTTGAAATTGGCTATGTTCTCTAAAAGCCAAAATGTGGTACAAGACATTGAAATGTGGCATAAAAGGATTGGACGTGTGAACATACAAAGGTTAAAGAACATGCAGGCAACAGGCATTGTTGGTGGGCTACCTAGATTCAAGTATGATGGGAATATGCATGTATGTGATGCTTGCCACTTTGGAAAGCAAGCAAGGTTGCCATTTCCTAAAGAAGGCAACATGAATAGCAGGCCACTTGAGATTGTTCATAGTGATGTATGGGGTCTTGCACAAAACCCATCCATTAAAGGTGGCTTGTATTATGTGACATTCATTAAAGGTAGCTTGTATGGGGTCTTGCACAAAACCCATCCATTAAAGGTAGCTTGTATTATGTGACATTCATTAAAGGTAGCTTGTATTATGTGACATTCATTATTCATTAAAGGTAGCTTGTATTATGTGACATTCATTAATGATTTCAGCAAAATGACATGGATTTACTTTCTCAAAGAGAAGAGTGAAGTGTTGGGAAAGTTTATGGACTTCAAAGCTTTTGCAGAGAAGCAATATGGCTCTTGGATAAAATGTGTGAGGACAGATGGAGGTGGTGAATACACCTCACATGCTTTGAGAACTTCTTGAGAAAGAATGTCATAAGAAGGTAGCTAACTTGCAGGTACACACCTCAGCAAAATGGTGTTGCTGAGAGGAAAAATAGAGTCATTGGTGATGTGGCTAGGGCAATGCTCAATGAAAAGTGCATGCCAGACTATTATTGGGCAAAAGCATGTGCCAGAGCGGTGTATGTACTTAATAAGACACCCATAGCTGCCATATATGGAAGTACGCCAAAGATGCTTCTCACAGGTTTTAGGCCAGACATTGGACACCTCAAAGTGTTTGGCAGCATAGCTTATGTGCATGTGCCAGATGAGAGAAGGAAGAAGCTATATCCTAAGGTAGAAAAGTGCATTTTTGTTGGGTAATGCACAGGATCGCCAGGCATGTAAATGTTACAATCCACATACTAGGCAAGTGGTTATCTCACGAGATGTGGTGTTTGATGAACTTGCTAGTTGGTACAAGGCAAAGGATGAGGGTGTCATTGATTCCATTGATGCTGATGTGCATGTGAACTTGCTACAAACAAGTTCTATTTCTATGTTTGGGCTAGCAGTGTCTAAGAGTAGCACTATATGTCCATGGTCAGGATGCTTAAGACATGTGAACTTGCCACAAACAAGTTCTATTTCTATGTCTGGGCCAGCAGAGTCTGAGAGTAGCACTATACGTCCATGGTCAGGACACTTGAGACATGAGAGTGTGAGCACTGAGAGTAGTGCTATGGATAAAGAGAAAAAGAAGGTTGAAGGAATTGGCATTACAAGTTATGAGTCATCAAGTTCAGAAAGTTTGGATGAGGAACTTAGCGTACCAATTGTTGCCATATATATAGGCAGTGATGTGTGTGAACACATCACTGCCATATATATAGGCAGTGAATACACTTAGGACTGCCCGAGGCACTTTTTCCCTCCTTAGGAGGGTTTTTCTACCAGCTTGTATATATGCCCATAATTCTAGGGCTAACTTATCTTTGTACATTGACACAATCTAATACACCATGTGTTGTGTGCATTCTTGCTTCTTCTTCTTCAAGCTTTGTGTGCTTTCCTGTAACCCTTATTCCAAACAATTGGTATCAGAGCAAGCATCGGCTCCCAGGGCTACGCCGCTATACCCTCCAACTCACGTTCTCCGATTGAGGTGAGCTTTCACAAACGCTTGCAGGTCTCTATACTCTTCAAATAAGCTCGTAGGGCCTAGCGTTCTCAGAAATTGCATCTGAGGTCGTTTCGGGCTCCGTTTTTGCATTACAAGTTTTGTACAGGTGTTTTCGTCATTTTGTGCAAAAATTTTGACAGTGCAATTGACCAGGCAAAACAGGGCTAGGCAGCGTGCAGTTGATCAGGCATTTGTTGCTGCCCAGCAGAAGAAGTGGTAAGGCAGCCCCTTCCACTATTTCTTCTCCTATTAGTAGGTTTGCAGCTTCTTCTCCTTTCATAGGTAGCAGCAATAGGTCTGAGAAGGCTCTTGATAAAGGCAAGAAAAAAATCAGGTGCAACTATTGTAAGGCAACTGATCATGTCATTAAGAATTGCCCTAAGCTAAAGGCTAAAGAGGCAAAGAAGAAAGAGTCAAATGTAGCCAAAATAGCGGATGCTTCTACAAATGCAGATTCTGCAAATGTTGTGTAAGATACAGAATGGGCATTTAGCATATATTGCCAGTATGACCCATCTGTACATGATGCATGTTTGGTAGTTTCTGTTGACTCTGATGTATGGTATTTTGACAGTGGTGCTACAAAGCACATTACCTCGCATCGTGATATGTTCACTTGTCTTGAGGCTATCCCTAATGGGAATACTATCACATGTGCCAATAATACTTCTTACCCAGTGAAGGGCGTTGGTAAAATTATGCTTACTGCTACAAATGGCAGCGTTTTCACACTTTCAAATGCTTTGTATGTGCCAGGGATAAAGAAGAATCTATTGTCTGTCTCTACGCTTGCTAGACTTGGACTTGTAGTCAAATTTGTGGATGATGATAGATGTACTGTTCATGATTTGACTTTTGGTGATACGATTATTGCATCTGGCACCTTGTTTCGTGGGCTGTATAGGCTCAATTCTTATGACAAGTGTGTGGAAGATTCAACAAATGCAGTTTCTGATGATGAAAAGACAGTTTTAGATGCAAAACTATGGCATGCTCGTTTTGGTCATCTGAACTTTGCTAGTTTGCTGCGTTTGCAGAAATTTGATATGGTTGCTTCATTGCCCCCTCTTGAGGCACCATTAAAACATGTTTGTGAAGGTTGTATTTTGGGCAAAATGCAGCGTTCTACGTTTCCAAAGGATGGTTCTATGCGGGCCACTCACAAATTGCAACTTGTACATATAGTGATATATGTGGGCCTATTCAAACTCCATCATTTGGTAAACACTTGTACTTCATGACTTTCATTGATGATTACTCAAGGCATGCATGGGTATATCCACTGAAGGCAAAGTCCGAAGTGTTTTTGTGCTTCACACAATTTTTGCTTATGGTTAAAAATGTATCCAATTGTACTGTGGGCACCCTCCATTCTGATCGAGGGGGGGAGTACATGTCGGAAGAGTTTGATGCATTTCTGGCTAGTCGTGGGATAAAACACCAATGTATAGTGTCGTATACCCCTCAGCAAAATGGTGTTGCTGAGAGGAAAAACAGGTCACTTATGGAGATAGCACGATGTATGGTCAAGAGCCAAGCTTTGCCACATGCGTTTTGGCTTGAGGCTGTCATGTGTGCTACATATGTACTCAACAGGCGTCCCACTAAGGCCTTGCAGTCTATTACTCCATACAAAGGCCTTGCAGTCCCACTAAGGCGTTGCGGTCTGTTACTCCATACGAAGCTTGGCATGGCAGGAAGCCTTCTATTGGTCACTTGCATGTCTTTGGTTTCTTGGCCTATGCTTTAGTGCCTATGCAACAACATAGAACATTGGATGATAAGGATATCAAATGCATTTTTGTTGGTTTCAGTGCTAAGAGCAAGGGTTACAGATTGTATCATCCACAGTCAAAGCATATCTTGATTAGTCGAGATGTTGTTTTTGTGGAAGATGCTATGCAGCCTTTGTTATCATGTACCAAAGAGACAGGTGTGAGCTCACGGGATGTATTTGATATGTTGTTGCCTCTGTTTACAGGTGGGAATTCAAATGTAAGTCCTAAATGAGGCAAATATTTAGCGTATGCAGATTTCAAACGACATCATAGCTGATCAGCCTATTTCTGATGCAAATTTACAGGATGTAATTTATGAGGATAGGGCTGAAAATGAGCAAGCTAGAGGTATGCCTAAATGGTTGGCGTTGTGAGGTGAAAAAAAGAAAAAAGACCACGCCTCTATAGCCCTTCACCTCCCAACTTTGGAAACACTAACACCAACAGGGGCACCACCAGCCACAGGAACACTTCTCACAGTTCACCACACCACCCACTCCAAAAAGACAGCACAAAACAGGGGCACCATAGACAAGGTAAACACCCAGCAATTATATTTTCAATCAACACATCATATAAGCTTCTCCTGACACAGAAGCCTTACTCACACAACCATACAAACACTCAGGCCTGGATTTACTGTCAAGGGAATTCAACCACGACCACACCACCTCAGGAATTGCAACCTTGCGTCTGACGACCAAGCCTTTTCAACCACAAACACCTCAACACTTTTCTGCACTGCCCGGTGTCGTAGGCGAGCCCCACCTGTCTCCAGCCCACGCAAACCAGGGACCCTGCTCCCTCTTCTCTTTGCACTCCTTTGCGCTTGCAGCTGTGCCAACCACACCAGAAAGAACCCGGCCACTCTCTCTCTTCAGAGAGCGCCCCACCAGCAACTCTCAACTCTTTCTGCAGCCCATCACTTCTGTGTGTGTCGCCAGCAAATAGCTACTCCAACACCTCACTCTCTCTCTCTCTCTGTGCTGATCCTCTGCCAGCCACCAAAGCACTTCCTCTGCCACCACAGGCAGCTTCTCTGCAGTGCTATCGGCCCCACCAGCCAAGCAGTAACACCTCTGTCTCTGAACAGCTTCCACGTCAAGCTTGTCTCACATCCAGTCCCCGCTCTTCGCTTGTCCACACCTCTCTCTCCTAGGCGACTTCCTCACAGTTGCCAGCAGCTCTACTCATCAGCCCCGCACGCTCACGTGCCAGCCTCTTCTCTGCTTCTTCACGATGATCCTCCATTTGTCGCAACAGCTCCTAGGCAACTCCCCAGCAGTCGTGCCGTCCCTGCACACTTCACTCCGTTGGCTTTGCACTACCACCGGCGGGGACTCCAAAATGTCCAAGCCCATCCCTTTGACGCTAGCCTGTCAGCTGTTTTGCGCACACAGAGGCCGCCTTCCAACCACCCTGTCCTCGTGGCGATCCTCAATGGCGGCTCCCTTTGCCTACAGCGCCTGCTGCTGTCAGCCGCTACCCCTTGCACCTCCACCTCCGGTAAGAGCCATCCCCGGTACATCACAAGGCGGCAACCCATGCCGTTTGCATCTTTGCCAACCTTCTCGAGTTTGCCATTCACGTGCTGGCAGCAGCGCTGGCAATTAAACAAGGGGCCAAGTGGCTTTTCAACAAGCTGGCCACGTTGATTATTTTTTTTATTTTTTCTAAGGCCTAGAAGATGGCCACAATCACCCTCCTTTCCACACCATGTTCAAGGCAACTTTGCCCCTTGCTTCCACACACCTTCGAATACGATCTTCCAGTGCCCATTGTACTTGGGACGCGTACACAACCAAAGCGGCTGAACAACTGATATCACCTCAGCAAACCACACTTCGGACAAACCTATAATAAGCCCAAAACAAAACGTCCACCCTGTACACCCGCCAAGGCATTCCAGGACAAAACTCTTCACACGCCATGCATCCCATATGTACACAAGCCCCAAACACCTCTCAGAAAAATGCCTGACATACTTTGCCAACCCCCCCACCTGCTAGAGCATTCATGCTCAGCAGCAAAAAGCAAAAGTCCAATAGCTATCCACCACGATCAAAAGGAAACATCTGTAAGTCACCATCCCATTTCCCAATATCTATGAAACACAATGGCTGCATCACTACATACCAAACATCAACCATATGCACCACAAAACCATTTTCGTCCACTTCATCCACAACAAACTTCCTTGTCTTCAAAACCTGTGGCATTGCAACATCTAGCATCCAATTCATCAATACCAGTGAAGGCCAAGTTCCAACATTCTGACCTTTATGCACACAAAAATCCAGATCCTTTCCAATAGCAGTGTCCACAAGCACTTCCAGCTCTTGTAATTTAGGCATCTGTTCACAACCATACAGCTCAACTGGTTCAGAATCCTTGTCATCCAGGGACTTTGTCTTTAGCATTTCAGCAACACGCAAAGAAGCCTTTGTTACACTCTCAACCATATCTGCATCCATGTCCATCTCTGGCTCCTGTTCATCAAGGCTAGCAACTTCCCATATATCAGCAACACGCAAAGAAGCCTTTGTTACACTCTCAACCATATCTGCATCCATGTCCATCTCTGGCTCCTGTTCATCAAGGCTAGCAACTTCCCATATATCATTCTCATCCTCAAGCACACTACTCACATCACAACGCTCTTCATCAGCCAAATCTACATGCATACCTTCCTGAGTGTTGCCAACCCCCCTAGTATCATCGTCCAAAGACTCCTCAGCACATAATGCATCAAATGGAAAAACATCCACTTCATTCATCGCAGGTACCATACCACCATCAAGTTGTCCAACAAAATCCATAATAATAGGATCTTTCTCCATGCTCTCCACATCCACATTGCAAAACATCTTCACTTCACCACCACAAGTCTCTACCCCATCCTCCTCCCTTCTTGTAGAATCTAGCAAAGAATCATCCTCAAAGCATTCTGTATCCAGCTCCTCTTCCTTCTTAACATCAGCCCCAATCCCAAGGCATCATCCTCTTTACTTCCATGTGCATGCATGTCATCCAGATGATCTGAATGCAAATAATCTCCAATAGAGCATTCCAAATCACTGTCATGTACAGCCATGATATCCAAATCCAAAGAAGAATCCACAGGCAACTCCTTATTTGCAAAAGTCCCAAACCTTGGCCTAGATTCCTCATCCTGCTTTTCATCCACCTTCACATGCTTTAAAGAATTTGGAAAAAAATCAGAAGGCATATAGAACATCCCCCTTTGCACCTGTATAGGCCTTTAAGGCTCCTGTCTAATCAAACTTTGCATAGAACTCTTATCCACCTCAAATATCCCTTGCAGACACAATACCTTCATACGGATAAATACCCATCTCCATCTGCTTCAAAATCTTGCCTTCCTTTTCCCTAGCAACCCTAAGTGCATCATCAAATGACTTGGGATTCTTCAACTCAACCCTGACCTTCAAATGGGGTAGCAAACCATCAATAAACAAGCTCTTCTTCAAAAACATAGGAGGAACTTCCTGCTTCAATGTCATACACCACTTACTCCACAAACATAATACCTTCACAAAATCATCCAGTGATTGCCCATGGACCTGCTTCAAGATGCTCAACTCCTGCCAAAGCACACTAGAATCCTCTGCTCGCTGAAAATGCTCCAAAAGGCCTTCTTTCAATCTGTCTAAGGTCAAAACACCATGTAGCTCACATGCTGCATCCTGTGCTTCAAAATCTTTAAACCAGCTTCGGGCATCTCCCTTCAAGAAAATCTTTATTAGCTTCAAAACCTGCTCTTCATCTGTAACATGATTGCTAATACATGCCAACTCCATTTGCTCCAAAAAGTCAACCACATCTTCACCCTTCCTGCCATGAAATTCTAGATAAGACCACATCATGAAAACCTGCTAACAATCCCTGAGCTCTCCTCAGTGGGGGCACCAGAAAGATGTGAGGTGAAAAAAAGAAAAAAGACCACGCCTCTATAGCCCTTCACCTCCCAACTTTGGAAACACTAACACCAACAGGGGCACCACCAGCCACAGGCTGCTGGAACACTTCTCACAGTTCACCACACCACCCACTCCAGAAAGACAGCACAAAACAGGAGCACCATAGACAAGGTAAACACCCAGCAATTATATTTTCAATCAACACTTCATACAAGCTTCTCCCGACACAGAAACCTTACTCACACAACCATACAAACACTCAGGCCTGGATTTACTACCAAGGGAATTCAACCACGGCCACACCACCTCAGGAATTGCAACCTTGCGTCTGACGACCAAACCTCTTCAACCACAAACACCTCAACACTTTTCTGCACTGCCCGGTGTCGTAGGCGAGCCCCACCTGTCTCCAGCCCACGCAAATGAGGGACCCTGCTCCCTCTTCTCTTTGCACTCTGCAGCTGTGCCAACCACACCAGAAAGAACCCGACCACTCTCTCTCTTCAGAGGGTGCCCCACCAGCAACCCTCAACTCTCTCTGCAGCCCATCACTTCTGTGTGTGTCGCCAGCAGCAGCTACTCCAACACCTCACTCACTCTCTCTCTCTCTCTCTCTGCTGATCCTCTGCCAGACACCAAAGCACTTCCTCTGCCCCACAGGCAGCTTCTCTGCAGTGCTACCGGCCCCAGCCAAGCAGCAACACCTTTGTCTCTGAATCTCTGTCTCTGAACAGCTTCCATGTAAAGCTTGTCTCACATCCAGCCCCTGCTCTTTGCTTGTCTCACATCCAGCCCCTGCTCTTTGCTTGTCCACACCTCTGTCTCCTAGGCGACTTCCTCAAAGTCGCCAGCAGCTCTACTCATCATCCCCGCACGCTCACGTGCTAGCCTCTTCTCTGCTTCTTCACGACGATCCTCCACTTGTTGCAACAGCTCCTAGGCGACTCCCCAGCAGTCGCTATCCCTGCACACTTCACTCCGTTGGCTCTGCACTACCATCGAGGACTCCAAAATGTGGGAGCCCGTCCCTTTGACGCCAGCTTGTCAGCCATTTTGCGCACACAGAGGCCGCCTTCCAACCACCCTATCCTCGTGGCGATCCTCAATGGCAGCTCCCTTTGCCTACAGCGCCTGTCAGCCGCTACCCCTTGTGCCTGCACCTCCGGTAAGAGCCATCCCCGGTACATCACAAGAAGGCAACCCATCGCCGTTTGCATCTTCGCCAACCTTCTTGAGTTCGCCATTCACGTGCTGGCAGCAACGCTGGCAATTAAACAAGGGGCCAAGTGGCTTTTCAACAAGCTGGCCACGTTGATTATTTTTTTATTTTTGCTAAGGCCTAGAAGATGGCCACAATCACCCTCCTTTCCACACCATGTTCAAGGCAACTTTGCCCCTTGCTTCCACACACCTTCGAATACGATCTTCTAGTGCCCATTACACTAGGGATGCGTACACAACCAAAGCGGCCGAACAACTGATATCACCTCAGCAAAACCACACTTTGGACAAACCTATAACAAGCCCAAAATAAAACGTCCACCCTGTACACCCACCAAGGCATTCCAGGACAAAACTCCCCACACGCCATGCATCCCATATGTACACAAGCCCCAAACACCTCTCAGAAAAATGCCTGACAGCGTAAACCTTGCGTTATAGTAAAATTGATGCACCTATTTCTAGTTGTACTCATTCAGGTTTTCAGCATGCTTCTTATTATGCATCAGATTGTTATGCTTTGGCTGTGTTTAATATGTGTGAAGAGGAAGAACCTCTTTGGCTGTGTTTAGTATGTGTGAAGAGGAAGAACCTCTTTCATTGGATGAGGCACAAAAATCAGAAAATTGGTTGGCTTTAATGCAAAGTGAATATGATGCTATAATGAAGAATGGTACATGGTCTTTGTGTGATTTGCCTATTGGTAAAAAGGTCATTGGATGTAAGTGGGTTTTTAAGTTGAAATGAAAGCCAGATGGCAGTGCTGATCGCTAT
The DNA here is from genome assembly GCF_041138505.1 of Cibotium barometz. Lineage (NCBI taxonomy): Eukaryota > Viridiplantae > Streptophyta > Polypodiopsida > Cyatheales > Cibotiaceae > Cibotium > Cibotium barometz. Next base: position 40,497,852 of record NC_141058.1, read on the forward strand.
AAGGCTAGACTTGTTGCAAAGGGTTATGCTCAAGAAAAGGGCATTGATTTTGATGAGACCTTTGCTCCCACTTGTCGTATGACTACCATTCGTAGCATTTGTGCATTGGTAGCTCATAATGGTTGGAATGTACATCAGTTGGACATAAAGACTGCGTTCTTGAATGGAGATTTGCATGAGGAGGTGTATGTATCGCAGCCTCGTGGTTTTGTTCAAAGAGGGTAGGAAAACAAAGTGTGCAAGTTGAAAAAGGCTTTGTATGGTTTAAAGCAAGCTCCACGAGCTTGGTATGAAGAGATACATGCATATTTGACTGCACATGGTTTTAAGAATAGTCCAACAGAAAGCACTTTGTATGTTAAATGTGTGGATGATGTACATCTAATCATTGCTCTCTATGTCGATGACATGCTACTCACAGGACCAAATGAGAGTCATATTGCTGATTTTAAGGCTAATTTGAATGCCTCTTTTGAGATGTTAGATTTGGGGCATTTGCATCATTGTTTGGGGATACAATTTAAGCAGTGTGATGGAGGTATTGCTTTGTAACAAACAAAGTATATTGAGACATTGTTGCGGACATTTGGCCTTGAAGACTGCAAGCCTATTGCTACTCCAATGGAGATAGGTTTGAAGTTGAGTCTTCATGATGCTGGAGATCACTTTGATGTCACACTCTATCAGACAGCTGTTGGTTGCCTCATTTATGTATGCATTACGAGGTCGGACATTAAGTTTACAGTCTCACAGGTGAGCAGGTTTATGCATAGCCCAGGGTCTTAGCATTGGAAGGTAATTAAACACATCTTTCGCTACTTGAGTGGCACCATACATCTTGGGTTATTTTATCCGAAGGGGGGATCATTGCCGCCAGATTTACATGCTTTTTCGGACTCAGATTGGGCTGGTTGCTATGACACAAGAGTGTCCACAAGTGGTTTTTGTTTCATGCTGGTACATGCATATCTTGGTTGAGCAAGAAGCAACCTACTGTGGCCACTTCTAGTTGTGAAGCTGAGTACAGGGGCAGCTTTCATAGCTACGGTTGAGTGTGTGTGGCTCAGATGGCTTATGGGCTGACTTGGGTGTGTTGGACAAGAGTCTGCCACCTCTATCTACACTAATAGTCAGAGCGCATTGGTAGTTGTTGCAAGAAACCTAGTTTTTCATGCTCGCATAAAGCACATTGAGGTGCATTATCACTATGTCAGGGAGAGACTCTCAGCAGGAGAGATCAGCTTGGCATATGTGCCAACACAGGACAACCTCGCTGATCTTTTCACAAAGGCGCTTCCTCGTGAGAGAAGTTTGAAGCTTTCTGTAAAGCTTTGGGCTTGCTCCCCTTTGTGGACTGATCTACTTCGGGCATGGCACTTCCCTATACATGAGTGCCAGCTCTTGTTCACACCATCACTCCTAGGGGAGATTTGTTGCCATATATATAGGCAGTGATGTGTGTGAACATGTAAGATTCCTCCCCAGCCTCTCAAAATGTCCAGTATCTTTCCCTGTAATCAATCCCTCTTCAGAAATATAAAAGACTTGTTTCTAACTGTTTTAACTTAGAGAGAGAAAATATTCTAGAGAGAGAATATTCAGATTTTTAATATTTTTGGATAGAAAATTATCTCATCTTATTAAAATAAGTTCCCCTGAAACAAAAATTCAAAAAGAACTTTCCAAGGTGCAATTGGAATTAATTGAAAATGGGTATAAAGGACCTTAGCCTAAGGGTCTAGATTTTCAAAAATTTTTGGATTATGGTCCAATTAAGGTTCCTATGGGCCAATAGCATCAATCCATGTGTAGGGAGGAGATAAATCCAATTTGTAAAAGAAGATACCCAAAAATGAGTAAATGCTCACATAAGATGAAGAGTTGAAAATGTACAAGGTTTATTAGTAAAAAACTATGAGCAATATTAAAAATATGAGATATTTTGGGTATCCAAAAATGAGTAAATGCTCACATAAGATGAAGAGTTGAAAATGTACAAGGTTTATTAGTAAAAAACTATGAGCAATATTAAAAATATGAGATATTTTGGGCATAATGATTCCCTTTTGACACATATGTAAGGAAGGGGAGTTCTTTAAAGAAGGTGCATATTTCACATAAGATGAAGAGTTGAAAATGTACAAGGTTTATTAGTAAAAAACTATGAGCAATATTAAAAATATGAGATATTTTGAGTATAATGATTCCATTTTGATATGTAAGGAAGGGGAGTTCTTTAAAGGAGGTGCATATTTCATATGCTTGAATGAGTTTTAAACTCATAAAAATTGAGATATTTCATCTCTCCTCTCTCCCCATTCAAGTCTAGTTCCAAAAAGTTAGCTTAACTGACCTAAAAGTGGTCAAATATTGACCAAACTGATTTAGAAAATTCTAGAATCAGTTTGTTTGGTTAGGAGCTCAATTTTTCCTATAAATAGAAGCCTTCCCTTTGTTGAAAAATATATAATGTTTATGCATCGTTACTCTACTCCACCTAAGCCAAGAACTGTGAATTCATTAATAATTCACTAGTTTTTGGAGCTTCCCTCTTTCTTCAATCCCCATTGGTGGCTCCATCAACATACTTAACCAACTGATTGGTTGGGGGCCTCTACCGTGAACAAAGAATCAAGAAATTTGTAAGGTAATTAGTGAATTTTGATCATTTTCTATAATTTCTCAATGTTTCTCTCTTCTCAACCCCTCTCAAGCTTGAGAAGCTTAATTGGAATGGTTTTTGAATGCTATTGAAGTTAATTGATGAATGGTAGTGAAGAGTTACATAATTTGATGAATGCTATTGAAGTTAATTGATTAATGATAGTTAAGAATTACATAAATTTCCATTTATGCTTAATTCTAATGGTTTTTATGTAATTTCTCTCTCTCACTCAAGAAATGGTCATACTCATGATCCATTCTCAATCCAAATGAAGCTTTTCATAAAGCTTTTCCTTAATCCAAGATTAAGCTATGCTTGAGGCTAAATTAATGGCTTTTTTCTATGCTTTTAGTTTATCTATATTGATGATTCAATCCATTATGGATTGATGATCCAATTAGAGACCATTCTAATTATTTTCTTAATGATAATTTTTATTCCTTAGAAAAAATTGAGATTTATCAGTCATAGCAGCGGAGCTATGGCAAAATTTTTATAAAAATTACGCATAAAATAATTTCATTCACAAAGCATGAAAAGAGGACTTCCTACCATATTCTAGGAATTATCATCCTAGATTAATTGAAGATATTCATTGTAATCATAGAGAAATTGATTTTTATATTATGCATAATTGATTTTCATGCATAGAGGTATGCATAAAAGATTGTTATTTTAACATAAAAGTGTTAACTTTATCATAATTAGAATTCATGCATAGAGGTATGCATAAAAGATTATTATTTTAATGTAAAAGTGTTACTTTTATCATATTTGAATTTCATGCATAGAGGTATGCATAAAAGATGATTATTTTATTATAAAAGTGTTACTTTTAGCATAATTAAATTTCATGCATAGATGTATGCATAAAAGATGATTATTTTATTATAAAAGTGTTACTTTTAGCATATTTGGATTTCATGCATAGAGGTATGCATAAAAGTTGATTATTTTATTATAAAAGTGTTACTTTTATCACAATTGAATTTCATGCATAGAAGTATGCATAAGAGTTAATTATTTTATTATAAAAGTGTTACTTTTATCATATTTGGATTTCATGCATAGAGGTATGCATAAAAATTGATTATTTTATTATAAAAGTGTGACGTTTATCATATTTGGATTTCATGCATAGAGGTATGCATAAAAATTCATTATTTTATTATAAAAGTGTGACTTTTATCATATTTGGATTTCATGCATAGAGGTATGCATAAAAGTTGATTATTTAATTATAAAAGTGTGACTTTTATCATATTTGGATTTCATGCATAGAGGTATGCATAAAAGTTGATTATTTTATTATAAAAGTGTGACTTTTATCATATTTGGATTTCATGCATAGAGATATGCATAAAAGTTGATTATTTTATTATAAAAGTGTGACTTTTATCATATTTGGATTTCATGCATAGAGGTATGCATAAAAGTTGATTATTTTTTTATAAAAGTGTGACTTTTATCACAATTGAACTTCATGCATAGAAGTATGCATAAGAGTTGATTATTTTATTATAAAAGTGTTACTTTTATCATAATTGGATTTCATGCATAGAAGTATGCCAAAAAAACATATTCTTTTTTATTAAAAGTGTGATTTTCATCATAAATGGATTTTACGCATAACTTAGATGCATAAGAGAAATTCTTTTATTCTAAAAGTGTAATTCCTACCAAATTGAATTTATGCATAGGAAGATGCATAAAAGATTGATTCAAAAGTGTCATTCTCATCTAAATTGAATTTATGCATAGGAAGATGCATAAAAGATTGAATTTTAATTCAAAAGTGTCATTTTCATTTAAAATGAATTTATGCATAGGAAGATGCATAAAAGATTGATTTTACTTCGAAAGTATTAATCTCCTTAAATAGAATTTATGCATAAATAAATGTGTAAAGAAATCATATATCAAATATAAGAATTCTCTTGTATTCTATAAATAGATATGAGATGTAATAGGATGTGATAAGAGGTGTATAAGATGTGATAAGAGGTGATAAGATGCTTATGAAATAAGTTAGGAGGTGATAAGATGAAGTAAGATGTGATAAGATGTGTATGGGATGAGGTAAGAAGTGTATGTGATAGGATAAGATGTATATGGGTTGTGATAGGGCGAGAATGGATGTGATGTAAAAGATTAGATGTGAAGGCATATGGGGTTATATGAATGGGAATGTGGAAATGGATGTATGTATGTGGATGTGTGGATGTGGAGATGGGAGTGGGGATGTATGAATGTGAAAATGGATGTATGCATGAAGATGTATATGAATAGATGTGAATGTGGACGTAGATGTGGATGTATAGATGTGAATGGGAATGTGGATGTGGATGTATGTGAATGTGGATGTAGATGTGGATGTATAGATGTGAATGGGAATGTGGATGTGGATGTATGTGAATGTGGATGTAGATGTGGATGTATAGATGTGAATGTGGAATGTGGATGTGGATGTATGTATGTATGTGGATGTAGATGTGGATGTATAGATGTGAATGAGAATGTGGATATGGATGTATTTATGTATGTGGATGTGGATGTATGAATGAGGACGTGATAGTGGATGTATGCATGTGGATGTAGATGTGGATGGGAATGTGGATGTATAGATGTGAATGGGAATGTGGATGTGGATGTATGTATGTATGTGGATATGGATGTATGAATGAGGACGTGATAGTGGATGTATGCATGTGGATGTGGATGTACGGATGTGGATATGGATGTGGATGTATAAATGAGGATGTAAAAATGGATGTATGCATGTAGATGTGGATGTATGGATGTGAATGTGAATGTGTATGTGAATTAATGTGTCGTCGATGTGAGGAAATGGATGAGAATGAGTACACATTGAATGGAATAGGGAATAAGTAATGTGGTCCGAGAGTGGATAATGTAAAAAGACGAGAGTTCGTTATAGAAACTATATTTTGTGACTGTTTATAAATGACTGTTTTATGTCAAGAATGCTGGGGAAGCATTTTGACCGTCTTGAGGATTAAGGTCATGAAGACCGAATTGATAAAGTTGCAACTGATGATGGAGAGTCAATGGAGGACGTCTCGCGTAGCAAGGTCGGTCGACCAGCCTCGGTTCGATTTAAATGGTGAGCTTCCGGTACGGTGGATTAGGGACCAAGGAAGCGGCCTATGAGTGAAGCGCTAGGTCACCTGCGAAGGATCCTAGAGGGTGCTGACCATACGGTGCTCGGGCTCTGGGTCGCCAAAGATACCCACACGTGCGTCGAGGAAGATATTAGAACAAGGAGTAAGAGTTGTTTTCTGAAATCGGGCATGGATCTGGTTGATTGACCTTGCTGGTCTTCAGTGGATGAGTCCATGGCTCTTTTTATGGATCTGTTGGTTGATCTTGCTGATCTTCAACGAGAGTCCATCTTGATTTTTATAAGTGATTATATTGCCGAGTATTATGGGCTAGGAACTATTGAAAAGGCCCCTGAGTGGACAGGTGGTGAGCGTTCTAGTTGCCAATGATGCCATAGATACTCTGATGAAGGAATGATGGGAAATTATGAATCAACCGGATACATTAGAAGATTGTGATTAGTGGTACTATGGTTTCATTAAAGGATTGTTTTAAAGTTAGCTGATGCTAAGAAAAAGGCAATTTCATATTGGGTGTGTAAGTGGTGTGGCTAGTTTTATATTTGCATGAATTTTTGGCTAGGGGGCCTTGGAACTCTTTTCCTTGGTACCCGGGACAAAACCTAACCAAATTCCAAATTGGATCCCATCACTACAGTGGTTGGGCGGTTGGCTAACCCATGGGACTGGATGGGATTAGGCTGGACTGATGGATCCGTAAATCGAGACTCAATTTCTGTTTACAATAGATAAAGTAAATCCCGGATAGTAATTGTTCTATGGATATGAATCAACGGCTGTGCCTCTTAATGGGGAAAAAAGCGTTGATCCCAATGATCCAAGTGCAAGTATCTTCCTTGATCTGACCGAGTATCTTTATAGGTGCAGTCGGCGGATCAGCTTGATCAGTAATGGTTGTGAGATCCCTGTTCCCCACCGATCAACGGATTCGGGGTACTAGCAGCGGAAGTAGCACATCATGCGTGGGTAGGGGTCTCACACTCGGGGCCTCGCCCACGGATATCCGGACAAGAGACTAATCCGTCGGTTTGTCCAAAACCGAAACTCGAAAAACTTCCTTTACTCGGAAAGCATGGGCGATTCCACCAGGATAACTCTTTACTCTAACATAGTCAAGATCTTTACGGATCAACTGATCTGACTGCACCTTTAACGGTACTTGGTCAAATCAAGGTAGAAACTTGCACTTGGATCATTGGGATCAACGCTTTTTTCCCCATCAAGAGGCACAGCCGTTGATTCCTATCCATAGAACAATTTCTATCCGGGATTTACTTTATCTATCGTAAAAACAAAGTTGAGTCTCGATTTATGGATCCATCAGTCCATCCTAACCCCATCCGATCCCATGGGTTAGCCAACCGCCCAACCACTGTAGTGATGGGATCCAATTTGGAATTTGGTTAGGTTTTGTCCCGGGTACCAAGGGAAAGAGTTCCAAGGCCCCCTAGCCGGAATTTCATGCAAACATAAAACTAGCCACACCACTTACACACCCAATATGAAAATTGCCTTTTTCTTAGCATCAGCTAACTTTAAAACAATCCTTTAATGAAACCATAGTACCACTGATCACAATCTCCCAATTTATCCAGTTGATTCATAATTTCCCATCATTCCTTCATCAGAGTATCTATGGCATCATTGGCAACTAGAACGCTCACCACCTGTCCACACAGAGGCCGTTTCCATAGTTCCTAACCCATAATACTCGGCAATATAATCACTTATCAAGATGGACTCTCATTGAAGATCAGCAAGATCAACCAACAGATCCATATAAAAGAGCCATGGACTCATCCGTTGAGGACCAGCAAGGTCAGTCAACCAGATCCATGCCCGGTTTCACAAAACAACTCTTACTCCTTGTTCCAATATCTTCCTCGACGCACGCGTGGGTATCCTAGGCGACCCAGATCCCGAGCACCGTATGGTCAGCACCCTCTAGGATCCTTCGCAGGTGACCTAGCGCTTCACTCATAGGCCGCTTCCTTGGTCCCTCATCCACCGTACCGGAAGCTCACCATTTTAATCGAACCGAGGCTGGTCAAGACCTCGGTCGACCTTGCTACGCGAGACGTCCTCCATTGACTCTCCGTCAGCAGTTGCAACTTTATCAGTTAGGTCTCCACGACCTTAATCACAAGACGGTCAAAATGCTTCCCCAGCATTCTTGACATAAAACAGCCATTTACAAACAGCATTTACAAACAGTTTACAAATACAGTTTCTATATTAACTCTCATTTTTCCACATTATCCCTCATTAATCCACATTACTTATTCCACATTCCATGTATATGTGTACTCATCCAATCACCTCCTTTTCCATCTCTTCACTTCAGATTCCTTCACATCACATATCATATATTCACATCCATATCCACATCCATACATCCACATCCACATCCACATTCACATCCATACATCCACATCTACATGCTTATCTCCATTTTCACATCCTCATTTATACATCCACATCCCATATCCACATTCATACATACACATCCATATCCACATCCACATCCACATCCACATTCACATCCATGCATCCACATCTACATGCTTACCTCCATTTTCACATCCTCATTTATACATCCACATCCCATATCCACATTCATACATACACATCCATACATCCACATCTACATCCACATACATACATACATCCACATCCACATTCCACATTCACATCTATACATCCACATCTACATTCACATTCACATACATCCACATCCACATTCCCATACATCCACATCTATACATCCACATTCCACATTCACATCTACATTCACATTCACATACATACATACATCCACATCCACATTCCACATTCACATCTATACATCCACATCTACATCCACATTCACATACATCCACATCCACATTTCCATTCACATCTATACATCCACATCCATTCACATCTATACATCCACATCTACATCCACATTTACATCTATGCATATACATCTTCATGCATATATCCATTTTCATGTTCATACATCCACACTCCCATCTCCATATCCACACATCCACATACATACATCCATTTTCACATTCCCATTTATATAACCCCATATACCTTCACATCTAATCTTTTACATCACATCCATTCTCGCCCTATCACAACCCATATACATCTTATCCTATCACATACACTTCTTACCTCATCCCCCCATACACATCTTAATTCATCTTATCACCTCCTAACTTATTTCATAAGCATCTTATCACCTCTTATCACACCTCTTATCACATCTCTTATCACCTCCTAACTTATTTCATAAGCATCTTATCACACCTCTTGTCACATCCTATCACATCTCTTATCTATTTATAGAATACAAGAGAATTCTTACATTTGATATAAGATTTCTTTACACATTTATTTATGAATAAATTCTATTTAAGGAGATTAATACTTTCAAAGTAAAAATCAATCTTTTATGCATCTTCCTATGCATAAATTCATTTTTAATGAAAATGTCACTTTTGAATTAAATTTTAATCTTTTATGCATTTTTCTATACATAAATTCAATTTAGATGAGAATGACACTTTTGAATTAAAAAATCAATCTTTTATGCATCTTCTTATGCATAAATTCAATTTGGTAGGAATTACACTTTTAGAATAAAAAAATTTCTCTTATGCATCTAAGTTAAGCATAAAGTCCATTTATGAGGAAAATCACACTTTTAGTATAAAAAGAATATCTTTTATGCATACCTATATGCATGAAATTCAATTATGATAAAAGTCACACTTTTATAATAAAATAATCAACTTTTATGCTTACCTCTATGCATGAAATCCAATATGATAAAAGTAACACTTTTGATATAAATTTTTTCCATTATGCATACTTCTATGGATGAAATAAAAATGGTAAAAATAACACTTTTGATATAAAAATTTATCCATTATGCATACTTCTATGCATGAAATAAAAATGGTAAAAATAACACTTTTGATATAAAAATTTATCCATTATGCATACTTCTATGCATGAAATAAAAATGGTAAAAATAACACTTTTGATATAAAAACTTATCCTTTATGCCTAATATTAAAATTCAATTTCTCCATGATTGTAATGAAATTCTTTCAATTAATCTAGGATGATAATTCCTAGAATATGGTAGGAAGTCCTCTTTTTATGCTTTGAATGAGATTATTTTATGCATAATTTTTATAAAAATTTTGCCATAGCTCCGCTGCTATGACTGATAAATCTCAATTTTTCTAAGGGATAATGCTTATCATTAAGAAAATAATTAAAATGATCTCTAATTGGATTATTAATCCATAATGGATTGAATCATCAATATTCATAAACTAAAAGCATAGAAAAAAGCCATTAATTTGGCCTCAAGCATAGCTTAATCTTGGGTTAAGGAAAAGCTTTATGAAAAGCTTGATTTGGATTGAGAACGGGTCATGAGTATGACCATTTCTTGAGTGAGAGAGAGAATTTACATAAGAATCATTAGAATTTAAACATAAATGAAAATTAACTTCAATAGCATTTATTAAATTATGTAACTCTTCACTACTATTCAAACTTCAATAGCATTTAAAAAAAACCATACCAATTAAACTTCTCAAGCTTGAGAGGGGTTGAGAAGAGAGAAACATTGAGAAATTATAGAAAGATGAATATTCACTAATTACCTTACAACTTGCTTGATTCTTTGTTCACAGTAGAGGCCCCCAACCAATCAATTGGTTAAGTATGTTGATGGAGCCACTAATGGGGATTGAAGAAAGAGGGAAGCTCCAAAAACTAGTGAATTATTAAATGAATTCACAGTTCTTGGCTTAGGTGGAGTAGAGTAACGATGCATAAACACTATATATTTTTCAACAAGGGGGAGGCTTCTATTTATAGGAAAAATTGAGCTCCTAACCAAACAAACTGATCCTAGAATTTTCTAAATCAGTTTGGTCAATATTTGACCATTTTTAGGTCAGTTAAGCTAACTTTTTGGAACTAGACTTAAATGAGGAGAGAGGAGAGATGAAATATCTCAATTTTTATGAGTTTAAAACTCATTCAAGCATGTGAAATATGCACCTCCTTTAAAGAACTCCCCTTCCTTACATATGTCATATTTTTAATATTGCTCATAGTTTTTTTACTAATAAACCTTGTACATTTTCAACTCTTCATCTTATGTGAAATATGCACCTCCTTTAAAGAATTCCCCTTCCTTACATATGTCATACTTTTAATATTGCTCATAATTTTTTACTAATAAACCTTGTACATTTTCAACTCTTCATCTTATGTGAAATATGCACCTCCTTTAAAGAACTCCTCTTCCTTACATATGTCATACTTTTAATATTGCTCATAATTTTTTACTAATAAACCTTGTACATTTTCAACTCTTCATCTTATGTGAAATATGCACCTCCTTTAAAGAACTCCTCTTCCTTACATATGTCATACTTTTAATATTGCTCATAATTTTTTACTAATAAACCTTGTACATTTTCAACTCTTCATCTTATGTGAGCATTTACTCATTTTTGGGTATCTTCTTTTTTAAATTGGATTTATCTCCTCCCTACACATGGATTGATGCTATTGGCCCATAGGAACCTTAATTGGACCATAATCCAAAAATTTCTGAAAATCTAGACCCTTAGACTAAGGTCCTTTATACACATTTCTAATTAATTCCAATTGCACATTGGAAAGTTCTTTTTTTGAATTTCTGTTTCAGGGGAACTTATTTTAATAAGATGAGATAATTTTCTATCTAAAAATATTAAAAATCTGAATATTCTCTCTCTAGAATATTTTCTCTCTCTAGGTTAAAACAGTTAGAAACAAGTCTTTTATATTTCTGAAGAGGGATTGATTATAGAAGAAGATACTAGACATCAAAAAGGGGTTTGGGGGAGGAATCTTACATTCTACCCCACTTAAAAAATGCGAGATGTCCTCATCTCTCAAACTTGGACAATTTCGCAAGATGCACGAATTATGAGACTTAGAGAAAAATTTAAATCAGGATTAACCACCAAGAAAAAGTCTCAAAGAGAGCAAGATTCAAGATAAGAACAAGATTTAAACTTTATTCATTCTCGGAACTTATACAGTAAAGATAGAAGAACTCTTTACACTTCCATAAGCCCGTCCATCATATGATCACAAAAGCAGCACTCACAAGCTGCACAAGTATAGGGTAACTCATCTATGGGAATGATTCTGCTGGTTATTGCCGCACCTATCTCAGTGGTATGAGGTGATCTAACAAAAGGACCTCTGAGAGGCAAGCCAAAAACGGGGTAAAGGCATATCTTCTCATGAGGAAGAAAACACGCCAATAAGAAGACCCGCTCAGAAAACATGCATATCTTGGTTGAGCAAGAAGCAACCTACTGTGGCCACTTCTAGTTGTGAAGCTGAGTACAGGGGCAGCTTTCATAGCTACGGTTGAGTGTGTGTGGCTCAGATGGCTTATGGGCTGACTTGGGTGTGTTGGACAAGAGTCTGCCACCTCTATCTACACTAATAGTCAGAGCGCATTGGTAGTTGTTGCAAGAAACCTAGTTTTTCATGCTCGCATAAAGCACATTGAGGTGCATTATCACTATGTCAGGGAGAGACTCTCAGCAGGAGAGATCAGCTTGGCATATGTGCCAACACAGGACAACCTCGCTGATCTTTTCACAAAGGCGCTTCCTCGTGAGAGAAGTTTGAAGCTTTCTGTAAAGCTTTGGGCTTGCTCCCCTTTGTGGACTGATCTACTTCGGGCATGGCACTTCCCTATACATGAGTGCCAGCTCTTGTTCACACCATCACTCCTAGGGGAGATTTGTTGCCATATATATAGGCAGTGATGTGTGTGAACATGTAAGATTCCTCCCCAGCCTCTCAAAATGTCCAGTATCTTTCCCTGTAATCAATCCCTCTTCAGAAATATAAAAGACTTGTTTCTAACTGTTTTAACTTAGAGAGAGAAAATATTCTAGAGAGAGAATATTCAGATTTTTAATATTTTTGGATAGAAAATTATCTCATCTTATTAAAATAAGTTCCCCTGAAACAAAAATTCAAAAAGAACTTTCCAAGGTGCAATTGGAATTAATTGAAAATGGGTATAAAGGACCTTAGCCTAAGGGTCTAGATTTTCAAAAATTTTGGATTATGGTCCAATTAAGGTTCCTATGGGCCAATAGCATCAATCCATGTGTAGGGAGGAGATAAATCCAATTTGTAAAAGAAGATACCCAAAAATGAGTAAATGCTCACATAAGATGAAGAGTTGAAAATGTACAAGGTTTATTAGTAAAAAACTATGAGCAATATTAAAAATATGAGATATTTTGGGTATCCAAAAATGAGTAAATGCTCACATAAGATGAAGAGTTGAAAATGTACAAGGTTTATTAGTAAAAAACTATGAGCAATATTAAAAATATGAGATATTTTGGGCATAATGATTCCCTTTTGACACATATGTAAGGAAGGGGAGTTCTTTAAAGAAGGTGCATATTTCACATAAGATGAAGAGTTGAAAATGTACAAGGTTTATTAGTAAAAAACTATGAGCAATATTAAAAATATGAGATATTTTGAGTATAATGATTCCATTTTGATATGTAAGGAAGGGGAGTTCTTTAAAGGAGGTGCATATTTCACATGCTTGAATGAGTTTTAAACTCATAAAAATTGAGATATTTCATCTCTCCTCTCTCCCCATTCAAGTCTAGTTCCAAAAAGTTAGCTTAACTGACCTAAAAGTGGTCAAATATTGACCAAACTGATTTAGAAAATTCTAGAATCAGTTTGTTTGGTTAGGAGCTCAATTTTTCCTATAAATAGAAGCCTTCCCTTTGTTGAAAAATATATAATGTTTATGCATCGTTACTCTACTCCACCTAAGCCAAGAACTGTGAATTCATTAATAATTCACTAGTTTTTGGAGCTTCCCTCTTTCTTCAATCCCCATTGGTGGCTCCATCAACATACTTAACCAACTGATTGGTTGGGGGCCTCTACCGTGAACAAAAAATCAAGAAATTTGTAAGGTAATTAGTGAATTTTGATCATTTTCTATAATTTCTCAATGTTTCTCTCTTCTCAACCCCTCTCAAGCTTGAGAAGCTTAATTGGAATGGTTTTTGAATGCTATTGAAGTTAATTGATGAATGGTAGTGAAGAGTTACATAATTTGATGAATGCTATTGAAGTTAATTGATTAATGATAGTTAAGAATTACATAAATTTTCATTTATGCTTAATTCTAATGGTTTTTATGTAATTTCTCTCTCTCACTCAAGAAATGGTCATACTCATGATCCATTCTCAATCCAAATGAAGCTTTTCATAAAGCTTTTCCTTAATCCAAGATTAAGCTATGCTTGAGGCTAAATTAATGGCTTTTTTCTATGCTTTTAGTTTATCTATATTGATGATTCAATCCATTATGGATTGATGATCCAATTAGAGACCATTCTAATTATTTTCTTAATGATAATTTTTATTCCTTAGAAAAAATTGAGATTTATCAGTCATAGCAGCGGAGCTATGGCAAAATTTTTATAAAAATTACGCATAAAATAATTTCATTCACAAAGCATGAAAAGAGGACTTCCTACCATATTCTAGGAATTATCATCCTAGATTAATTGAAGATATTCATTGTAATCATAGAGAAATTGATTTTTATATTATGCATAATTGATTTTCATGCATAGAGGTATGCATAAAAGATTGTTATTTTAACATAAAAGTGTTAACTTTATCATAATTAGAATTCATGCATAGAGGTATGCATAAAAGATTATTATTTTAATGTAAAAGTGTTACTTTTATCATATTTGAATTTCATGCATAGAGGTATGCATAAAAGATGATTATTTTATTATAAAAGTGTTACTTTTAGCATAATTAAATTTCATGCATAGATGTATGCATAAAAGATGATTATTTTATTATAAAAGTGTTACTTTTAGCATATTTGGATTTCATGCATAGAGGTATGCATAAAAGTTGATTATTTTATTATAAAAGTGTTACTTTTATCACAATTGAATTTCATGCATAGAAGTATGCATAAGAGTTAATTATTTTATTATAAAAGTGTTACTTTTATCATATTTGGATTTCATGCATAGAGGTATGCATAAAAATTGATTATTTTATTATAAAAGTGTGACGTTTATCATATTTGGATTTCATGCATAGAGGTATGCATAAAAATTCATTATTTTATTATAAAAGTGTGACTTTTATCATATTTGGATTTCATGCATAGAGGTATGCATAAAAGTTGATTATTTAATTATAAAAGTGTGACTTTTATCATATTTGGATTTCATGCATAGAGGTATGCATAAAAGTTGATTATTTTATTATAAAAGTGTGACTTTTATCATATTTGGATTTCATGCATAGAGATATGCATAAAAGTTGATTATTTTATTATAAAAGTGTGACTTTTATCATATTTGGATTTCATGCATAGAGGTATGCATAAAAGTTGATTATTTTTTTATAAAAGTGTGACTTTTATCACAATTGAACTTCATGCATAGAAGTATGCATAAGAGTTGATTATTTTATTATAAAAGTGTTACTTTTATCATAATTGGATTTCATGCATAGAAGTATGCCAAAAAAACATATTCTTTTTTATTAAAAGTGTGATTTTCATCATAAATGGATTTTACGCATAACTTAGATGCATAAGAGAAATTCTTTTATTCTAAAAGTGTAATTCCTACCAAATTGAATTTATGCATAGGAAGATGCATAAAAGATTGATTCAAAAGTGTCATTCTCATCTAAATTGAATTTATGCATAGGAAGATGCATAAAAGATTGAATTTTAATTCAAAAGTGTCATTTTCATTTAAAATGAATTTATGCATAGGAAGATGCATAAAAGATTGATTTTACTTCGAAAGTATTAATCTCCTTAAATAGAATTTATGCATAAATAAATGTGTAAAGAAATCATATATCAAATATAAGAATTCTCTTGTATTCTATAAATAGATATGAGATGTAATAGGATGTGATAAGAGGTGTATAAGATGTGATAAGAGGTGATAAGATGCTTATGAAATAAGTTAGGAGGTGATAAGATGAAGTAAGATGTGATAAGATGTGTATGGGATGAGGTAAGAAGTGTATGTGATAGGATAAGATGTATATGGGTTGTGATAGGGCGAGAATGGATGTGATGTAAAAGATTAGATGTGAAGGCATATGGGGTTATATGAATGGGAATGTGGAAATGGATGTATGTATGTGGATGTGTGGATGTGGAGATGGGAGTGGGGATGTATGAATGTGAAAATGGATGTATGCATGAAGATGTATATGAATAGATGTGAATGTGGACGTAGATGTGGATGTATAGATGTGAATGGGAATGTGGATGTGGATGTATGTGAATGTGGATGTAGATGTGGATGTATAGATGTGAATGGGAATGTGGATGTGGATGTATGTGAATGTGGATGTAGATGTGGATGTATAGATGTGAATGTGGAATGTGGATGTGGATGTATGTATGTATGTGGATGTAGATGTGGATGTATAGATGTGAATGAGAATGTGGATATGGATGTATTTATGTATGTGGATGTGGATGTATGAATGAGGACGTGATAGTGGATGTATGCATGTGGATGTAGATGTGGATGGGAATGTGGATGTATAGATGTGAATGAGAATGTGGATGTGGATGTATGTATGTATGTGGATATGGATGTATGAATGAGGACGTGATAGTGGATGTATGCATGTGGATGTGGATGTACGGATGTGGATATGGATGTGGATGTATAAATGAGGATGTAAAAATGGATGTATGCATGTAGATGTGGATGTATGGATGTGAATGTGAATGTGTATGTGAATTAATGTGTCGTCGATGTGAGGAAATGGATGAGAATGAGTACACATTGAATGGAATAGGGAATAAGTAATGTGGTCCGAGAGTGGATAATGTAAAAAGACGAGAGTTCGTTATAGAAACTATATTTTGTGACTGTTTATAAATGACTGTTTTATGTCAAGAATGCTGGGGAAGCATTTTGACCGTCTTGAGGATTAAGGTCATGAAGACCGAATTGATAAAGTTGCAACTGATGATGGAGAGTCAATGGAGGACGTCTCGCGTAGCAAGGTCGGTCGACCAGCCTCGGTTCGATTTAAATGGTGAGCTTCCGGTACGGTGGATTAGGGACCAAGGAAGCGGCCTATGAGTGAAGCGCTAGGTCACCTGCGAAGGATCCTAGAGGGTGCTGACCATACGGTGCTCGGGCTCTGGGTCGCCAAAGATACCCACACGTGCGTCGAGGAAGATATTAGAACAAGGAGTAAGAGTTGTTTTCTGAAATCGGGCATGGATCTGGTTGATTGACCTTGCTGGTCTTCAGTGGATGAGTCCATGGCTCTTTTTATGGATCTGTTGGTTGATCTTGCTGATCTTCAACGAGAGTCCATCTTGATTTTTATAAGTGATTATATTGCCGAGTATTATGGGCTAGGAACTATTGAAAAGGCCCCTGAGTGGACAGGTGGTGAGCGTTCTAGTTGCCAATGATGCCATAGATACTCTGATGAAGGAATGATGGGAAATTATGAATCAACCGGATACATTAGAAGATTGTGATTAGTGGTACTATGGTTTCATTAAAGGATTGTTTTAAAGTTAGCTGATGCTAAGAAAAAGGCAATTTCATATTGGGTGTGTAAGTGGTGTGGCTAGTTTTATATTTGCATGAATTTTTGGCTAGGGGGCCTTGGAACTCTTTTCCTTGGTACCCGGGACAAAACCTAACCAAATTCCAAATTGGATCCCATCACTACAGTGGTTGGGCGGTTGGCTAACCCATGGGACTGGATGGGATTAGGCTGGACTGATGGATCCGTAAATCGAGACTCAATTTCTGTTTACAATAGATAAAGTAAATCCCGGATAGTAATTGTTCTATGGATATGAATCAACGGCTGTGCCTCTTAATGGGGAAAAAAGCGTTGATCCCAATGATCCAAGTGCAAGTATCTTCCTTGATCTGACCGAGTATCTTTATAGGTGCAGTCGGCGGATCAGCTTGATCAGTAATGGTTGTGAGATCCCTGTTCCCCACCGATCAACGGATTCGGGGTACTAGCAGCGGAAGTAGCACATCATGCGTGGGTAGGGGTCTCACACTCGGGGCCTCGCCCACGGATATCCGGACAAGAGACTAATCCGTCGGTTTGTCCAAAACCGAAACTCGAAAAACTTCCTTTACTCGGAAAGCATGGGCGATTCCACCAGGATAACTCTTTACTCTAACATAGTCAAGATCTTTACGGATCAACTGATCTGACTGCACCTTTAACGGTACTTGGTCAAATCAAGGTAGAAACTTGCACTTGGATCATTGGGATCAACGCTTTTTTCCCCATCAAGAGGCACAGCCGTTGATTCCTATCCATAGAACAATTTCTATCCGGGATTTACTTTATCTATCGTAAAAACAAAGTTGAGTCTCGATTTATGGATCCATCAGTCCATCCTAATCCCATCCGATCCCATGGGTTAGCCAACCGCCCAACCACTGTAGTGATGGGATCCAATTTGGAATTTGGTTAGGTTTTGTCCCGGGTACCAAGGGAAAGAGTTCCAAGGCCCCCTAGCCGGAATTTCATGCAAACATAAAACTAGCCACACCACTTACACACACAATATGAAAATTGCCTTTTTCTTAGCATCAGCTAACTTTAAAACAATCCTTTAATGAAACCATAGTACCACTGATCAGAATCTCCCAATTTATCCAGTTGATTCATAATTTCCCATCATTCCTTCATCAGAGTATCTATGGCATCATTGGCAACTAGAACGCTCACCACCTGTCCACACAGAGGCCGTTTCCATAGTTCCTAACCCATAATACTCGGCAATATAATCACTTATCAAGATGGACTCTCATTGAAGATCAGCAAGATCAACCAACAGATCCATATAAAAGAGCCATGGACTCATCCGTTGAGGACCAGCAAGGTCAGTCAACCAGATCCATGCCCGGTTTCACAAAACAACTCTTACTCCTTGTTCCAATATCTTCCTCGACGCACGCGTGGGTATCCTAGGCGACCCAGAGCCCGAGCACCGTATGGTCAGCACCCTCTAGGATCCTTCGCAGGTGACCTAGCGCTTCACTCATAGGCCGCTTCCTTGGTCCCTCATCCACCGTACCGGAAGCTCACCATTTTAATCGAACCGAGGCTGGTCAAGACCTCGGTCAACCTTGCTACGCGAGACGTCCTCCATTGACTCTCCGTCAGCAGTTGCAACTTTATCAGTTAGGTCTCCACGACCTTAATCACAAGACGGTCAAAATGCTTCCCCAGCATTCTTGACATAAAACAGCCATTTACAAACAGCATTTACAAATAGTTTACAAATACAGTTTCTATATTAACTCTCATTTTTCCACATTATCCCTCATTAATCCACATTACTTATTCCACATTCCATGTATATGTGTACTCATCCAATCACCTCCTTTTCCATCTCTTCACTTCAGATTCCTTCACATCACATATCATATATTCACATCCATATCCACATCCATACATCCACATCCACATCCACATTCACATCCATACATCCACATCTACATGCTTATCTCCATTTTCACATCCTCATTTATACATCCACATCCCATATCCACATTCATACATACACATCCATATCCACATCCACATCCACATCCACATTCACATCCATGCATCCACATCTACATGCTTACCTCCATTTTCACATCCTCATTTATACATCCACATCCCATATCCACATTCATACATACACATCCATACATCCACATCTACATCCACATACATACATACATCCACATCCACATTCCACATTCACATCTATACATCCACATCTACATTCACATTCACATACATCCACATCCACATTCCCATACATCCACATCTATACATCCACATTCCACATTCACATCTACATTCACATTCACATACATACATACATCCACATCCACATTCCACATTCACATCTATACATCCACATCTACATCCACATTCACATACATCCACATCCACATTTCCATTCACATCTATACATCCACATCCATTCACATCTATACATCCACATCTACATCCACATTTACATCTATGCATATACATCTTCATGCATATATCCATTTTCATGTTCATACATCCACACTCCCATCTCCATATCCACACATCCACATACATACATCCATTTTCACATTCCCATTTATATAACCCCATATACCTTCACATCTAATCTTTTACATCACATCCATTCTCGCCCTATCACAACCCATATACATCTTATCCTATCACATACACTTCTTACCTCATCCCCCCATACACATCTTAATTCATCTTATCACCTCCTAACTTATTTCATAAGCATCTTATCACCTCTTATCACACCTCTTATCACATCTCTTATCACCTCCTAACTTATTTCATAAGCATCTTATCACACCTCTTGTCACATCCTATCACATCTCTTATCTATTTATAGAATACAAGAGAATTCTTACATTTGATATAAGATTTCTTTACACATTTATTTATGAATAAATTCTATTTAAGGAGATTAATACTTTCAAAGTAAAAATCAATCTTTTATGCATCTTCCTATGCATAAATTCATTTTTAATGAAAATGTCACTTTTGAATTAAATTTTAATCTTTTATGCATTTTTCTATACATAAATTCAATTTAGATGAGAATGACACTTTTGAATTAAAAAATCAATCTTTTATGCATCTTCTTATGCATAAATTCAATTTGGTAGGAATTACACTTTTAGAATAAAAAAATTTCTCTTATGCATCTAAGTTAAGCATAAAGTCCATTTATGAGGAAAATCACACTTTTAGTATAAAAAGAATATCTTTTATGCATACCTATATGCATGAAATTCAATTATGATAAAAGTCACACTTTTATAATAAAATAATCAACTTTTATGCTTACCTCTATGCATGAAATCCAATATGATAAAAGTAACACTTTTGATATAAATTTTTTCCATTATGCATACTTCTATGGATGAAATAAAAATGGTAAAAATAACACTTTTGATATAAAAATTTATCCATTATGCATACTTCTATGCATGAAATAAAAATGGTAAAAATAACACTTTTGATATAAAAATTTATCCATTATGCATACTTCTATGCATGAAATAAAAATGGTAAAAATAACACTTTTGATATAAAAACTTATCCTTTATGCCTAATATTAAAATTCAATTTCTCCATGATTGTAATGAAATTCTTTCAATTAATCTAGGATGATAATTCCTAGAATATGGTAGGAAGTCCTCTTTTTATGCTTTGAATGAGATTATTTTATGCATAATTTTTATAAAAATTTTGCCATAGCTCCGCTGCTATGACTGATAAATCTCAATTTTTCTAAGGGATAATGCTTATCATTAAGAAAATAATTAAAATGATCTCTAATTGGATTATTAATCCATAATGGATTGAATCATCAATATTCATAAACTAAAAGCATAGAAAAAAGCCATTAATTTGGCCTCAAGCATAGCTTAATCTTGGGTTAAGGAAAAGCTTTATGAAAAGCTTGATTTGGATTGAGAACGGGTCATGAGTATGACCATTTCTTGAGTGAGAGAGAGAATTTACATAAGAATCATTAGAATTTAAACATAAATGAAAATTAACTTCAATAGCATTTATTAAATTATGTAACTCTTCACTACTATTCAAACTTCAATAGCATTTAAAAAAAACCATACCAATTAAACTTCTCAAGCTTGAGAGGGGTTGAGAAGAGAGAAACATTGAGAAATTATAGAAAGATGAATATTCACTAATTACCTTACAACTTGCTTGATTCTTTGTTCACAGTAGAGGCCCCCAACCAATCAATTGGTTAAGTATGTTGATGGAGCCACTAATGGGGATTGAAGAAAGAGGGAAGCTCCAAAAACTAGTGAATTATTAAATGAATTCACAGTTCTTGGCTTAGGTGGAGTAGAGTAACGATGCATAAACACTATATATTTTTCAACAAGGGGGAGGCTTCTATTTATAGGAAAAATTGAGCTCCTAACCAAACAAACTGATCCTAGAATTTTCTAAATCAGTTTGGTCAATATTTGACCATTTTTAGGTCAGTTAAGCTAACTTTTTGGAACTAGACTTAAATGAGGAGAGAGGAGAGATGAAATATCTCAATTTTTATGAGTTTAAAACTCATTCAAGCATGTGAAATATGCACCTCCTTTAAAGAACTCCCCTTCCTTACATATGTCATATTTTTAATATTGCTCATAGTTTTTTTACTAATAAACCTTGTACATTTTCAACTCTTCATCTTATGTGAAATATGCACCTCCTTTAAAGAATTCCCCTTCCTTACATATGTCATACTTTTAATATTGCTCATAATTTTTTACTAATAAACCTTGTACATTTTCAACTCTTCATCTTATGTGAAATATGCACCTCCTTTAAAGAACTCCTCTTCCTTACATATGTCATACTTTTAATATTGCTCATAATTTTTTACTAATAAACCTTGTACATTTTCAACTCTTCATCTTATGTGAAATATGCACCTCCTTTAAAGAACTCCTCTTCCTTACATATGTCATACTTTTAATATTGCTCATAATTTTTTACTAATAAACCTTGTACATTTTCAACTCTTCATCTTATGTGAGCATTTACTCATTTTTGGGTATCTTCTTTTTTAAATTGGATTTATCTCCTCCCTACACATGGATTGATGCTATTGGCCCATAGGAACCTTAATTGGACCATAATCCAAAAATTTCTGAAAATCTAGACCCTTAGACTAAGGTCCTTTATACACATTTCTAATTAATTCCAATTGCACATTGGAAAGTTCTTTTTTTGAATTTCTGTTTCAGGGGAACTTATTTTAATAAGATGAGATAATTTTCTATCTAAAAATATTAAAAATCTGAATATTCTCTCTCTAGAATATTTTCTCTCTCTAGGTTAAAACAGTTAGAAACAAGTCTTTTATATTTCTGAAGAGGGATTGATTATAGAAGAAGATACTAGACATCAAAAAGGGGTTTGGGGGAGGAATCTTACATTCTACCCCACTTAAAAAACGCGAGATGTCCTCATCTCTCAAACTGGGACAATTTCACAAGATGCACGAATTATGAGACTTAGAGAAAAATTTAAATCAGGATTAACCACCAAGAAAAAGTCTCAAAGAGAGCAAGATTCAAGATAAGAACAAGATTTAAACTTTATTCATTCTCGGAACTTATACAGTAAAGATAGAAGAACTCTTTACACTTCCATAAGCCCGTCCATCATATGATCACAAAAGCAGCACTCACAAGCTGCACAAGTATAGGGTAACTCATCTATGGGAATGATTCTGCTGGTTATTGCCGCACCTATCTCAGTGGTATGAGGTGATCTAACAAAAGGACCTCTGAGAGGCAAGCCAAAAACGGGGTAAAGGCATATCTTCTCATGAGGAAGAAAACACGCCAATAAGAAGACCCGCTCAGAAAACCCAGGATGCCTTGATCTCATGACGCAGTAGTATCGGGGACCCAAACCCAAGGCTTCAATAACCATGGCCAAGCGGACATTGTTGCGAAAGTGCTGCTGACCCCAGGGTGTTACCCTAGTTATGTCTTGATAGGTCCGCCATTTGGTCTGCGCTACAGAAGTTCCCAAGTGAGGTAAAAGTGAGCGCTCATACTGTTCTATAAAATCCTTCTTCACAGACTCACTTGCGTCTTGAAGGTGAGGAATCATTATGGATAAAACTAATTCTTGTTGCCAAGCCATGAAGGAGATTAGGAAGAAAGGAGATCGATGGGAGTAAGATTACTGTGAGCGACAAGTAAAAGTTACGACTTATATAAAGGAAGGAGCTAGCGTAACTTAGAAGCCAACGGTAGCTTGCCACTGAAGTTTTACCGTCTTTCCATGATTTGGGTTTGGCACAATTTTCTATAGAAGGCATTAAGAACTTTGAGATGAGGAGATAAAAGAAGTTCGTAAGCTAAATCACCTACTTTCTTTGGTCCACAATATCTGGGAGATAACTTCTTCCCAAGAGATAAAGAACTTCTTTTGGGCCGTACTCGAATGAAGACCAAAACCTTGATATCCAAAACATCGATTCTCACTTCTGAACTCATTGTTCTGAATCTTAAAACAGGTGGGACTCTTGAGAAGTATTCAGGAAAAAGGTTCTTCCTTTTTTAAACAGAATCTTTCTTTTATTTTAGAGAGAGAATAATTATAAGATCAGAAAGGGAGATTCTTACTCCTGTATACCTCTAAGGCTGGGGGAGAATCTTACAATGGTCTTGACTACGTTAAAGAGTTATCCTGGTGGAATCGCCCGTGCTTTCCGGGTGAAGGAAGTTTTTCTGGGTGAAGGAAGTTTTTTCGGGTTCGGTTTTGGAAAAACCAACGGATAAGTCTCTTGTCCGGATATCCATAGGCGAGGCCCGAGTGTGGGACCCCTGTCCGCACGAGAAGTGCTACTTCCGCTGCTAGTACACCGAATCCGTTGCTCGGTGGGAATTAGGGATCTCACAGTTGGTATCAGAGCAAATCGGGTAATAAAGATTAACTGAGAAGCCAAATATGTCAAAAATTTATCAAGAAGTACAAAAAGATTGTAATTGCGTGATATAACAATTTGATATTCAAACTGAAATTTATAATTTGGTAATTGGGTCTTCACATGGAAGTACCGCAATTATATAGAATCCCTGACTTGCTTGAGGCCTAGACATGATGGTATTTACCTTATAGTTCCAAGTATTATGACGACCCGTATATACCAAAGGTATAACTGCAGCTCTTTACCGGCAGTATATACGAGTAAATCTAAGACTTGAAATTATAAGCATTAATGCTATCCAGATGATGATTTCGAATGTGGTTGATATGATTTTTAATTCTGTTTAAGAACTGATGAGTTGATTTGGATTCTGATTGAAAAATGATGATCCCTGATAATGGATTGAAATGTAATAAATTGAGCGAAACCACAATGTGGATGATTGGGACGAGTCCCTGTGATGATATTCATAACTAGAATGATGATAATGAGTTCAGCAAATCACTATGAGATTAGTGGATTGTGCTGTCAAATTGCTACTGTTAACACTTGTCACGGTAGATCAAGTTAAGGGATGACAAATTGATAACTTAACTGAAATTCCCGTGGAGGAATATTCAGAAAGAAAATTTTCGGTCTAGTGGACCATTATCGTAGGAATGATATGATCTAAATGAAATTGTTATGTAATGATGAGTTCTATTTAAGGGATAATTATCCCCGTATTCTGTTGGGTTGACCAGAATATAAGGAACCCCAGAATAAATTGGATCTTAAGAAAAAGAGTTGTCCTCTACTTTGCGAGATAAGGACATCTCGCACTTTTTAAATGGGGTAGAATGTAAGATTTCTCCTCCAGCCTTCGAGGTATACAGGAGTAAGAATATCCCTTTTTGATCGTATAATTTTTCCCTCTCTAAAATAAAAGAAAGATTCTGTTTAAAAAAGGAATACCCTTTCCCTAGAATACTTCTCAAGAGTCACGGCTGTTTTAAGGATTCAGAACAATGAGTTCAGAAGTGAAAATCGGTGTTTTGGATACCAAGGTTTTGGTTTTCATTCGAGTACGGCCCAAAAGAAGTACTTTATCTCTTGGGGAGTATAAGAAGTTATCCCCCAGATATTGTGAGCCTTATATCTGAATTCAATGAAAGTAGGTGACTTAGCCTACAAGCTTCTTTTACCTCCTCATCTCAAAGTTCTTAATGTATTTCATAGAAATAGGTGCCAAACCCAAATCATGGAAAGATGGTAAAACTTCAGTGACAAGATACCGTTGGCTTCTAAGTTACGCTAGCTCCTTCCTTTATATAAGTCGTAACTTTTACCTGTCGCTCACAGTAATCTTCCTTCCATCGATCTCCCTTCTTCTTAATCTCCTTCATGGCTTGGCAATAGGAATTAGTTTTATCCATGATGATTTCTCACCTTCAAGACGCAAGCGAGTCTGTGAAGAAAGATTTTATAGAACAGTATGAGCGCTCACTTTTTCCTCACTTGGGAACTTCTGTAGCTCAGACCAAATGGCGAACCTATCAAGACATAACTAGGGTAACACCCTGGGGTCAACAGCACTTTCGTAACAATGTCCGCTTGGCCATGGTTATTGAAGCCTTGGGTTTGGGTCCCTGATACTACTGCATCATGAGATCAAGACATCTTGGGTTTTCTAAGCGGGTCTTCTTACTGGCGTGTTTTCTTCCTCATCAGAAGATATGCCTTTACCCCATTTTTGGCTTGCCTCTCAGAGGTCCTTTTGTTAGATCACCTCATACCACTGAGATAGGTGCGACAATCATATGATGGACGGGCTTATGGAAGTGTAAAGAGTTCTTCTATCTTTACTGTATATGTTCCAAGAATGAATAAAGTTTAAATCTTGTTCTTGTCTTGACCCTTACTCTCTTTGAGACTTTTTTTAATTGGTGGTTAATCTTAATTAAAAATCTTCTCTCAGTCTCATACTTGTGCATCTTGCGAAATTACCACCACCAGTTTGCGAGATGAGGGCATCTCGCATTTTTCAAGTGGGAGAGAATGTAAGATTCCTCCCCAGCCTCTCAAAATGTCCAGCATCTTTCCCTGCAATCAATCCCTCTTCAGAAATATAAAAGACTTGTTTCTAACTGTTTTAACTTAGAGAGAGAAAATATTCTAGAGAGAGAATATTCAGATTTTTAATATTTTTGGATAGAAAATTATCTCATCTTATTAAAATAAGTTCCCCTGAAACAAAAATTCAAAAAGAACTTTCCAAGGTGCAATTAGAATTAATTGAAAATGGGTATAAAGGACCTTAGCCTAAGGGTCTAGATTTTCAAAAAATTTTGGATTATGGTCCAATTAAGGTTCCTATGGGCCAATAGCATCAATCCATGTGTAGGGAGGAGATAAATCCAATTTGTAAAAGAAGATACCCAAAAATGAGTAAATGCTCACATAAGATGAAGCGTTGAAAATGTACAAGGTTTATTAGTAAAAAACTATGAGCAATATTAAAAATATGAGATATTTTGGGTATCCAAAAATGAGTAAATGCTCACATAAGATGAAGAGTTGAAAATGTACAAGGTTTATTAGTAAAAAACTATGAGCAATATTAAAAATATGAGATATTTTGGGTATAATGATTCCATTTTGACACATATGTAAGGAAGGGGAGTTCTTTAAAGGAGGTGCATATTTCACATAAGATGAAGAGTTGAAAATGTACAAGGTTTATTAGTAAAAAACTATGAGCAATATTAAAAATATGAGATATTTTGAGTATAATGATTCCATTTTGACACATATGTAAGGAAGGGGAGTTCTTTAAAGGAGGTGTATATTTCACATGCTTGAATGAGTTTTAAACTTATAAAAATTGAGATATTTCATCTCTCCTCTCTCCTCATTCAAGTCTAGTTCCAAAAAGTTAGCTTAACTGACCTAAAAGTGGTCAAATATTGACCAAACTGATTTAGAAAATTCTAGAATCAGTTTGTTTGGTTAGGAGCTCAATTTTTCCTATAAATAGAAGCCTCCCCCTTGTTGAAAAATATATAGTGTTTATGCATCGTTACTTTACTCCACCTAAGCCAAGAACTGTGAATTCATTAATAATTCACTAGTTTTTGGAGCTTCCCTCTTTCTTCAATCCCCATTGGTGGCTCCATCAACATACTTAACCAATTGATTGGTTGGGGGCCTCTACCGTGAACAAAGAATCAAGAAATTTGTAAGGTAATTAGTGAATTTTGATCATTTTCTATAATTTCTCAATGTTTCTCTCTTCTCAACCCCTCTCAAGCTTGAGAAGCTTAATTGGAATGGTTTTTGAATGCTATTGAAGTTAATTGATGAATGGTAGTGAAGAGTTACATAATTTGATGAATGCTATTGAAGTTAATTGATTAATGATAGTTAAGAATTACATAAATTTTCATTTATGCTTAATTCTAATGGCCTCTCTCTCACTCAAGAGATGGTCATACTCATGATCCATTCTCAATCCAAATGAAGCTTTTCATAAAGCTTTTCCTTAATCCAAGATTAAGCTATGCTTGAGGCCAAATTAATGGCTTTTTTCTATGCTTTTAGTTTATCTATATTGATGATTCAATCCATTATGGATTGATGATCCAATTAGAGACCATTCTAATTATTTTCTTAATGATAAGTTTTATTCCTTAGAAAAAATTAAGATTTATCAGTCATAGCAGCGGAGCTATGGCAAACTTTTTATAAAAATTACGCATAAAATAATTTCATTCAAAGCATGAAAAGAGGACTTCCTACCATATTCTAGGAATTATCATCCTAGATTAATTGAAGATATTCATTGTAATCATAGAGAAATTGATTTTTATATTATGCATAATTGATTTTCATGCATAGAGGTATGCATAAAAGATTATTATTTTAACATAAAAGTGTTACTTTTATCATAATTAGAATTCATGCATAGAGGTATGCATAAAAGATTATTATTTTAATGTAAAAGTGTTACTTTTATCATATTTGAATTTCATGCATAGAGGTATGCATAAAAGATGATTATTTTATTATAAAAGTGTTACTTTTAGCATAATTAAATTTCATGCATAGATGTATGCATAAAAGATGATTATTTTATTATAAAAGTGTTACTTTTAGCATATTTGGATTTCATGCATAGAGGTATGCATAAAAGTTGATTATTTTATTATAAAAGTGTTACTTTTATCACAATTGAATTTCATGCATAGAAGTATGCATAAGAGTTGATTATTTTATTATAAAAGTATTACTTTTATCATATTTGGATTTCATGCATAGAGGTATGCATAAAAATTGATTATTTAATTATAAAAGTGTGACTTTTATCATATTTGGATTTCATGCATAGAGGTATACATAAAAGTTGATTATTTTATTATAAAAGTGTGACTTTTATCATATTTGGATTTCATGCATAGAGGTATGCATAAAAGTTGATTATTTTATTATAAAAGTGTGACTTTTATCATATTTAGATTTCATGCATAGAGGTATGCATAAAAGTTGATTATTTTTTTATAAAAGTGTGACTTTTATCACAATTGAACTTCATGCATAGAAGTATGCATAAGAGTTGATTATTTTATTATAAAAGTGTTACTTTTATCATAATTGGATTTCATGCATAGAAGTATGCCAAAAAAACATATTCTTTTTTATTAAAAGTGTGATTTTCATCATAAATGGATTTTATGCATAACTTAGATGCATAAGAGAAATTCTTTTATTCTAAAAGTGTAATTCCTACCAAATTGAATTTATGCATAGGAAGATGCATAAAAGATTGATTCAAAAGTGTCATTCTCATCTAAATTGAATTTATGCATAGGAAGATGCATAAAAGATTGAATTTTAATTCAAAAGTGTCATTTTCATTTAAAATGAATTTATGCATAGGAAGATGCATAAAAGATTGATTTTACTTCGAAAGTATTAATCTTCTTAAATAGAATTTATGCATAAATAAATGTGTAAAGAAAGCTTATATCAAATATAAGAATTCTCTTGTATTCTATAAATAGATATGAGATGTAATAGGATGTGATAAGAGGTGTATAAGATGTGATAAGAGGTGATAAGATGCTTATGAAATAAGTTAGGAGGTGATAAGATGAATTAAGATGTGATAAGATGTGTATGGGATGAGGTAAGAAGTGTATGTGATAGGATAAGATGTATATGGGTTGTGATAGGGCGAGAATGGATGTGATGTAAAAGATTAGATGTGAAGGCATATGGGGTTATATGAATGGGAATGTGGAAATGGATGTATGTATGTGGATGTGTGGATGTGGAGATGGGAGTGGGGATGTATGAATGTGAAAATGGATGTATGCATGAAGATGTATATGCATAGATGTGAATGTGGACGTAGATGTGGATGTATAGATGTGAATGGGAATGTGGATGTATAGATGTGAATGGGAATGTGGATGTGGATGTATGTGAATGTGGATGTAGATGTGGATGTATAGATGTGAATGGGAATGTGGATGTGGATGTATGTATGTATGTGGATGTAGATGTGGATGTATAGATGTGAATGTGGAATGTGGATGTGGATGTATGTATGTATGTGGATGTAGATGTGGATGTAGATGTGGATGTATAGATGTGAATGGGAATGTGGATATGGATGTATGTATGTATGTGGATGTGGATGTATGAATGAGGACATGATAGTGGATGTATGCATGTGGGTGTAGATGTGGATGTATAGATGTGAATGGGAATGTGGATGTGGATGTATAAATGAGGATGTAAAAATGGGTGTATGCATGTAGATGTGGATGTATGGATGTGAATGTGAATGTGTATGTGAATTAATGTGTCGTCGATATGAGGAAATGGATGAGAATGAGTACACATTGATTAGGGAATAAGTAATGTGGTCCGAGAGTGGATAATGTGAAAAGACGAGAGTTTGTTATAGAAACTGTATTTTGTGACTGTTTGTAAATGACTGTTTGTAAATGACTGTTTGTAAATGACTGTTTGTAAATGACTGTTTTATGTCAAGAATGCTAGGGAAGCATTTTGACTGTCTTGAGAATTAAGGTCATGAAGACTGAACTGATAAAGTTGCAACTGCTGACGGAGAGGACGTCTCGCGTAGCAAGGTCGGTCGACCAGCCTCGGTTCGATTTAAATGGTGAGCTTCCGGTACGGTGGATTAGGGACCAAGGAAGCGGCCTATGAGTGAAGCGCTAGGTCACCTGCGAAGGATCCTAGAGGGTGCTGACCATACGGTGCTCGGGCTCTGGGTCGCCAAAGATACCCACACGTGCGTCGAGGAAGATATTAGAACAAGGAGTAAGAGTTGTTTTCTGAAACCGGGCATGGATCTGGTTGATTGACCTTGCTAGTCTTCAATGGATGAGTCCATGGCTCTTTTTATGGATCTGTTGGTTGATCTTGCTGATCTTCAACGAGAGTCCATCTTGATTTTTATAAGTGATTATATTGCCGAGTATTATGGGCTAGGAACTATTGAAAAGGCCCCTGAGTGGACAGGTGGTGAGCGTTCTAGTTGCCAATGATGCCACAGATACTCTGATGAAGGAATGATGGGAAATTATGAATCAACCGGATACATTCGAAGATTGTGATTAGTGGTACTATGGTTTCATTAAAGGATTGTTTTAAAGTTAGCTGATGCTAAGAAAAAGGCAATTTCATATTGGGTGTGTAAGTGGTGTGGCTAGTTTTATATTTGCATGAACTTTCGGCTAGGGGGCCTTGGAACTCTTTTCCTTGGTACCCGGGACAAAACCTAACCAAATTCCAAATTGGATCCCATCACTACAGTGGTTGGGCAGTTGGCTAACCCATGGGACTGGATGGGGTTAGGCTGGACTGATGGATCCGTAAATCGAGACTCAATTTCTGTTTACAATAGATAAAGTAAATCCCGGATAGTAATTGTTCTATGGATAGGAATCAACGGCTGTGCCTCTTAATGGGAAAAAAAGCGTTGATCCCAATGATCCAAGTGCAAGTATCTTCCTTGATCTGACCGAGTATCTTTATAGGTGCAGTCGGCGGATCAGCTTGATCAGTAATGGTCTTGACTACGTTAGAGTAAAGAGTTATCCTGGTGGAATCGCCCGTGCTTTCCGGGTGAAGGAAGTTTTTCCAGGTTCGGTTTTGGAAAAACCAACGGATTAGTCTCTTGTCTGGATATCCGTGGGCGAGGCCCCAGTGTGGGACCCTTGTCCGCGCGAGAAGTGCTACTTCCGCGCGAGAAGTGCTACTTCCGCTGCTAGTACCCCGAATCCGTTGCTCGGTGGGAATTAGGGATCTCACAGAACACAGTTAGGACCACGGAGGCACTTTTTCCCTCCTTAGGAGGTTTTTTCCCTTGGCTTGTATATACACCCATAATTCTAGAGGTTTTTTCCCTTGGCTTGTATATACACCCATAATTCTAGGGCTAACTTATCTTTGTACATTGACACAATCTAATACACTGTGTGTTGTATGCATTCTTGCTTCTTCTTCTCCAAGCTTTGTGTGCTTTCCTGCAACCCTTATTCTAACACCAATTTTACGCACACCAGGTGCAAGGCATGATAGATATGTGCCTCCACATGCTAGAGTGACAGGTGTTCAGAGTGATCCGCATGCATTGTGGAGATCCCAAAGGGTTAGGTATCCAGTTTTGACAGGTTGACATATCGTGAATTCGCTATGCATTATGCAATATGACCTCTTTGGTGAAGCATGTGGAACCTACATGCTATACAAG
The DNA here is from genome assembly GCF_041138505.1 of Cibotium barometz. Taxonomy (NCBI): domain Eukaryota; kingdom Viridiplantae; phylum Streptophyta; class Polypodiopsida; order Cyatheales; family Cibotiaceae; genus Cibotium; species Cibotium barometz. The sequence continues at coordinate 40,530,062 of NC_141058.1, forward strand.
AGCTATTGGGAAGCATGTATGGGAGAAGGCATTACGCAATATGACCTCTTTGGTGAAGCATGTGGAACCTACATGCTATACAAGAGCTATACAAGAGCTATTGGGAAGCATGTATGGGAGAAGGCAATGGATGTAAAGATGGACACGTTGGTCCATAAATGAAACTTGGGATTTGGTTGCCTTACCCACCACCACAAGGCAAAAATGTCATTGGTTGCAAATGGGTTTACAAGGTGAAATGCAAATCAGATGATTCCATTGAGCACCAAAAGCGCGGCTGGTAGTTAAGGGTTATGCACAAACTCAAGGCTTGGACTATGATGAAACATTTAGTCCAATTGCAAAGATGGGAACATTGAGAGCAGTCCTTGCTATGGCTGCTGTAAATGGTTGGGAAATGCATCAAATGGATGTGAAAAATGCATTTCTAAATGGTGATTTTTACAAGAGGAAGTTTATATGGCACAGCCAGAAGTTTATATGGCACAGCCAGAAGGCTATGTACACCCGCCGAGGTACCCCACTCATGTATGCAAGTTAAAGAAAGCATTATATGGTTTGAAGCAAGCACCTCATGTATGCAAGTTAAAGAAAGAATTATATGGTTTGAAGCAAGCACCTCATGCTTGGAGTGATAAGATAAGTCGATATCTTACCTCCCTTGGATTTCAGGTTTCTTCAGCAGATTCTTCCCTCTATGTGAAGAAAACAGATCATGGGATTGTCTTGCTTGTCATCTATGTGGATGACTTGACTGTCACAGGAGATCATGCTACAGATGTTATGCATGTCAAGAAGGCATTGAGTGGGCAGTTTGATATGAAAGACCTAGGTGAATTGAGATATTTTCTTGGAATTGAAGTGATCAAAGACCATGCAGGGACATGGTTAGTGCAACACTAATATGCATTAGATATGTTGGCAGAATATGGGATGACAGGGTGTAAGCCAATGAGTACACCTTTGGAGCAGAAAGTGAAGCTACGGGCTGATTTTGGTGAAGAGTTGGATGATCCATCTATGTATAGAAAGATGGTTGGCCATCTTATTTACATGACTATCACACGATTGGATCTCAGTTATGCTGTGGGGCTAGTAAGCCAATTTATGCAAATCCCCAGAAAACCTCATTTGGATGCAGTGAGGAGACGCATTATGCGCTATGTAAAGACCACTACACATTATGGTCTTCTTTATGAGCATGGTAAAGACTTGGATATACATGGCTACACAGACGCAGATTGGGTAGGTAGCTCGTATGACAGGAGGTCTACTAGTGGTTATGCCTTTATATTTGGAAGTGCAGTGGTGGTGAGTTGGAGTAGTAAGAAGCAACCTTCTGTTGCTTTATCTAGTACAGAGGCTGAATACAGAGGAGCAGCCATAGCTACATGTGAAGGAGTATGGTTAAAGAGTCTCTTGGCTAATTTGGGTGAGCCTATTGATGGGGCAAGGTTGTCATTCATTGTGACAACATGAGCAGCATACAGTTGGTCAAGAATCCAGTCTTTCATGCGCGGACCAAACATGTGGAGGTCCACTATCATTTTGTCAGAGAGAAAGTGTTGGATGGTACAGTGGATTTGCAGTATGTGAAGACTGAAGAGCAGGTGGCTGACATCTTTACAAAACCACTTAGCAGAGAGAAGTTTGAGTACTTCCGTACTATGTTGGGAGTACATGGGATGAGCTTGAGGGGGAGTGTTGAGAGCTTTGATAGCCCAATCTCATCTACATCTTTATCTATGGCAATATATCATGAGCTTGAGAGGGCTGTTGAGATTCAAGCTCGATGTCAGCTTGTGCCAGTTGCACTATGTGCTAGCATGTTAGGTAGTAACATGTGTGAGACATAAATGACCGCGTCCAGCTGGTCATAGTGTGTGGATAGTAGCTAGGGTTAGTTATGTGTGGACACAACACATGTAGTGTGCTGTAGCTTATGGATTATGGCTTTATGCATTTGTGTGAGATGGGACATGGCTTCCCTCTATGGTTAGGGTTTGGTGGTCATAGTGTGTCGATAGTAGCTAGGGTTAGTTATGTGTGGACACAACACATGTAGTGTGCTGTAGCTTATGGATTATGGCTTTATGCATTTGTGTGAGATGGGACATGGCTTCTCTCTATGGTTAGGGTTTGACTAATACATTAGGGTTTGCTCCTGTATGTGTGTGTCTCCTCTCCCTCTACCTGTTTTCATCAGGGGGCTTGGGAACTCTTTTCCCTAGTACCTAGGAAAAAACATAACCAAATTTCTAAATGGATCCTATCAATACAGTGGTTGGGTGGCCTGGGAACTCTTTTCCCTGCTAGTACCTGGGAAAAAACATAACCAAATTTCTAAATGGATCCTATCAATACAGTGGTTGTGGGTGGTGGGTGGCTAACCCATGGGATTGTAGGCTGGATTGATGGATCCCTAAAATAAGACTCAATTCTGTTAAGTTATGATAGTTAAAGTAAATCACAGATAATCCTTGTTCTATGGAAAAGAATCAATGGTTGTGCCTCTTAATGGGGAAAATGACGTTGGTCTCTAAGACTCAATTATGTTAAGTTACGATAGTTGAAGTAAATCACGGATAATCTTTGTTCTATGGAAAAGAATCAATGGTTGTGCCTCTTAACGCGGAAAATGACGTTGGTCTCTATGATCCAAGTGCAAGTTCCTCCCTTGACCCGGCCATGTGACCTGCAAGATCGGTTGGAAAGAAAAAGGGTAATTTAAGACTCTTGACTACGTTAGAATGATTTTTCTTGGAGGAATCGCTTATGCCTTCTAGGTGAGGGAAGTTTTTCCGGGTTGGTTTTGGAAAAACCGAGAGATTAGTCTCTTGTCCAGATATTCGTGGGGGGCGAGGCCTCGAGTGGGAGACTCTGTCCTTGTGCAAGAAGTGCTAATTCCGCTCTGCTAGCATCCCTAAATTCATTGCGCAGAGGAGGTAGGGATATTTTAGGGATCACATGGCATCAATTGTAATGTATGCAGCTCATCCTGCCAATCTGACACTGCTCAATCAAGTGCAGAGGTTGAATCACAAAGGATTATCTTTGAAAGGAATATGCCACACTATACATTGACTGTTGTTTGACAATTCAAGCAAGTGACTAACAACCTTGATTTGATGAGCTTTTGGGTAGATTTTTATGACATCCACAAATGAAACAGGTTGTGGATGCCACTGAATTTCCAAATCAAAGAATTTCTATAGCAATCATGAAGAATCTAAAGAGTTCATTAGACATTGTCAAAGGCGTGCAATTTGCAGATAAGTTAGCTGAAGAGGGTTGCACTTCATATGATTGCTAACAATGCCAATAAATTACAGTATAGTGACATCAAAGTGGCAAAAGCTCTTGGTATTCATCCACGGAATTTGAAAAAACACCGTGTTAACATAAAGGAAAAAGATTTCAAATGGGCTTTTAGAGGTCGAAAGAGTAGGCATGATTGTTTGAGCCAAGAGGTTGTCCAATGTGTGGTGAATTTCTGGAAAGACAACACAAGGGTCTCCCCCAACAAGAAGGATATTTGCAAGAAGTGAGTTAGCCAAAAATAGTACAAAGTGCATCCGACCCATTTCTTGGAGCTCACAGAGGTACTTTCTTGTCGATTCATTACTACCTACACAGTTATACAAAATACAATTAGTATAATACCTTTTAGTATCATTACTACATAGTTCTAAAAAGTACTATTATTACTAAGAGTAGCCAGTACTGACATGGTACTGAATAGTCACATTAGCTCTTTTAGTACAAAATATTTCTAAACAATTATATTCAGAACTAACAGTACTACTGAATAGTAGTATTGATTACCACTAAACACTTATGTACAATAGTAATAGCACTAGATAGTACCATTAGTACTAAATAGTAATAGCACTAGATAGTACCATTAGTACTAAATAGTATTATTAGAACTAAACAGTATGTTAGTACTAATGGCACTCATCTTAGTACTATGGATAGCATTAGTACTAAACAGTACCATTAGGATTAAACAATATGTTAGTACTAATGGTACTGTTTAGTATTGTGGGTAGCGTTAGTACTAAACAATACCATTAGTACTAAACAATATGTTAGTACTAATAGTACTAATGGTACTATTTAGTACTATGATTGTTTATTCATAGTACTCAATAGTACCATTAGTACTAACATACTGTTATGGTACCCATAGTACTCAATAGTATCATTAGTACTAACATATTGTATAATCCTAATGGTAATATTTAGTACTAATGCTATTGTTTAGTACTATATAATCCTAACGCTACTGTCCCATACTGAATAGTAATATTGATTACCACTAAACACATATACAGTAGTAACATCACTGAATAGTATCATTAGTACTAAATAGTATCATTAGAACTGAACAATATGTTAGTACTAATGGTACTATTTAGTACTATGATTTTTTATTCGAAGTACTTAATAGTACCATTAGTACTAACATATTGTTATGGTACCCATAGTATCGAGAAAGTTGATCGTGCACGCTATTCTGGTGGGTGACACATCTATATCTGGCATGCAGATCGAGAATGGTAAAAGGAGGTCGAATTTGGAATTGGCTTTTTTTTGGCATGAAGCATGAACTTTGAGATGAGAGTAGATAGAAGATTGATGATCGAAGAGGATTTGAGAGTGAGAGTGTGAGTGAGAGAGCTTGGGGGCGGTCGGGTGGTTCGAGCTCCATAGATGGAGTGCTCCATCTCCAAGATCTGATTCCAAAATAAATTTTGATTCAATACAAATCCTTGAGTCCCTTCTCTATTTCATTTCTTTTCTCTTGCTCTTAGATCTGGTGCTGATTTGGAGTTTGAAGCATTTCAAATTTGAAAAAATCGTAGTAGTTTTGTTGTTGTATGTATAGATGAAGTGAAGTTCAAGCTTTGGAAGGAGTTATAACCTTGTTGATAACTTGATCTAGGCACCAAATCTTATTGCTTGACATCAAATTCTTACGGTGATTCCTTTTGATACAGGTTCCATGTACTAGACAATAGTGAAGCTCGTGAGGAAGAATGTTCTACATGTTGCATAAGAGTTAGATGCTCCAAAACTATTCCAATTCCTTTCAAAGTATCTCTAATCATACAACAAAAAACGATGCCTTAATTGTAACCACCCAAGAGTACAATAATCAGAAGAAGATGAAGAAATATGTTTGAATAATCAGAAGAAGAAGATGAAGAAATATGTTTGAATTCCAAAATAGTATCCCAATAAAAACCACAGTACAAGAAAGAAATATGTTTGAATTCCAAAATAGTATCCCAATAAAAACCACAGTACAAGAAAGAAATTACCATCCTCCTATTTCTAGATATTACACCTATATGGAGGTCACTTTGATTTTTGTTTTATGTAATAAAGAAGTGGTAGCACAAGCTCTAGGGAGGTCAATACATGATTACCCTATATAGCACGCGCATTCGAATGGAATTTATAAAACCCTCTACTTACATGTTTTTGAAGTTTGTACTAATAATACACTTGAGTTCTGTATGTTCTCAGTATGGTTCTTCTCTCCTTGTTTTCCCCATAGGTTGGCCTCCCATCAACTTGATTCAACTTGTGTTTGACCCTGGCATCCCCTACCTCCCTCTTCCAGAGTTGCCGGTGATCTATGTATGGAGCTTCATGAATGATTGTTCCATAATGCAACCTACAACTAATTTCCCTCTCTTAAAACCACAAACCTGCCAAACCAGAAACCAGAAACCCCTGCACGTACCAACGAGCTGGTGTCAATTACTTGCCAAGTTCTCTCTTTTTTTGGAAACCAAACTCAAATTCATGTTTTTCAGGCCGATCTCTTCCTTTCCAGCCTCCCTTTCACGTGGTCGAGATTTGACGATCTTGTGTCCAATTTTGATAAACTAAGTACATGATGATCTCACGTTTTCCATTGTAATTCTGTGTTTATTAACACGATCAGCCAAAAAGCATGTTGATATTGTGGCCACTACACCCACACCACCTACAATTGCACCTACCATAAATGTCACACATGTGGTGTGAGATCCCTGTTCCCACCGAGCAACGGATTCGGGGTACTAGCAACGGAAGTAGCACTTCATGCGCGGGGCAGGGACCCACACTCGGGGCCTCACCCACGGATATCCGAACAAGAGACTAATCCGTCGGTTTGTCCAAAACCGAAACCGGAAAAACTTCCTTTACCCGGAAAGCATGGGCGATTCCACCAGGATAACTCTTTACTCTAACGTAGTCAAGATCATTACGGATCAACTGATCTGACTGCACCTTTAACGGTACTTGGTCAATTCAAGGAAGAAACTTGCACTTGGATCATTGGGATCAACGCTTTTTTCCCCATCAAGAGGCACAGCCGTTGATTCCTATCCATAGAACAATTTCTATCCGGGATTTACTTCATCTATCGTAATAATAGAAATTAAATCTCGATTTACGGATCCATCAGTCCAGCCTAACCCCATCCGATCCCATGGGTTAGCCAACCGCCCAACCACTGTAGTGATGGGATCCAATTTGGAATTTGGTTAGGTTTTGTCCCGGGTACCAAGGAAAAGAGTTCCAAGGCCCCCTAGCCGGAGTTCATGCAAACATAAAACTAGCCACACCACTTACACACCCAATATGAAATTGCCTTTTTCTTAGCATTAGCTAACTTTAAAACAATCCTTTAATGAAACCATAGTACCACTGATCACAATCTTCCAATTTATCCAGTTGATTCATAATTTCCCATCATTCCTTCATCAGAGTATCTATGGCATCATTGGCAACTAGAACGCTCACCACCTGTTCACACAGGGGCCTTTTCAATAGTTCCTAGCCCATAATACTCGACAATATAATCACTTATAAAAATCAAGATGGACTCTCGTTGAAGATCAGCAAGATCAACCAACAGATCCATATAAAGAGCCATGGACTCATCCATTGAAGACCAGCAAGGTCAATCAACCAGATCCATGCCCGGTTTCACAAAACAACTCTTACTCCTTGTTCCAATATCTTCCACGACGCACGTGTGGGTATCTTCGGCGACCCAGAGCCCGAGCACCGTATGGTCAGCACCCTCTAGGATCCTTCGCAGGTGACCTAGCGCTTCACTCATAGGCCGCTTCCTTGGTCCCTCATCCACCGTACCGGAAGCTCACCATTTAAATCGAACCGAGGCTGGTCAAGACCTCGGTCGACCTTGCTACGCGAGACGTCCTCCATTGACTCTCCGTCTCAGCAGTTGCAACTTTAACAGTTAGGTCTTCATGACCTTAATCCACAAGACGATCAAAATGCTTCCCCAGCATTCTTGACATAAAACAGTCATTTACAAACAGTCACAAAATACAGTTTCTAAATCGAACTCTCGTCTTTCCACATTATCTTTCCTTAGTCCACATTACTTATTCCACATTCCATTCAATGTGTACTCATTCTCATCCATTTCCTCATATCGACGACATATTATTTCACATACACATTCACATTCACATCCATACATCTACATTTACATGCATACATCCATTTTCACATCCTCATTTATACATCCACATCCCATATCCTCATTCATACATGCACATCCATATCCACATCCATATATCCACATCTACATGTATACATCCATTATCACGTCCTCATTCATACATCCACATCCACATTCCCATTCACATCTATACATCCACATCTACATCCACATTCCCATTCACATCTATACATCCACATCTACATCCACATTCACATACATCCACATCCACATTCCCATTCACATCTATACATCCACATCTACATCCACATACATATATACATCCACATCCACATTCTCATTCACATCTATACATCCACATCTACATCCACATTCACATCCACATTCCCATTCACATCTATACATCCACATCTACATCCACATTCACATCTATACATATACATCTTCATGCATACATCCATTTTCACATTCATACATCCATACTCCCATCTCCACATCTACACATCCACATACATACATCCACATCCACATTCCCATTCACATCTATACATCCACATCTACATCCACATTCACATCCACATTCCCATTCACATCTATACATCCACATCTATATCCACATTCACATCTATGCATACACATCTTCATGCATACATCCATTTTCACATTCATACATCCATACTCCCATCTCCACATCCACACATCCACATATTCACATCCACATTCCCATTCACATCTATACATCCACATCTACATCAACATTCACATTCATACATATATATCTTCATGTATACATCCACATCACATTCATACAACCATATTACATCCATTCTCGTCCTAATACATCCCATATACATCTTAACACATCCTAACTCATCTTAACACATTCTATCACATCTCATATACATCTTATCACATCTTTTTACATCTCATACACCTCTTATCACATCCTATCACTTTCCATACGCATCTTATCAAATCTTATCACATCTCATACACCTCTTATCACATCTTATCACATTTCACATCTTTTTTAAGAGAATTCTTATGTTTGATATAAGATTTCTCTACACATTTATTTATGCATAAATTCCATTTAAGGAGACTAACACTTTCGAAATTAAAATCAATCTTTTATGCATCTTCTTATGCATAAATTCAGTTTGGTAGGAAATTACACTTTTAGAATAAAAGAATTTCTCTTATGCATCTAAGTTAAGCATAAAATCCATTTATGAGAAAAATCACACTTTTAGTATAAAAAGAATATCTTTTATGCATACCTATATGCATGAAATCCAATATGATAAAAGTAACACTCTTACAATAAAATAATCAACTTTTATGCATACCTCTATGCATGAAATTCAATTATGATAAAAGTCACACTTTTATAATAAAATAATCAACTTTTATACATACTTCTATGCATGAAAATTAAAAATGATAAAAGTAACACTTTTGATATAAAAAAAAATTCTTTTATGCATACTTCTATGCATGAAAATTAAAAATGATAAAAGTAACACTTTTGATATAAAAAAAAAATTTCTTTTATGCATACTTCTATGCATGAAAATTAAAAATGATAAAAGTAACACTTTTGATATAAAAATTTTTCCTTTATGCATACTTCTATGCATGAAAATTAAAAATGATAAAAGTAACACTTTTGATATAAAAATTTTCCTTTATGCATACTTCTATGCATGAAAATTAAAAATGATAAAAATAACACTTTTGATATAAAAATTTATCTATTATGTATACTTCTATGCATGAAATAAAAATGGTAAAAATAACACTTTTGATATAAAAATTTATCCATTATGCATACTTCTATGCATGAAATAAAAATGGTAAAAATAACACTTTTGATATAAAAATTTATCCATTATGCATAATATTAAAATTCAATTTCTCCATGATTGTAATGAAATTCTTTCAATTAATCTAGGATGATAATTCCTAGAATATGGTAGGAAGTCCTCTTTTTATGCTTTGAATGAAATTATTTTATGCATAATTTTTATAAAAATTTTGCCATAGCTCTGCTGCTATGTGACTGATAAATCTCAATTTTTTCTAAGGGATAAAGCTTATCATTAAGAAAATAATTAAAATGATCTCTAATTGGATTATCAATCCATAATGGATTGAATCATTAATATACATAAACTAAAAGCATAGAAAAAAGCCATTAATTTGGCCTCAAGCATAGCTTAATCTTGGGTTAAGGAAAAGCTTTATGAAAAGCTTGATTTGGATTGAGAACGGTTCATGAGTATGACCATTTCTTGAGTGAGAGAGAGAATTTACATAAAAATCATTAGAATTTAAACATAAATGAAAATTAACTTCAATAGCATTATGTAACTCTTCACTACTATTCAAACTTCAATAGCATTAAAAAAAAACCATACCAATTAAACTTCTCAAGCTTGAGAGGGGTTGAGAAGAGAGAAACATTGAGAAATTATAGAAAGATCAATATTCACTAATTACCTTACAACTTGCTTGATTCTTTGTTCACGGTAGAGGCCCCCAACCAATCAATTGGTTAAGTATGTTGATGGAGCCACTAATAGGGATTGAAGAAAGAGGGAAGCTCCAAAAACTAGTGAATTATTAAATGAATTCACAGTTCTTGGCTTAGGTGGAGTAGAGTAACGATGCATAAACACTATATCTTTTTCAACAAGGGGGAGGCTTCTATTTATAGGAAAAATTGAGCTCCTAACCAAACAAACTGATTCTAGAATTTTCTAAATCAATTTGGTCAATATTTGACCATTTTTAGGTCAGTTAAGCTAACTTTTTGGAACTAGACTTGAATGAGGAGAGAGGAGAGATGAAATATCTCAATTTTTATGAGTTTAAAACTCATTCAAGCATGTGAAATATGCACCTCCTTTAAAGAACTCCTCTTCCTTACATATGTGTCATAATGGAATCATTTTAATATTGCTCATAGTTTTTTTACTAATAATCCTTGTACATTTTCAACTCTTCATCTTATGTGAAATATGCACCTCCTTTAAAGAATTCCCCTTCCTTACATATGTCATATTTTTAATATTGCTCATAGTTTTTTACTAATAATCCTTGTACATTTTCAACTCTTCATCTTATGTGAAATATGCACCTCCTTTAAAGAATTCCCCTTCCTTACATATGTCATATTTTTAATATTGCTCATAGTTTTTTACTAATAATCCTTGTACATTTTCAACTCTTCATCTTATGTGAAATATGCACCTTCTTTAAAGAATTCCCCTTCCTTACATATGTCATATTTTTAATATTGCTCATAGTTTTTTACTAATAATCCTTGTACATTTTCAACTCTTCACCTCATGTGAGCATTTACTCATTTTTGGGTATTTTCTTTTTACAAGTTGGATTTATCTCCTCCCTACACATGGATTGATGCTATTGGTCCATAGGAACCATAATTGGACCATAGTCTAAAGATTTCTGAAAATCTAGACCCTTAGACTAAGGTTCTTTATACCTATTTCCAATTAATTCCAATTGCACATTGGAAAATTCTTTTTGAATTTCTGTTTCAGGGGAACTCATCTGAATTATAAGAGATATTTTTCTATCCAAAAATATTCAAAATCTGAATATTCTCTCTCTAGAATAATTTTTCTCTCTCTAGGCTAAAATAGTTAGCAACAGGGTCTTTATATTTCTGAAGAGGGTTGATTACAGGGGAAGATACTAGACATCAAAAAGGGGGTTGGGGGAGGAATCTTACATTCTACCCCACTTAAAAAACGCGAGATGTCCTCATCTCGCAACTTGTGATAATTTCGCAAGATTCACAAATATAAGACTTAGAAAAAAAATTTAATCAAGATTAACCACCAAGATAAGTCTTAAAGAGAGCAAGATTCAAAATACGAACAAGATTTAAACTTTATTCATTCTCAGAACTTATACAGTAAAGATAGAGGAACTCTTTACACTTCCATAAGCCCGTCCATCATATGGTCACAAAAGCAGTCCTCACAAGCTGCACAAGTATAAGGTAACTCATCTATGGGAATGATTCTGTGGGTTATTGCTGCGCCTATCTCAGTGGTATGAGGTGTTCTAACAAAAGGACCTCTGAGAGGCAAGCCAAAAACGGGGTAAAGGCATATCTTCTCATGAGGAAGAAAACACGCCAGTAAGAAGACCCGCTCAGAAAACCCAGGATGCCTTGATCTCATGACGCAGTAGTATCGGGGACCCAAACCCAAAGCTTCAATAACCATGGCCAAGCGGACATTGTTATGAAAGTGCTGCTGACCCCAGAGTGTTACCCTAGTTATGTTTTGATAGGTCCGCCATTTGGTTTGCGCTACAGAAGTTCCCAAGTGAGGGAAAAGTGAGCGCTCATACTGCTCTATAAAATCCTTCTTCACAGATTCACTTGCGTCTTGAAGGTGAGGAATCATTATGGATAAAACTAGTTCTTGTTGCCAAGCCATGAAGGAGATTAAGAAAGAAAGGAGATCGATGGAAGTAAGATTACTGTGAGCGACAAGTAAAAGTTACGACTTATATAAAGGAAGGAGCTAGCGTAACTTAGAAGCCAACGGTAACTTGCCACTGAAGTTTTACCGTCTTTCCATGATTTGGGTTTGACACATTTTTCTATAGAAGGCATTAAGAATTTTGAGATGAAGAGATAAAAGAAGCTTGTAGGCTAAGTCACCTACTTTCATTGAATTCAGATATAAGGCTCACAATATCTGGGGGATAACTTCTTAAACTCCCCAATAGATAAAGAACTTCTTTTTGGGTCGTACTCGAATGAAAACCAAAACCGTGGTATCCAAAACACCGATTTTCACTTCTGAACTCATTGTTCTGAATCCTTAAAACAGGTAGGACTCCTGAGAAGTATTCTAGGAAAAGGATCTTCTTTTTTTTTCTTTTTTTTTTCTTTTTTTTTCAGAATCTTTCTTTTATTTTAGAGAGGGAATAATTATAAGATCAAAAGGGAGATTCTTACTCCTATATACCTCCAAGGTTGGGGAGGAATCTTACATTCTACCCCACTTAAAAAAGTGTGAGATGTCCTCATCTCGCAAGGTAGAGGATAACTCTTTTTCTTAAGATCCAATTTTATTCTGGGGTTCCTTATATTCTGGTCAACCCAACAGAATACTGGGATAAATATCCCTTAGAACTCATTAACAATTCATTCAGATCATATCATTCATATCTTTAACATGATAATGGTCCATTAGACAGAAAAATTTCCTTCTGAACATTCCTCCATGGGAATTTTAGTCAAGTAACTTCTCAATTTGTCATCCCTTAACTTGATCTAACGGTCAAGTATTAATAGTAGCAATCTGACAGCACAATCCACTAATCTCATAGTGATTTGCTGAAATCATTATCATCATTCCAGTTATGAATATCATCACAGGGACTCGTCCCATTCCCCCTCATTGTGGTTTCATTATATTTCAACTAATTTTTAAAAATCATCATTTTTCAATCAGAATTTTCAATCAGAATCCAAATCAATTCATCCATTCTCAAACAGAATTAAAAATCATATCAATCACATTCGAAATCATCATCTAGATAGCATTAACGCTTATAATTTCAAGTCTTAGATTTACTCGTATTTACTGTCAGTAAAGAGCTGCAGTATACTCTCGGTATATACGGGTAGTCACGGCCCTTGGAATTATAAGGTAACTACTATCATGTCTAGGCCTCAAGAAAGTCAAGGATTCTATATAATTGCGGTACTTCCATCTGAAGACCCAACTACCAAAATACGAATTTCAGTTTGAATATCAAATTGTATGAATTATCTCACACAATTATAACCTTTTTGTGTTTCTTCATAAATTTTTGATATATTTGTCTTCTCAATTGATCTTTATTAACCAAATGCTCTGATACCAACTGTGAGATCCCTGTTCCCACCGAGCAACGGATTCGGGGTACTAGCAACGGAAGTAGCACTTCATGCGCGGGGCAGGGACCCACACTCGGGGCCTCACCCACGGATATCCGGACAAGAGACTAATCCGTCGGTTTGTCCAAAACCGAAACCGGAAAAACTTCCTTTACCCGGAAAGCATGGGCGATTCCACCAGGATAACTCTTTACTCTAACGTAGTCAAGATCATTACGGATCAACTGATCTGACTGCACCTTTAACGGTACTTGGTCAATTCAAGGAAGAAACTTGCACTTGGATCATTGGGATCAACGCTTTTTTCCCCATCAAGAGGCACAGTCGTTGATTCCTATCCATAGAACAATTTCTATCCGGGATTTACTTCATCTATCGTAATAATAGAAATTAAATCTCGATTTACGGATCCATCAGTCCAGCCTAACCCCATCCGATCCCATGGGTTAGCCAACCGCCCAACCACTGTAGTGATGGGATCCAATTTGGAATTTGGTTAGGTTTTGTCCCGGGTACCAAGGAAAAGAGTTCCAAGGCCCCCTAGCCGGAGTTCATGCAAACATAAAACTAGCCACACCACTTACACACCCAATATGAAATTGCCTTTTTCTTAGCATTAGCTAACTTTAAAACAATCCTTTAATGAAACCATAGTACCACTGATCACAATCTTCCAATTTATCCAGTTGATTCATAATTTCCCATCATTCCTTCATCAGAGTATCTATGGCATCATTGGCAACTAGAACGCTCACCACCTGTTCACACAGGGGCCTTTTCAATAGTTCCTAGCCCATAATACTCGACAATATAATCACTTATAAAAATCAAGATGGACTCTCGTTGAAGATCAGCAAGATCAACCAACAGATCCATATAAAGAGCCATGGACTCATCCATTGAAGACCAGCAAGGTCAATCAACCAGATCCATGCCCGGTTTCACAAAACAACTCTTACTCCTTGTTCCAATATCTTCCACGACGCACGTGTGGGTATCTTCGGCGACCCAGAGCCCGAGCACCGTATGGTCAGCACCCTCTAGGATCCTTCGCAGGTGACCTAGCGCTTCACTCATAGGCCGCTTCCTTGGTCCCTCATCCACCGTACCGGAAGCTCACCATTTAAATCGAACCGAGGCTGGTCAAGACCTCGGTCGACCTTGCTACGCGAGACGTCCTCCATTGACTCTCCGTCAGCAGTTGCAACTTTAACAGTTAGGTCTTCATGACCTTAATCCATAAGACGGTCAAAATGCTTCCCCAGCATTCTTGACATAAAACAGTCATTTACAAACAGTCACAAAATACAGTTTCTAAATCGAACTCTCGTCTTTCCACATTATCTTTCCTTAGTCCACATTCCATTCAATGTGTACTCATTCTCATCCATTTCCTCATATCGACGACATATTATTTCACATACACATTCACATTCACATCCATACATCTACATTTACATGCATACATCCATTTTCACATCCTCATTTATACATCCACATCCCATATCCTCATTCATACATGCACATCCATATCCACATCCATATATCCACATCTACATGTATACATCCATTATCACGTCCTCATTCATACATCCACATCCACATACATCCACATCCACATTCCCATTCACATCTATACATCCACATCTACATCCACATTCCCATTCACATCTATACATCCACATCTACATCCACATTCACATACATCCACATCCACATTTCCATTCACATCTATACATCCACATCTACATCCACATACATACATACATCCACATCCACATTCTCATTCACATCTATACATCCACATCTACATCCACATTCACATCCACATTCCCATTCACATCTATACATCCACATCTACATCCACATTCACATCTATACATATACATCTTCATGCATACATCCATTTTCACATTCATACATCCATACTCCCATCTCCACATCTACACATCCACATACATACATCCACATCCACATTCCCATTCACATCTATACATCCACATCTACATCCACATTCACATCCACATTCCCATTCACATCTATACATCCACATCTATATCCACATTCACATCTATGCATACACATCTTCATGCATACATCCATTTTCACATTCATACATCCATACTCCCATCTCCACATCCACACATCCACATATCCACATCCACATTCCCATTCACATCTATACATCCACATCTACATCAACATTCACATTCATACATATATATCTTCATGTATACATCCACATCACATTCATACAACCATATTACATCCATTCTCGTCCTAATACATCCCATATACATCTTAACACATCCTAACTCATCTTAACACATTCTATCACATCTCATATACATCTTATCACATCTTTTTACATCTCATACACCTCTTATCACATCCTATCACTTTCCATACGCATCTTATCAAATCTTATCACATCTCATACACCTCTTATCACATCTTATCACATTTCATATCTTTTTTAAGAGAATTCTTATGTTTGATATAAGATTTCTCTACACATTTATTTATGCATAAATTCCATTTAAGGAGACTAACACTTTCGAAATTAAAATCAATCTTTTATGCATCTTCTTATGCATAAATTCAGTTTGGTAGGAAATTACACTTTTAGAATAAAAGAATTTCTCTTATGCATCTAAGTTAAGCATAAAATCCATTTATGAGGAAAATCACACTTTTAGTATAAAAAGAATATCTTTTATGCATACCTATATGCATGAAATCCAATATGATAAAAGTAACACTCTTACAATAAAATAATCAACTTTTATGCATACCTCTATGCATGAAATTCAATTATGATAAAAGTCACACTTTTATAATAAAATAATCAACTTTTATACATACTTCTATGCATGAAAATTAAAAATGATAAAAGTAACACTTTTGATATAAAAAAAATTTCTTTTATGCATACTTCTATGCATGAAAATTAAAAATGATAAAAGTAACACTTTTGATATTAAAAAAAATTTCTTTTATGCATACTTCTATGCATGAAAATTAAAAATGATAAAAGTAACACTTTTGATATAAAAATTTTTCCTTTATGCATACTTCTATGCATGAAAATTAAAAATGATAAAAGTAACACTTTTGATATAAAAATTTTCCTTTATGCATACTTCTATGCATGAAAATTAAAAATGATAAAAATAACACTTTTGATATAAAAATTTATCTATTATGTATACTTCTATGCATGAAATAAAAATGGTAAAAATAACACTTTTGATATAAAAATTTATCCATTATGCATACTTCTATGCATGAAATAAAAATGGTAAAAATAACACTTTTGATATAAAAATTTATCCATTATGCATAATATTAAAATTCAATTTCTCCATGATTGTAATGAAATTCTTTCAATTAATCTAGGATGATAATTCCTAGAATATGGTAGGAAGTCCTCTTTTTATGCTTTGAATGAAATTATTTTATGCATAATTTTTATAAAAATTTTGCCATAGCTCCGCTGCTATGATTGATAAATCTCAATTTTTTCTAAGGGATAAAGCTTATCATTAAGAAAATAATTAAAATGATCTCTAATTGGATTATCAATCCATAATGGATTGAATCATTAATATACATAAACTAAAAGCATAGAAAAAAGCCATTAATTTGGCCTCAAGCATAGCTTAATCTTGGGTTAAGGAAAAGCTTTATGAAAAGCTTGATTTGGATTGAGAACGGTTCATGAGTATGACCATTTCTTGAGTGAGAGAGAGAATTTACATAAAAATCATTAGAATTTAAACATAAATGAAAATTAACTTCAATAGCATTATGTAACTCTTCACTACTATTCAAACTTCAATAGCATTAAAAAAAAACCATACCAATTAAACTTCTCAAGCTTGAGAGGGGTTGAGAAGAGAGAAACATTGAGAAATTATAGAAAGATCAATATTCACTAATTACCTTACAACTTGCTTGATTCTTTGTTCACGGTAGAGGCCCCCAACCAATCAATTGGTTAAGTATGTTGATGGAGCCACTAATAGGGATTGAAGAAAGAGGGAAGCTCCAAAAACTAGTGAATTATTAAATGAATTCACAGTTCTTGGCTTAGGTGGAGTAGAGTAACGATGCATAAACACTATATCTTTTTCAACAAGGGGGAGGCTTCTATTTATAGGAAAAATTGAGCTCCTAACCAAACAAACTGATTCTAGAATTTTCTAAATCAATTTGGTCAATATTTGACCATTTTTAGGTCAGTTAAGCTAACTTTTTGGAACTAGACTTGAATGAGGAGAGAGGAGAGATGAAATATCTCAATTTTTATGAGTTTAAAACTCATTCAAGCATGTGAAATATGCACCTCCTTTAAAGAACTCCTCTTCCTTACATATGTGTCATAATGGAATCATTTTAATATTGCTCATAGTTTTTTTACTAATAATCCTTGTACATTTTCAACTCTTCATCTTATGTGAAATATGCACCTCCTTTAAAGAATTCCCCTTCCTTACATATGTCATATTTTTAATATTGCTCATAGTTTTTTACTAATAATCCTTGTACATTTTCAACTCTTCATCTTATGTGAAATATGCACCTCCTTTAAAGAATTCCCCTTCCTTACATATGTCATATTTTTAATATTGCTCATAGTTTTTTACTAATAATCCTTGTACATTTTCAACTCTTCATCTTATGTGAAATATGCACCTTCTTTAAAGAATTCCCCTTCCTTACATATGTCATATTTTTAATATTGCTCATAGTTTTTTACTAATAATCCTTGTACATTTTCAACTCTTCACCTCATGTGAGCATTTACTCATTTTTGGGTATTTTCTTTTTACAAGTTGGATTTATCTCCTCCCTACACATGGATTGATGCTATTGGTCCATAGGAACCTTAATTGGACCATAGTCTAAAGATTTCTGAAAATCTAGACCCTTAGACTAAGGTTCTTTATACCTATTTCCAATTAATTTCAATTGCACATTGGAAAATTCTTTTTGAATTTCTGTTTCAGGGGAACTCATCTGAATTATAAGAGATATTTTTCTATCCAAAAATATTCAAAATCTGAATATTCTCTCTCTAGAATAATTTTTCTCTCTCTAGGCTAAAATAGTTAGCAACAGGGTCTTTATATTTCTGAAGAGGGTTGATTACAGGGGAAGATACTAGACATCAAAAAGGGGGTTGGGGGAGGAATCTTACATGTGGTGTCATTGTCTTGGTTGATTAGAGGAGATAGCAGTGTTGCTTTTGTGGGACACAGATCTGTGTGTGTATCCTCTACGCTAAGAGGTCTTGAGGGTTGCCAGATATGCAAGTTTCTTTTCCTTGACTAGCTTTGTTGTACTAAGTTAAGCTTTTCCATTGAAATTGAATAAAGAAATACCAAAAGGGGTCCCAAGCTTTGGGGCCAACAAGTGTCATTCTCCTTTTTGTTTTGGAGCACTCTAGCTCTGGTTTATTTGTTTAATTGTCTAGACTACAATTGGATAGGTGACTGCTAGTCTACCGCACTTTAGTTTCTACCAGAGGCTGGTTTCAAGGTTCCGTTTGCCGGTTTCAAGGTTTTGTTGCCGGGACCCATCATCAACTTTCTTAAGGGGGTGAGCTCGTGGTTGTCTCGAGAGGAAATCCATTTGCTGAAAATTTGAGCAACATGTCCAACACAGAAGATGACTAATTTTTATGATGAAGAGGAAGAACAGGAGACCTCTCCTGAGAGAAATGAATCTAAGGATATTCTTGCAGGAGATCAGGTTGCAGAAGATGCACGTTATGAGGATGTAACGTAGCCAGAAGACATGCCAAGACAAGAGGAAGATGATGCCCAGTTTAAAGCTCGCTTGGCAGGCGCAGTGGATGTGTTTATGCAGCTCACACAAAGTGAGAAGCTTGCTGAATTTATGAGAGCCCCTTCTGAACCTAAGAAGAAGAAGAAGAAAGAGCGTTCTAGGAACCCACCTCCGGGCAATAGTGGTGCCTTCCCACAGGATCCTGCTTTTGGACCATTTCCCAACATGCAGAACACTTTTGGTGCAAACCCACAGAGTTCATTGTTTGGACAACCACCTATTCTGCAACAGTCTATGCATCTAGGCTATTTTGGCGGCGGTGGTTCCGTATTCCAATCAATGATTGGGGGATACCCTCAGGGAGGCATGGGAATGCAAGGGAATTTTGGAGCTAATTTTCAGCCTTGTATGTAGGGGAATATGTGTGGTGGTATGCAGCCCGGAATGCAAGAAAAGATGTATGGGGACATGCAGCCCAGTATGCATAGTGCTATGTTTGGAAACATGGGGGGATTAATAGGAATGTATGGTATGCCAGGTGTGGGAACTAGCGATGTTGACCCTATGATGGGCATGAATGCTGGGGGTAGCAATCTTGTGAAGCCACTTCCTTACGATAATCTAACGCCTATGGGTAAGGCAAAGGATTATACAGAAGGGGGAGCTGCAGTGAAATTTGACACATTCAGTGGGGCCAAAGACAAAGCTAAAGGCTTTTACAACAGTTTGATGCTGCTTTTTCTGGTGGAAATTACACAATCCTTTAAGGTGAGAAAAGCTGCGACTTTTCTCAAGGGCAATGCATTGCAATGGTGGACTCTTCTTTTGCAGGGCATAGCACCATCTACTTGGATACAGGTGTTCTCTTTTGTGTGGCTCACATATACAGAAGGGGGAGCTGCAGTGAAATTTGACACGTTCAGTGGGGCCAAAGACAAGCTAAAGGCTTTTACAGTAGTTTGATGCTGCTTTTTCTGGTGGAAATTACACACAATCCTTTAAGGTGAGAAAAGCTGCGACTTTTCTCAAGGGCAATGCATTGCAATGGTGGAATCTTCTTTTGCAGGGCATAGCACCATCTACTTGGATACAGGTGTTCTCTTCTGTGTGGCTCACATCTACTTTTGAGGTGTTCTCTTCTGTGTGGCTCACATCTACTTTTGAGGTGGATGTAATGACAGCATGGCACAAGTTGGATGCATCGAAGTGTGAAAATCTTGAGGATTATAATAAAAAGTTTTGGGAAGCTTTACTCCCAATTACTTCTTATCGTGCAGTTTCTTTTTCTGAGCAGGTTGAGAAGTATTGTTGTGGGCTGCCTAAGGAAGTGCATGACTATTGCATAAAGACTCGAGTAACAAATATGTCGCAGATGATAGAGAATGCTATGATAGCAAATACGTTACTCAATGGAGTCTCATCTAGATTTAAAGGAAATAAAATCTCTAGCAAGAAATCTAAAAAGTCAGGGCATGCTTCGCATGATGCAAAAGGGTCTATAGAGAAGCGGTATAAGGAGTTACCAATGACCAAGAGAACTCCTGAGGAGAGACAGGCTTTCATGGATGCTAGGAAGTGCTTTTTCTGTACTGAGGAGGGACATATGTTTTTTAATTGTCCCAAACCTAAGTCCCAAAAGGACTCTGACACTAAAGGGGAGTTTAAGTCTAAGAAACCAAAGCCTTCTGCAGGGTTAGTTCCTGATCTTGTTGGGGAATAGCTAGGTGGTGAAGAGACTGAGTTGTGCAGGGCATGGGGCAAAGTGAGAGATCAGAATGCCTTGATTTTCTTTGACACAGGTGCTAGAGCCAACTTTATCTCACTGGATTTGGCTGGCCGATTGGGGATCCACACAGAGGAGATGGGGCCTTTGTATGAGGCTAATATGGCTTGTCCTGGGTATGCAAAACCCGTTACCCCTCTTATTGGGAAGTTGAGGCTTCATGTGCAGGGTTATGTGGACAGTGAGGAGTTCTGTATCATGCCACTTGATGGGTGTGATGTTTTGTTGGGTATGCCATGGTGCCATAGAGTACATGCGGTGGTGGATACGTACAACATGAAGATTAGGTTGACTCATATAGGGAAAGAGCATATTTTGGATGTAAAGCTTAACAGGGAATCTGTTCCTATTGTATCGGCTTCCTCCATTTCATCAGTTAATGAAAAAGCATCTTTTCGCCGTACTTGCTTGTAAAGGATGCAAAAGATGATGAGTCTAAATTTAATTTGTCTATGTTAGATAAAGACAGGAGTGATTTCTTTCGTGAGTTCCAAGATTGTTTTTTCGAGTCATTGCCAGGAGAACTTCCTCCGGAAAGGCCACAAGATCATGTTATTGATCTAATTCCGAGGAGTACCCCACCAAATAGACCATCGTACCGTGGTGTTAGTGCAACCCAACAAGAGGAAATTATGAGCCAGGTACACGAGTTGTTAAAAAAGGGATTGATCCAGCCTAGTGCATCACCCTTTTGCTCACCTGTGCTCTTAGTGCAAAAGAAAGATGGTTCTTGGCGTATGTGTATAGATTACAGGACGCTAAACAAGAACACCATCAAGAATCGATTCCCTATTCCGAGGATCGATGACATATTGGACCACTTATAGGGCTCCACAGTCTTTAGTCGGATAGACTTGAAAAGCGAGTATCATCAGATACGCATTAGACCCCAGGATGTGCATAAGACAACATTTCGGACCACTTTTTGGGCTATATAAGGTTCTTGGTTATGCCCTGGTTTGACAAATGCTCCTGCCCAACAAGTTGATGGACAGGATTTTTTGGCCTTATAGAGCGTTTGTGGACACATTCTTTGATGATATGATTGTGCATTCACTCACAGAGGAGGAGGATAGGAAGCATTTGGCCATTGTGTTTGAAGAACTCGGGAAGCATAGTGTGAGATCCCTATTCCCACCGAGCAACGGATTCGGGGTACTAGCAGCGGAAGTAGCACTTCTCGCGCGGGACAGGGGTCCCACACTCGGGGCCTCGCCTACGGATATCCGGACAAGAGACTAATCCGTCGGTTTGACCAAAACCGAAACCGAAAAAACTTCCTTTACCCGGAAAGCACGGGCGATTCCACCAGGATAACTCTTTACTCTAACGTAGTCAAGATCATTACTGATCAAACTGATCTGACTGCACCTTTAACGGTACTTGGTCAAATCAAGGAAGAACTTGCACTTGGATCATTGGGATCAACGCTTTTTTCCCCATCAAGAGGCACAGCCGTTGATTCCTATCCATAGAACAATTTCTATCCGGGATTTACTTCATCTATCGTAATAATAGAAATTAAATCTCGATTTACGGATCCATCAGTCCAGCCTAACCCCATCCGATCCCATGGGTTAGCCAACCGCCCAACCACTGTAGTGATGGGATCCAATTTGGAATTTGGTTAGGTTTTGTCCCGGGTACCAAGGAAAAGAGTTCCAAAGGCCCCCTAGCCGGAAGTTCATGCAAACATAAAACTAACCACACCACTTACACACCCAATATGAAATTGCCTTTTTCTTAGCTTCACTTTAAAACAATCCTTTAATGAAACCATAGTACCACTGATCACAATCTTCCAATTTATTTGGTTGATTCATAATTTCCCATCATTCCTTCATCAGAGTATCTATTGCATCATTGGCAACTAGAACGCTCACCACCTGTCCAGACAGGGGCCTTTTCAATAGTTCCTAGCCCATAATACTCGGCAATATAATCACTTATAAAAATCAAGATGGACTCTCGTTGAAGATCAGCAAGATCAACCAACAGATCCATGTAAAGAGCCATGGACTCATCCATTGAGGACCAGCAAGGTCAATCAACCAGATCCATGCCCGGTTTCACAAAACAACTCTTACTCCTTGTTCCAATATCTTCCACGACGCACGTGTGGGTATCTTCGGCGACCCAGAGCCCGAGCACCGTATGGTCAGCACCCTCTAGGATCCTTCGCAGGTGACCTAGCGCTTCACTCATAGGCCGCTTCCTTGGTCCCTCATCCACCGTACCGGAAGCTCACCATTTAAATCGAACCGAGGCTGGTCAAGACCTCGGTCGACCTTGCTACGCGAGACGTCCTCCATTGACTCTCCGTCAGCAGTTGCAACTTTAACAGTTAGGTCTTCATGACCTTAATCCATAAGACGGTCAAAATGCTTCCCCAGCATTCTTGACATAAAACAGTCATTTACAAACAGTCACAAAATACAGTTTCTAAATTGAACTCTCGTCTTTCCACATTATCCCTCCTTAGTCCACATTACTTATTCCACATTCCATTCAATGTGTACTCATTCTCATCCATTTTCTCATATCGACGACACATTAATTCACATACACATTCACATTCACATCCATACATCCACATTTACATGCATACATCCATTTTCACTTCCTCATTTATACATCCACATCCCATATCCACATTCATACATACACATCCATATCCACATCCATACATCCACATCCATATCCACATCCATACATCCACATCCATATCCACACCCTACATCCACATCCACATCCACATTCACATCCATACATCCACATCTACATGCATACCTCCATTTTCACATCCTCATTTATACATCCACATCCCATATCTACATTCATACATACACATCCATATCAACATCCATACATCCACATCCACATCCACATTCATATTCACATCCATATATCCACATCTACATGCATATATCCATTATCACGTCCTCATTCATACATCCACATCCACATACATACATACATCCACATCCACATTTCCATTCACATCTATATATACACATCTACATCCACATACATACATACATACATCCACATCCACATTCCCATTCACATCTATACATCCACATCTACATCCACATTCATATACATCCACATCCACATTCCCATTCACATCTATACATCCACATCTACATCCACATACATACATACATCCACATTCCCATTCACATCTATACATCCACATCTACATCCACATACATACATCCACATTCCCATTCACATCTATACATCCACATACATACATACATCCACATCTACATCCACATACATACATCCACATCCACATTCCCATTCACATCTATACATCCACATCTACATCCACATTCCCATTCACATCCACATTCACATACATCCACATCCACATTCCCATACGCATCTTATCAAATCTTATCACATTTCATATCTTTTTTTTTAAAAAAAAGAGAATTCTTATATTTGATATAAGATTTCTCTACACATTTATTTATACATAAATTCCATTTAAGGAGACTAACACTTTCGAAATTAAAATCAATCTTTTATGCATCTTCTTATGCATAAATTCAGTTTGGTAGGAAATTACACTTTTAGAATAAAAGAATTTCTCTTATGCATCTAAGTTAAGCATAAAATCCATTTATGAGGAAAATCACACTTTTAGTATAAAAAGAATATCTTTTATGCATACCTATATGCATGAAATCCAATATGATAAAAGTAACACTCTTACAATAAAATAATCAACTTTTATGCATACCTCTATGCATGAAATTCAATTATGATAAAAGTCACACTTTTATAATAAAATAATCAACTTTTATGCATACTTCTATGCATGAAAATTAAAAATGATAAAAGTAACACTTTTGATATAAAAATTTTTCCTTTATGCATACTTCTATGCATGAAAATTAAAAATGATAAAAGTAACACTTTTGACATAAAAATTTTCCTTTATGCATACTTCTATGCATGAAAATTAAAAATGATAAAAATAACACTTGATATAAAAATTTATCCATTATGCATACTTCTATGCATGAAATAAAAATGGTAAAAATAACACTTTTGATATAAAAATTTATCCATTATGCATACTTCTATGCATGAAATAAAAATGGTAAAAATAACACTTTTGATATAAAAACTTATCCTTTATGCATGATATTAAAATTCAATTTCTCCATGATTGTAATGAAATTCTTTCAATTAATCTAGGATGATAATTCCTAGAATATGGTAGGAAGTCCTCTTTTTATGCTTTGAATGAGATTAGTTTATGCATAATTTTTATAAAAATTTTACCATAGCTCCGCTGCTATGACTGATAAATCTCAATTTTTCTAAGGGATAATGCTTATCATTAAGAAAATAATTAAAATAATCTCTAATTGGATTATTAATCCATAATGGATTGAATCATCAATATACATAAACTAAAAGCATAGAAAAAAGCCATTAATTTGGCCTCAAGCATAGCTTAATCTTGGGTTAAGGAAAAGCTTTATGAAAAGCTTGATTTGGATTGAGAACGGGTCATGAGTATGACCATTTCTTGAGTGAGAGAGAGAATTTACATAAAAATCATTAGAATTTAAACATAAATGAAAATCAACTTCAATAGCATTATGTAACTCTTCACTACTATTCAAACTTCAATAGCATTAAAAAAAAACCATAACAATTAAACTTCTCAAGCTTGAGAGGGGTTGAGAAGAGAGAAACATTGAGAAATTATAGAAAGATCAATATTCACTAATTACCTTACAACTTGCTTGATTCTTTGTTCACGGTAGAGGCCCCCAACCAATCAATTGGTTAAGTATGTTGATGGAGCCACTAATGGGGATTGAAGAAAGAGGGAAGCTCCAAAAACTAGTGAATTATTAAATGAATTCACAGTTTCTGGCTTAGGTGGAGTAGAGTAACGATGCATAAACACTATATATTTTTCAACAAGGGGGAGGCTTCTATTTATAGGAAAAATTGAGCTCCTAACCAAACAAACTGATTCTAGAATTTTCTAAATCAGTTTGGTCAATATTTGACCATTTTTAGATCAGTTAAGCTAACTTTTTGGAACTAGACTTGAATGAGGAGAGAGGAGAGATGAAATATCTCAATTTTTATGAGTTTAAAACTCATTCAAGCATGTGAAATATGCACCTCCTTTAAAGAACTCCCCTTCCTTACATATGTGTCATAATGGAATCATTTTAATATTGCTCAATTTTTTTTTTACTAATAAACCTTGTACATTTTCAACTCTTCATCTTATGTGAAATATGCACCTCCTTTAAAGAATTCCCCTTCCTTACATATGTCATATTTTTAATATTGCTCATAGTTTTTTACTAATAATCCTTGTACATTTTCAACTCTTCATCTTATGTGAAATATGCACCTCCTTTAAAGAATTCCCCTTCCTTACATATGTCATATTTCATCTTATGTGAAATATGCACCTCCTTTAAAGAATTCCCCTTCCTTACATATGTCATATTTTTAATATTGCTCATAGTTTTTTTACTAATAAACCTTGTACATTTTCAACTCTTCACCTCATGTGAGCATTTACTCATTTTTGGGTATTTTCTTTTTACAAGTTGGATTTATCTCCTCCCTACACATGGATTGATGCTATTGGTCCATAGGAACCTTAATTGGACCATAGTCTAAAGATTTCTGAAAATCTAGACCCTTAGGCTAAGGTTCTTTATAGCTATTTTCAATTAATTCCAATTGCACATTGGAAAATTCTTTTTGAATTTCTGTTTCAGGGGAACTCATCTGAATTAGAAGAGATATTTTTCTATCCAAAAATATTCAAAATCTGAATATTCTCTCTCTAGAATATTTTTCTCTCTCTAGGCTAAAACAGATAGAAACAAGGTCTTTATATTTCTGAAGAGGGATTGATTACAGGGAAAGATACTAGACATCAAAAAGGGGGTGGGGGAGGAATCTTACATTCTACCCCACTTAAAAAAATGCGAGATGTCCTCATCTCGCAAACTGGGATAATTTCGCAAGATGCACGAATATGAGACTTAGAGAAAAATTTTAATCAAGATTAACCACCAAGATAAGTCTTAAAGAGAGCAAGATTCAAAATACGAACAAGATTTAAACTTTATTCATTCTCGGAACTTATACAGTAAAGATAGAGGAACTCTTTACACTTCCATAAGCCCGTCCATCATATGGTCACAAAAGCAGTTCTCACAAGCTGCACAAGTATAAGGTAACTCATCTATGGGAATGATTCTGTGGGTTATTGCTGCGCCTATCTCAGTGGTATGAGGTGTTCTAACAAAAGGACCTCTGAGAGGCAAGCCAAAAACGGGATAAAGGCATATCTTCTCATGAGGAAGAAAACACGCCAATAAGAAGACCCGCTCAGAAAACCCAGGATGCCTTGATCTCATGATGCAGTAGTATCGGGGACCCAAACCCAAGGCTTCAATAACCATGGCCAAGCGGACATTGTTGCGAAAGTGCTGCTGACCCCAGGGTGTTACCCTAGTTATGTCTTGATAGGTCCGCCATTTGGTCTGCGCTACAGAAGTTCCCAAGTGAGGGAAAAGTGAGCGCTCATACTGTTCTATAAAATCCTTCTTCACAGACTCACTTGCGTCTTGAAGGTGAGGAATCATTATGGATAAAACTAATTCTTGTTGCCAAGCCATGAAGGAGATTAGGAAGAAAGGAGATCGATGGGAGTAAGATTACTGTGAGCGACAAGTAAAAGTTACGACTTATATAAAGGAAGGAGCTAGCGTAACTTAGAAGCCAACGGTAGCTTGCCACTGAAGTTTTACCGTCTTTCCATGATTTGGGTTTGACACATTTTTCTATAGAAGGCATTAAGAATTTTGAGATGAAGAGATAAAAGAAGCTTGTAGGCTAAGTCACCTACTTTCATTGAATTCAGATATAAGGCTCACAATATCTGGGGGATAACTTCTTAAACTCCCCAATAGATAAAGAACTTCTTTTGGGCCGTACTCGAATGAAAACCAAAACCTTGGTATCCAAAACACCGATTTTCACTTCTGAACTCATTGTTCTGAATCCTTAAAATAGGCATGACTCCTGAGAAGTATTCTAGGAAAAGGGTCTTCCTTTTTTAAACAGAAACTTTCTTTTATTTTAGAGAGGGAATAATTATAAGATCAGAAAGGGAGATTCTTACTCCTGTATACCTCGAAGGCTGGGGGAGGAATCTTACATTCTACCCCACTTAAAAGGTGCAAGATGTCCTCATCTCACAAGTAGAGGACAACTTTTTTGCTTAAGATCCAATTTATTCTGGGGTTCCTTATATTCCGGTCAACCCAACAGAATATGGGGATAATTATCCCTTCTATAGAATTCATCATTAAATAACAATTCATTCAAATCATATCATTCATATCTTTAACACGATAATGGTCCATTAGACCGAAAATTTCCTTCTGAACATTCCTCCACGGAATTTAAGTTAAGCAAGTTCTCAATTTGACATCCCTTAACTTGATCTAACGGTCAAGTGTTAACAGTAGCAATTTGACAGCACAATCCACTAATCTCATAGTGATTTGCTGAAATCATTATCATCATTCCAGTTATGAATATCATCACTGGGACTCGTCCCATTCATCCTCATTGTGGTTTCGCTCAGCTTATTACATTTCAACTAAATTTCAAAAATCGTCATTTTTCAATCAGAATCCAATTCAATTCATCAATTCTCAAACAGAATTAAAAATCATATCAACCACATTCGAAATCATCATCTGGATAGCATTAACGCTTATAATTTCAAGTCTTAGATTTACTCGTATATACTGTCGGTAAAGAGCTGCAGTTATACCCTCGGTATATACGGATAGTCATGATACTCGAAACTATAAGGTAAATACCATCATGTCTAGGTCTCAAGCAAGTCAGGGTTCCATACAATTGCGGTACTTCCAATTGAAGACCCAATTACTAAATTACGAATTTCAGTTTGAATATCAAATTGTATGAATTACATCACACATTTTTGTGTTTCTTAATAAATTTTTGACATATTTGTCTTCTCAGTTGATCTTTATTAACCAAAAAGCTCTGATACCAACTGTGAGATCCCTATTCCCACCGAGCAACGGATTCGGGGTACTAGCAGCGGAAGTAGCACTTCTCGCGCGGGACAGGGGTCCCACACTCGGGGCCTCGCCTACGGATATCCGGACAAGAGACTAATCCGTCGGTTTGACCAAAACCGAAACCGGAAAAACTTCCTTTACCCGGAAAGCACGGGCGATTCCACCAGGATAACTCTTTACTCTAACGTAGTCAAGATCATTACTGATCAAACTGATCTGACTGCACCTTTAACGGTACTTGGTCAAATCAAGGAAGAACTTGCACTTGGATCATTGGGATCAACGCTTTTTTCCCCATCAAGAGGCACAGCCGTTGATTCCTATCCATAGAACAATTTCTATCCGGGATTTACTTCATCTATCGTAATAATAGAAATTAAATCTCGATTTACGGATCCATCAGTCCAGCCTAACCCCATCCGATCCCATGGGTTAGCCAACCGCCCAACCACTGTAGTGATGGGATCCAATTTGGAATTTGGTTAGGTTTTGTCCCGGGTACCAAGGAAAAGAGTTCCAAAGGTCCCCTAGCCGGAAGTTCATGCAAACATAAAACTAACCACACCACTTACACACCCAATATGAAATTGCCTTTTTCTTAGCTTCACTTTAAAACAATCCTTTAATGAAACCATAGTACCACTGATCACAATCTTCCAATTTATTTGGTTGATTCATAATTTTCCATCATTCCTTCATCAGAGTATCTATGGCATCATTGGCAACTAGAACGCTCACCACCTGTCCAGACAGGGGCCTTTTCAATAGTTCCTAGCCCATAATACTCGGCAATATAATCACTCATAAAAATCAAGATGGACTCTCGTTGAAGATCAGCAAGATCAACCAACAGATCCATGTAAAGAGCCATGGACTCATCCATTGAGGACCAGCAAGGTCAATCAACTAGATCCATGCCCGGTTTCACAAAACAACTCTTACTCCTTGTTCCAATATCTTCCACGACGCACGTGTGGGTATCTTCGGCGACCCAGAGCCCGAGCACCGTATGGTCAGCACCCTCTAGGATCCTTCGCAGGTGACCTAGCGCTTCACTCATAGGCCGCTTCCTTGGTCCCTCATCCACCGTACCGGAAGCTCACCATTTAAATCGAACCGAGGCTGGTCAAGACCTCGGTCGACCTTGCTACGCGAGACGTCCTCCATTGACTCTCCGTCAGCAGTTGCAACTTTAACAGTTAGGTCTTCATGACCTTAATCCATAAGACGGTCAAAATGCTTCCCCAGCATTCTTGACATAAAACAGTCATTTACAAACAGTCACAAAATACAGTTTCTAAATTGAACTCTCGTCTTTCCACATTATCCCTCCTTAGTCCACATTACTTATTCCACATTCCATTCAATGTGTACTCATTCTCATCCATTTTCTCATATCGACGACACATTAATTCACATACACATTCACATTCACATCCATACATCCACATTTACATGCATACATCCATTTTCACTTCCTCATTTATACATCCACATCCCATATCCACATTCATACATACACATCCATATCCACATCCATACATCCACATCCATATCCACATCCATACATCCACATCCACATCCACATTCACATCCATACATCCACATCTACATGCATACCTCCATTTTCACATCCTCATTTATACATCCACATCCCATATCTACATTCATACATACACATCCATATCCACATCCATACATCCACATCCACATCCACATTCATATTCACATCCATATATCCACATCTACATGCATATATCCATTATCACGTCCTCATTCATACATCCACATCCACATACATACATACATCCACATCCACATTTCCATTCACATCTATATATACACATCTACATCCACATACATACATACATACATCAACATCCACATTCCCATTCACATCTATACATCCACATCTACATCCACATTCATATACATCCACATCCACATTCCCATTCACATCTATACATCCACATCTACATCCACATACATACATACATCCACATTCCCATTCACATCTATACATCCACATCTACATCCACATACATACATCCACATTCCCATTCACATCTATACATCCACATACATACATACATCCACATCTACATCCACATACATACATCCACATCCACATTCCCATTCACATCTATACATCCACATCTACATCCACATTCCCATTCACATCCACATTCACATACATCCACATCCACATTCCCATACGCATCTTATCAAATCTTATCACATTTCATATCTTTTTTTTTTTAAAAAGAGAATTCTTATATTTGATATAAGATTTCTCTACACATTTATCTATACATAAATTCCATTTAAGGAGACTAACACTTTCGAAATTAAAATCAATCTTTTATGCATCTTCTTGTTCATGCAAACATAAAATTAGGCACACCACTTACACACCCAATATGAAATTGCCTTTTTCTTAGCTTCACTTTAAAACAATCCTTTAATGAAACCATAGTACCACTGATCACAATCTTCCAATTTATTTGGTTGATTCATAATTTCCCATAGATGAGTTACCTTATACTTGTGCAGCTTGTGAGAACTGCTTTTGTGACCATATGATGGACGGGCTTATGGAAGTGTAAAGAGTTCCTCTATCTTTACTGTATAAGTTCCGAGAATGAATAAAGTACTGTGAGATCCCTATTCCCACCGAGCAACGGATTCGGGGTACTAGCAGCGGAAGTAGCACTTCTCGCGCGGAACAGGCGTCCCACACTCGGGGCCTCGCCTACGGATATCCGGACAAGAGACTAATCCGTCGGTTTGACCAAAACCGAAACCGGAAAAACTTCCTTTACCCGGAAAGCACGGGCGATTCCACCAGGATAACTCTTTACTCTAACGTCGTCAAGATCATTACTGATCAAACTGATCTGACTGCACCTTTAACGGTACTTGGTCAAATCAAGGAAGAACTTGCACTTGGATCATTGGGATCAACGCTTTTTTCCCCATCAAGAGGCACAGCCGTTGATTCCTATCCATAGAACAATTTCTATCCGGGCTTTACTTCATCTATCGTAATAATAGAAATTAAATCTCGATTTACGGATCCATCAGTCCAGCCTAACCCCATCCGATCCCATGGGTTAGCCAACCGCCCAACCACTGTAGTGATGGGATCCAATTTGGAATTTGGTTAGGTTTTGTCCCGGGTACCAAGGAAAAGAGTTCCAAAGGCCCCCTAGCCGGAAGTTCATGCAAACATAAAACTAACCACACCACTTACACACCCAATATGAAATTGCCTTTTTCTTAGCTTCACTTTAAAACAATCCTTTAATGAAACCATAGTACCACTGATCACAATCTTCCAATTTATTTGGTTGATTCATAATTTCCCATCATTCCTTCATCAGAGTATCTATGGCATCATTGGCAACTAGAACGCTCACCACCTGTCCAGACAGGGGCCTTTTCAATAGTTCCTAGCCCATAATACTCGGCAATATAATCACTCATAAAAATCAAGATGGACTCTCGTTGAAGATCAGCAAGATCAACCAACAGATCCATGTAAAGAGCCATGGACTCATCCATTGAGGACCAGCAAGGTCAATCAACTAGATCCATGCCCGGTTTCACAAAACAACTCTTACTCCTTGTTCCAATATCTTCCACGACGCACGTGTGGGTATCTTCGGCGACCCAGAGCCCGAGCACCGTATGGTCAGCACCCTCTAGGATCCTTCGCAGGTGACCTAGCGCTTCACTCATAGGCCGCTTCCTTGGTCCCTCATCCACCGTACCGGAAGCTCACCATTTAAATCGAACCGAGGCTGGTCAAGACCTCGGTCGACCTTGCTACGCGAGACGTCCTCCATTGACTCTCCGTCAGCAGTTGCAACTTTAACAGTTAGGTCTTCATGACCTTAATCCATAAGACGGTCAAAATGCTTCCCCAGCATTCTTGACATAAAATAGTCATTTACAAACAGTCACAAAATACAGTTTCTAAATTGAACTCTCGTCTTTCCACATTATCCCTCCTTAGTCCACATTACTTATTCCACATTCCATTCAATGTGTACTCATTCTCATCCATTTTCTCATATCGACGACACATTAATTCACATACACATTCACATTCACATCCATACATCCACATTTACATGCATACATCCATTTTCACTTCCTCATTTATACATCCACATCCCATATCCACATTCATACATACACATCCATATCCACATCCATACATCCACATCCATATCCACATCCATACATCCACATCCATATCCACATCCATACATCCACATCCACATCCACATTCACATCCATACATCCACATCTACATGCATACCTCCATTTTCACATCCTCATTTATACATCCACATCCCATATCTACATTCATACATACACATCCATATCCACATCCATACATCCACATCCACATCCACATTCATATTCACATCCATATATCCACATCTACATGCATATATCCATTATCACGTCCTCATTCATACATCCACATCCACATACATACATACATCCACATCCACATTTCCATTCACATCTATATATACACATCTACATCCACATACATACATACATACATCCACATCCACATTCCCATTCACATCTATACATCCACATCTACATCCACATTCATATACATCCACATCCACATTCCCATTCACATCTATACATCCACATCTACATCCACATACATACATACATCCACATTCCCATTCACATCTATACATCCACATCTACATCCACATACATACATCCACATCCACATTCCCATTCACATCTATACATCCACATCTACATCCACATTCCCATTCACATCCACATTCACATACATCCACATCCACATTCCCATACGCATCTTATCAAATCTTATCACATTTCATATCTTTTTTTTAAAAAAAAAAGAGAATTCTTATATTTGATATAAGATTTCTCTACACATTTATTTATACATAAATTCCATTTAAGGAGACTAACACTTTCGAAATTAAAATCAATCTTTTATGCATCTTCTTATGCATAAATTCAGTTTGGTAGGAAATTACACTTTTAGAATAAAAGAATTTCTCTTATGCATCTAAGTTAAGCATAAAATCCATTTATGAGGAAAATCACACTTTTAGTATAAAAAGAATATCTTTTATGCATACCTATATGCATGAAATCCAATATGATAAAAGTAACACTCTTACAATAAAATAATCAACTTTTATGCATACCTCTATGCATGAAATTCAATTATGATAAAAGTCACACTTTTATAATAAAATAATCAACTTTTATGCATACTTCTATGCATGAAAATTAAAAATGATAAAAGTAACACTTTTGATATAAAAATTTTTCCTTTATGCATACTTCTATGCATGAAAATTAAAAATGATAAAAGTAACACTTTTGACATAAAAATTTTCCTTTATGCATACTTCTATGCATGAAAATTAAAAATGATAAAAATAACACTTTTGATATAAAAATTTATCCATTATGCATACTTCTATGCATGAAATAAAAATGGTAAAAATAACACTTTTGATATAAAAATTTATCCATTATGCATACTTCTATGCATGAAATAAAAATGGTAAAAATAACACTTTTGATATAAAAACTTATCCTTTATGCATGATATTAAAATTCAATTTCTCCATGATTGTAATGAAATTCTTTCAATTAATCTAGGATGATAATTCCTAGAATATGGTAGGAAGTCCTCTTTTTATGCTTTGAATGAGATTAGTTTATGCATAATTTTTATAAAAATTTTGCCATAGCTCCGCTGCTATGACTGATAAATCTCAATTTTTCTAAGGGATAATGCTTATCATTAAGAAAATAATTAAAATAATCTCTAATTGGATTATTAATCCATAATGGATTGAATCATTAATATACATAAACTAAAAGCATAGAAAAAAGCCATTAATTTGGCCTCAAGCATAGCTTAATCTTGGGTTAAGAAAAAGCTTTATGAAAAGCTTGATTTGGATTGAGAACGGGTCATGAGTATGACCATTTCTTGAGTGAGAGAGAGAATTTACATAAAAATCATTAGAATTTAAACATAAATGAAAATTAACTTCAATAGCATTATGTAACTCTTCACTACTATTCAAACTTCAATAGCATTAAAAAAAACCATAACAATTAAACTTCTCAAGCTTGAGAGGGGTTGAGAAGAGAGAAACATTGAGAAATTATAGAAAGATCAATATTCACTAATTACCTTACAACTTGCTTGATTCTTTGTTCACGGTAGAGGCCCCCAACCAATCAATTGGTTAAGTATGTTGATGGAGCCACTAATGGGGATTGAAGAAAGAGGGAAGCTCCAAAAACTAGTGAATTATTAAATGAATTCACAGTTTCTGGCTTAGGTGGAGTAGAGTAACGATGCATAAACACTATATATTTTTCAACAAGGGGGAGGCTTCTATTTATAGGAAAAATTGAGCTCCTAACCAAACAAACTGATTCTAGAATTTTCTAAATCAGTTTGGTCAATATTTGACCATTTTTAGATCAGTTAAGCTAACTTTTTGGAACTAGACTTGAATGAGGAGAGAGGAGAGATGAAATATCTCAATTTTTATGAGTTTAAAACTCATTCAAGCATGTGAAATATGCACCTCCTTTAAAGAACTCCCCTTCCTTACATATGTGTCATAATGGAATCATTTTAATATTGCTCAATTTTTTTTTTACTAATAAACCTTGTACATTTTCAACTCTTCATCTTATGTGAAATATGCACCTCCTTTAAAGAATTCCCCTTCCTTACATATGTCATATTTTTAATATTGCTCATAGTTTTTTACTAATAATCCTTGTACATTTTCAACTCTTCATCTTATGTGAAATATGCACCTCCTTTAAAGAATTCCCCTTCCTTACATATGTCATATTTCATCTTATGTGAAATATGCACCTCCTTTAAAGAATTCCCCTTCCTTACATATGTCATATTTTTAATATTGCTCATAGTTTTTTTACTAATAAACCTTGTACATTTTCAACTCTTCACCTCATGTGAGCATTTACTCATTTTTGGGTATTTTCTTTTTACAAGTTGGATTTATCTCCTCCCTACACATGGATTGATGCTATTGGTCCATAGGAACCTTAATTGGACCATAGTCTAAAGATTTCTGAAAATCTAGACCCTTAGGCTAAGGTTCTTTATAGCTATTTTCAATTAATTCCAATTGCACATTGGAAAATTCTTTTTGAATTTCTGTTTCAGGGGAACTCATCTGAATTAGAAGAGATATTTTTCTATCCAAAAATATTCAAAATCTGAATATTCTCTCTCTAGAATATTTTTCTCTCTCTAGGCTAAAACAGATAGAAACAAGGTCTTTATATTTCTGAAGAGGGATTGATTACAGGGAAAGATACTAGATATCAAAAAGGGGGTGGGGGAGGAATCTTACACATAGGTTGGTCATTAATGGCAAGAAGAGTGAGTTCTTCTTGGAAGAGATACACTTCTTAGGGCATATCGTATCTAAAGATGGAGTCCGTAAGGATCCTTCAAAAGTGGAAGAAATTCTCAACTGGCCAGATTTGAGGACCGTACATGATGTACACAGCTTTTTGGGATTGTGTTCCTATTACAGGCGGTATATACAATATTTTGCTGAGATTGCTTCGCCCCTTTATGCTTTAACTTAGAAGGAAACTCCATTGCGATGGGCTGATCGAAAAATTACAGCCTTTAAAAAGCTTAAAGAAAAGCTTACTTTGGATCTCGTATTGGTATTACCGGATCTCCAAAAGTCTTTTGTTGTCCGCCGGTGTGATGCATGTGGGAACAGCATTGGGGTAGTTCTCATGCAGGAAGGACATGTCATAGCCTATGAGAGTCGTATATTACAGAATGCCGAAAAGCATTTACAGGTTTATAAGAAAGAGATGCTGGCTATAATTCATGCTCTTTCTACATGGAAACACTATTTGCTTAAGGTTGATTTCACTATGCAGACAGATCATCAAACCTTGCATTATTTCTTCACGCAAACTAAACTTTCTGAGAAGCATATGAGATGGGCCAATTTTTTGTCTATGCTCCACTTTTAGATTGTACATGTGGAAGGCAAAAAGAATGTTGTGGCACATGCTTTGTCATGAAAGCCACAGGTCTCAGCAGTTTCACTTGCTTATCATCATGAGCTTGATGAGATGAAAGAGCAGTATGCCCAGGATGAGGATTTTGGAAGGCTCTATGATCAGATGTCTGAGGGTTAGCGTGTCATGACCCTGTGATTTAAAGGGCCACTAGGATATTTATGGAGGGAGGGTTACTCTACTTTTGGAGTACACACCTCCCTCTCCATGCTCTCTCTCTCTCTTGCAGGTTGGCTGGCTGCATGGAGAGGGACTGGAACTGGTCGCCTGCACCAAACCGTACACATGTGTGCTGCAGGTATGTACCTGTATAGACAGGTACATGCGGGTATAGACAGTCCTGTCTACTAGCAAGTACAGGCGAGTACAATTCAGTCCAATCCAGTTGGTACAGGCGGGTACAATTCAGTCCAATCCAACTGTACAAGCGGGTACAATTCAATCCAATCCAACTGGTACAAGCGGCGACGCATCATAAAGGCGGCTGCAAGTGCATACGAGTACAGACAAGTTCAATCCGGCTACTACAAACTGGCTGACGTAGGTGGCTACTACAGGTACAGTTTTGAGAGGCGGCTCCAAGTGCACTTCTATCAGACAAGTACAGTCGGGTACAGTCCAGCTCTGTCCAACAGTACAGGTGACGCATCAGTCAGGCGGTTATAGGGTGAATAGTACGGACAGGTACACACGTGTGTTGCAAGTACAAATATATATGGACAGGTACACATGTGTGCTGCAAGTACAAATATATATGGACAGGTACACACATGTGCTGCAGAGTTGCTGACACAAGCGGCTGCGGGTACAGGCTGGAACGGTCAGTCCATCTAGTGCAGAATTGTGCATAACAGTTGGTATACTCTGAACATATATTTTTCTCTTTTTCTTTCCCGCTGGCTTATGTCTGCTACAGAGTTGTTTCTTCTGGCCCTTTGTGAGAGGAGGGGTATGGCAGTTTGAAGGGTGGAATCAGAGTTGAACAGTGGATTTGTACTTTGGCTGAGTTTGAAGCCATGAACATGGAACAGCCAGATGCGTAAGGCTGCCCTGCTGTATTGTCTTGGTTGATTAGAGGAGACCACAATGTGTTGCTTTTGTGGGACACAAATCTGTATGTGAATCCTCTATGCTAAGAGGTTTTGAGGGCTGCCAGATTGGACATGTAGGTTTACTTTCATTGACTGGCTTTGTAAGATTCCTCCCCCAAACCCCCTTTTGATGTCTAGTATCTTCTTCTATAATCAATCCCTCTTCAGAAATATAAAAGACTTGTTTCTAACTGTTTTAACCTAGAGAGAGAAAATATTCTAGAGAGAGAATATTCAGATTTTTAATATTTTTGGATAGAAAATAAACTGATCTTATTAAAATAAGTTCCCCTGAAACAGAAATTCAAAAAGAACTTTCCAATGTGCAATTGGAATTAATTGGAAATGTGTATAAAGGACCTTAGTCTAAGGGTCTAGATTTTCAGAAATTTTTGGATTATGGTCCAATTAAGGTTCCTATGGGCCAATAGCATCAATCCATGTGTAGGGAGGAGATAAATCCAATTTGTAAAAGAAGATACCCAAAAATGAGTAAATGCTCACATAAGATGAAGAGTTGAAAATGTACAAGGTTTATTAGTAAAAAATTATGAGCAATATTAAAAGTATGACATATGTAAGGAAGGGGAGTTCTTTAAAGGAGGTGCATAGTTCACATAAGATGAAGAGTTGAAAATGTACAAGGTTAATTAGTAAAAAATTATGAGCAATATTAAAAGTATGACATATGTAAGGAAGAGGAGTTCTTTAAAGGAGGTGCATATTTCACATAAGATGAAGAGTTGAAAATGTACAAGGTTTATTAGTAAAAAATTATGAGCAATATTAAAAGTATGACATATGTAAGGAAGAGGAGTTCTTTAAAGGAGGTGCATATTTCACATAAGATGAAGAGTTGAAAATGTACAAGGTTTATTAGTAAAAAATTATGAGCAATATTAAAAGTATGACATATGTAAGGAAGGGGAGTTCTTTAAAGGAGGTGCATATTTCACATAAGATGAAGAGTTGAAAATGTACAAGGTTTATTAGTAAAAAACTATGAGCAATATTAAAAATATGACATATGTAAGGAAGGGGAGTTCTTTAAAGGAGGTGCATATTTCACATGCTTGAATGAGTTTTAAACTCATAAAAATTGAGATATTTCATCTCTCCTCTCTCCTCATTCAAGTCTAGTTCCAAAAAGTTAGCTTAACTGACCTAAAAATGGTCAAATATTGACCAAACTGATTTAGAAAATTCTAGAATCAGTTTGTTTGGTTAGGAGCTCAATTTTTCCTATAAATAGAAGCCTCACCCTTGTTGAAAAATATATAGTGTTTATGCATCGTTACTCTACTCCACCTAAGCCAAGAACTGTGAATTCATTTAATAATTCACTAGTTTTTGGAGCTTCCCTCTTTCTTCAATCCCCATTAGTGGCTCCATCAACATACTTAACCAATTGATTGGTTGGGGGCCTCTACCGTGAACAAAGAATCAAGCAAGTTGTAAGGTAATTAGTGAATATTCATCTTTCTATAATTTCTCAATGTTTCTCTCTTCTCAACCCCTCTCAAGCTTGAGAAGTTTAATTGGTATGGTTTTTTTTTAAATGCTATTGAAGTTTGAATAGTAGTGAAGAGTTACATAATTTAATAAATGCTATTGAAGTTAATTTTCATTTATGTTTAAATTCTAATGATTCTTATGTAAATTCTCTCTCTCACTCAAGAAATGGTCATACTCATGACCCATTCTCAATCCAAATCAAGCTTTTCATAAAGCTTTTCCTTAACCCAAGATTAAGTTATGCTTGAGGCCAAATTAATGGCTTTTCCTTATGCTTTTAGTTTATGTATATTGATGATTCAATCCATTATGGATTAAGGATCCAATTAGAGAATCATTTTAATTATTTCCTTAATGATAAGTTTTATCCCTTAGAAAAATTGAGATTTATCAGTCATAGCAGCGGAGCTATGGCAAAATTTTTATAAAAATTATGCATAAAAAATTTTCATTCAAAGCATAAAAAGAGGACTTCCTACCATATTCTAGGAATTATCATCCTAGATTAATTGAAAGAATTTCATTACAATCATGGAGAAATTGAATTTTAATATCATGCATAAAGGATAAGTTTTTATATCAAAAATGTTATTTTTACCATTTTTATTTCATGCATAGAAGTATGTATAGTGGATAAAATTTTTTATATCAAAAGTGTTACTTTTATCATTTTTAATTTTCATGCATAAAAGTATGCATAAAAGAAAATTTTTATATCAAAAGTGTTACTTTTATCATTTTTAATTTTCATGCATAGAAGTATGCATAAAGGAAAAAATTTTATATCAAAAGTGTTACTTTTATCATTTTTTATTTTCATGCATAAAAGTATGCATAAAAGAAAATTTTTATATCAAAAGTGTTACTTTTATCATTTTTAATTTTCATGCATAGAAGTATGCATAAAAGAAAATTTTTATATCAAAAGTGTTACTTTTATCATTTTTAATTTTCATGCATAGAAGTATGCATAAAGGAAAAATTTTTATATCAAAAGTGTTACTTTTATCATATTGGATTTCATGCATATAGGTATGCATAAAAGATATTCTTTTTATACTAAAAGTGTGATTTTTCTCATAAATGGATTTTATGCTTAACTTAGATGCATAAGAGAAATTCTTTTATTCTAAAAGTATAATTCCCTACCAAATTGAAATTATGCATAAGAAGATGCATAAAAGATTGATTTTAATTTCGAAAGTGTTAGTCTCCTTAAATGGAATTTATGTATAAATAAATGTGTAGAGAAATTTTATATCAAATAAAAGAATTCTCTTTTTTTTTAAAAAAAAGATATGAAATGTGATAAGATGTGATAAGAGGTGTATGAGATGTGATAAGAATTGATAAGATGCGTATGGAAAGTGATAGGATGTGATAAGAGGTGTGATAAGAGGTGATAAGATGCTTATGAAAAAAGTTAGGATGTGATAAGATGAATTAAGATGTGTATGGGGGGATGAGGTAAGAAGTGTATGTGATAGGATAAGAAGTATATGGGTTGTGATAGGGAGAGAATGGATGTGATGTAAAAGATTAGATGTGAAGGTATATGGGGTTATATAAATGGGAATGTGAAAATGGATGTATGTATGTGGATGTGTGGATGTGGAGATGGGAGTGTGGATGTATGAACATGAAAATGGATATATGCATGAAGATGTATATGCATAGATGTAAATGTGGATGTAGATGTGGATGTATAGATGTGAATGGATGTGGATGTATAGATGTGAATGGAAATGTGGATGTGGATGTATGTGAATGTGGATGTAGATGTGGATGTATAGATGTGAAGTGGAATGTGGATGTGGATGTATGTATGTATGTGGATGTAGATGTGGATGTATGGATGTGTATGTATGAATGTGGATATGGGATGTGGATGTATAAATGAGGATGTGAAAATGGAGGTAAGCATGTATGTGAATGTGAATGTAGATGTGAATGTGGAATGTGGATGTATAGATGTGGATGTATGGGAATGTGGATGTGGATGTATGTGAATGTGAATGTAGATGTGGATGTATAGATGTGAATGTGGAATGTGGATGTGGATGTATGTATGTATGTGGATGTAGATGTGGATGTATGGATGTGTATGTATGAATGTGGATATGGGATGTGGATGTATAAATGAGGATGTGAAAATGGAGGTAAGCATGTAGATGTGGATGCGTGGATGTGAATGTGGATGTGGATGTGAATGTGGATATGGATGTGTATGTATGAATGTGGATATGGGATGTGGATGTATAAATGAGGATGTGAAAATGGAGATAAGCATGTAGATGTGGATGTATGGATGTGAATGTGGATGAGGATGTGGATGTATGGATGTGGATATGGATGTGAATATATGATATGTGATGTGAAGGAATCTGAAGTGAAGAGATGGAAAAGGAGGTGATTGGATGAGTACACATATACATGGAATGTGGAATAAGTAATGTGGATTAATGAGGGATAATGTGGAAAAATGAGAGTTAATATAGAAACTGTATTTGTAAACTGTTTGTAAATGCTGTTTGTAAATGGCTGTTTTATGTCAAGAATGCTGGGGAAGCATTTTGACCGTCTTGTGATTAAGGTCGTGGAGACCTAACTGATAAAGTTGCAACTGCTGACGGAGAGTCAATGGAGGACGTCTCGCGTAGCAAGGTCGACCGAGGTCTTGACCAGCCTCGGTTCGATTAAAATGGTGAGCTTCCGGTACGGTGGATGAGGGACCAAGGAAGCGGCCTATGAGTGAAGCGCTAGGTCACCTGCGAAGGATCCTAGAGGGTGCTGACCATACGGTGCTCGGGCTCTGGGTCGCCTAGGATACCCACGCGTGCGTCGAGGAAGATATTGGAACAAGGAGTAAGAGTTGTTTTGTGAAAACGGGCATAGATCTGGTTGATTGACCTTGCTGGTCTTCAATGGATGAGTCCATGGCTCTTTATATGGATCTGTTGGTTGATCTTGCTGATCTTCAATGAGATTCCATCTTGATTTTTATAAGTGATTATATTGCCGAGTATTATGGGCTAGGAACTATTGAAAAGGCCCCTGTGTGGACAGGTGGTGAGCGTTCTAGTTGCCAATGATGCCATAGATACTCTGATGAAGGAATGATGGAAAATTATGAATCAACTGGATAAATTGAAAGATTGTGATCAGTGGTACTATGGTTTCATTAAAGGATTGTTTTAAAGTT
The DNA here is from genome assembly GCF_041138505.1 of Cibotium barometz. Lineage (NCBI taxonomy): Eukaryota > Viridiplantae > Streptophyta > Polypodiopsida > Cyatheales > Cibotiaceae > Cibotium > Cibotium barometz. The sequence continues at coordinate 40,573,126 of NC_141058.1, forward strand.
AGCTGATGCTAAGAAAAAGGCAATTTTCATAGCTGATGCTAAGAAAAAGGCAATTTTCATATTGGGTGGGTAAGTGGTGTGGCTAGTTTTATGTTTGCATGAACTTCCGGCTAGGGGGCCTTGGAACTCTTTTCCTTGGTACCCGGGACAAAACCTAACCAAATTCCAAATTGGATCCCATCACTACAGTGGTTGGGCGGTTGGCTAACCCATGGGATCGGATGGGGTTAGGCTGGACTGATGGATCCGTAAATCAAGATTTAAATTCTATTATTACGATAGATGAAGTAAATCCCGGATAGTAAATTGTTCTATGGATAGGAATCAACAGCTGTGCCTCTTGATGGGGAAAAAAACGTTGATCCCAATGATCCAAGTGCAAGTTTCTTCCTTGATCTGACCAAGTACCGTTAGAGGTGCAGTCGGATTGGTTTGATCAGTAATGATCTTGACTACGTTAGAGTAAAGAGTTATCCTGGTGGAATCGCCCATGCTTTCCAGGTAAGGGAAGTTTTTTCGGGTTCGGTTTTTGAAAAACTGACGGATTAGTCTCTTGTCCGGATATCCGTGGACGAGGCCCCGAGTGTGGATCCCTGCCCCGCGCATGAAGTGCTACTTCCGCTGCTAGTACCCCGAATCTGTTGCACGGTGGGAACAGGGATCTCACAGTTGGTATCAGAGCATTTGGCTAATAAAGATCAACTGAGAAACCAAATATGTCAAAAATTTATCAAGAAGTACAAAAAAAGGTTGTAATTGTGTGATATAATTCATACAATTTGATATTCAAACTGAAATTCGTAAATTGGTAATTGGGTCTTCAGATGGAAGTACCGCAATTATATAGAATCCCTGACTTGCTTGAGGCCTAGACATGATGGTATTTACCTTATAATTCCAAGGGCCGTGACTACCGTATATACGAGAGTATAACTGCAGCTCTTTACTGACAGTATATACGAGTAAATCTAAGACTTGAAATTATAAGCGTTAATGCTATCCAGATGATGATTTCGAATGTGGTTGATATGATTTTTAGTTCTGTTTGGAAACCGATGAATTGATTTGGATTCTGATTGAAAAATGATGATCCCTGAAAATGGATTGAAATGTAATAAGCTGAGCGAAACCACAAGGTGGATGATTGGGACGAGTCCCTGTAATGATAAATGATGAAAATGATTCAGCAAATCACTATGAGATTAGTGGATTGTGCTGTCAAATTGCTACTGTTAACACTTGACCGTTAGATCAAGTTAAGGGATGACAAATTGAGAACTTACTTGACTGAAATTCCCGTGGAGGAATGCTCAGAAGGAAATTTTTCGGTCTAATGGACCTTTATCATGTTAAAGATATGAATGATATGATCTGAATGAATTGTTATTTAATGATGAGTTCTAAGGGATATTTATCCCAGTATTCTGTTGGGTTGACCAGAATATAAGAACCCCAGAATAAAATTGGATCTTAAGAAAAAGAGTTGTCCTCTACTTTATGAGATGAGGACATCTCGCACTTTTTAAGTGGGGTAGAATGTAAGATTCTCCCCCAGCCTTCGAGGTATACAGGAGTAAGAATCTCCCTTTTTGATCTTATAATTATTCCCTCTCTAAAATAGAAGAAAGATTCTGTTTAAAAAAGGAAGAACCTTTTTCCTGAATACTTCTCATGAGTCCCACCTGTTTTAAGGATTCAGAACAACGAGTTCAGAAGTGAGAATCGATGTTTTGGATATCAAGGTTTTGGTCTCGAGTACGACCCAAAAGAAGTTCTTTATCTCTTGGGAAGTATAAGAAGTTATCTCCCAGATATTGTGGACCAAAGAAAGTAGGTGATTTAACTTACGAACTTCTTTTATCTCCTCATCTCAAAGTTCTTAATGCCTTCTATAGAAAATTGTGCCAAACCCAAATCATGGAAAGACGGTAAAACTTCAGTGGCAAGCTACCGTTGACTTCTAAGTTACGCTAGCTCCTTCCTTTATATAAGTCGTAACTTTTACTTGTCGCTCACAGTAATCTTACTCCCATCGATCTCCTTTCTTCCTAATCTCCTTCATGGCTTGGCAACAAGAATTAGTTTTATCCATAATGATTCCTCACCTTCAAGACGCAAGTGAGTCTGTGAAGAAGGATTTTATAGAACAGTATTCTCCCCCAGCCTTCGAGGTATACAGGAGTAAGAATCTCCCTTTTTGATCTTATAATTATTCCCTCTCTAAAATAAAAGAAAGATTCTGTTTAAAAAAGGAAGAACCTTTTTCCTGAATACTTCTCATGAGTCCCACCTGTTTTAAGGATTCAGAACAACGAGTTCAGAAGTGAGAATTGATGTTTTGGATATCAAGGTTTTGGTCTCAAGTACGACCCAAAAGAAGTTCTTTATCTCTTGGGAAGTATAAGAAGTTATCTCCCAGATATTGTGGACCAAAGAAAGTAGGTGATTTAACTTACGAACTTCTTTTATCTCCTCATCTCAAAGTTCTTAATGCCTTCTATAGAAAATTGTGCCAAACCCCAAATCATGGAAAGACGGTAAAACTTCAGTGGCAAGCTACCGTTGACTTCTAAGTTACGCTAGCTCCTTCCTTTATATAAGTCGTAACTTTTACTTGTCGCTCACAGTAATCTTACTCCCATCGATCTCCTTTCTTCCTAATCTCCTTCATGGCTTGGCAACAAGAATTAGTTTTATCCATAATGATTCCTCACCTTCAAGACGCAAGTGAGTCTGTGAAGAAGGATTTTATAGAACAGTATGAGCGCTCACTTTTCCCTCACTTGGGAACTTCTGTAGCGCAGACCAAATGGCGGACCTATCAAGACATAACTAGGGTAACACCCTGGGGTCAGCAGCACTTTCGCAACAATGTCCGCTTGGCCATGGTTATTGAAGCCTTGGGTTTGGGTCCCCGATACTACTGCGTCATGAGATCAAGGCATCCTGGGTTTTCTGAGCGGGTCTTCTTATTGGCGTGTTTTCTTCCTCATGAGAAGATATGCCTTTACCCCGTTTTTGGCTTGCCTCTCAGAGGTCCTTTTGTTAGATCACCTCATACCACTGAGATAGGTGCGGCAATAACCAGCAGAATCATTCCCATAGATGAGTTACCCTATACTTGTGCAGCTTGTGAGTGCTGCTTTTGTGATCATATGATGGACGGGCTTATGGAAGTGTAAAGAGTTCTTCTATCTTTACTGTATAAGTTCCGAGAATGAATAAAGTTTAAATCTTGTTCTTATCTTGAATCTTGCTCTCTTTGAGACTTTTTCTTGGTGGTTAATCCTGATTTAAATTTTTCTCTAAGTCTCATAATTCGTGCATCTTGCGAAATTATCCCAGTTTGCGAGATGAGGACATCTCGCGTTTTTTAAGTGGGGTAGAATGTAAGATTCCTCCCCCAAACCCCCTTTTGATGTCTAGTATCTTCTTCTATAATCAATCCCTCTTCAGAAATATAAAAGACTTGTTTCTAACTGTTTTAACCTAGAGAGAGAAAATATTCTAGAGAGAGAATATTCAGATTTTTAATATTTTTGGATAGAAAATTATCTCATCTTATTAAAATAAGTTCCCCTGAAACAGAAATTCAAAAAGAACTTTCCAATGTGCAATTGGAATTAATTGGAAATGTGTATAAAGGACCTTAGTCTAAGGGTCTAGATTTTCAGAAATTTTTGGATTATGGTCCAATTAAGGTTCCTATGGGCCAATAGCATCAATCTATGTGTAGGGAGGAGATAAATCCAATTTGTAAAAGAAGATACCCAAAAATGAGTAAATGCTCACATAAGATGAAGAGTTGAAAATGTACAAGGTTTATTAGTAAAAAATTATGAGCAATATTAAAAGTATGACATATGTAAGTAAGGGGAGTTCTTTAAAGGAGGTGCATAGTTCACATAAGATGAAGAGTTGAAAATGTACAAGGTTAATTAGTAAAAAATTATGAGCAATATTAAAAGTATGACATATGTAAGGAAGAGGAGTTCTTTAAAGGAGGTGCATATTTCACATAAGATGAAGAGTTGAAAATGTACAAGGTTTATTAGTAAAAAATTATGAGCAATATTAAAAGTATGACATATGTAAGGAAGAGGAGTTCTTTAAAGGAGGTGCATATTTCACATAAGATGAAGAGTTGAAAATGTACAAGGTTTATTAGTAAAAAATTATGAGCAATATTAAAAGTATGACATATGTAAGGAAGGGGAGTTCTTTAAAGGAGGTGCATATTTCACATAAGATGAAGAGTTGAAAATGTACAAGGTTTATTAGTAAAAAACTATGAGCAATATTAAAAATATGACATATGTAAGGAAGGGGAGTTCTTTAAAGGAGGTGCATATTTCACATGCTTGAATGAGTTTTAAACTCATAAAAATTGAGATATTTCATCTCTCCTCTCTCCTCATTCAAGTCTAGTTCCAAAAAGTTAGCTTAACTGACCAAAAAATGGTCAAATATTGACCAAACTGATTTAGAAAATTCTAGAATCAGTTTGTTTGGTTAGGAGCTCAATTTTTCCTATAAATAGAAGCCTCACCCTTGTTGAAAAATATATAGTGTTTATGCATCGTTACTCTACTCCACCTAAGCCAAGAACTGTGAATTCATTTAATAATTCACTAGTTTTTGGAGCTTCCCTCTTTCTTCAATCCCCATTAGTGGCTCCATCAACATACTTAACCAATTGATTGGTTGGGGGCCTCTACCGTGAACAAAGAATCAAGCAAGTTGTAAGGTAATTAGTGAATATTCATCTTTCTATAATTTCTCAATGTTTCTCTCTTCTCAACCCCTCTCAAGCTTGAGAAGTTTAATTGGTATGGTTTTTTTTTAAATGCTATTGAAGTTTGAATAGTAGTGAAGAGTTACATAATTTAATAAATGCTATTGAAGTTAATTTTCATTTATGTTTAAATTCTAATGATTCTTATGTAAATTCTCTCTCTCACTCAAGAAATGGTCATACTCATGACCCATTCTCAATCCAAATCAAGCTTTTCATAAAGCTTTTCCTTAACCCAAGATTAAGTTATGCTTGAGGCCAAATTAATGGCTTTTTCTTATGCTTTTAGTTTATGTATATTGATGATTCAATCCATTATGGATTAAGGATCCAATTAGAGAATCATTTTAATTATTTCCTTAATGATAAGTTTTATCCCTTAGAAAAATTGAGATTTATCAGTCATAGCAGCGGAGCTATGGCAAAATTTTTATAAAAATTATGCATAAAAAATTTTCATTCAAAGCATAAAAAGAGGACTTCCTACCATATTCTAGGAATTATCATCCTAGATTAATTGAAAGAATTTCATTACAATCATGGAGAAATTGAATTTTAATATCATGCATAAAGGATAAGTTTTTATATCAAAAATGTTATTTTTACCATTTTTATTTCATGCATAGAAGTATGTATAGTGGATAAAATTTTTTATATCAAAAGTGTTACTTTTATCATTTTTAATTTTCATGCATAAAAGTATGCATAAAAGAAAATTTTTATATCAAAAGTGTTACTTTTATCATTTTTAATTTTCATGCATAGAAGTATGCATAAAGGAAAAAATTTTATATCAAAAGTGTTACTTTTATCATTTTTTATTTTCATGCATAAAAGTATGCATAAAAGAAAATTTTTATATCAAAAGTGTTACTTTTATCATTTTTAATTTTCATGCATAGAAGTATGCATAAAAGAAAATTTTTATATCAAAAGTGTTACTTTTATCATTTTTAATTTTCATGCATAGAAGTATGCATAAAGGAAAAATTTTTATATCAAAAGTGTTACTTTTATCATATTGGATTTCATGCATATAGGTATGCATAAAAGATATTCTTTTTATACTAAAAGTGTGATTTTCCTCATAAATGGATTTTATGCTTAACTTAGATGCATAAGAGAAATTCTTTTATTCTAAAAGTATAATTCCCTACCAAATTGAAATTATGCATAAGAAGATGCATAAAAGATTGATTTTAATTTCGAAAGTGTTAGTCTCCTTAAATGGAATTTATGTATAAATAAATGTGTAGAGAAATTTTATATCAAATAAAAGAATTCTCTTTTTTTTTAAAAAAAAGATATGAAATGTGATAAGATGTGATAAGAGGTGTATGAGATGTGATAAGAATTGATAAGATGCGTATGGAAAGTGATAGGATGTGATAAGAGGTGTGATAAGAGGTGATAAGATGCTTATGAAAAAAGTTAGGATGTGATAAGATGAATTAAGATGTGTATGGGGGGATGAGGTAAGAAGTGTATGTGATAGGATAAGAAGTATATGGGTTGTGATAGGGAGAGAATGGATGTGATGTAAAAGATTAGATGTGAAGGTATATGGGGTTATATAAATGGGAATGTGAAAATGGATGTATGTATGTGGATGTGTGGATGTGGAGATGGGAGTATGGATGTATGAACATGAAAATGGATATATGCATGAAGATGTATATGCATAGATGTAAATGTGGATGTAGATGTGGATGTATAGATGTGAATGGATGTGGATGTATAGATGTGAATGGAAATGTGGATGTGGATGTATGTGAATGTGGATGTAGATGTGGATGTATAGATGTGAAGTGGAATGTGGATGTGGATGTATGTATGTATGTGGATGTAGATGTGGATGTATGGATGTGTATGTATGAATGTGGATATGGGATGTGGATGTGGATGTATGTATGTATGTGGATGTAGATGTGGATGTATGGATGTGTATGTATGAATGTGGATATGGGATGTGGATGTATAAATGAGGATGTGAAAATGGAGGTAAGCATGTATGTGAATGTGAATGTAGATGTGAATGTGGAATGTGGATGTATAGATGTGGATGTATGGGAATGTGGATGTGGATGTATGTGAATGTGAATGTAGATGTGGATGTATAGATGTGAATGTGGAATGTGGATGTGGATGTATGTATGTATGTGGATGTAGATGTGGATGTATGGATGTGTATGTATGAATGTGGATATGGGATGTGGATGTATAAATGAGGATGTGAAAATGGAGGTAAGCATGTAGATGTGGATGCGTGGATGTGAATGTGGATGTGGATGTGAATGTGGATATGGATGTGTATGTATGAATGTGGATATGGGATGTGGATGTATAAATGAGGATGTGAAAATGGAGATAAGCATGTAGATGTGGATGTATGGATGTGAATGTGGATGAGGATGTGGATGTATGGATGTGGATATGGATGTGAATATATGATATGTGATGTGAAGGAATCTGAAGTGAAGAGATGGAAAAGGAGGTGATTGGATGAGTACACATATACATGGAATGTGGAATAAGTAATGTGGATTAATGAGGGATAATGTGGAAAAATGAGAGTTAATATAGAAACTGTATTTGTAAACTGTTTGTAAATGCTGTTTGTAAATGGCTGTTTTATGTCAAGAATGCTGGGGAAGCATTTTGACCGTCTTGTGATTAAGGTCGTGGAGACCTAACTGATAAAGTTGCAACTGCTGACGGAGAGTCAATGGAGGACGTCTCGCGTAGCAAGGTCGACCGAGGTCTTGACCAGCCTCGGTTCGATTAAAATGGTGAGCTTCCGATACGGTGGATGAGGGACCAAGGAAGCGGCCTATGAGTGAAGCGCTAGGTCACCTACGAAGGATCCTAGAGGGTGCTGACCATACGGTGCTCGGGCTCTGGGTCGCCTAGGATACCCACGCGTGCATATTTCACATAAGATGAAGGAGTTGAAAATGTACAAGGTTTATTAGTTGAGGAGTTCTTTAAAGGAGGTGCATATTTCACATAAGATGAAGAGTTGAAAATGTACAAGGTTTATTAGTAAAAAATTATGAGCAATATTAAAAGTATGACATATGTAAGGAAGAGGAGTTCTTTAAAGGAGGTGCATATTTCACATAAGATGAAGAGTTGAAAATGTACAAGGTTTATTAGTAAAAAATTATGAGCAATATTAAAAGTATGACATATGTAAGGAAGGGGAGTTCTTTAAAGGAGGTGCATATTTCACATAAGATGAAGAGTTGAAAATGTACAAGGTTTATTAGTAAAAAACTATGAGCAATATTAAAAATATGACATATGTAAGGAAGGGGAGTTCTTTAAAGGAGGTGCATATTTCACATGCTTGAATGAGTTTTAAACTCATAAAAATTGAGATATTTCATCTCTCCTCTCTCCTCATTCAAGTCTAGTTCCAAAAAGTTAGCTTAACTGACCTAAAAATGGTCAAATATTGACCAAACTGATTTAGAAAATTCTAGAATCAGTTTGTTTGGTTAGGAGCTCAATTTTTCCTATAAATAGAAGCCTCACCCTTGTTGAAAAATATATAGTGTTTATGCATCGTTACTCTACTCCACCTAAGCCAAGAACTGTGAATTCATTTAATAATTCACTAGTTTTTGGAGCTTCCCTCTTTCTTCAATCCCCATTAGTGGCTCCATCAACATACTTAACCAATTGATTGGTTGGGGGCCTCTACCGTGAACAAAGAATCAAGCAAGTTGTAAGGTAATTAGTGAATATTCATCTTTCTATAATTTCTCAATGTTTCTCTCTTCTCAACCCCTCTCAAGCTTGAGAAGTTTAATTGGTATGGTTTTTTTTTAAATGCTATTGAAGTTTGAATAGTAGTGAAGAGTTACATAATTTAATAAATGCTATTGAAGTTAATTTTCATTTATGTTTAAATTCTAATGATTCTTATGTAAATTCTCTCTCTCACTCAAGAAATGGTCATACTCATGACCCATTCTCAATCCAAATCAAGCTTTTCATAAAGCTTTTCCTTAACCCAAGATTAAGTTATGCTTGAGGCCAAATTAATGGCTTTTTCTTATGCTTTTAGTTTATGTATATTGATGATTCAATCCATTATGGATTAAGGATCCAATTAGAGAATCATTTTAATTATTTCCTTAATGATAAGTTTTATCCCTTAGAAAAATTGAGATTTATCAGTCATAGCAGCGGAGCTATGGCAAAATTTTTATAAAAATTATGCATAAAAAATTTTCATTCAAAGCATAAAAAGAGGACTTCCTACCATATTCTAGGAATTATCATCCTAGATTAATTGAAAGAATTTCATTACAATCATGGAGAAATTGAATTTTAATATCATGCATAAAGGATAAGTTTTTATATCAAAAATGTTATTTTTACCATTTTTATTTCATGCATAGAAGTATGTATAGTGGATAAAATTTTTTATATCAAAAGTGTTACTTTTATCATTTTTAATTTTCATGCATAAAAGTATGCATAAAAGAAAATTTTTATATCAAAAGTGTTACTTTTATCATTTTTAATTTTCATGCATAGAAGTATGCATAAAGGAAAAAATTTTATATCAAAAGTGTTACTTTTATCATTTTTTATTTTCATGCATAAAAGTATGCATAAAAGAAAATTTTTATATCAAAAGTGTTACTTTTATCATTTTTAATTTTCATGCATAGAAGTATGCATAAAAGAAAATTTTTATATCAAAAGTGTTACTTTTATCATTTTTAATTTTCATGCATAGAAGTATGCATAAAGGAAAAATTTTTATATCAAAAGTGTTACTTTTATCATATTGGATTTCATGCATATAGGTATGCATAAAAGATATTCTTTTTATACTAAAAGTGTGATTTTCCTCATAAATGGATTTTATGCTTAACTTAGATGCATAAGAGAAATTCTTTTATTCTAAAAGTATAATTCCCTACCAAATTGAAATTATGCATAAGAAGATGCATAAAAGATTGATTTTAATTTCGAAAGTGTTAGTCTCCTTAAATGGAATTTATGTATAAATAAATGTGTAGAGAAATTTTATATCAAATAAAAGAATTCTCTTTTTTTTTAAAAAAAAGATATGAAATGTGATAAGATGTGATAAGAGGTGTATGAGATGTGATAAGAATTGATAAGATGCGTATGGAAAGTGATAGGATGTGATAAGAGGTGTGATAAGAGGTGATAAGATGCTTATGAAAAAAGTTAGGATGTGATAAGATGAATTAAGATGTGTATGGGGGGATGAGGTAAGAAGTGTATGTGATAGGATAAGAAGTATATGGGTTGTGATAGGGAGAGAATGGATGTGATGTAAAAGATTAGATGTGAAGGTATATGGGGTTATATAAATGGGAATGTGAAAATGGATGTATGTATGTGGATGTGTGGATGTGGAGATGGGAGTATGGATGTATGAACATGAAAATGGATATATGCATGAAGATGTATATGCATAGATGTAAATGTGGATGTAGATGTGGATGTATAGATGTGAATGGATGTGGATGTATAGATGTGAATGGAAATGTGGATGTGGATGTATGTGAATGTGGATGTAGATGTGGATGTATAGATGTGAAGTGGAATGTGGATGTGGATGTATGTATGTATGTGGATGTAGATGTGGATGTATGGATGTGTATGTATGAATGTGGATATGGGATGTGGATGTGGATGTATGTATGTATGTGGATGTAGATGTGGATGTATGGATGTGTATGTATGAATGTGGATATGGGATGTGGATGTATAAATGAGGATGTGAAAATGGAGGTAAGCATGTATGTGAATGTGAATGTAGATGTGAATGTGGAATGTGGATGTATAGATGTGGATGTATGGGAATGTGGATGTGGATGTATGTGAATGTGAATGTAGATGTGGATGTATAGATGTGAATGTGGAATGTGGATGTGGATGTATGTATGTATGTGGATGTAGATGTGGATGTATGGATGTGTATGTATGAATGTGGATATGGGATGTGGATGTATAAATGAGGATGTGAAAATGGAGGTAAGCATGTAGATGTGGATGCGTGGATGTGAATGTGGATGTGGATGTGAATGTGGATATGGATGTGTATGTATGAATGTGGATATGGGATGTGGATGTATAAATGAGGATGTGAAAATGGAGATAAGCATGTAGATGTGGATGTATGGATGTGAATGTGGATGAGGATGTGGATGTATGGATGTGGATATGGATGTGAATATATGATATGTGATGTGAAGGAATCTGAAGTGAAGAGATGGAAAAGGAGGTGATTGGATGAGTACACATATACATGGAATGTGGAATAAGTAATGTGGATTAATGAGGGATAATGTGGAAAAATGAGAGTTAATATAGAAACTGTATTTGTAAACTGTTTGTAAATGCTGTTTGTAAATGGCTGTTTTATGTCAAGAATGCTGGGGAAGCATTTTGACCGTCTTGTGATTAAGGTCGTGGAGACCTAACTGATAAAGTTGCAACTGCTGACGGAGAGTCAATGGAGGACGTCTCGCGTAGCAAGGTCGACCGAGGTCTTGACCAGCCTCGGTTCGATTAAAATGGTGAGCTTCCGATACGGTGGATGAGGGACCAAGGAAGCGGCCTATGAGTGAAGCGCTAGGTCACCTACGAAGGATCCTAGAGGGTGCTGACCATACGGTGCTCGGGCTCTGGGTCGCCTAGGATACCCACGCGTGCATATTTCACATAAGATGAAGGAGTTGAAAATGTACAAGGTTTATTAGTTGAGGAGTTCTTTAAAGGAGGTGCATATTTCACATAAGATGAAGAGTTGAAAATGTACAAGGTTTATTAGTAAAAAATTATGAGCAATATTAAAAGTATGACATATGTAAGGAAGAGGAGTTCTTTAAAGGAGGTGCATATTTCACATAAGATGAAGAGTTGAAAATGTACAAGGTTTATTAGTAAAAAATTATGAGCAATATTAAAAGTATGACATATGTAAGGAAGGGGAGTTCTTTAAAGGAGGTGCATATTTCACATAAGATGAAGAGTTGAAAATGTACAAGGTTTATTAGTAAAAAACTATGAGCAATATTAAAAATATGACATATGTAAGGAAGGGGAGTTCTTTAAAGGAGGTGCATATTTCACATGCTTGAATGAGTTTTAAACTCATAAAAATTGAGATATTTCATCTCTCCTCTCTCCTCATTCAAGTCTAGTTCCAAAAAGTTAGCTTAACTGACCTAAAAATGGTCAAATATTGACCAAACTGATTTAGAAAATTCTAGAATCAGTTTGTTTGGTTAGGAGCTCAATTTTTCCTATAAATAGAAGCCTCACCCTTGTTGAAAAATATATAGTGTTTATGCATCGTTACTCTACTCCACCTAAGCCAAGAACTGTGAATTCATTTAATAATTCACTAGTTTTTGGAGCTTCCCTCTTTCTTCAATCCCCATTAGTGGCTCCATCAACATACTTAACCAATTGATTGGTTGGGGGCCTCTACCGTGAACAAAGAATCAAGCAAGTTGTAAGGTAATTAGTGAATATTCATCTTTCTATAATTTCTCAATGTTTCTCTCTTCTCAACCCCTCTCAAGCTTGAGAAGTTTAATTGGTATGGTTTTTTTTTAAATGCTATTGAAGTTTGAATAGTAGTGAAGAGTTACATAATTTAATAAATGCTATTGAAGTTAATTTTCATTTATGTTTAAATTCTAATGATTCTTATGTAAATTCTCTCTCTCACTCAAGAAATGGTCATACTCATGACCCATTCTCAATCCAAATCAAGCTTTTCATAAAGCTTTTCCTTAACCCAAGATTAAGTTATGCTTGAGGCCAAATTAATGGCTTTTTCTTATGCTTTTAGTTTATGTATATTGATGATTCAATCCATTATGGATTAAGGATCCAATTAGAGAATCATTTTAATTATTTCCTTAATGATAAGTTTTATCCCTTAGAAAAATTGAGATTTATCAGTCATAGCAGCGGAGCTATGGCAAAATTTTTATAAAAATTATGCATAAAAAATTTTCATTCAAAGCATAAAAAGAGGACTTCCTACCATATTCTAGGAATTATCATCCTAGATTAATTGAAAGAATTTCATTACAATCATGGAGAAATTGAATTTTAATATCATGCATAAAGGATAAGTTTTTATATCAAAAATGTTATTTTTACCATTTTTATTTCATGCATAGAAGTATGTATAGTGGATAAAATTTTTTATATCAAAAGTGTTACTTTTATCATTTTTAATTTTCATGCATAAAAGTATGCATAAAAGAAAATTTTTATATCAAAAGTGTTACTTTTATCATTTTTAATTTTCATGCATAGAAGTATGCATAAAGGAAAAAATTTTATATCAAAAGTGTTACTTTTATCATTTTTTATTTTCATGCATAAAAGTATGCATAAAAGAAAATTTTTATATCAAAAGTGTTACTTTTATCATTTTTAATTTTCATGCATAGAAGTATGCATAAAAGAAAATTTTTATATCAAAAGTGTTACTTTTATCATTTTTAATTTTCATGCATAGAAGTATGCATAAAGGAAAAATTTTTATATCAAAAGTGTTACTTTTATCATATTGGATTTCATGCATATAGGTATGCATAAAAGATATTCTTTTTATACTAAAAGTGTGATTTTCCTCATAAAAGGATTTTATGCTTAACTTAGATGCATAAGAGAAATTCTTTTATTCTAAAAGTATAATTCCCTACCAAATTGAAATTATGCATAAGAAGATGCATAAAAGATTGATTTTAATTTCGAAAGTGTTAGTCTCCTTAAATGGAATTTATGTATAAATAAATGTGTAGAGAAATTTTATATCAAATAAAAGAATTCTCTTTTTTTAAAAAAAAAAAGATATGAAATGTGATAAGATGTGATAAGAGGTGTATGAGATGTGATAAGAATTGATAAGATGCGTATGGAAAGTGATAGGATGTGATAAGAGGTGTGATAAGAGGTGATAAGATGCTTATGAAAAAAGTTAGGATGTGATAAGATGAATTAAGATGTGTATGGGGGGATGAGGTAAGAAGTGTATGTGATAGGATAAGAAGTATATGGGTTGTGATAGGGAGAGAATGGATGTGATGTAAAAGATTAGATGTGAAGGTATATGGGGTTATATAAATGGGAATGTGAAAATGGATGTATGTATGTGGATGTGTGGATGTGGAGATGGGAGTATGGATGTATGAACATGAAAATGGATATATGCATGAAGATGTATATGCATAGATGTAAATGTGGATGTAGATGTGGATGTATAGATGTGAATGGATGTGGATGTATAGATGTGAATGGAAATGTGGATGTATAGATGTGAAGTGGAATGTGGATGTGGATGTATAGATGTGAAGTGGAATGTGGATGTGGATGTATGTATGTATGTGGATGTAGATGTGGATGTATGGATGTGTATGTATGAATGTGGATATGGGATGTGGATGTATAAATGAGGATGTGAAAATGGAGGTAAGCATGTAGATGTGGATGCATGTATGTGAATGTGAATGTAGATGTGAATGTGGAATGTGGATGTATAGATGTGGATGTATGGGAATGTGGATGTGGATGTATGTGAATGTGAATGTAGATGTGGATGTATAGATGTGAATGTGGAATGTGGATGTGGATGTATGTATGTATGTGGATGTAGATGTGGATGTATGGATGTGTATGTATGAATGTGGATATGGGATGTGGATGTATAAATGAGGATGTGAAAATGGAGGTAAGCAAGTAGATGTGGATGCGTGGATGTGAATGTGGATGTGGATGTGAATGTGGATATGGATGTGTATGTATGAATGTGGATATGGATGTGTATGTATGAATGTGGATATGGGATGTGGATGTATAAATGAGGATGTGAAAATGGAGATAAGCATGTAGATGTGGATGTATGGATGTGAATGTGGATGAGGATGTGGATGTATGGATGTGGATATGGATGTGAATATATGATATGTGATGTGAAGGAATCTGAAGTGAAGAGATGGAAAAGGAGGTGATTGGATGAGTACACATATACATGGAATGTGGAATAAGTAATGTGGATTAATGAGGGATAATGTGGAAAAATGAGAGTTAATATAGAAACTGTATTTGTAAACTGTTTGTAAATGCTGTTTGTAAATGGCTGTTTTATGTCAAGAATGCTGGGGAAGCATTTTGACCGTCTTGTGATTAAGGTCGTGGAGACCTAACTGATAAAGTTGCAACTGCTGTGACGGAGAGTCAATGGAGGACGTCTCGCGTAGCAAGGTCGACCGAGGTCTTGACCAGCCTCGGTTCGATTAAAATGGTGAGCTTCCGGTACGGTGGATGAGGGACCAAGGAAGCGGCCTATGAGTGAAGCGCTAGGTCACCTGCGAAGGATCCTAGAGGGTGCTGACCATACGGTGCTCGGGCTCTGGGTCGCCTAGGATACCCACGCGTGCTTCGAGGAAGATATTGGAACAAGGAGTAAGAGTTGTTTTGTGAAAACGGGCATAGATCTGGTTGATTGACCTTGCTGGTCTTCAATGGATGAGTCCATGGCTCTTTATATGGATCTGTTGGTTGATCTTGCTGATCTTCAATGAGAGTCCATCTTGATTTTTATAAGTGATTATATTGCCGAGTATTATGGGCTAGGAACTATTGAAAAGGCCCCTGTGTGGACAGGTGGTGAGCGTTCTAGTTGCCAATGATGCCATAGATACTCTGATGAAGGAATGATGGAAAATTATGAATCAACTGGATAAATTGGAAGATTGTGATCAGTGGTACTATGGTTTCATTAAAGGATTGTTTTAAAGTTAGCTGATGCTAAGAAAAAGGCAATTTTCATATTGGGTGTGTAAGTGGTGTGGCTAGTTTTATGTTTGCATGAACTTCCGGCTAGGGGGCCTTGGAACTCTTTTCCTTGGTACCCGGGACAAAACCTAACCAAATTCCAAATTGGATCCCATCACTACAGTGGTTGGGCGGTTGGCTAACCCATGGGATCGGATGGGGTTAGGCTGGACTGATGGATCCGTAAATCAAGATTTAAATTCTATTATTACGATAGATGAAGTAAATCCCGGATAGTAAATTGTTCTATGGATAGGAATCAACGGCTGTGCCTCTTGATGGGGAAAAAAGCGTTGATCCCAATGATCCAAGTGCAAGTTTCTTCCTTGATCTGACCAAGTACCGTTAGAGGTGCAGTCGGATCGGTTTGATCAGTAATGATCTTGACTACGTTAGAGTAAAGAGTTATCCTGGTGGAATCGCCCATGCTTTCCAGGTAAGGGAAGTTTTTTCGGGTTCGGTTTTTGAAAAACTGACGGATTAGTCTCTTGTTTGGATATCCGTGGACGAGGCCCCGAGTGTGGATCCCTGCCCCGCGCATGAAGTGCTACTTCCGCTGCTAGTACCCCGAATCTGTTGCACGGTGGGAACAGGGATCTCAGAGGCTTTGTTGTACACTCAGTTAAACTTTTCCATTGAATTTGAATAAAGAAATACCGAAAGGGGTGCCAAGCTTTGGGGCCAACAGGTGTCGTTTTCCTTTTTATTTCGGAGCATTCTAGCTCCTGTTCTTTTCTTACTTGTCTGGACTATAATTGGATAGGTGACTGCCGGTTTCAAGGTTCCGTTGTTGCTGGGACATCGTCGACTTTCTCAAGGAGGTGAGTCTGTGGTTACTTTGGTCGGGACCATCATCAACTTTCTTAAGGGGGTGAGCTCGTGGTTGTTTCAAGGAAAGCCATTGCTGAAAGTTGCAGCAGCATGTCAGACACAGAAGATGAATATTTTTATGATTAAGAGGAAGAGCAAGAGGCCTCTCTAGAGAGATATGAATCTGAGGATATTAGAACAAGATCTTCAGAAGATGCACAATATGAGGATAATATGAGGATGTAACACAGCCAGACGACATGCCTAGTAAAGAGGAAGATGATGCTCAATTAAAAAATCGTTTGGCAAGGGTAATGGATGTGTTTATGTAGCTCACTCAAAGTGAGAAGTTTGCTGAATTTATGAGATCCCGTTCTGAGCAGCCTGAGAAGAAGAAGAAGAAGAAAGTGCATTCTAGGAACCTATCTCAGGGAAATAGTGGTGCCTTCCCACAGGATCCTTCTTTTGGATAGTTTTCGAACATGCAAAACACTTTTGGTGCAACTCACAGAGTTCCTTTTTCGGACAGCCACCTATTCCACAGCACTCTATGCATCCAGCTATTTTGGTGGTGGGGCTTTGTGTTCCAATCTATGATTGGGGGGGGGGTAATCAGGCAGTTTCACTTGCTTATCATCATGAGCTTGATGAGATGAGGGAGCAGTATACCCATGATGAGGATTTTGGAAGGCTCTATGATCAGATGTCTGAGGGTCAACGGCATGATCATTATACTCTCAGGGATGGTTTTTTGCTGATGCATGGTAGACGGTGTGTTACCAGGCAATTACGACTCAAGGTTATGATTGAAAGTCATGCTCCACTATATGTAGGTCATAGAGGTATTGACGCCATGGTAAAAGCAGTTGAGACTTTCTTTTATTGGCCGACCTTGAGAAGAGATGTTGATGCTTTTGTTAGGCAATGCATTGTATGTCAGAAGGTGAAGTTTGACTGTCAAAAGACACTAGGGTTACTTCAGCCTTTACCTATTCTAGATAGACCATGGGAAAGCATTGCCATGGATTTTATATTTGATCTTTCGAGGACACAAATGGGGAATGATGGCATTTGGACTATCATATGCAGGTTCAGTAAGCAAGCTCATTTAATTCCCATGCGTAAGACGATCAAAGTTGATCATATGGTGAAGTTGTTCATGGCAAACATCTTCAAGTATCATGGCTTATAGAGTTTGCATTGGGTGATTGGGTTCTTTTGCGGTTTGAAAAAGCTAAACTCAAGAAAATGAAGGGTAAAGAGCACTTATTCCCTAAGTTGAGCATGCGCTATTATGGAAATTTTCACGTATTGGAAAAGATTGGTGAGTTGGCCTATCGCTTAAAGCTACCAAATCACTAGAGGATTCACAATGCATTTCATGTGAGTCTACTTAGACCGTTCCATGGGGATGTGCCTGAGGATGTATCAGATGAGGCTCAACCGGAAGTTGAGGAACTTGATGAGGTTCTTATTCCAGAGCAGATACTGGCACATAAGGAAAGAAAGGTACGAGGTAAAGTTTCCCGTCGCTATCTTGTGAAGTTTAAGAACTATTCTCCGATGGATGAGAAGTGGATGGAGGAAGGTGACTTAACATATTCACCTCAGGTTTTGCAGCTTTATCTCGATGCCTTTGAGTTGTTGGAGCTGACTCTTGCTACGGTTCATTGAGGTTCAACAGAGCATGAGTCTGGAGCATTGCCTGATGCTCAAGAGGGGGGTAGCACCTTCGCTCCCTTGATACAGACAGACTCAAATGACATCTAGAGGTCGCTTGGTGCAGCTTTTGTCTCACGCGAAGGTACTGATGGCTGACAGTACATCTGTTTATGGGACTTCTATGATATATGTGTACTAGTCACATTGGATGTTGTAGTTGTGTATGGTTCACAGTGGTATACAACTTGGACTACTACTACACCATTGGTTTGCACTGAATCTTGCTACATATGCATGGCTTAGAGAGATTGGGACGCTGATCTTGCCATATTGTACTTTTCACTTTGGATATTTTGTTGTATCACTAGATTGCAATCGAGGACGCTTGCCATTTTTCAATAGGGGGTATGTCATGACCCTGTGAAAGTGGAATAGCATAAGTGTGAGCATGGTGGTTGGTGAGCAAGATAAATGCATGATAAATTTTAAAGATGCATACTTGGGTGTCCGGACAAAAGTAATATGTGTGGACAGCCCCAAGTGTGAAAGGGGACCAAGGTATTTAACTTTCTAACGTTTATAAATCTTGGGTGGCCCTTAGAAAGTTTAATAAACTTTAAAGGGCCATTAGGATATTTATGGAGGGAGGGTTACTCTACTTTTGGAGTACACGCGCTTCCCTTTCCATGCTCTCTCTCTCTCTTGCTTTTTGGAAGAACGAGTCAGCTAGCTGCGTGGAGAGAACTGCAGGTTGGTTGGCTGCATGGAGAGGGACTGGAACTCGTCGCTTTTGCAAGAAACTGTACACACATGTGCTGTAGGTATAGACCTATACGGACAGGTACAGGTGGGTATAGACAGTCCTGTCTAGTAGGTACATATGGGTAGAGTCCTGTCTAGCTAGTACAGGTGGGTACAATTTAGTCTAGTCCAGTTGGTACAGGCAGTGCATCACAAAGGCGGCTGTAAGTGCATATAATACGGGTACAGACAAGTTCAGTCCGACTGCTGTGTCTGCTGCTGCTGCTACAGAAGACTGGTTGACGTAGGCGACTGCAAGTACAGTTTTGAGGCAACTACAGGTGTAGTTCTGTATGAGTACAGTCGGGTACAGTCTAGCCCAGTCCAACAGTATAGGCGACGCATCAGTCATCTCATCAGGCGACGCATCAGTCATCTCATCAGGCGGTTGTAGGGTGAATTGTACAGACAGGTACACACGTGTGCTGCAAGTATAAATCTGTACGGGGACATGTGCACACGTGTGCTGCAGAGTTGCTGACACCAGAGAGGCGACTGCGAGTAGAGGCTCGTACGGTCAGTCCATCGGGTGTAGAACTGTGCATAATAGTTGGTATACTCTAAACATATATTTTTCTCTTTTTCTTTCCACTAGCTTATGTTTGCTACAGAGTTGTTTCTTCTGGCCCTTTGTGAGAGGAGGG
Source organism: Cibotium barometz (assembly GCF_041138505.1). Lineage (NCBI taxonomy): Eukaryota > Viridiplantae > Streptophyta > Polypodiopsida > Cyatheales > Cibotiaceae > Cibotium > Cibotium barometz. The sequence goes on from NC_141058.1 coordinate 40,592,692, forward strand.
GTATGGCAGTTTGAAGGGTGGAAATAGAGTTGGACAGTGGATTTGTACTTTGGTTGAGTTTGAAGCCATGAACCAGCCAGATGCGTGCTCAAGGGCTGCCCTGTTGTATTGCCTTGGTTGATTACAGAGGAGACCACAGTGTGTTGCTTTTGTGGGACACAGATCTGTATGTGAATCCTCTATACTAAGAGGTCTTGAGGGCTGCCAAATTATTGGACATGCAGGTTTAGTTTCCTTGACTGGCTTTGTTGTACTCAGTTAAACTTTTCCATTGAATTTGAATAAAGAAATACCGAAAGGGGCGCCAAGCTTTGGGGCCAACAGGTGTCGTTTTCCTTTTTGTCTTGGAGCATTCTAGCTCCTGTTCTTTTGTTACTTGTCTGGACTATAATTGGATAGGTGACTGCTAGTCTACCACACTTTGGTTTCTACCAGAGGCCGGTTTCATAGCGGCATGATCATTATACTCTCAGGGATGCCTTTTTGTTGATGCATGGTAGACTGTGTGTTACCAGCAGTTACGACTCAAGGTTAGGCAATGCATCGTATGTCAGAAGGTGAAATTTGACCGTCTCAGAAGACGCCAGGGTCACTTCATCCTTTACCTATTCCAGATAGACCTTGGGAGAGCATTGCCATGGATTTTATATTTGATCTTCCGAGGATGCAAACAGGAAATGATGGCATTTGGATTATCATATGCAGGTTCAGTAAGCAGGCTCATTTCATTCCCGTGCATAAGATGATCATTGATCACATGGTGAAGTTGTTCATGGTGAACATCTTCAAGTATCACGGCATGCCTTCATCTATCATTAGTGACCGTGATCCACGGATGACGAGTTTATTTTGGAGAGGGTTGTTTGACAACATGTGTACAATTCTCAAGTTTTAATCATTGTTTCATCCACAAACAGATGGTCAATCAAAAGAGGCTAATTCCATAGTGTTAGATCTTATGTGTCAGAGCACAAGCAACAATTGGAAATGTATCTTCCTTTGGTGGAGTTTGCTTATAACAACACCATCCATACCTCGACGGGCAAGGCACCTTTTGAGATTGTGGAAGCAGGGAAGAAGGTACCACCTATTTTGCACACAAAGAATAAGATCTTCGAGGCTGACCAGTATGTGGAGAACATGGATGAAGCTTATCGGAGAGTTAAGTGGCACTCCGGAAAACTCAGCAAAAGCAAAAGAAAGTAGCAAACCGTCACAGACGTGCATTAGAGTTTGCATTGGGTGATTGGGTTCTTTTGCGATTTGAAAAAGCTAGGCTTAAAAAGATGAAGGGTAAAGAGTGCTTATTCCCTAAGTTGAGCATGCGCTATTATGGACCTTTTTAGGTATTGGAAAAGATTGGTGAGGTGGCCTATCATTTGAAGCTACCAAATCACTGGAGGATTCACAATGCATTTCATGTGAGCCTACTTAGACCTTTTCGTGGGGATGTGCCTGAGGATGTATCAGATGAGGCTCAGCCGGAAGTTGAGGAACTTGATGAGGTTCTTATTCTAGAGCAGATACTAGTACATAAGGTAAGAAAGGTACGAGGTAAAGTTTCCCATCGCTATCTTGTGAAGTTCAAGAACTATTCATCGATGGATGCGAAGTGGATGGAGGAGGGTGACTTAGCAAATTCACCTCAAGTTTTGCAGCTTTATCTCGATGCCTTTGAGTTGGAGCCGACTATTGTTATGGCTCATTCAGGTTCAGCAGAGCATGGGTCTGGATCATTGCCTGATGCTCAAGAGGGGTTAGCACCTCCGCTCCCTTGATACACAGAGACAGGCTCAGATGACATCTAGAGGTTGCTTGGTGCAGCTTTTGTCTCACTCAAAGGTACTGACGGATAGTACATCTATTTTTGGGACTTCTATTATACACGTGTACTAGTCACATTGGATGTTGTGGTTGTGTATGGTTCACAGTAGTGATATACAACTTGAACTTTTACTACACCATTGGTTGTGTATGGTTCACAGTAGTGATATACAACTTGGACTATTACTACACCATTGGTTTGCAGTGAATGTTGATACATATGCATGGCTTAGAGAGATTGGGACACTGACCTTGCCATATTGTACTTTTCACTTTGGAAGTCTTGTTGTATCACCAGATTGCAATCGAGGACGCTAGCCATTTTTTCAAGAGGGGGTTATGTCATGACCCTGTGAAATTGGTACAGCACAAGTGTGGGCATGCTGTCGGTGAACAAGATAAATATTTCACGATTCATACTTGGGTGCCCGGACAAATGGTAACATGTGTGGACATCCCCAAGTGTGAAGGGGGACCACGAGATTTAATATTTATAATGTTTTAACCTTGGGTGGCCCCTAGGCATAAGTGGCCCCTAGGAAAGTTTTAATAAACTTTATGGGCCTTAGGACTTTTATGGGGAGAGGGGGATACTCTACGTTTAGAGTACATGCCTCCCTCTCTATCTCTCTCTCTTGCTTTTGGAAAGGGCAAGGCGGCTCGTTGTGTGGAGAGGATCCTAAAGGGAGTCAAAAAGGATAGCTGGTACAAGAAGACAGCTGGTGTGCAGGTCGATTATAGGGCAGCTGGGAAAGAGGCTGAGATTTTAGCCCTAAAGGAGGAACTAGTGGAGGCCAAATTGCATGCTAAAAGTCAAGCGGCTGAAATCTCAGCCCTCAAAAAGGAGTTGGAAGCCACTTCACAAGGCAAGCTTGAGGATGGAAAATTTCAGGCGGAGAAATGGATCGAGGTCATCAAGAAAGGGAAAGGTAAAGAATCGCCACCCATCCCCACTCCCACCATCATCAACATGACCCTTGAAGAGGAGAAAAGGAGGAAGACCCGGGCCTTACATGTACGAGTGTCTGGTCTAAAAGACCGTGATGATGTGGAAGGGGAAACCAAGGAGCTCTTCTCTATGATGGGCATTGAAGCCATGCACACAAAGGCAAGGAGAGTGGGAAAGAGGAGAGAAGGTAGTGGCAAATCTTCTAAGGAGAGAGCACTTATCATTCGTTTCCCCTCCATGGAAGCGAAGAAGGACTTCTTGAAGAGATATCCTACACTCAAGAAGACGGGAATATTTCTTGGAGATGACCTCACACTCTCACAGCTTGCCCACATGAAAGAAGTTATGCTCGAGATAAGGGCAACCCGAGAGAAAGGGAAAGTGGCCTTCTATAGAGATGGTAGAGTGGTGATTATGGAGAGGTGCTCTTCATGACGGCGCGATACCTATGGGACTACATGGAAGCGAAGAAGGACTTCTTGAAGAGATGTCCTACACTCAAGAAGACGGGAATATTTCTTGGAGATGACCTCACACTCTCACAGCTTGCCCACATGAAAGAAGTTATGCCCGAGATAAGGGCAGCCCGAGAGAAAGGGAAAGTGGCCTTCTATAGAGATGGTAGAGTGGTGATTATGGAGAGGTGCTCTTCATGACGGCGCGATACCTATGGGACTACACTCAAAGTTGCTACTTGGAATTGTAATGGATCTCTACGCCTTGATGTAGGGGCTTTTGAGGATAGTTTCACTGGGAGGGACATCATCTTCTACTCTAAGATGCATCAGGCTCCCTGGACAGTCCATGCCACATGTTAGTGGATACCGATGGGAGAAAGCTTGTAGGCAAGAGGATGGGGCCCAAAAGGAGTGGCAGTATTGTTTAGAGAGGAGCTGCAGCCCCACTGATACATATAGTCCACAGAGATGAGGCTAGGTACATGTGGGTTAGACTGAGGGCAAAGACGGACAGATATCTCTACATTGATATATGCTATTTTGTTCCTAGTACATCAGTGTATGCATCACCTAGAGGGCAGTCTCCCTTTTCTATTTTGGAGGATGACATTTGGGAGTTCTCTAGGGATGGTGACATCATTCTCCTGGGGGACTTCAATGCCAAGACTGCCCATAACCACACAGTATTTTATGATACCTCAGAGGAGATGTTGAGGGAGCTTGATGTTAGGGATATGGGCCTACCTAGACTCTCACAGGATGAGAAACACACTAAGTATGGGTGGTATTTGATAGACATGGGGACTGCACATGGATTGGCCATCTTGAATGGCCTCCAGAGATTCCCGACAGCGGGCGGTTTCACTTGCTTTCCACATCGGCATGGTGCTAGTACAGTGGACTATGTTATGGCTTAGCCCAGTCTCATTCCCTCTTTTCAGGATTTTATGGTCCGCACTAGGCCGGTTGGAGTAGTAGTGGATCATGCTATCTTGTCCTTCACTCTCACATTTCAGTTCAGCACAGCTCCATTGGAACAGGTCTCCACACACACTCGTTATACCTTTACGAGGGAGACTGACACCGTGTACATGGATGAGATATACAGACGCTTATGTGCCGAGGAGTCGGGACGGCCATTAGATGAGCTCGCTCAGATATTGATAGAGACGCTTCATGCTGCAGCATTAGAGGCATATCCCCATAGTCAGCCTATAGGGAGATGATTTGGGAACATGCCCTAGAACAGCTGGAATGATGAGGAGTGCAGAGATGAGGATCAGATTACAGAGAGAGGTGCTCATGGGTGTTACCACTCACAGACAGTCCTCACTGATTACCTTCCAATGCCTAGTGCAATGGAAGAAGAGGGCTTATCTTCCTCAGTTAGAGAGGGATTTGTATCAGTTATTTATGAGTCAAGACTCAGGCAAGGCATGGAGACTATTCCATGAGGATTCACCATCACCAGCCATTACCTCCACAGAGATATGGGGTGAGTATGCAGCATCCCTGTACACAGCACCAAGACAGCCACCCGTGCCAGACATCTGGCTGTTCCTGTTGAGATTCAAGCTCGATGTCAGTGTGAGCCAGCTATGCTATGTGCTGGCAGATTAGGTAGGAACATGTGTGAGACATAAATGACCGCGTGTCCAGCTGGTCATAGTGTGTGGACAGTAGCTAGGGTTAGATGTGTGTGGACACAACTCATAGTGTTGTGTGTATTATGGATTATGGCATTCTACTTTGTGTGAGAGTGGAGATGGCTTCCCTCTATGGTTAGGGTTTGCAATATACATTAGGGTTTGCTCTTGTGTGTGTGTCTCCTCCCCCTCTACCGTTCTTTCAATATGGTATCAGAGCCTTGTGCTGTTTATTAGGGTTTATGAGTGAGTGAGTGAAGAGGGAGAAGAAGCTGTGAGGAGAAGCTGTGAGGAGAAGCTGTGAAGCTTGCCATTGGAGCTGTGAAGCTTGGAGCACACCAACTACTATCAGATCTGAGAGCTTGGCCTATCGGGTAAGGTCTTCTAAATATCCTTGAGCGGATTGCAGGTGATACAGGCAAAAACAAAGCAAGTTAGAGCAAATCAAAGCAAAGCAAAATTCTGGTTTTTGGAAGCTTTCCATTAAAGCTTGGAAACACTAATGTATGGTGGAAATACATGCAAATCTGGCAAAAGACACATGTATTTGACAAGGAGGGATGTATTGGCAACCCCTATGCAAGCCTTAAACAAATTTTGGAGCAATTTACATGCATTTGATTGAGTGAAAAACTCTGGTTTTTGAGCTCTCACAAAACAAAGAAAAGGAGGTGAAAAATTGAAGCATTTAGAGCATGTTTTTGGCAAAAATCCAACCATTGACTGGTTGCACACATACTAAGTGTGTTGGGGAGTTGTATACCAGCACAGAGAAAACAGGGCAGTTTGTGTTCATTTTGAAGCGAGGAGATCAAATTCTCATTGGTTGCTTGTTATATTTCACAATTGCTTTAGCAATTGGTTGCTACACACATTGGAGAAGAGGACTACAAGGTTGGTTTGATCAATTATGCCTAATTGAGCTGGGAATGAGCTGATTAAACAGGCTGTCCACCACTAGTTGTGCAGAGAAACAGAGCAATTTTAATTGAGCAATTAATCTTTGGTCTTAAACAATTGGACAAATTCCTCTTACATGGAGTTGATGGACACTATTGCTAAGCTAATGAATTCCTAGTTTCTCAATTTGGACAAATATTGAAGAAATTAGAGCCATTTTACTACTAGTTTTTCTGGTTTTTCCTAAAACAGAGAAAGGGGTTTTCAAAAATTGATATGTACACATGTCAGATGGTGTTGATACTCTACATTGAGGTTGTTTAGGTGTCAATGCAAGTTGCCCATACTTGATTGCACACTACATTGTGATTTGGAGCCTTGGAAGGCGCATCAAAATAGGGTATCTCGGACTACGTGAGTCAGTTCATCTTGGATGCATACAGGTTAATTTTCTACATCAAATTTGAAGATTTGTGGTTACTTTGGAGTATCTGGAACACTCATTGGAGTGTTGTTGAGCTGAGGAAGGCTTGGTTATAGATTTGGACAAGTGTGAAAGGTGCACATTAAGCAAACATGTCGGATAATCCAGTACAAATTGTTGGTGAAAAGCTGGATAGGAAGAACTTCCAGGCATGGAAGTACATGATAAAAAGTTTCTTGAAAGGGAAAGGATTTTGGAATCTCATTACAGGTGCTGAGCCAGAGCCAGAGCTACCTCGACAACCTACACAGCAGGTTATTGCTCATAAGCAATAACCTACACAGCAGGTTATTGCTCATAAGCAATGGTCAGAAAGAGCATTCAAAGTGCTGCATTATCTGTCTATATGTATTTCTGATGCTATGCTCATACACATACAAGATGCTGAGAATCCCAAAGATGCATGGGATACTTTGGTCAAGATGTTTGATACAGATACGAGTGCTCACAAGTCTCAGTTGCGACAGCAGATACATAATGTGAAAAGGAATAAAAGGAGCATACATGATTATGTGCAAGAAATAAAGAAGTTTGCAGATGCATTGGCCACAATAAATGCCCCCATGCCTGATGAGATGATTTGGTGGATATTACCTTGCGTGGTCTTGGCAAGGAATACAAATCTTTTGATACATCTATCTCAGTGATGAGGAGTACAGGTTTACCGGACTTTGATGAGTTGGTTTCACTCTTGCTGGTTGAGGAAATCAAACTCAGTGATTCATTTTTGGATGCATCTACAAGCCATGATGATAATGGCAGAAATCAGGCCTTTTATTCTCAGAGAGGTTTTACAGGCAGGGGAGATTTGCATCACGTGGACGTGGTGGTAATGGTCATGGATGGCAGGACAGGTCACCACAGCAGAATTTTCAGCCTTCATATGGTGCTTGAGGTGGTCGTGGATATGCACCTCTGCGAGGCAGAGGTAACCCCCGTGGTAGAGGACGTTGGCAAGGCCAACCAAATTCTATGCAAGATGTGGAATGCCATTATTGTGGCAAATATGTTCATATGGTGGCGAGAGATTGTTTCCACAAATAGAATGATTTGAGAGGGGGTAGAGCACAACGTGGTGGTCATTATGGTGGAAATTATGCACAACATGGTGGAAACTATGCATCAAGTAGTAATGATGGCACTGCAAATCATTTGTTTGCCATGAAGCATGTTGTGGGTTCAATGATGACAAATGCTGAGAATGATGACACATGGTATATGGACTCTAGAGCATCAAACCATATGACATGTCATGGTGAATGGTTTGAGCATATGAAGCCTATGGATGTGAAAGGTTATGTGGAAACAGGTGATGATACCCAGCATGTCCTTACACATGTTGGAAGTGTACCATTGGTTATGCACAATGGTCAGACAAAGTCTATGTCAGATGTATTGTATGTTCCTTCTATCACAAAGAGCTTGGCCTCAGTTGGTCAAATGGTGGAACAGGGATTACAGGTTCGTTTCAACGAGCATGGTTGCTTCGTTGATGACTTCAAACATGGATGTAGAGTCATTGCTAAAGGCAAGAAAGAAGGTAGGTTGTTTAAGCTGGATGCTGGAATTCCTGAGCTAAAATCAGCCATGTTCTCCAAAAGCAGGAATGTGGTACAGGACATTGATATGTGGTATAAGAGGATTGGACATGTCAATATACAGAGATTAAAGAACATGCACGCAAGAGGCATTGTCAGTGGATTGCCTAGATTCAAATATGATGGGAATATGCATGTTTGTGAAGCCTGTCAGTTTGGGAAGCAGGTAAGGTTGAGGTTTCCTAGAGAAGGAAATATGAGTAGCAAGCCACTTGAGAAGGAAATATGAGTAGCAAGCCACTTGAGATCGTACATAGTGATGTATGGGGTCTTGCACAAAACCCATCTATCAAAGGCAGTTTATACTATGTGACATTCATAGATGACTTCAACAGGATCACATGGATATTCTTTCTTAGAGAGAAGAGTGAAGTGTTGGAAAAGTTCATGGATTTCAAAGCCTTTGCAGAAAAGCAATATGGCTATTGGATTAATTGTTTGAGGACAGATGGAGGTGGTGAATATACCTCAAAAGCTTTTGAGCATTTCTTGAGGAAGCATGGAATAAGAAGACAATTGACTTGCAGGTATACACCTCAGCAGAATGGTGTGGCTGAGAGAAAGAATAGAGTCATATGTGAAGTGGCTAGGGCGATGCTCTCAGTGAAAAGAGCATGCCAGATTACTATTGGGCAGAAGCATGTGCTACTGCAGTGTATATATTGAACGAAACACCTACAGCAGCCATTCATGGAAGTATGCCAGAGATGCGGCTTACAGGTTATAGGCCAGTTATTGGACACCTCAAAGTTTTTGGATGCATAGCTTATGTACATGTGCCTGATGAAAGAAGGAGGAAGTTGGATCCTAAGGCAGAGAAATGTGTATTTGTTGGATATGCACAGGATCGAAAGGCATACAAATGTTACAACCCACAGGATCGAAAGGCATACAAATGTTACAACCCACAAACTAGACAAGTGGTCATCTCACGAGATGTGGTGTTTGATGAGCTTGCTAGTTGGTACAAAGCAAAAGATGAGGGTGTCATTGAGTCACTTGAGGCAGATGTGCCTGTGAACTTGCCACAAGCAAGTTCTAGTTCTACTTCTATGTCTGGGCCAGCAGAGGCTGAGAGTAGCAGTGTACGTCCATGGTTAGGACGTTTGAGGCATGAGAGTGTGAGCACTGGGAGTAGTGCTATGGATAAAGGAAAGAAGAAAGTTGAAGGAATTGGAATCACAGGTTATGAGTCATCTAGTTCAGAGAGTTTGGATGAGGAGCTTGGCATACCTATTTTACGCACACCTGGTGCTAGACAGGATAGATATGTGCCACCACATGCTAGAGTTACAGGTGTTCAGAGTGACCCGCATGCATTGCAGAGATCCCAGAGAGTCAGATATCCAGTTGACAGATTGACATATCGAGATTTTGTTATGCACTATGCATATATGACATCTATGGTGAAGCATGTGGAACCTACATGCTATACAGAGGCTATTGGAGAGCATGTGGAACCTACATGCTATACAGAGGCTATTGGAGAGCATGTATGGGAGAAAGCAATGGATGTAGAGATGGACGCATTGGTCCATAATGACACATGGGACTTGGTTGCATTACCAAAGGACAAGAATGTTATTAGCTGTAAATGGGTTTACAAAGTGAAGTGCAAATCTGATGGTTCTACTGAGAGACATAAAGCAAGATTGGTAGCAAAGGGTTATGCACAGACCCAAGGATTGGACTATGATGAGACGTTTAGTCCAGTGGCTAAGATGGGCACAGTGAGAGCAGTCATTGCTATGGCTATAGCTAATGGCTGGGAAATGCATCAAATGGATGTCAAGAATGCATTTCTAAATGGAGATCTACAAGAGGAAGTGTATATGGCACAGCCAGAAGGGTATGTACACCCAAGATATCCCACTCACGTATGCAGATTGAAAAAGGCATTGTATGGTCTGAAGCAAGCACCTCGTGCTTGGAGTGATAAGATGAGCAGATATCTTATCTCACTTGGTTTTCAGATTTCTATAGCAGATTCTTCACTCTATGTGAAGAAGACAGAGCATGGGATTGTTTTACTCATCATCTATGTGGATGACTTGATTATCACAGGTGATCATGGTGCAGATGTGATGCATGTCAAGAAAGCTTTGAGTGGGCAATTTGACATGAAAGACCTTGGTGAGTTGAGATACTTTCTTGGAATTGAAGTGGTCAAAGATCATGCAGGTACATGGTTAGTACAATGCCAATATGCATTGGATATGTTGGCAAAGTATGGCATGACAGGGTGTAAGCCTATGAGTACATCTTTGGAGCAAAATGTGAAGTTGCGGGCTGATTATGGCAAGGAATTGGATGATCCATCTATGTACAGGAAGATGGTTGGTAGTCTCATATACATGGCTATCACACGCCCGGATTTGAGTTATGTTGTGGGGCTAGTAAGCCAGTTTATGCAGAGCCCCAGAAAACCACATTTGGATGTAGTGAGACGCATCATGAGATATGTGAAGACCACTCCAGATTATGGTCTACTTTATGAGAGTGGTAAAAGCTTGGACATACATGGCTACACAGATGCTGATTGGGTAGGTAGCTCATATGACAGGAGGTCTACTAGTGGATATGCTTTTACACTTGGAAGTGCCCGTGGTGAGCTGGAGTAGCAAGAAGCAACCTACAGTTGCTTTATCTAGTACACAGGTTGAATACAGGGGTGTAGCCATTGCTACTTTGTGAGGCAGTATGGTTAAAGGGTCTCTTGGCAGATTTATGTGAGCCTATTGATGGCAAAGTTGTCATTCATTGTGACAACATGAGCAGTATACAGTTGGCCAAGAATCCAATATTTCATGCGAGGACCAAACACATAGAGGTCCATTATCACTTTGTCAGAGAAAAGGTGCTGGATGGTACAGTTGATCTTCAGTATGTGAAGACTGATGAGTAGGTGGCTGATATCTTTACAAAGCCACTTAGCAGGGAGAAGTTTGAGTACTTCCGTACTATGTTGGGGGAGTACATGGGATGAGCTTGAGGGGGAGTGTTGAGAGCCTTGATATCCCAAGCTCATCTACATCTTCATTGGCAGTACATCATGAGCTTGAGAGGGGTTGTTGAGATTCAAGCTCGATGTCAGTGTGAGCCAGCTATGCTATGTGCTGGTAGATTAGGTAGGAACATGTGTGAGACATAAATGACTGCGTGTCCAGCTGGTCATAGTGTGTGGACATTAGCTAGGGTTAGATGTGTGTGGACACAACTCATAGTGTTGTGTGTGGACACAACTCATAGTGTTGTGTGTATTATGGATTATGGCATTATGCTTTGTGTGAGAGTGGAGATGGCTTCCCTCTATGGTTAGGGTTTGCAATATACATTAGGGTTTGCTCCTGTGTGTGTGTCTCCTCCCCCTCTACCGTTCTTTCAACAGTTCCATGATCTTAGCCTCGAACTCAGCCAAAGAACAATTCCACAATCTAACTATTTCCACCCTTCAAACTGCCACACTCCTCCTTTCACAAAGGGCCAGAAGAAACAACTCTGAAGCAGTCCTAAGCCACTGGAAAGAGAGAGAAAGATACTCAGTAGGTACACTGCTGTCCCTCTCAGTCCAATCCCCTCAAAAACACTAGCCCTAGAGTATAGAGTATGCTGTCCTGAATTGCAGCCACCGGCCTTTGCCCTCTAGAGCTCACATGAGGGGAAGAGAAAGAGAGAAATGAAATGATATATTAACGTCTTCAAAAGGCCAAAATGACCTATGAGACCAAAAAGGTTACAACAAGTGGTGGATCTCATACAATGTCGGTGTAAGAAAAGCTAAAACAACCAAACAACTAACTCAAACTGAAATAACAACTATGAGGAAAAGTAAGGTACTAGGAGCTCCTAATGGATAACATCTGGGAAGGAAAACTCCAGCAACAAAGGTAAGCATCATATACATCACTATCCAAAGATGTCTCTCATCGGTCAATGGTGGATATCCTCAATGTCTTCCATGGTGAGTACTCTGACTGGACGTCTCCCATGCCATGCTAGTATGGTCCTGATCCTCTATTGTAGTCTCCGTCGGTGTCGAGATGGGCCTCTCATACTGGGGCGCCTGGACCGCCCCAGCTCTATAGCCCGATCAATCTGGTGCGGCTATACTCTGGTCCTAGCTGCAATGCCTGCTGGCTCGAAAAGAAGTTTGTAATCTGCCTCTGCAGGTGTCTCTCCCTCTCTGATCCCCTCCCTCTCAAGAGACCCTCTATATGTCTACGCAAATCCAACAAGTATAATCCAAGGCATCTCTGATCCTGGTATCTCATGACTCTGGAAAGTGGTCCGAAACCCTCTCTGAACAGGCAGTGAAAACGGCCTCGTATCTCATAATATACTGGACAGTGACATATGTAATGTAACTCTGTCTCTGGCTCCGTCTAGCACAACTGACAAATCCTGGCCTCAGTTGGGTACTCCTCTAAATCTGCTAGTCTCAATCTCTAGTTGGTGTGAGGATGTGCGCATCTAACCAATAGCACACCGTACCCCTTGAGAAAGATGAGTATCCATGTAGCTGGGTCTAATCACAAACCCATCCTCCGTGAGCTATCCTCCGTGAGCTAGAGAAGATGATCTCTATAGAAAGCCATCTTTGTACCAAGCTCGTGTGTCGGCTGTATCCATGTCCTCCTAGTGTCCAGTTGAGTCAAGTTCTGCATGATAAGTTTGGTAATCTCTGTCCATGTGAGAGAGAGGGAGGGTGCATCCAAGGAGTACTGATGAAATGGAGGTAGCCTGTCCATACTAAAGCCATGCAGTTGGAACCAAGTTGTCATCTGTGCGTACCAACATGATCCGTCTCCCTGTGAGAGAGAGGGAGGGTGCATCCAGGGAGTATTGAAATGGAGGTAGCCTGCCAACTGTCGATGAAGACTCCAAGGCTAAGCAAGCATATCTGTCTCTAGAGGGAGAGCCCAAGTGCTATGTATAAAGGAGACTGATCGAGTGAGTTCCTCTACTACCAATGGGTGGGCAGCCATCTCTGCACGGATAATATCATGTGGTACGAAGGCCTTGGCCCTAATCATCCAGGAAATCATAGGAACCAAGGGCCTCTCCATACATCTCCATCCATCAGTGCTACCAACTCGGCTATGGTGATCCATTGAGGGTCCCCATATCTCCACTCCATACAACATGGCTGAAGTGACCAAAGTGTCAAAGAGCCAAAGCTTTGTTCGAGGTTCCTGAAACCAAACCTGCAAACACATCCTCTCTAGTCTCCCCAATGTTGCATAAGCTCTGGTCAATCTGGTCTCCACTGCTCTCCTCAAGGAAAATAGTGGGCCACTAAAAACCACAACAAGGTAAGTATATGCATCTGTATACTCCACTGTCTCTCGTGACCATATGTAAAGGTGGGTGCTGACCTCCTAATCCATTGTGCTGTGGTGTTAAACACCATCATCTTGGTTTTACCAAGGTTAACAAACAATCCATTGTCCTGTGCAAACGTGTGCAAATGTGTGCAATGCATCCAAATGATGCTACATCCCCTCTGGAGAATCTGAGATCAACACAATATCATCAGCATACAATAACAGTGGAATCCATGTCCCTGCTAGCTGTGCTTCTCTGTCACCCTCCCGCTCTACAATAATGGATTGTCCTGTGCAAACAATCCATTGTCCTGTGCAAACATGTGCAATGCATCCAAATGATGCTGCATCCCCTCTGGAGAATCTGAGATCAACACAATATCATCAGCATACAATAACAGTGGAATCCATGTCCCTGCTAGCTGTGCTCCTTTGTCACCCTCCCACTCTACATAGTCCGAAACCTCATCCACATACATCCCAAATAAGGTGGGAGAAAGGGGGCAACCCTGTTTCACCCCAATAGTGGAGTGAACCATCTCAGATATACCCTAAGTAGTATACCGTGAGTAGTATGTACCTTCCCCACAACTGTCTTGTATAAAACCATGATTCCCCAAATCAGCTCTGTGGTGGTGGGCACTCCCATCTCCTGTAGTCTGCGCATCAGTCTGGCTCTCGGTACTATGTCAAAAGCTTTGCAGAAATCCACAAAGCAACAATAAATCCTCCTGCCATATGATCTGCCCTCCTCAATAATAGCTATGAGTGTCAAGATATGGTCAAGAGTGGAGAAACCTCTGCTGAACCCCTACCTTGCCCTGATGCATGTATGCCCTCTCTCTCTGCCCATCTACTCAACTCCTGCTCAAGAATAGATGCATATAATCTAGACAATGTGTGACGAATCATGATGGTACGATAATTCCGAGGAAGCATGGGATCCCTTGACTTGAAGATAGGCACAATCTTGGACATATTCCAAGTCTCAAGAAAACCCTCACACATGGCTCGGTTAAACATCATAGCAATAAGCTCTGCAAGCATATCTTTGGCATGAATAAAGTGCTATGCTACCAAGCCATCATGATCATATGCTCTCCCAGTCCTCATCCTGTCAATAGCTTTCCTTACCATCTCAGCATCCGCAGTAAAGAAATCACGTCTCTAGGCCGTGAAGCTTGGCCACAAGAGAGACCAAATGGGCGTGTTTTTTTACCTCGTGCACCGTGGAGGTTATCAAAGCTAGAGATGGTGGCAGTGAAGCGTGCTATTACTACAATTCATACTCCCACTGGATGCATGAGGTGTTTGAAGGGGGCCTTTATAAAGAGCAAGAAAAGAGGTGTAGAGCAATTATATGGCTTGAAATCTCATGATTGGCACAAGATGCTCCAAGTAAGTATTTTATGTGCATAATATCTTTTTCCTTTCTTCAAGTTTGTGAGTGAATTAGAAGCAACTAATCAACCATTCCTCATGTGTTTAGTTCATATTACCTACTAGCATTTCTCGTAGTGCATCGAAGGACGTGAAAGATTGTATTTACAAGATGGGCGAGCTTGTGAGGTACTTTACATGATACAAAATGTGATGCGTATCAATGCTCCATGCAAGGTGTTCATGTTGCTAATATGATGTACTTTTTCATTTCTAGGTAAAGGAAATAGATCCCACCACGCTTGAGAATGCTCGAGTTATGTTAGTGGAGGTGGTTTGTTTATTGGAGGAGACATTTCCACGTTCTATTCTCACAAGCCAACTACATCTCATAGTGCATTTGGTGGATGAGATTGCTATATGCGATACTATACATGCACGATGGTTGTTCTTTTGAGGAGTGCTTCATGAAGACCTTGAAGGGTTTTGTGAGACAAAATGCAAGACCCGAAGGTAGCATGGCCGAGGGTTGGTTGGTACAAGAGTCACTTGTATATATTTCTGAGTTTCTTGTTGATGTGGATAGCTCTCTCCCATGACTATGGAGAGATGATGAAGACCTAAGGATGACTATGGAGAGATGATGAAGACCTAAGGATGACCTCTATTGTGCCTCAAGGGAAAGGATGCAACAAAGTAATAGACACGGAGTTTCTTAATAATATCAACCTCCTATTGCGTGATGTGATGAAAAGATGGGTGACAAGATATGAGGATGCAAAGGCAAGAAGACAAGAAGAAAGGGCCCTCTTTCCTACACACCACAAATCTCGTGTGCCATACCCTTAGTATCTAAGAGCACTTCCAAAGGATATTCATGTGGATTGGCTACTTGACGAAATGGAGAAAGCAGAGAAAGACGAGGGGATGCATATCACAATGGAAGAATGGAAGTATGCTAGGGGATGCATGAGCAAGGTCGGTATATAGAATGTTATGCATAAGTTAGGAGCTTTCAATAATTTAGATTGCTTATTTAATTGATTTTGTCTTGGTGTAGTGCACTATGTTCAATGCTATATGGTGTCAGGGCAAGCAACGGATTGATGATAAGAGAAACACACAAGATTGCGGCGTCATTGCTAGCTTTGAGGGAGCCAATGGAGCCATGGATGATTATTGTGGCATAATCCAAGATATTATTAAGCTTGACTTTCGACGCTTCTTTGTGTATGTTTTGGATGTAAAGTGGTTTAAGGACGTGGTGGAAAGAGGCCCTAATGCAACAATCAAATGCCATGCAAGTGGCTTTGTAACTATTGACTCCACAAAGTTTTGGCAAAGTAAGAAGGACACACTAGTACTACCGCAACAATGTGAACAAGTACTGTACACACATATAAAAGTACTCACTTTTAAATATTTGATACCTTCGATGCAAGGAAAATAACATGATTGTATTTGTGTTTGAATTAGGTTGTCTATCAACCAATGGTGGATAATAACAGATGGTGGCATGTCATACCTATTATGCCACGTTCCAAAGTGATGTATAGTACATTTACGAATATGGAGCGTATGGAGGATGATCATGGCCATGGAGGTGATGATGACCATGATACGAGAGAGGAGGATGATCATGAGATAGGAGATACAGATATTAAGGCCATTACCCATGAGGACGAGCCTACCATTGGTGATGCTGATTTCGATGAGCACATGAGTAGCACAAGTAGTAGTGGGTTGAATGTATTTGTAGATCTAAACACTTGTTTGGATTTTGAAGTAGATAGTTTGGCAAGGGTTGATCTCATTGAGGATGAGATTGAACCGTAGCCCATCATTGATATTGGCTAAACTATTTTACATATTGTCTCATTCTCCTCACTTAATTTTTGTATATGTGGGTTTGCAAAAAAGCATT
This sequence comes from Cibotium barometz, assembly GCF_041138505.1. Taxonomy (NCBI): domain Eukaryota; kingdom Viridiplantae; phylum Streptophyta; class Polypodiopsida; order Cyatheales; family Cibotiaceae; genus Cibotium; species Cibotium barometz. Next base: position 40,609,179 of record NC_141058.1, read on the forward strand.
GATGTTTTTGTTAAAAATATGTACTTTGGTAATCATGGGCAATTTTTGGAAAGCAGTGATGTACATTTACCAGCCTACACCAAAATCTCACTTTTTGTATTCTCTGTTTTACGTCCAAATACACGTCTAATTCTCAGTGTAGACGCACTAATAGACGCCCTAATACACGTGTAAATAGATGCGCTAATACACGCGTAAATAGACGCACTATTAAACGCAGTGTTAAATTCTTAGTGTAGACACCCTAATAGATGTGTCAATACACGCGCTGTTAGATGCGCCCGTAATTTCTCTATTCAAGCAACGCCTATAGACGCGCCTGCTATTTTACGCGTCTATCAAGTGCGTCTATAGTTTCTTTATGTTGTTGTGTGACTGAGGAGGGGCGGGAGTGGTCTCTGCTGCTGCGACGGTGGAAGACGGTGCCTTGCCAGCCTTGATGGCTAGCCATTTGGGACACTCCTTCTTGAAGTGACCGATGGTATGGTAGAAAAAGCACTTATTCTCCTAATGGTACCCCTTCATCTCATCGGGCTGCAAAAACCCTCCTGTAATGCCCTCCTTGGCTTTATCTTCTGGCATTTTCTTGGGCTTGAATTCCTTCTTGGCCCCCCAAAAGCTGTGTCCTTCTTTTCGTCCCTTGGTCTCCTTCTGCTGAGCTCCTTTCCCTGCATGTGTTGTTGCCTGCGAGACGGTTGTGGGGACTTTGCACCTGTGGAAACCAAGTTCGGGGAAGAGCGGTCGGGGAAGAGCGGTCGGGGAAGAGCGGACAATCGACGTGGCTGATGGTTGCGGTGGAGTGGTGGCCGATGAGGCTACAGTTGTGGAAGCAATTGCCTGCAAGCTAGCCTGTAGAGCCTGCATCATCTGCTGGTGTGAAAGCGCCATGGCCTCACAATCTAGACGAGCCTGTCTCTCAACTTTGTTTGCCTCTAATTGTCGGTTCCTCTACAGGTACTGTTAAAATATGTAGCGAAGATGATGACAAAATCTGAGAAGCAAGTGCACTGTAGAAAAACACAACAATGGAGAGGGAGAGAGAGAGGCATGTAACTCTGCTATATACACAAGATAAAATCTTGAAATAAGATACAAAACAATGTGGGGATAGGGGCAAGTATATATGGCCCCTATTATTCAGTCGGCCAGTAGAAAACTAGCCGATAACAATCAAATCAGCCACGACTACATCTGGCCTGCTCTAGTCAGCAGCCCAACAATCAGTAGTCGGCTAGCATCTGGATCATCCTGCCTCCCACACCATGGAAAAATAGAGAAAAATGGGAAAAAAATATGGAGAGTGGGGAAAAATGAGAAAACACCTAATCCGTGTGGGTACACCCACAATAGAGGCCCTAGTTTATATGTAATGAACTCAACAGTCCCACGAAAAAGCTCAAGTCTAATCTGGTGTTTAGCAAAACCAAATCAATGAACCAACCAGCTTCCAATACTGAGAGGCATCAACTAGCTCACAAGGATCATTTAGTGTCAACTTTGTGTTCGAGTCCATCGGCGATGTAATAGGCTTGCAGTTCTCCATCCCAAAGGCCTCAAGCAACTCATGAACATACCGTTGGTGAGAGATGAAAAACCCCTTCTGGGTTTGCTAGATCTCCAATCCCAAGAAGAACTGGAGTAAGCCTATTAAGTAAGTCATCTCAAACTCCTTTGACAAGGCAGCCTTGTCAAACTCCTTTGACAAGGCAGCCTTCATCACTCCAATGTGCTCCACATGACCGCCAGTCACAACGGCGGTGAGAATGAGATCATCCACATAAAGAATGTTTATCATAACCATGTTTATCATTCTCACCCCGCCAGCGGCGGCGGGGTGAGAATGAGATCATCCACATAAAGAATGTTTATCATAACCATGTTTATCATTCTCACCCCGCCACCCAGCAGCGGTGAGAATGAGATCATCCACATAAAGAATGTTTATCATAACCATGTCACGTTCCCAAAAGAGATACATGTTGGGATCTGCAACCGATCTCTGAAAACCAGTCCAAAGAAAGAAGGAATCAATCTTCTCATTCCAAGCCCTAGGAGCCTGTTTAAGACCATACAAGACCTTTTGTAACCTGTAAACCATCCCTTCTGATCCTGGAATAACAAAGCCTCGAGACTGCCCCCAACATACACCTCCTCTTGCAAGTCACCATTAAGGAACGCAAATTTTACATCCATCTGATACACAGGACACTGCTGAGAAGGAGTAAGGGCAAGAATGGTCTGAATTGTGGTCATCCTCACTGCTGTCGGTGCAAAGGTATCCTCATAGTCGATGCCTGGCCCCCGCTGAGTATAACCCTTACTCTCACGAGCCTGGCTTTGTGTTTGTCCACCGACCCATCTGATGCATATTTGGTCTTAAAGACCCATTTGACAGCAATGATTGACCATTTTGACGGCCTTGGAACCAACTCCAAAGTGTTGTTCTTCTCAATGGCATCCAGTTCCACCTGCATGGCTTTCCTCCAAGTATCCTGTGCAAGGGCTTCCTTGACGGAAGTGGGCTCTTTGTCCCATATGATACGAGACATCAAAACATAGTTTACCTATAGAAGCTCCACTGAATGACTTTTATCTCAGACTCTGTGCATGATACGAGACATCAAAATATAGTTTACCTATAGAAGCTTCGCTGAATGACTTTTATCTCAGACTCTGTGCGATCTTCGAGGTCCGTCCTCTATGGTCCATTCGAAGGGAAGCTCCATGACACCTGACTCCCGAAGAGTGTCTACTAACCACTTGGTACTCGAACAGAACGCAGAGCCTCTTGCTGCTGCTGCGGGGGCTCAACTCCAGCTACGGGCTCAACCTCCTGAATTGACTGTGGTTGTCCAACTGGAACAATGGACTAGGAATCATCATCAGAATCCCCTGGGTCTCCAAGAAGTGGCCGCCCATCAACAGTGGAAACTGGAACATGCTCATCAAAGACCACATCCCTGCTGACAACAGTCTCGAGACCCACAAGGGTAGCTTCCTGGGGCAGTATTGGACGTCATGAGGTAAAGATTGGTCGGTACGTCCAAATAGTTAGCTCAGCTCGTGGCTCGGTGGGGACAGTCATGACTTGTGGGCTTGCCCACGATTGTCAAGGTTGGGAGGTGAGTCAAGCTTGCACCCCCGTCATGTGTGTTTGGTTTGTCTGCAAGTTTCGAGTCTTGTACCAGGAGCATTCTATGAGGAGATCCTATGAGGATTTGACATACATATTGGGATCTGCAAACCGATCTCTGAAACCTAGTCCGAAGAAAGAAGGAATCAATCTTCTAATTCCAAGCCCTGGGAGCCTGTTTAAGACCATACAAGGCCTTCTGTAACCTGTAAACCATCCCTTCTGATCCTGGAATAACAAAGCCTCGAGACTTCCCACAACATACACCTCCTCTTGCAAGTCACCATTAAGGAACACAAATTTTACATCCATCTGATACACAGGACACCCCGCTGAGAAGAAGTAAGGGCAAGAACGGTCTGAATTGTGGTCATCCTTGCTGCTGTCGGTGCAAAGGTATCCTCATAGTCGATGCATGGCCTCTGAGCATAACCCTTAGTCTCATGAGCTTGGCTTTGTGTTTGTCCACCGACCCATCCGACGCATATTTTGCCGACGCATATTTGGTCTTAAAGACCCATTTGACACTAATGACTGACCGTTTTGACGGCCTTGGAACCAACTCCCAAGTGTTGTTCTTCTCAATGGCATCCAGTTCCACCTGCATGGCTTTCCTCCAAGTATCCTTTGCAAGGGCTTCCTTGACGAAAGTGGGCTCTTTGTCCCACATGATACGAGACATCAAACCATAGTTTACGTATAGAAGCTCTGCTGAATGACTTTTGTCTCAGACTGCGATCTTCGAGGTCCATCCTCTCTGGTCCATTCAGAGGGAAGCTCCGTGACACCTGACTCCCGAACGGTGTCTACTAACCACCCGGGTACTCGAACAGAACGCAGAGCCTCCTGCTACTACATGGGCTTAACTCGAGCTGCGGGCTCAACCTCCTGAACTGATTGTGGTTGTCCAACTGGAACAATGGGCTGGGAATCATCATCAGAATCCCCTGGGTCTCCAAGAAGTGGCGGCTCATCAACAGTGGAAACCAGAACATGCTCATCAAAGACCACATCCCTGCTGACAACAATCTCATTCCTCTCTGGATCAAACAATCTATATCCCTCTCTGGATCAAACAATCTATATCCCTTTGGAAAGAGACTTATATCCTACAAATATAAGCTTATGTGACTTAGAGTCGAGCTTCCCCCTCTGCTTCTTCAGTATATGTACATATGCATCGCTCCCAAACACACGGAAGTGGGAGACATCAAGTTTCCTGCCAAAGTATGCCTCAAAGGGAGTCATAATAGGTACTGAAGTCATCGGAGAATGGTTGAGGATACAGACAGCCGTAGCCACAGCCTCTCCCCAAAGCAGACAAGGAAGATCAAGATGCTCCAACATCGTCCTTGCCATCTCCACCACAGTCCTATTCTTGCATTCTACCACTCCATTCTCTGGAGGCGAACTTGTATTGGCCAGTTCCCTCTTGATGCCATGATCTGCACAAAATTTGATGAAAGCATTTGAAGAGAATTCACCTCCTTTGTCAGCCCTCAGAGTCTTTACCTGCAATCCAGACTCTTTCTCAACCATCACATGCCAATCCTTGAACGGAGCAAAAGCTTGGTCTTTGTGAGATAGAAAATAGACCCATGTGAATCTAGAACAATCATCAACAAGCAGCATAAAATACAGAGATCCTCCCAAGGATGGTGTCTTCATAGGTTCACACAAGACAATGTGAACCAACTCCAGTGGTTTTGAAGCCCGCCTGCTCGAAGCCTACTTTGGAAAGGATTCCCTGTGCTGCTTATCATGTAAGTAAGAACTGCAACGTCCTTGTGCTTGCTGCCAACATCTGGCAAGCCAACCACCATCTGGTCCCAGAAAGCTCACTGCCGCAACGCATCCACATTTAAGTGGCCAAATCGAAAGTGCCACAAGTCACCAATCTGAGAACCTGTCAATGAGGAGAGTGTGGAGAGTTTGTAGATACCATTCTCCACGCCGCCTTCCCAAGCAACATGGCCAATCTCGCGGTCCCTTAGAGCAACATGGCCAATCTCGTTGCTCTAAATTCCACCCAGAAGAAGCTAGTCTTGCATACCTCATGCGCACTGACAATAGATGAAAACCAAGAGCTGGGATGACGTAAAGAACACGAGAGGAATGCTTACCCCCTTGCCGTCGGGAATGATCTCCATCCGGCCCTCACTGTGTATCAGAATTGTGGAGTTGTCGCCCCACTGAAGAAGATGTGACCTAACTGCTGTTTCAGATCCAGAAAGAAGTCACAGGAAGGAGCCATGTGCCTGGACACACCATTGTCAAGAATTCACTCCCGAGTATCCTTTGCGGCGGCGATGAAGCCAATTGCCTCCTCACTTGAAGAAGATGAAGCATCTGAGTCCATCATCTCTAAGTACACAAAGGCTGGAGTTATAAAAATACAATATAACAAAAGAACTGTGTTATGTTGGAGAAATCATAGTCAAAGAGCATGTTCTAGTGTATACTAGGAACTAGTTTATGAGTCTTTGTGTGAGAGAGTGCCACGTGTCACTTTGGGAGTTATCCCATAAGCATATGGTACTTGAGTGTGTGTGTTCACTCTATAAGAGTGATATACTTTCTTGTTTGTCACATCAATCAAATCAAGCTATCTTGGTCTACATGTAAGTTCTTGTTCATTGCTTCATTTCCTTTCATTTCCATTTCATTATGTTTGCCATCTTTCCTTTCTGCACCTACAGTTACCTTGCTCTCCTGTTCCAACATGGTATCAGAGCCATGCTTCTCCATGGGCAACCCTTGGGGGTGAAGGCCGACCCACAAATAGAAGTTGGTCTTCCTCCTGTGCTTGTCCATCTCCGCTCCCTTCCTCCTTGCTCTTCCAAGGGATTTAGATGCGGGAGGCCAAGAAAGAGAAGCCTCTCTCTCTCTCTCTCTCTCTCTCTCTCTCTCTCTCTCTCTCTCTCTCTCTCTCTCTCTCTCTCTCTCTCTCTCTCTCTCTTTCTCCAATTCAGGGCAACATCTCTAGGCATCCTTCCAATTCGCATCTCTGGGCATCCTCCCAGCCACGACGAATTGGTCTTAGTAGGGTGAAGCTATGGCTAGGAGGTCATCTTGGAATTTTGCATCTGCTGCCTGTGGAGAGCCGATATCTGTGAGACAAAGTTTCTTCAAATTTGAGTTGCAGACTTAACATTCTGATTCAAGCTACTAGGTACTGCTAGTGGGCGATGCCAAGACGAAGCTCGCGATAAGTTTTTATGGGCAATGCACTCGTATATGAGCTGAACTTGTCAAAACTCAACCCGAAAGTACTCACTTTTTGTCTAACGATCTGCGCAGGCATTTGGCCCTCTCTTTTCCTGATGGATCTTGTCCATGAATTCCTCTTCGAATTTGATCCTCCAGAAGTTGTTGCTTTTTCTGCCACAAATTTGGGCATCTCTTACTTCATGTGGGCTGACTAGTCAACAAGACTTTTGAAAATTAATTTTTAGTTTGTTTTGACTGAATTTTTATTCAGTCATTGGGAATCTCTTTGTTGATTGTATTTCAGTTTGATATATATTCAAGTTATTGCATGCAAATAGAGATTCATCATTGAACTTGAATTGTCTTTGCATTTGAGTGCTAATTGTAAAGAGTAGACACTGCACTACTCTCGGGTAAGACCCTCTCATGACTACAGTCTCATGCCTTCAAGTCACCATTGCTGAAGTAAGACTGCTGCCCAACCTAATCAAGAAGGTCGAGACCCAGATCTGATTTTCTACTCTTCTTCACTGACTTCACAGCCACTCGAAGCCATGACATCACTCCATTCTACATCTGTTATGGTTGAAAAGTTTAAGGGGGAAGGCTTTCCCACCTGTTAAACCAAGATGCAGCTGCTCATTATGAAAGAAGAATTATGGGACGTGATTGACAACAATGAAGAAGATGCTACTTCAACAACCCAAAGTGTGGAAGCAACGCAATGCCCGAGAGCCATTGCTATCATTGGGCTTTGCTTGTTGGAGGATTCCTTAATTTATGATGTGGATTTCAAATTGACAGCCAAGGAGATCTGGAAGAGTCTGGAGGTCCTATTTGGTAACAAAATTACAAACTCCAAAGTTTTTTTGAAGTTGCAATTTTATAAGTTGAAAATGGAGGAAAATGATGACTTTCGTGATCATTTAGCAAAACTGCAATCTCTTGTGCAACAACTGTCAAGCTTAAAATTCTCTCCAGACGATGAGGATAAAATGGTGGTCCTTATGAAGAGTATGGAAGGGATCTCTCATTTTGAGAACACCCTTGAAGTACTTAGGTTGGCTACCACCATATTTGAAACATCATATGCAAATACTGTAAGTGCAGAAAGGTCATATTGAAGCCAATTGCTTCAAGAAGAAGGAGAAAGAACAAGAACAACACCATGCTAATCTTGTTGCTGATGAATCACCAGATGAGCTTCCCAAAGATCATGCACTTTCTGCCCATGTCACCCTTGATGAGGATGGCAAAGATTATTGTTTTTGATTTCTTCTATGTGTGTATGGGTGCTTTGCCCTTGCATTATGCATAAAATGGATGAAATAAACAGTGTGATGCGTCATTGTCAATAAAGGTCCTCTAGCTCCGTTTCCCCCAAAAATGTGTATTGGTTTTTCTTTAATATGATGTATTGACACCCAGTTCAGAGTAAGAGGGGGATGATGCGCAAGTTGACTGAGTAGTCTGACACACAGGAGGTGTTGGTCAGTTGGACTGGCTCTTTGCAGTATTGCAGTGGAGGGGGAATCGGTTTACTCCTTGTGTATTGGGTCTCACACTCTTTGCTCTGAGGGGGGATGTTGGAGAAATCATAGTCAAAGAGTGTGTTCTAGTGTGTACTAGGAACTAGTTTATGAGTCTTTGTGCGAGAGAGTGCCACGTGTCACTTTGGGAGTTATCTCATAAGCATATGGTACTTGAGTGTGTATGTTCACTCTATAAGAGTGATGTACTTTCTTGTGTGTCACATTAATCAAATCTAGCTATCTTGGTCTACATGTAGGTTCTTGTTCATTGCTTCATTTCCTTTCATTTCCATTTCATTATGTTTGCCATCTTTCCTTTCTGCACCTAGAGTTAGCTTGCTCTCCTGTGTTCCAACATGTTAGGCGTACCTGTTAAAGACTGAAATCGTGCATCATATAACCATGTATCGTGTGTGCTAACTCTAGCAAGAACATGCCAAAGCACAAAATTTGTTAATATCTCTAGCTTCAAATCCTGAAGTAATGTCAAGTTACATGACAATAAAGTGTTCAGAAACGTGTGTGCACAAGGAGGAGGAAAAAAAAGAAAACCATACATTACGTATAGCAGAGAGTTGGCACAGCTCTCTCCAAAAATTTATAATCATAGGGGAACGTGCCTTTCCCCCATTTTGAGAAAACAGGACCAGTGTTGATGGTGCATCGCATGAAAAAGCACATCCAGTATTGGATGTGTCCCGAAAAAAAAAAACAATGTTGCAATCTCATACTTACGTGAAATGTAGATCACGAGAATATACACAGCAATTTGTAAAAACCAAGCTTGCAAAGAAAAAATGTATGTCAAGTTCACAAAGCATAATTTGGTTTTAAAAAAGATGGGGAAGTAGCATTACAAAGTGAAAGCACTATTAGTATCTATAGTAGAACTTTTCTAGTAGTAGGGGTATAACCCGAGAAATAACATCAACTTAGGGCCATGCTATGCCCACAAAACTTCTAAAATTTGTAGGATGACAAATACACTAATCTCAGTCACCCCACGAAGTCGCCTTGCAAGTTGCATATCCCTTGGCATAATTGTTATTCGCTTGGCGTGGATTGCACATAGGTTTGCATCTTCAAAAAGACCAACAATCATTGCCTCCGTAGCCTCTTGTAATGCTCCTAGAGCTTCAAATGTGAAGCACACATCGCTTTTGTGTTTCTGTGTAGTCTCTCTGACTATCCTATGAAATGGTGCACGGCTTATCAAATTCCATGTACTCTTTTGGAATTTTTGAATCTCTTTCGAGGCCATGATGCCTGGCTTGCACTTTTTCTTCCTTTTGATGATGGGAGAGCGGAGAGGAGCTTTCTGACCCCACGGCCTTTGATCATTCTTGAACTTTTTTCTCCTCTCTTGTGATGATTGCTAGGCATGCATTGATGATCACGGTTCAGGGACTTGTGCTTGTTGTGGACGGCTGCTGCTAGATATCGGGTTGCTGTGGCTGATGTGGTGCCTATGTGGCACACGTGCCACGGTGGCAATCAACAGCCGATTGTATGGTATTACTGAGCGTGAAAAAAAAATTCAATCTTCTTAAAATAGAAGCGCCAAATTTGCATGCGGTGAAAAAGCTGCGCTGTTGGAGGAGATTGGAGGAGAAGAGGAAACCCCACGCTTTTCAAACTGAACCTATTGCTTGCTCGGCCGCCTCATCTCTCTCGTCCTGCTGCTGCGAGTGTGCTGCTACCATGTTGGAGGAGAAGGGGAAACCTCACGCTTTTCAAACTGAACCTGCTGCTCGGCCACCTCATCTCTCTCATCCTGCTGCGAGCGTGCTGCTACCATGTTGGAGGAGAAGGGGAAACCTCACGCTTTTCAAACTGAACCTGCTGCTCGGCCACCTCATCTCTCTCATCCTGCTTCTGCGAGCGTGCTGCTGCATGGAGCCCTGCCAGGTAGTCTCTTATCTATTCGATATCTAGCATCAGCTGCTCGGCCGCCTCATCTCTCTCATCCTGCTCGAGCATGCTGCTGCATGGAGCCCTGCCAGGTAGTCTCTTATCTCTCTCTCTCTCTCTCTCCCAATTGGAATATAATTTATATTTGGCTTAATTTATGCTTAATTAAAGTGATTTTTAATTAAAGTGATTTGATGCATTGTGTAATTGATGAATCTTTGGCTGCTATTGTGTATGCATGTATGTATTAATTTAGAGGAAAGTATTGTGTATGCATGCATGTATGCTTAAAGAATCTTTAACATTTAAATAGGTTAGAGAAAAGTATTGTGTGTGTGTGTAATGTCTCATTCTATGTGCGTGTGTGTATGTAACAAAAAGAAACTATTGATAATATAACAATGCATACAAGCTTAATGAAACTTTAACATTTATAGGAAAGTATTGTGTGTGTGTGTAATGTTTAATTCGATATGTGTGTGTGTGTGTATGTAACAAAAAGAAACTATAAATAACACAACAAACTAGTTTAGAGGAAAGTATTGTGTGTGTGTGTAACATTAAATTACTTTATAAGAAAGTATTGTGTGTGTAACATTAGAGGAAAGTATAGCTTGATGCATCCATGTGTTTAATCCTAATCACTTAATGATGCAAATACACAAATAGGCCAAAGAGTCAGCCTTATTTATTGTATATATTGCAAGATAATAAATACTTGATATACGTCTATGAGTTGGGATGAAGGCTAACGACACTTGGGGTTTAGTACCGATTGCCTTCAAACTCGTTTTTTGAGTTTGTATAAGCTTGGGTTGTATCCTCCTCAAACTAAGTATAGGAGCTTTTAAGCCGTGGCAAACAGCTGAAACTAAATGATTGGTGGGTTCTCAACCACCACCACCATGATGTTTGAAGTTGAGCCTGTAAGAAGTGAATGGGCATCAAGTGAAGACGTAAATAGGACCTCATCCTCACTGCCACCTGCATGTGACACATTGATTTCTTCAATCTTGACTCCACTTTTGCCCTTTGGCTTTACATCTTTGGCTTCATCTTTCTCTTTGTCTTTGCCTTTTCCCTTTTCTTTTTGATCATTTTTCCATTTGTAGCATTGCTTTTTAATGTGTCCCTTTTTGCCACAATAATGGCATTCCAAATCCTTTTTGGAGCGAGACTTGCTCCTTCCCCTTTCTTGGCTTTTTCCCCTTTGCTAGGATCTCCCACGTGCATTCATTGCATTGGACTTTCCAACAGAGTTGTTTTTCCTGTTCATCTCTTCTTGAAGAAGAGCACCCTCAACATCTGCATATGACAGCATAGCATGCGAATTGCTAGTGGCTGTCCTGAATGTGTCCCAACTCTCTGGCAAAGTGCATAACAGAAAAGTGGCTTTGAACTCATCGTCCATTGCCAATTTTTGATTTATGACCTGGCTGACAATACCATTAAACTCATTTAGATGGGCTGTCATAGACGCCCCTTCCTTCATCTGAAGACCTATGGGTTCAACCCATTTAGCCTGCAAGTGGCTTATGAGAGGAAAGTTCAGGATTCCTTGCTCACACTTAATGGTCACTGGGGCTTTAGACACATTTCGGGTGATCCAAATGCCAATACGGATTTTCAAGCCGAACGTCACTAGCTCGCTGAAGCTCCCGCCCCCCTCCCTGCTCGTGTTGCCTGCACATCTGCGCCCTTCGCCTCCCTGCCTACTCGCCCCCTCGCCTCCCCTCGCGCCTCCCCTTGCCCCCCCGCCTGCCTTTGTCGCTGCGCCCCCTCAGTTTCTTGGAGCAATAAGAGGCAGCCAACTATTGCCCTATCTTTGACAGAGGTAGAGTACCGGGCTGCTTGAGGTGACTGTTGGAACTTGGGCCAATTTAGGGATTGCTCAAGTATCTCCCAGTTGTATATCAGCCAGTTAAATCTTGTAAGAAGTTGCTGTCACGAATATATAGTGTTGATGATATTGTGGAATATGTTTGGGTTTCTTTGTGGTCATTTGTGTGAAATTTCCTTTTGATTTGTTGCTAGTTTCATTCAACTGCTCAAGTCTAAGGGTTTACTGTGTGGTGCACAATCTTCCCAATCTATAAGGAGAATTAAGTTGTGTGGTCTTAAAGAATACTTTTGTGGTTTTTGGTTCAATTCTGTGTTGCATGGATGGAGTTCTTTTGAAGAAAAAGCTGTAGTTGGAGAGTTAAACTCTTGCCGCATTGATGTTGGGCCAATCAGCCTGGATATGGATTGATTCTGTGGTGTCAGCTAGATATTAAAATAGTTGTGTAGGATGTTGGGCCAATCAGCCTAGATATGGATTGATTCTGTTGTCAACCAGATATCAAAATAGTTGGTAAGATGTGTAGGGTTCTAATTCTTACCTATTTGAGTTAAAAGGAAGTGGTTCTGAGGTATTGATGATAGTTTAAGGTTTTTCTAAGGATAGCTATCCAGAAGGCTTGGTTGTCGTATGGTTTCTATGGCAGTAGTTTGACACTAGTGGTCAGAGATGATTGTTTCTAAGGATTGGTTCTAGTTTTGTCTAAGTGTTTTGAGGCTCATATAGTGTTAGGTGATTCAAAGGAGAGAGTTTTTGTGTTAGCCAGGTCAATTAGGCTAGTTGGGTGGAAACAATCCGGTAGTTGTGGGCTTGCTATAGTCAGCAAAGAGCTTTTGCGGTAATATCTTGCTAAGTTGAGAGACATCTGAAGGTTTATAGCTATCAGAAGAATTTTTTGGGAAGTATCAGAACTACTATAGACTTCGGAGGCAGACAACTATGTGACAAAATTTGGAAGCAGAACTCTACAGGTGGAAGATCAAGAGACGGTCTGAGGGTGGTTAGCAGGACCATCAGGAAGGTTGACGACGGAGTGTAGCCACAAGGTCCACAGACACTAGATGATTGTAGAGGACACTCAAGGATCAATTTTGGACTCGAAAAGCCATCAAAATTCAGAGACATGTAACAATGAGTCTGTGGGGCTGTTTGAGTGAGTTAACTGTCAGCTAGTGGTTAGCTGAAGGTAGCTACTTGGTTCTGAGTGGTTTGACTTGTGTGAGAATTTTACTTATCAAAATTTAGAAACAGGTAACAATGAGAATTTGACTTGTCTGTGGCAGTTTGAGTAAGTTAACTATCACCTAGTGGTTAGCTAAGGGCAGCTACTTGGTTTTGAGTGGTTTAAAGACTAGGATTTGGAGCTATCTGACGGTGGCAGTTTGAGTAAGTTAACTATCACCTAGTGGTCAGCTAAGGGCAGCTACTTGGTTTTGAGTGGTTTAAAGACTAGGATTTGGAGCTATCTGACAGTGGAGGACACTTTGGGACTCTAGAGAGAATATTTTTGCTAGGATATAAAGAGAGGACTTTGGAGGTAGAATCTGAACACTTCTGTGTGAGTTGGATGTCAAAGCTATGGTTAAGAGATGAGTTTAGTTAGTTGGATGTCAACTATGGTGATTAAGAGAGGCTGCTAGTAGGTGGTAAATCAGAGTCATTGGAAGTAGGAGAGAAGTTTAGTCTGCTATGGTCAGAAGAGGCTATTAGGTGGTAGATCAAAGTCATTGGGGAAGTAGGAGCTGACCTTAGAGGACAACTCGAGTCAGCTTTGCTGGTTTGATTAGGGAGACTAGGAGGATATTGAAGCATCCGGCCATTGGGGGCCAACTAAGGACCAAGTGATAGTGCCTGGGTGTTTTGGTGCCTTTTATTGTTATTTTTGTTGGGTTGTAGTTCTTGTGATAGCATGGTGGTGTGATTTAGAATAGAGCTATAGAGGTAGTATCTCCTAAAGCCACCATTGTTTTGGTGCCCCCAATGAGGAGGGCTTTCAATGCACCCTTCAAATTATTGGTGGAAGCTAAGAAGTGTCAGCTATAGAGATGGTTGCGATGATATCTTATCTTGTGTTTCATGGGCATAATAATGAGGATCTAGAGGAATTTTTGGCCAGGATGGAGCTAGTAGCATTTACATTTGGAAAGGACAGAGCCGAGGAGAAATTGACACTGTTGTCCATGTTATTGAAAGGGGATGCAAAAAGGTGATTCCAAACTTGGAGTCAGCCACATCAGGGGCAAGAATATGAGGATGTTAAAGGAGCTTTGGTGCAATATTTCAAGAAAGGTGATTCCTTGGATGCTATTTGGCAGGATATATAGAAATTGAAGCATAGTTTGTCACATGTATTTGATCAATTTGTAGACCATTTTGAGGATCTCTGGGGTAGATGGGATGTTTCATTGGGCCTGTACTTCTTAAAAAGGATATGTTCATTCAATCCCTTCATCTTAATGTGAAGAGAAGGTTGAGGTAAAAAGACTAGGTACCTTTGATGAAGCTTTAAGGATTGCAAGAGAGAAGGAGTGGAAGCTTCAAAGGATGGCTCAAAAGCTTTAAGGTTGAGGTAAAAAGACTAGGTACCTTTGATGAAGCTTTAAGGATTGCAAGAGAGAAGGAGTGGAAGCTTCAAAGGATGGCTCAAAAGCAGAAGGAGGTTCCAATTGAGAGTAGACCTGTCTTTCGACTTGACAACTCTGAGTGGGCTTCTCCAGTTGTGATTATGACATGAGATCTAAATTTCTAGGGAAATAGAAATCAAATAAATTGCAAGAAATTGATTTAAATTCAACAATTCATCAAACATCACATGACCATGATTAAAATATTCAAAAACAAATGAAAATACTTAGCTTACAAAGATTCGGCTCCAAGATTGGGTATAATCATTCCCCCTCATGTGTGTATGGCCTATTTTCCCCCACACATAAGTATTTATGAGATACTTTATTCCAATTTAGGCCATAGCCTCCAAAAATACAAAAAGGATACTTTTCTTGCACGTGTTAACCCAATTCTAGGGTTAACAAGAGCTACCGCCATTATCTTATATCAAAGAGTCATAGTAGATACACCAAAGGGTCGTACATTCAAGATATGAAGCAATAGTGTCCAAAACTACAACTTGGGCAGGCGCCCGTATGGTGTGATGGAGTATTTATGGTGATTCCCGCTTCAAGAGCGTGTGGTAGCAAGTTAGAATGAAGTCCTAAGTGATGTACTTCATGGACGTATTATGAGAGTAGTCATTGTAATAGCATTAGGCCTCTTATGAGCCTAAAGTACCCGGTTGACCATAGTTTAAGTGAGTGTGAACACTTATGGCCATGTATATAAGTGAATTTCTCTCATAATTCAACACACTCTCCCATTGTACAATTGAGTCTTGCTCTTGCTAATCCTCTTGCTAATCTCTCTCCCTAATGCATGCTAGTGAGTGTGTGTGAGTGAAGTGAGGTGAGAGGAGGGACGAGTACCTGTAGTGCAATGCAGCGGTGTGACAATGCTCACGAGAGGCACAGTGGAATTGCTTCTCAAGGAGTTGTAGAGCTTGGAGACCTTAAGGCTTACGAGCTCGGTCATTGGAAAGATCCTCACGATAGTTGCGGTTCACCAGGTAATCTCTTTTTTGGATATGTTTTAAGGAGGGTTAGGGTGAGCCATAACATTTTTGGCACCGCCTATCGAGGAGCCATCCCTTGGTTTTTTCCATTATTTTGCCTCTAATCTATGCATAACCCATTGCCCATTATCTTGATCAATAGTTTCCCATGAAAAAGATGTGGATTTGATGGTGATTTATGTGAGATTTGGTGTAGAATAGCTCTCTTTTTTATTTTTGAAAAGAATACTTTTTGCTTGATTTTTAGATTAATTCGTTATTTTTGTTGTTATTTTTGTTGTTATTTTTGTGGTTTTTCATGTTCTTAGGGCTTGCATATAGTTTGTATTAGGCTTAGTTTGCATCCATTACATCAAACAATGTAAATTTTAGTGAATGTTACCTCTTTAGTATTAAACATAGAACTAAGATCATTAATTTTAGTTTACTTGTGTGTTTGTTGTTGAAATTGTTTGGATTAGAGTGTTAGCAAGCATTAGGACTAGCTTAATTGTTTAAAAAATTCTTAAAACCATAAAAAAACCCTTGAATTTGACTAATTTCTCTTAATGGACTGGTTTTTATCATTAAGGGTGATTAATCTTGTTCAAGAGGCAAAAAAAAAATAGAAAATGTGTTGATTGGGGTCTAAATTGATCATATGAGTAGTTGAAATTGGTGTTTTTGAGTGTTTTGAGATCATCTAGATGCATCAAAACACCTAATCACATTAAGTTTTTCATCAATTAGAGAAATTTGACTCTCTTTGCTTACTTTTGCCTTAAAAGGGGAGACCATAATTAAGAGTCTAATTAATCTCCTATTTTAGATTAATTTATACAATTATTGATGCACAAACATTAGCATTCCCTTGCTCTATCCAATGATGTGCTCAATCGTGTGAATTAATTAGGGATTAGTGGGTTAATTAGAGTCCTTGGTTAGTGTAAAAGAGGGAAAGATTAGTGAAAGAATTAATCTTAGATTAATTCTTAAATCACCTTTTTACAAAACTCATTAAGGTTAATGAGAGCATTCAATGAGTAGATGCTCATGAGTTGTCAATTTGTCCATTTTGGGGGGTCATTTATGAAGGGTGTAAGGGGTGTCATTAAAAGGTTGACTTTTTTAATTCCTACTTACCTTTTTGGAAAAATGCCCATATCCCCTTCATTTTAATTTCAAAAAATATCCCCCCCCCAAAAACGGAAATTTGTATTTTCCATTAGACTCCAAAAATAAAAAATAAAAAAAACGAATTTAATATTCCATGAAGCGTTAATGGTATGAACCATTTTTTGCAACTTCACGAAACCTGAGTTCACGGAATCCTTCAAAAAAAATTAAATTTAATATTCCATGAAGTCCGATTCACGGCATGAACCATTTTCTACAACTTCACGAAACCTAAGTTCACGGAACCCAAAAAAAAATCAAATTTAATATTCCGTGAAGTCCAATTCATAGCGTGAACCATTTTCTGCAACTTCACAAAATCTGAGTTCATGCCCAAAAGGTTCACATCCTTGGGAATCGTGCACCAAAAAAATGAATTTAATATTCTGTGAGGTCCGATTCACGGCGTGAACCATTTTCTACAACTTCACGTAACCTGAGTTCATGCCCAAACGGTTCACGTCCTCGAAAACCGCACGCAAAAAAATAAAAAAATAAAATTAATATTCCGTGAAGTCTGGTTCACAACGTGAATCATTTTTTGCAACTTCATGGAACTTAGGTTCACACCCAAAAGGTTCATGTCCTTGTGGGTACCACGCGTAAAAAAAAATCGCATTTAATATTCCGAGAAGTCCGGTTCACGGCATGAACCATTTTCTGCAACTTCATGGAACTAGGGTTCATGGAACCTCAATACTTCACAGAACCTTTTTTTAAAAAAACAAAAAATAATTTATAAAACTCGTGAAGTCCGTCGGCGTGAAAAGGGGTCCGTTAGCCAAAAAAAAAAACCTGTTGTTTGGAGGCCCATATCTCCTAGACTATATATCCAATGAAGATGCTCTAGGACTCATCGGAAAGCTGACATCGAGTTCTTCGACTTTGGATTGGGTCGTTTGAAGTCAAAATCGATCATTAATGCCTTGTGTTGAGTGCAATCACTACGACCATCCCAATCCTCATTATGCATACAAGGCACCTGTTCTTCTATACTGCATATATTGTAAAACCTTTGACCATGATACTAACAAGTGTCCTACTTCATCCACAATTGACTCAAAATCTCCATCTCCTGTGCACCAAATAAAAACAATCCAAAGGGTAGAAACTGCTCAATAAGTAGTTAATCGAACACTTCAGTGTTTCTATTGTCGTGGACCTTACAAGGTGGCAGACTGCACAATTTGGAATACTTCCATGCCCGTAGTCATTGACACCTTACGACCCATGTGTGAACGATGTGGCATTGAACACATGTTCCAGATTTCCCAAGATGAGTTACGTCAATGTAACTCGTCTCACAAAATACAACTTTTAACATCTTAAGTGTACAAAGCAGGCAATTGGCCATGGTACCTTTGAATGTACTTATATGCTTACAACAAGCAACGGCATGAGAAACAGTAAAAAAGAATGTACTTACATGCTTACAAGCAACGGCACGAGAAACAGTAAAAAAGAATGTAAAAGACAATACCTCAACATGGGTAGAAGTACATGCTTTAAAGCACAACCCAAAAGAAAAAGCAAAACCTTCTAAAACCAAGAAAAACAAAGAATAACAATCTATCGAAACCAAGGTTGAATTAAAAGACAGGGAAAAGGAGACTGTAGAGGACATCAACCCAAAAGGGGACATAAACACAAAAGAGCCAAAAGCTATACATGATGTAGAAGCATCCACCTCAAAAGCCACCACACAAACCACAACACCCATATGTGCGATACAGGATACAAAAGCCTAAAAGAAAATTCGATCTCGTCGCATGGGTACACATAATGAAAAACTAACAAAACAAAGAAAGTTAGAAAATGAAACAAGTTCTAGTACGTCACTGAGTGAGGATGAAACAAGTTTTGACTCTTCACTCAGTGCACTACATAAAATCAAGAAACTAGAACCCAACCAACCACCCCAAATGGATAATAATGATCACATGACATATGCAGAACACAAAAAGCTAGCTTAAGAGAGTATGCTTAGCTTGGTTGAATGTCTTACAAGGTCATTGGTTATGATTGAGCCTCATAATGCCAATCCTAAAATAGAAACCAAAATACAAAGCCTAGAGAAATACTACTTCCCCTTTCAAGATGAAGACATACTCTCTATAGAAGAGTCATTTAAAACAGATTGTACAAACTATATGCTTGAGAGAGCACGTGAGGAATTTGATAATTCCCTTATAAGATTAAAACAGTCTCTCAAAACCTCATTTGGAGGAATTCTCTTCTCTCAAAACCTCATTTGGAGGAATGCTCTTCTCTCATGATGAAGCCAGCATCACATCAGCACTTGCACTTTTAAGGGCTCAACATGAGTTATACCAAGACATAAAGAACTCCATAAAATAGGAATGTGAGGATTCGCAAGTTTCCAAACATACCTCATTAAGAATTGTCATAGGGCCAAGTGTGCCAATGTATGCATTGGGTCTCTTGAAAAAGCTAAGACCCAAACAGAGGATGAAAGTGAATGGGAATATGAAACAGAAAAAGGATTTGAAGCTGAAACAAAAACTGAAACACCCATGGTTTCGTTTTGGAAGATTCTATCATGGTATGGTTTGATTTCCCTACAAGCAATGATGTTAAGCACAAACATGCATTGATTAGCCCTCATGCTAGTCATCATAACATCATGTCAATGTCATTGGGACAATCTAAACTCATCCCAATAGACAATAACCTTGCAAGAGGAGCCAATGGACAAAACATTGAAGTTCCAGGTTACTTTAGCCACACTACTCAAACAATCGATATATATATAGAATTCACATTCCATGTTACCTTAGATTTCCTTGAGTATGATGTCTTACTTGGTGGAACTTGGATAGGTGAATCATTGTATTCAATAGATGAATCCATGAAAATAGTCACCTTGAACACTCCTACACAGGCAATGTACAATTGCTATTATACGGGAGGAAGAAACCTTGCAGGAGCTGAAACTTCCAACATATCTTACTGAAAAGATCCCTAGGATTTTGGTTGTATTGGAAATTTTAAATAAAATCACCACAGCTCAAGCACGGCTTTATCCAACACGAGAACACAATCTCATGACCCTCGAGCTATGGGATTTATTAGGTCAACCAACACTCACGGCACATCCTGAAAGAATTACCTTCACACAAGATTTGAACATGCCATGTTTGGGGTACTTTGAACATACAATGTATATTGAAACTAACCCCCTCACTTGCAAGTTTTTTGTGGTTGAGTATGTGTTGGAGAAGCAGATTTGATCTTCGGGCATAAATGGACTATTGCTGCCCAAGCACCACTATGCTTTTCTAGCGATAGAGTCATCATGATGGTCAAGGACAAAAATTTGACAATATCATACTGCAAGGAAGAGGATCCAACTTTAATGGATATCTATGATGCTGAATACTAAAGCATACAAGCCTATTCCACAAAATCCCCTCTACACAATGACCTACCATCTGTGTCAACAACCGACTCCGATAAAGCATCTACTCCTTCAACCCCTTCCTCTCACCTATGAAGCTCAATGCCAAAACCTCGCAACCAACATCTATTCCTGAAGACATTC
The DNA here is from genome assembly GCF_041138505.1 of Cibotium barometz. Classification (NCBI taxonomy): domain Eukaryota; kingdom Viridiplantae; phylum Streptophyta; class Polypodiopsida; order Cyatheales; family Cibotiaceae; genus Cibotium; species Cibotium barometz. Next base: position 40,629,147 of record NC_141058.1, read on the forward strand.
CCACACCATCTATCTCTAACAAGGAACTCAAAGGAAATGCCCTGGAGCCTATGCATCTTCATCAAATAAACCTCACCAAAGGAGACAACCACATTCTCAAAGGCCTTGTCAAATCGATAACCACTCCACAAGAGACTCTAGCCTCATTATTGTCAATAATGCCCATGAGTCTCAAACCTACAGCCTCAGTGCCAACCAAATTCAAGGAGGGCCCCAAACCTTCCACATCAACCCAAAAGAAAACTCCACCATGACAACCACAATCAAGGTATCTTAATAGTATCAAGATGTGGGGGGAGAAGCAGCTACTTGTAGCTCAAGGCTACTATGAAGGTGACAGTCAAATTTGGGTGCCTCGACAGTCAAAGCATCTTAACGCCATCCTCAAAGTCCAAAGAAAAAGAAAAGTACTCCACAAAACCGTCCACAAAATCCGATGTGAGTTCCTCAAAGAACTCCACCAAGTCAACAAGTGTGGGTACCAAAAACATTACTGCAGGCTCAAGGGTACTACCAAAGAAATACCACAGTTTGGATACTGAAGTGCATAACAAAGTCCCCTAAGCTTGCACAAAGAAGGAAGCCTAAGCACAAAGCACATTGGCCATGTCCAGTTTATAATGTTCATCAAAGATGGGTGCTTGTGCATGTGCTTCAACAACAACAAGGATACTATGATGGTAATGCCATCATATGGTTGCCAAAATCAAGGTAAAAACTTGCAACTTCACAGAATCAAAACTTGCAACTTCACGAAATTCCATTTTACGAAATTCCATCTCACGCAACTACATCTCATGAAATACAGTCTCATGGCTTAAGAACCTGCACTTTCACGAATTAAGTCTCATCAAGGATTAAGCGATATCACACAATAGCCACTGTATATTTGTTAAGCGTATTGCTTATTACTATTATTTTGGCAAAATTAATGTAGCAGCTTCTCCATGCGTACATATCCATACTCATGCATAGGAGAACATTTGCACCAAATCCTCACCATCAATAACTTCTAGGTACATCTCTCGATGGGGGGGCCATGGTGGGTGGAAGCCTGGTCAATGGTATGACCCATCGCTTGGAATTTCCCTTCAAATTACAAACCTCTCCAAACGACGCTATCCTCTTCACAAATCAATGATCTATCTATATTAGCCTCACAAGTCGACGTAATTATTTCAATCCTCACCACCAACAAGTGGCTAACTCAACACAGAGCAGTTCAATAAGAGTCTATATGACTAAATTTTCGTACTTGATGTAGATTTGCTTCATAAGAGCACTTAAATATACATAAAAACATAAAAAGCACATGCACAGAAGATGACAAAAACAAGTCCTACTCAACAACATTTGACAAGAATCCTACCACGCAAAGGGACATCATCGAAAGCCAATTACTTCAAATGATGAATGTTGCTTCTTCAATGAATCAAATGAGGAACTGAGAATCACCATCTCGTTCTGATGATTAAGTCTACGTTCCTTTAGATCCTTCCCTCTCTTCTCTCCCATTATTAACATCTCTTAGCATCCCTACTAACATAAATCACATGTAATATTGCTTATGATTGCCAAAAACAAAGTAAGTAAACAGCAAAAAAAAAACATGCTCACACAAATATGCAATCATCCACAAAAAAACCCACTCCCCACCCCATCAGGAATGCCCAATAAACCACGAACCTTTTCATTCATTATAACTAGCTTTTCTTATTCCTTCTGGAGGGACAATGACCATTGAACGCCACTCAACATCAAAACCATCGACAAAGCTTGATCATTCTCCCCACACAAAGGTCTTCAACGTGATCACGGTGGACGCGATCACCATCAAGAAGGGGGAAATGTTAACCCAATTCTAGGGTTAACAAGAGCTACCATCGTTATGGTACATCAAGGAGTCATGGTAGATACACCAAAGGGTCGTACATAATAGTGTCCAAAGCTATAACTTGGATAGGCGCTCGTAATGGTGTGACAGCATATTTATGATGATTCTCGCTTCAAGAGCGTGTGGTAGCACATTAGGACGAAGTCCTAAGTGATGTACTTCATGGATATATTATGATAGTAGTCATTGTAATAGCATCAGGCCTCTTATAAGCCGAAAGTGCCCGACCGGCCATAGTTTAAGTGAGTGTGAACACTTATGGCCATGTATATAAGTGAATTTCTTTCATAATACAACATACTCTCCCATTCTGCGATTGAGTCTTGCTCTTTCTAATCCTCTTGCTGATGTCTCTCCCTAATGCATGCTAGTAAGTGTGTGTGAGTGAAGTGAGGTGAGAGGAGGGACGAGTACCCGTAGTGGAACGCAGTGGTGTGACAACGCTCGTGTGGGAGGCACGGTGGAATTGCTTCTCAAGGAGTTGTAGAGCTTGGAGACCTCAAGGATTACAAGCTCGGCCATTGGAAAGATCCTCCCGATAGTTGTGGTTCACCAGAGGTAATCTCTTTTTGGATGTGTTTCAAGGAGGGTTAGGGTGAGCCATAACAGCACAACACTCTCTTATCTTCAAAAATAGAGTGCCCATAAACTAAGGCTCGGGTTTAAAGCATATCACCCTTTAGCAAATATTAAAGATCAAGTCTATTCTTGATAAACTATAGCTTTTACAAAATAAATCAAAATGTGCACAAGCTAGCACATGTATTAACAAAGCTTGTTTTACAAAAATGCTGTGGCAAGTAATAAATTGGTGCGACTTCTCCTCAATCCTGGGAATCCTCTTCACCTATAAAATAACCAACAATAAATTGGTGAAATAAATATTCCATAAGCATACAAACCATCATCATGCACATGTTTGCCAGCAGGGCGAAAGTAACCCAGGAATCACCCCTACATGCGAACCAACTAAAACAAACATTGGAGACCCCAAGCATATGTCAATATCCACCAAACTTATTAATATTTATAATGGTATCACCCATGATATTAACATAATTTGGCATGATGCAAAGATAATCCAAGCGTCTCCGATTATCTAAGAGGGTAGAATAATATTTTTAAGAGGGCTTAAAATATATTCCCATAACATTCCCTCTTGCTTGAGTTTGCAATTGCCCTCAAATGCCGGTTTGTTGAAAATAACAGAGGATCTCAGGGAAAGCACGAAAATATTTCTCAGACACCCATCTTGCATCTTCACGAGGATGATTTTTGAAAGTTATTTAATATTTGCTATATGGGTTTCTAGTACGAGTTAGTGTAATTTAATGGTCAATGATAGTATCTGGGAGTATGATTTCTTGGTCTCCTTCAATAAGAGGTGGTTCTTCATATAGGGATGAGTGGAAAGTTGTCCTAAGTTAACATGAAATAAATTGTGAATGTTCCAATGAGAAGGTAATTAAGGTTTACAGGCAACATCATTAATTTTGCGGATCACTTTGAAAGGTCCATAAAATCTTGGTGCAAGCTTAACAGCCTGGGAATTTTTCAACACTTTTAAGTCAACGTTTTTTAATTTTCAAAAGTACATAGTCTCCAAGTTCAAGGGATATAGCTTTATGTTTACGATTTGCTTTCTTAACATACTTTTCTTGAGCATGAGCAATGGAATGTTTTACGTCATTCAGAATGGTGTTTAAAATCAATAGTGAATTGATGAGCAGATTTGATTTTGTGAGAAAGTCTAGTTGCCAGAATAGACGCCAGAATAGGCAAAGGTTTTCCATATACAGTTTTGGCTCAACCAGTAGTAGCTGAATGAGGAGTATTATTGTAAGCAAATTAGAGAAGATGAATGTACTTATCCTAGGAGTTAGGTTGTTAGGCAACATAGGCTCTGAGTAGATCTAAGATAGTGTTCTTAGTAACCTTAGTTTGTCCATATGTTTCTGGATGGAAAGCTATTGAGAAATGTACTTTAGTGCCTAGGAGAATAATGTGATCCAAAAGTTATTACAAAATCTTGAATCTCTGTCAGAAACAATGACTTTGGGTAAGCCTTGATGTACAAATATTTATTTGATAAACATATTCACGGCTTATTGAGAAGTCAAAGTTTTCTTACAAGGTAAGAAGTATGCTTGCTTACTCAAATGGTTAATTATTGTCCAAATCATATCATGACTCGATGTAATAGGCAAACTTGTGATGAAGTCCATGGATATTTTCTTCTAAGTGTCATTAGGAATTGGTAGGGGGTAAGGAGTGTAGCATTATATGGTAGTGATGTGTGTGAACACACTTAGGACTGTCGTGCCACTTTTTCCCTCACTAGGAGGTTTTTTCCCTCACTAGGAGGTTTTTTCCCTCATGCATATGTACACTCTCTTATCTACTCATTTTGGGGTGTGTACTTATCTTTTATATTTGGCACACATTTGTTCATTCTAATCTAGTGAGTTTGTGTGCTCTCAAGCTTCTCTATCTTGTGTGTATGCATTGTTGCAACCCTAACCCTAATTCCAACAATTGGTATCAGAGCTAGCTTCCTTGACACTTGATCTAGTAGTCTGCCTCCCTCCTCACGACCCTATTTTTTCTGTCTCCGATTGAGCTACCCTCTTAGGAGAAGAAGGTGTATACTGTAGTGTGTTGTATACAAAGTATACTGAATTTTTGGGGTCTGCGGCACGACGAGTGTGTTTTGGGCACCTCAAGGTTTTTGCAGACTCTCTAGAGAGACATCATTTTGGATTGGTTCTGCTCTATTTTGGGTGTTTGGGTTATGTAGCAGCAAAGATTTGGTGTGCAGCATCATCTACAGTGTCTTCAACAAGATCGGCCATCATACTTTTGCCAGTAACACTCTATTCTCTATGTTAATTTTCATACACTTTACAGGTGATTCAGTCAGTTGGCAGCCATCCAAGGTTGCATTTAGTGAATATACTAAGTACTTGCAGTGTGTTGAAAGATTTTGTATTGGTAGAAAGTCATGGCTGGAAGTAGTGCTTGATGGGACTAACTATCCATTGTGGTCCTATATGATGAGGAATGTGTAGGTTGCCAAAGGCCTTTGGAATGTGGCGGTGGTAGTGAAACTTGTCCTGTTTCACAACTTCCAATCTGATACAGATGTGGCTCCTCCACATGCACCACCAGTACCTCCCACTATTGCGCAAACGATATGGGATGGAAGAGATGCTCAAGCACATGCATTACTTGTGCTTTTTGTGAAGCGAAGCATTATTCCTCATATTTGGTCATGTAAATAGGCATGGGATGCACTTGTTGCATTATACCAGGTGCGCAATGAAGCACGTGTTGCATATCTGTGCAAACAATTTGAGTCTGAGCACATGAATGAGGGAGAATCAATGGACAGCTTCTTAACCAAGATCAAAGATTTTAAGGAGCAGCTTACCAGTGTGGATGACATATATCCTAATAATACATTGGTGCCCACAGTTCTCAATGCATTGTCGGATTCTTATCAGAGTTTTACCTCTATCCTTAGACTCATGATGAAGGGAAATCCAAATGCCCTTACATTTGATGAGCTAGTTTCAGTACTCTTGCAAGAAGAGCAGTATAGGCAAAACAAATCTAATATGCGAGTTGGTGACCAAGCTTTTGTTGCCAATTAGAAAGGCAAAGGTAAAGCTTCTTCGCATGATGGTGGCTATAAGCCAAAATCAAAATCCTCAGCAGAGAAAGAATGTGATAATCCTAAAAAGAAGGGCAAGTGTCACTATTGTAGGAAACCAGGGGACTACATACATGAGTGCAAGAAAAGGCTAGAGAAGGAAAAAAAGAAAGAATTGGGTATGGTTGTGGCTGATGCATCTGCAAGTTTTGCTAAAGATGATTGGGCATGAACTGTACATTGCAGTTATGACCCTTCTGTTCATGATGTATGCATGTCAGTTGGAAGAATCGGATACTTGGTACTTTGACAGTGGTGCTAGTAAGCACATTTCACAAAAAGGTTTGTTCTCATCTCTGGAATCTGTCGTCCCATGTGCAGGAATTCTCACATGTACAAATGGTTCCTCATATCCTATCAAAGGAGTTGGTAGAGTTGTGCTCATGCTGCAAATGGGGGCATATTTACTCTTTCAAAAGTTTTATGTGTGCCAGGCATTAAGAAGGACTTGCTGTCAGTTTCAGCCTTAGCCTTGTCAGGCTTGATGGTGAAATTTATGGATGACACATGTACAGTTCAGGATAGTGTTGAGATATCGAGCTCGTCTAGTGAGGCGGTGGCCACTGATGACCCGCCTGGGGGATAGGCCCCACACTTACACCACTGGCATGGTTGGTGAGATCTTGGGTGATATGCAGCCAGTGGGATGACAGGCTGTGTGACAGCCATTCTAGAGACTGGCATAGTTATAGCGCCAGCTCATTTAGTCGGGTTCACACTATAGAGAACCCGTGTATGTATTGGTTGAGTACCTTTCATATTATGTGTACTCTTATCTTGTATATGATGTGTTGAGTGTTGAGTAGAGAAGAAGAAGATTTTCAGCCTCTCACACCTTGTGTGTTCTCTATTAGGGTTTTGTGAGTGTGTGTGTGTGCTTGCAAGAGCTCAAGCTCTCTTCCCCCTGCATCTTTTCATGGTATCAGAGCCTGGTTCGTGCTAAGGGCTGAGCTACAAGCAAGAGAACCACAGGAAGCGGTACGAGGGTAAGTGCTTCAACTACTCTTCCCTATTGTGTTGGTGACTACACCCTTGTCGGGAGCTCTACGGGAGGCACCGGCAAACAGTCTCTGATTGAGGAGCTGCGGGTAAGTCATCGATTCTCTGTAGAACTCTGTTTTAAGAACTGCAGGAAGATAGATTGACTGTGCGCTGCAAAGAGGTCTACAGTTGCCATTGGGTGTATGTATGCACATTGAAGTCACTGGTTGTGACATTTGAGAGTACTACAGTACCGCTGTGCAGAAAATACAGCATTTGTTCAGGAAAAACCAGAGTGCAGTTTCTGGTAAAATTGTGTGTTTGGCAAGATGTCTAATGATGGCATAACACAGATTGTGGCTGAGAAGCTGGATAAGAATAACTTCCATGCTTGGAGGTTCAGGTTGACGAATTTCCTGATGGGAAAAGGCTATTGGGACTACATAGAAGGTGAGCATGAAGAGGCACCGGAGATACCGGATATAAATCCGCTGACTGCTGCAGATGTGAAAGAGTTTAAAGACTGGAACCAAGGAGCCAGGAAGGTTATGTATTGGCTTTCCATTAGTATACAGGATACCATGATTGGGCACATTCAGGATGCCAAGTCCCCCAAGGAGGCGTGGGACACCTTGGTAAAGCTTTATGAAACCAATACCAAGGCACGTAAGATACAGTTGAAGAATGAACTTCATACTGTGGAGAAAAAGGGCATGTCTGTGAATGACTATGCGTTGAAGATAAAGGGTATTGTGGAATCCCTTGCATCTATTGGTGTGTCAGTAGATGATGATGACAAGGTGGAAGTCTGTCTACGTGGTCTCGGGCCACAATACAAGGCGTTTAAGACGTCTATTCAGACTCGGGAAAACATTCCCAACTTTACAGATTTGGTGTCTATGCTGATTATTGAAGAGAAGAACTTGGGTGAAGACCAACAATCTTCACAAAGCAAAAACAGTTCAGAGCAACAGGCCTTCTACACGAGTTCAGGAAGAGGACGAGGTAGAGGAGGCCGTGGATGCGGTCAAGGAGGTGGCCGAACAGGTAATCAGAATTATGGTCAGCAGCAGCAGCAGCAACAACAGTCCCAGAATCAACAACAACAACAACAACACGCAGGTGGAAGAGGCAAATTCAGAGGCAAGGGGAGTCAAAGAGGCCGTGGAAATTGGCAAAGGAAATATAATGATACACGTGAATGTCATTATTGTGGTAAGCCTGGACATGTGTAGTCAGAATGTTATAAGAAGCAGGCTGACATGCAAAATGGGAAAGTGCAACAAAACAACTATGCATCCTCAAGCAGAAATAATGAGGATAATGAAAGGTTGTTTGTTATGCAGCATGTTGTGAATGCCATGTCTGAAAATGTTGATGCAGCACAAAAAGATAATGTATGGTATGTGGATTCAGGCGCTTCGAACCACATGACGAGTCATGGGGAGTGGTTCAAGGAGATGAAAAACCCGAAAAGACCAGGTTTTGTGGAAACAGGGGATGACACTGCTCATCGAATTGCCCACGTTGGAGATGTGCCATTGTCTATGCAGGATGGCAAAGTGAAGTACCTTGCAGATGTACTTCATGTACCGAACATAACAAAGAATCTGGTTTCAGTTGGCCAGATGATTGAGCAGGGTTTGCAGGTTCGTTTAACCCTGATGGATGTTATGTTGAAGATTTTAAAGACAAGTGCAGGTTGGTTGCAAAAGGCAACAGAGTGGGCAGAATGTTTACGTTGGATGTAGACATGCCTGAAATGAGTGCTGCGATGTTTGCAAATGGTTCAGGAGTTGTTGCAGACACAGACATATGGCATAAAAGAATTGGACATGTAAATGTGCAGAGATTGAAGTCTATGCAGACAAAAGGAATTGTGACAGGGCTGCCGAAAGTGGAAGGTATGCAGAAAATATGTGAAGCATGCCAATTTGGGAAGCAAACAAAGCATGTGTTTCCACGTAATAGATATGTGAGCAGAAATGCACTAGATGTTGTGCATTCAGATGTATGGGGTCCTACGAAGACCATATCTATGGGAGGCTGTAGGTATTATGTGACTTTCATTGATGACCTCACAAGGAAAGTGTGGGTATATTTCATGAAAGAGAAGAGTGAGGTGTTCACTCACTTTCAGAATTTCAGAGTTTTGGTTGAAAAGCAAATAGGAAAATATGTCAAGTGCCTAAGGTCAGATGGAGGGGGAGAATACTTCTCCAATGAGTTCTCTGAATTTTTGAAGAAGAATGGTATTCGGAGACAGTTTACATGCAGATACACTCCGCAGCAAAATGGAGTTGCTGAGCGAAAAAACAAACACATTGCTGAGATTGCGCGAGCATTGATGGAAGAGAAGAATATGCCGCATTGCTATTGGGTTGAGGCTGTTTCTACAGCAGTATACATCATGAACAGGACTCCAACTGCAGCCATACATGATGTAACTCCAACCAGAGGAGAGGTTTACTGGCAGAAAACCAGATTTGTCTCATCTGAAAGTTTTTGGATGCATTGCATATGTGCATGTGCTAGATGAGCTGAGAACTAAGCTGGATCCGAAAGCTGAAAAATGTGTGTTTATTGGATATTCCCTTGAGCAAAAGGGATACAGGTGTTATAACCCTACTACACGTGAGTTGAGGGTAAGCAGGGATGTTGTTTTTGATGAGATGAGCAGCTGGTATGCTGCTGAAAAAGAAGCTATTGGGGCTGATGTGAGTGGAAGTGTGGTTGCACAGAATGCAGGTCAGCAATCACAGTCTTTGAGTGGACCAGGAGAGTCCTCATCTAGTGGGTATGTTGATAGACCATGGAGTGGCAGGCTGAGTCATAATACCAGCCCTGCAAATGTGATTACTACATCACGTAAAGGAAAAGAGAAAGTGGTTGAGTCCCTTGGTATGCCTGACATTTCTGCAGGGCATTCTCATGTTGATGGAGAGTCTAGTGGCTCAGATATGAGCCTTGATGAGGAGCTTGGGATCCCAGCTATGAGAACACCTGGTGTAAAGAAGGCTATGGAAGCCATGAATGAAAAGCTGCGAAGATCACAGAGAGTGAAGAACCCTGTGCAGAGATTTACATATGATGGTTATGTGGCACATCACTATGCATATATGGCAAAGGTTGTGCAAGTTGTTGAGCCCACATGCATCGATGAGTCTGTTGGAAATGTGTGTTGGGAGAAAGCTATGGATGAGGAGATGGATGCACTATATGGAAATGAAACTTGGGATTTAGTGCAATTGCCTGAAGGCAAGAAAGCCATTGGATGCAAGTGGGTGTACAAAGTTAAACATAACAGTGATGGAAGCATAAACAGGTACAAGGCTAGATTGGTAGCCAAAGGATATGCGCAGACATATGGGATTGATTATGAGGAAACTTTCAGCCCAGTTGCCAAGATGGCAATGGTGAGAGTTGTGATAGCAGTGGCTGCGTCAAAGCAATGGTCTTTACATCATATGGATGTAAAGAATGCATTCTTGCATGGGGATTTGCAAGAAGAGGTTTATATGTTGCAGCCACCTGGTTATGAGGATGTGGGTCACCCCGAGCATGTTTGCAGGTTGAAGAAAGCCTTGTATGGCTTAAAACAAGCACCAAGAGCATGGTCTGACAAGATTTCTGAATATCTTGTCACTATTGGCTTTCATGTAGCCAATGCAGATTTCTCGCTGTATGTGAGACATGGTGATAGAGGTGTTGTGCTTGTTGTCATCTATGTAGATGACTTGATCATTACGGGGGACCATGATGCAGAGATCTTTGATGTAAAGATCTTACTTAGACAGAAGTTTGAAATGAAGGATCTGGGGGAGCTCAGATATTTCTTGGGCATTGAGGTGATTAGGTCACCACATGGTATTGGATTACTGCAGAGACAGTATGGCTTGGACATGTTGTCCAAGTATGGTATGACAGGCTGTAAGCCTATTTCTGTGCCATTGGATCAGAATGGAAAGTTGAGTGCAGATTCAGGAGAGATCTCGGAGGATCCTACTATGTACAGACGCATAGTAGGAAGTTTGATCTACATGACGATCACCAGACGAGATTTGAGCTATGCTGTTGGGTTGGTGAGTCAGTTTATGCAGGTTCCACGGAAACCGCATTTGGATGCAGTGAGACGCATACTGAGGTATGTGAAGTCTACTTTGCATTGTGGACTATTCTATGAGACTGGGACAGAGATATGTGTACATGGGTACACAGATGCTGATTGGGCTGGTAGTATCTCAGATAGAAGATCTACCAGTGGATTCATGTTTTCTTTGGGGAGTGCTGCTGTGACTTGGAGCAGCAAGAAGCAGCCTACGGTTGTTCTATCCAGTACAGAGGCCGAGTATACAGAGGAGCTGCTATGGCAGCATGTGAGGTAGCTTGGTTGAGAAAGCTACTTGCAGATTTGGGTCTATCAGTGGAGAGACAAGTTGTCATTTTCTGTGACAACATTAGCAGTATACAGTTGGCCAGGAACCCAGTCTTTCATGCTCGTACGAAGCACATAGAGGTTTACTACCACTTCGTCAGAGAGAAGGTCTTGGCAGGAGACCTTGATCTTGTTTATGTCAGCACAGAGGATCAGGTAGCTGACATCTTCACCAAAGCATTGGGTACAAAGAAGCTCCGCAGATTCAGGGCTTTCCTTGGTGTACATGAGATGGAGTTGAGCTCGAGGGGGAGTGTTGAGATATCGAGCTCGTCTAGTGAGGCGGTGGCCACTGATGACCCGCCTGGGGGATAGGCCCCACACTTACACCACTGGCATGGTTGGTGAGATCTTGGGTGATATGCAGCCAGTGAAATGACAGGCTGTGTGACAGCCATTCTAGAGACTGGCATAGTTATAGCGCCAGCTCATTTAGTCGGGTTCACACTATAGAGAACCCGTGTATGTATTGGGAGTACCTTTCATATTATGTGTACTCTTATCTTGTATATGGTGTGTTGAGTGTTGAGTAGAGAAGAAGAAAATTTTCATCCTCTCACCTTGTGTGTTCTCTATTAGGGTTTTGTGAGTGTGTGTGTGTGCTTGCAAGAGCTCAAGCTCTCTTTCCCCCTGCATCTTTTCGGATAGAAATGATGGTTATTCTGTCATTGCCTTAGGTACCTTGTTTCATGGCCTATACAAGATGGATGTATTTGAGAAGTTGCAGCATGATACTTGCTCAGTCTCTATGACTCATGCTATGAGTGATGCAGAATTATGGCATGCACGATTTGGCCATCTTGTAAGATTCCTCCCCCAACCCCTCAAGATGTCCAGTTTCTCTCCCTGTAATCAATCCCCTTTTTAGAATAATAACAGATCTTGTTTCTATCTCTGTTTTAGCCTAGAGAGAGAAAATATTCTAGAGAGAGATAATTCAGTTTCTAGATATCTTTGGATGGAAAAATATCCCTTCTTATTAAAATGATTTTCCTTGAAACAGAAATTCAAAAAGAACTTTCCAGTGTGCAATTGGAATAAATTGAAAATAGGTAAAAAGGACCTTAGCCTGAGGGTCCAGATTTTCTAAAAATTTTGGATTAAGATTCCTATGGACCAATAAGATTAATCCAAATGTAGGGAGGAGATAAATTGAAGAATAAAAGAAAAATCTCCCAAAAATGAGTAAATACTCACGTAAGATGAAGAGTTGACTAAGGACAAGGTTTATTAGTTAAAAAAGAAGAGATATTTACAAGAAATGATGCATTTTTGACACCTCAGTCTGGGGAATTCCCCTCATGAAGGAGGCACCTATTTCACATGTGTGGATGAGTTTTAAACTCACAAATAATGAGATATTTTTATCTCTCCTCTCTCCTCTCTCCTGTTTCAACTAGATCCAAAAAGTAAGCTAAACTGACCTAAAAATGGTCAAAAAGTGACCCAAATAATCTGAAAAATTTTAGAAACAGTTTGCTTGGTTAGAGGCTCACTTTTTCCTATAAATAGAAGCCTCCTCCCTTGTAAAAGGTTAATAGTGTTTATGCACTGTTACTCTACTCCTCCCTTGTAAAAGGTTAATAGTGTTTATGCACTGTTACTCTACTCCTCCCCAGAGTCAAATACATTGAATTCACTTGATAATTCAATTGTTTTTCACTAAATCCTCTCCAAAAGAACTGGTGGCCACTCTTACTGCAAACAAGAGTAGAACCCTCAATCCCTCAAGCCAAAGAAAAGCTTACAAACTCCATATAAGCTTAATTCTTACTTATTGTGAATTTTAAATCTATGGTTTTCTTAAATTTTATGATTTGAAAATGTTTGAATTAAAATCTAATGCTATGCCTTGATGGAAAGGCCACCCCCTTCTCTTCTTTACAATTCAGTCCTTTTTAATCCTAGAAAGTTTAATTAAATGATTGATTAAACTCTTTTCATTATTTACTCTCTTAATTTTTAGAAAACGGAGTAGATTAGAGATATTAGAATTCAAATTGGATTAATTCAAGTCATAAATTGAATGTTAAAATTGAGAAATGGTCACCCATACAAAGGAGGTTATGGTAAAATTTTCTTAAATTTTGTGGAACTAAAGTTTATCATTAGGTTATTCTAAAAGAGTAATTCCTTCCGTTTGTGCATTCTAAAAGAATTATTTTTATTTCAAAAGAGTTATTCTCATTAATTTTGATTTTATGCATAGAAAGATGCACAAAGGAATTTATTTTTATTTCAAAAGAGTTATTCTCATTAATTTTGATTTTATGCATAGAAAGATGCATAAAAGAATTTATTTTTATTTCAAAAGAGTTATTCTCATTAATTTTTATTTTATGCATAGAAAGATGCATAAAGGAATTTATTTTTATTTCAAAAGAGTTATTCTCATTAATTTTGATTTTATTCATATAGAAAGGTGCATAAAGGAATTTATTTTTATATCAAAAGCTTTATTCTTATTAAAATTTAATTTATGCATAGAAAGATGCATAAAAGATTTATTTTTGTTCCAAAAGTGTTATTCTCATCAAATTTGATTTTATGCATAGAAAGATGCATAAAAGATTTATTTTTATTCCAAAAGTGTTGATTTCATTAAAATTGATTTTATGCATAGAAAGATGCATAAAGGATTTATTTTTATTTTAAAAGTGTTATTTTCCTTAAAATTGAGTTTATGCATAAATAGATGCAGAAAAGGATTTTGTTAAAAGTGTTATTTCCACTGAAGTTGATTTTATGCACAAAAAGATGCGTAAAGAATCTTTATATCAAAATTTAGAATTCTCTTAAATTCTATGTTTAAACGAATGTGATGAGAATAGATGTGATGAGAATCAGATAGATGTGAATGAATGGATGGATGTGATATGAATAGATGTGAATGAATGGATGGATGTGATATGAATAGAAGTGATGAGAGTGTGATGTGGATAGATGTGATGTGGATCAGATAGATGGAAATGAATAGAAGTGATGAGAGTGTGATGTGGATAGATGTGATGTGAATCAGATAGATGGAAATGAATGGATGGATGGATGTGATGTGAATAGAGGTGATGAGAATGTGAGGTGGATAGATGTGATGAGATGTGATGTGAATCAGATAAATGTGAATGAATGGATGAGATGTGATGTCATGTAAATCAAAATGTAAATGATATGGGATGTGAGTGAATGTATGTGATGATAATGAATGTGAATGTGTATGTGAGGAATGGATGTGAATAAGTATGTGAAGAATGAATGATATGGGATGTGAGTGAATGTATGTGATGATAATGAATGTGAATGTGTATGTGAGGAATGGATGTGAATAAGTATGTGAAAGAATGGATAAGGATGTGTATAAGAAGAATGGATGTGAATGTGTATGTGAAGAATGAATGTGAATGAGCATGTGAAAGAATGGATGTGGATGGATATGAAAGAACGGATATAGATGTGTATGTGAAAGAATGTGATGTGATGTGACATGAATATATGTGGATGTGAAGTGATAGATATGAATGTATGGATAGATATGAGTAGTCGTACATGTGAACGATTGGATGGATGTGGATGAATGAGATGAGATGTGTATGAATGAGATATGATGTGGATAGAAGTGATGTGATATAATGGTGATGAGAATGAATGTAATGGATATGAATGAATGTGATGTGATGGGATGTGAATCGGGATAGATGTGAATGAATGAGATGTGAGGTAAAATTAATGGATGAGTTGTGAGTGAATGCGATGTGGTCTGAAATGGATGAGATGTGATTGAATGCGATGTGGTCTGAAATGGATGAGATGTGATTGAATGCGATGTGAGGTAAAATTAATGGATGAGTTGTGAGTGAATGCGATGTGGTCTGAAATGGATGAGATGTGATTGAATGTGAAATGGATGAGATGTGATTGAATGCGATGTGGTCTGAAATGGATGAGATGTGATTGAATGTGATGTGATGAGATGTAGATATGGGTAGATGCGAGTGGATGAGATCTGATTGAATGTGAAATGGATGAGATGTGATTGAATGTGATGTGATGAGATGTAGATATGGGTAGATGCGAGTGGATGAGATCTGATGAGGATAAATTGAGGAAAGATGTGATGAGATGAAAATGATGTGATTGGATGAGAATAGGAATACTTGTGAAATGGTTGTGGAAGTAAATAATGTGGTTGATGTGGAACAATGTGGAAAGAGGAGAGTTTGTTATAGAAACTATATTTATGACCTGTTTTTTAATGAATCTTTTATGTCAAGAATGCTGGGGAAGCATTTTGACCGTCTTGTGAATGAGGTCGTGGAGACCTAATCTAATAAGTTGCAGCAACAGCTGACGGAGAGTCAATGGAGGAAGTCTCGCGTAGCAAGGTCTGCCGAGGTCTTGACCTCAATTAAAATGGTGAGCTTCTGGTATGGTGGATGAGGGACCAAGGAAGTAGCCTATGAGTGAAGCACTAGGTCACCTCCTGTGAAGGATCCAGAGGGTGCTGACCATACGGTGCTCGAGCTCTGGGTCGTCGATGATACCCACACGTGCATCGTGGAAGATATTGGAACAAGAAGTAAGAGTTATTTTCTGAATTCAGGCATGGATCCGGTTGATTGACCTTGCTAGTCCTCAACGGTTGAGCCCATGGCCCTTTTATATGGATCCGTTGGTTGATCTTTCTGATCTTCAACGGAGTTTCCATTTTGATATGTGAATATATTGCCGATTACTATGAGCTAGGAACTATTGAAAAGGCCCCTGAGTGGACAGGTGGTGAGTGTTCTGGTTGCCAATGATGCCATAGGTACACCGATGAAGGAATGATTGGAAGTAGGGATTTAACCAGAGATTTTTAGGATTAGGATCGGTGACTCAATGGTTTCATTAAATGATTGTTTTTAAAGATAGCTGATTCTATGAAAAAGGCAATTTCATACTGGGTGTGTAAGTGGTGTGACTATTTTTAAGTTTGCATGAATATCCAGTTAGGGGGCATGGAAACTCTTTTCCCTAGTACCCGGGACAAAACCTAACCAAATTCCTAATTGGATCCCATCACTACAGTGGTTGGTGATGGATCCCTAAATTCTGTTACGGTATGATAGATGAAGTAAATCTCGGACAAAAATTATTCTATGGAAAAGAATTAATGGATGTGCCTCTCAATGAGGAAAAAAGCATTGGTCTCTTTGATCCAAGTGTAATGATTTCCCTGATCTGACTATGGGACTTACGGGTTTGATCAGATTAGTTCTGTTAGATAAGGCTTTTGACTATGTTAGATGAAAGTTATCCTGGAGGAATCGCCCGTGCTTTTCAGGCAAGGGAAGTTTTTCCGGGTTCAGTTTTGGAAGAATCGATGGATTAGTCTTTTGTCCAGATATCCGTGGGTGAGGCCCCAAGTGTGGGACCCTGCCCCACGCAAGAAATGCTACTTCCGCTGCTAGCACCCCTGAATTAGTTGCGCGGTGGGGACAGGGATCTTACACATCTGAATTATGGCGGTTTGTTACGCCTTCAAAGGCATGATATGGTGTCTGAGATTCCAACTCTTAAGACTCCTACTAGACATGTATGTGAGGGGTGTATTCCTGGTAAAAGGCATGATATGGTGTCTGAGATTCCAACTCTTAAGACTCCTACTAGACATGTATGTGAGGGGTGTATTCCTGGTAAAATGCATCGGGCATCATTTCCAACAAAGGATGGATCTATGAGAGTTGTTAAGAAATTATAGCTTATACATAGTGATGTATGTGGTCCTATGAGGACACCATATATTGGGAGATATCTCTACTTCATCACTTTTATTGATGATTACTCCAGATATAGATGGGTGTATCCATTAAGGCAGAAGTCAGAGGTTTTTATGTGCTTTAGGCACTTCGTATCCATGGCTGAAAATGCATGTGAATACAAGGTTGGCACCCTTCATTCAGCTCGAGGGGGGGGGGAGTATAGGTCCAAGGAATTTCATGCATATATGGCTGAAAAAGGCATAAGGCATCAATATATAGTGCCATACACACCTCAGTAAAATGGTGTGGCTGAGAGGGAGATGGCATGATGTATGGTGAAAGCCCAAGATTTACCTCATGGTTTTTGGTTAGAGGCAACTATGTGTTAAACAAATGCCCTACCAAGGCCTTGTAGTCTAAAACTCCTTATGAAGCTTAGCCTTCTATGGCTCATTTGTGTGTTTTTGGTTGTCTTTCTTATGCTCTTGTGCCTGAGCGCAACAATGCAGTAAGCTTGATGATAAGATAGTTATATGCATATTTGTGGGATACAGTTCAAAAAGCAACGGATATAGACTCTACCATCTGGCCTCAAAGAGGATTTTGGTAAGTAGAGATGTTGTTTTTGTCCAAAACTTAGTTCAGCCCATGCTTTCATGCAAAACAATAGCAGAATGTATGTTCACAGGACATGTTTGATTTGCTCCTACCTTTGTTTAATGGAGGAAAGCCATATGTAGAGTAGTTAAATGCTCAACCAAGTGCTGAAATTCAGCCTTTGCAGGTGCAAAATCAGCTTGCAAATCAGCCTTTTGATGAGGCAATTATTGAGGATGTAGTGGATGAGGAGAGAGCAGCCATAGAAGAATCTAGGCGTATGCAAAAATGGCTTGTGTAAACATTGAGGGATAGCAAGTTGGCAGCTCCTTTACCTAACAGAACTCGTGCAGGTTCTCATCATAATGATTATTCTCATGTGGATCATGTTCTCATTTCTACTTTATGTAATGAGGAGGAACTTGTTTCCTTTAAGGAAGCACAGGATGATGATCATTGGATGCATGTTACAGAGGATGAGGATAAGTCTATACTCAAGAATAACACCTGGTATTTGACAAATCTACCTCATGGCAAGAATGCCATTGGTACTAAGTGGGTTTACAAGTTAAAATGCAAAGCAGATGGTAGCATTGATCGCTACAAGGCCAGACTTGTCACAAAGGGGTACGCCCAGCAAAAGGGCATTGATTTTATGAGATGAGACCTTTGCACCCACATCTCATATGACTACCATTAGGTGTCTCATTGCTTTGGCAGCACATAATGGGTGGAATGTACATCAGTTGGACATTAAGACTGCATTCTTGAATGGTGATTTACATGAGGAGGTGTATGTATTGTAGCCTCTTGGTTTTAAGTTGAAAAAAGAAGAGTCTAAAGTATGCAAGTTGAAAAAGGCTCTTTATGGCCTTAAGTAGGCTCCTAGAGCATGGTATGAGAAGATTCATGCATACTTGGTTGTAAATGATTTTTGCAACAGTCCAATAGAGAGTACCCTCTATGTGAAGAGGAGTAAGGATATATTTTTGGTCATCGTTCTATATGTTGATTACGTGTTGCTCACACAGGACCCGATATAGATTAGATTTTAGCCTTTAAGGCTGATTTGCAATCATCATTTGAGATGTCAGATTTGGGGTCCTTACATTATTATTTGGGGATTCTTACATTATTATTTGGGGATTCTGTTTATGCAGCGCAATGATGGCATTGTTTTGATGTAGTCTAAATACACCTATGGAGACATGTACTTAACTTAGTCTTCAAGATGTAGGAGACTCTTTTGATGCTAGTTTGTATATCAACAGGCTATAGTGGATCCCTTCTTTATGTATGCAACATGATGCCAGATATACAGTATGTGGTCTCATAGTTGAGAAGATTTATGCCCTAGGTACAAAGCATTGGCAGGCTACTATCAAGCGGGTTTTTCACTATTTGCATGGCACTCAGTACTTTGGATTATTTTATCCAAAGGGGAGTGAGTCACAGCTGCATGCTTTTAGTGATTTAGATTAGGATGGATGTTATGACACATGAGTGTCCACTAGTGGGTTTTTCTTTTGCCTTGGTGATTCATGTATATCATGGATCAACAAGAAGTGGCCTACAGTGGCCACTTCTAGCTGTGAAGCTGAGTACAGGGCAGCTTTTATAGCTACAGAGTTGAGTGTGTGTGGCTTAGACTTATGGTGGCTGATTTGGGTGTTGGACAGTCATCTAGCACTACAATTTTCAGAAAGGGCTTATTCTAAGGAAGATCTTGTAATGGTAGCTATGGTGTTTGCCTCAATAAAATTCAGGTCTTACTTACTTCCTAAGCCTTTTACCATACTGACACATTACTCTTTACTTCCCCATTTGATTCAATCTGATCTTCTATCAAAGAGATTTTCTAAATGGCTGGTTGAGTTGCAAGAGTTCCAATTCATTTGGATAGTGCAGGATAGTACAACGGCTACATTGGTAGATATTTTGACATACAGACAAAATCCTTAGGTATTGAGGAAAGAAATAGTGATGAAGAAGAAGGTACCCAGGTGGAAAGACCTTGAAGTAGATTTGTTGGAATTAGGGTTGCAGGAAAGCACACAAACCTTGGAGAAGAAGAAGCAAGAATGCACACAACACAAAGTGTATTAGATTGTGTCAATGTACAAAAGATAAGTTAGCCCTAGAATGATGGGCGTATATACAAGCCGGGGGAAAAAACCTCCTAAAGAGGGAAAAAGTGCCCCGGCGGTCCTAAGAGTGTTCACACACATCACTGCCTATATATATGGCAACAAATCCCCCCTGGGAGTGATGGTGTGAACGAGAGCTGGCACTCATGTATAGGGGAGTGCCATGCCCGAAGTAGATCAATCCACAAAGGGGAGCAAGCCCAAAGCTTTGCGGAAAGCTTTGAACTTCTCACGAGGAAGCACCTTTGTGAAAAGATCGGCGAGGTTGTCCTGTGTTGGCACATAGGCCAAGCTGATCTCTCCTGCTGAGAGTCTCTACCTGACATAGTGATAATGCACCTCAATGTGCTTTGTGCAAGCATGAAAAACTGGGTTTCTCGCAACTGCCAATGCGCTCTGACTGTCAGTGTAGATAGAGGTGGCCCAACACCCAAATCAGCCATAAGCCGTCTGAGCCACACACACTCAACCGTAGCTGTGAAAGCTGCCCTGTACTCAGCTTCACAACTAGAAGTGGCCACAGTAGGTTGCTTCTTGCTCAACCAAGATATGCATGAGCTACCGAGCATGAAACAAAAACCACTTGTGGACACTCTTGTGTCATAGCAACCAGCCCAATCTGAGTCCGAAAAAGCATGTACATCTTGCGGCAACGATCCCCCCTTGGGATAAAACAACCCAAGATGTATGGTGCCACTCAAGTAGCAAAAGATGCGTTTAACTACCTTCCAATGCTGAGACCCTGGGCTATGCATAAACCTGCTCACCTGTGAGACTGCAAACTGAATGTCCGGCCTCGTAATGCATACATAAATGAGGCAACCAACAGCTGTCTGATAGAGTGTGACATCAAAGTGATCTCCAGCATCATGAAGACTCAACTTCAAACCTGTCTCCATTGGAGTAGCAATAGGCTTGCAGTCTTCAAGGCAAATCTTCATCGCAACAATGTCTCAATATACTTTGTCTGACACAAAGCAATACCTCCATCACACTGCTTAAATTGTATCCCCAAATAATGATGCAAATGTCCCAAATCTGACATCTCAAAAGAGGCATTCAAATCAGCCTTAAAATCAGCAATATGACTCTCATTTGGTCCTATGAGCAGCATGTCATCGACATAGAGAGCAATGATTAGATGTACATCATCCACATGTTTAACATACAAAGTGCTTTCTGTTGGACTATTCTGAAAACCATGTGCAGTCAAATATGCATGTATCTTTTCATACCAAGCTCGTGGAGCTTGCTTTAAACCATATTAAGCCTTTTTCAACCTGCACACTTTGTTTTCCTGCCCTCTTTGAACAAAACCACGAGGCTGCGATACATACACCTCCTCATGCAAATCTCCATTCAAGAACGCAGTCTTTATGTCCAACTGATGTACATTCCAACCATTATGAGCTGCTAATGCACAAATGCTACGAATGGTAGTCATACAACAAGTGGGAGCAAAGGTCTCATCAAAATCAATGCCCTTTTCTTGAGCATAACCCTTTGCAACAAGTCTAGCCTTATAGCGATCAACACTGCCATCTAGCTTTCGTTTCAACTTAAAAACCCACTTACATCCAATGGCCTTTTACCAATAGGCAAATCACACAAAGACCATGTACCATTCTTCATTATAGCATCATATTCACTTTGCATTGCAGCCAACCAATTTTCTGAATTTTGTGCCTCATCAAATAAAAGAGGTTCTTCCTCTTCACACATACTAGACACAGCCAAAGCATAACAATCTGATGTATAAGAGGCATGCTGAAAACCTGAACGAGTACGACTAGTCATAGGTGCATGCTGAAAACCTGAACGAGTACGACTAGTCATAGGTGCATCAATCTTACTATCACGTAAGGTTTGCACCAGCCATTTAGGCATACCTCTAGCCTGCTCATTTTCAGCCCTATCCTCATGAATTACATCCTGTAAATCTGCATCAGAAATAGGCTGATCTATGATGTCGTTTGAAATCTACATAGGCTGAATATTTGCCTCATTAGGACTTACATTTGAATTCCCACCTGTAAAGAGAGGCAACAATGTATCAAATACATCCCGTGAGCTCACACCTGTCTCTTTGGTACATGATAACAAGGGCTGCACAGCATCTTCCACAAAAACAACATCTCGACTAATCAAGATACGCTTTGACTGCGGATGATACAATCTGTAATCCTTGCTTTCAGCACTGTAACCAACAAAAATGCATTTGACAGCCTTATCATCCAATTTTTTGCGTTGTTGCACAGGCACTAAAGCATAGGCCAAGCAACCAAAGACACGCAAGTGACCAATAGAAGGCTTCCTGCCATGCCAAGCTTCATATGGAGTAATAGACTGCAAGGCCTTAGTGGGACACCTGTTAAGTACATATGCAGCACACATGACAGCCTCAAGACAAAATGCATGTGGCAAAGCTTGGCTCTTGACCATACATCGTGCCATCTCCATAAGTGACCTGTTTTTCCTCTCAGCAACACCATTTTGCTGAGGGGTATATGGCACTGTACATTGGTGTTTTATCCCACGACTAGCCAGAAATGCATCAAACTCTTTAGACATGTACTCCCCCCCTCGATCAGTACGGAGGGTGCCCACAGTACAATTGGATACATTTTCAACCATAAGAAAAAACTGTTTGAAGCACAAAAACACTTCGGACTTTGCCTTCAGTGGATAGGCCTTGAGTAATCATCAATGAAAGTCACGAAGTACAAGTGTTTACCAAATGACGGAGTTTGCATAGGCCCACATACATCACTATGTACAAGTTGCAATTTGCGAGTGGCCCGCACAGAACCATCCTTTGGAAACACAGAACGCTGCATTTTGCCCAAAATACAGCCTTCACAAACATGTTTCAATGGTGCCTCAAGAGGGGGCAATGAAGCTGTAAGGTTCCCCCCTTCCAAAAATAGGGGAAACACTTAAGATAGTCCGCTAAGTCTTATCTTGGAGAAAATTTCCTACTCATCGACACCTTGACCATACAGAGATTCAAGGATACGATTCATAGGTAAGACCTAGTTCTATCCCGCAGGGGGAGCGTGGTCTTCTAAAATCAAATCACCCATAGGGTAATTGATCACATAAATTGGGCAACTACAAGACTTGATTTCTAGAGGCAACGCTTTTTTCCTCATCCATGCAAGGCACAGCCGCTGGCCTAGTCTTCTAGAATAGAGTTGCCCGAGAACCTATTTATCTAGCGTAGGGCTTTCACTTAATCTGTTGGAAAGCTACCCGACTAATCGGGTCCACCCGTCCGTAGGATGGTGCCGTCGGGGCATTCCATCCTCCCACTTTCCACCCTACTCACGCGTCAATTTGTTTTCTAATTAATCCTACCACACTATTTGACATATATAAACATGTTCCTTAATTAAGGCCCTTTTCACAAGGTTTGTTAAAACAGCCTTTTTACACAATACAATCATACCAAAGACAAGATTTATAAAAACAAAGTTTAAACATGAATCAATTTCATACAAGCCAAACTGGTTCTCTTATTCTTTTCCTTTATACCGTCGATGATCTAGAATTCGGCCTTCCATCCTCCACATGCTGGGCAAAACCCTACGGGACCATACACCTCATCGTCGGCCGCTAGCGAGGACTCAAGCCGGCCTGTCGCCCTCTCAGGCTCCATCGCTCGATCCTCCCGCCCCTCAGAGGGATGTCTGCGCACTAGGGTGGGCTAATTCACCGCACTAGCCTGGGCCCTCAGAACTAGGCAGCATCATAATCACTCGCCTCAATCGGCAAACCACATTCTCCCAATGGTATGAGGGATACCATGGGCCAACTCCGGGCCTTACTAACGTCTCCACCGTCCGGCTACACAAGCACAAGAACGGGGCAGCGTCTAGGCAGGGAGAAGTTATACCTGTACCTTAATTTAACCAAGATAACAATCCATTTACTCACTAAATCATAGAACTAGAATCCATGTCACCTTCTTTAAGAAAACAATCTTTTTCACAAAGATTTTAGCATTTCAACTCGAGATTGCGATAAGGCATTCTTTATTAAGGCATATGCTATTGCTTAAAAGAATACAAACTTTAAATGGTAAATCAATCAAATAGATCACTGTAACAATCAATAGAGAAGCCGGGGCCATACCTCAACCCCTAAGAATGATATGTAAATGAAAAACAAAATATGTATATACCTTATAGAAATTTGTCGTTTATCGTTGTCCTTGCTTGTTAACAAGAGCTTTAGAACTTGACATATGAGAATAGAGTCTTCTAATACCTTGTCCTTTGATTGAAATCATCCAATAATCTCCAAGCTTTATCTCCTCTTACTCATACTGTGATTCTTCTCTCTTTTTAAGATCTATGGCAAAATAGCCTTCTTCTCTTACAGGGCTACGGGATACTATTCTTTCTCTAAAAGAAAAGCTATGGAGTTTTGGTCTCTTCCTCCGAAAGACCATAGAAATCTAAGCTTATTATCTGAGATATTAGATAAGAATGAAGGGATATATGCATCTCAAACTCTAGGATTACCTTGAGACTACTTACTGCCTTCTCACAGTTTTCTGTGTGTAGAGATCCTGACAGAAACAGCAAATTGTTTCGGCCATAACTCTCTGATAAAAACTCAGAATATGGCCATGTAACCACTCAAAAGAACGGGAAGGCATCTGGTCTACAAGCCAGCGTAGGCAGAATAGGCAAAAACGTCCGTATATGGCCACAAACGCGCCATCTTTGGAAACACGTTTTTTCACATTTTTAGTATGCATGGACTCTAAATGTGTAAAAGTACTCTAAATATGACCTCTTATCACCTAAAATTGAAATTCTATTTTTGGGGATACTTATACTTAATAGAACTATTCTTATGTTCTTATTTCTTTTAGGATTTTTGGAGCTAATAATTTTTTTCTAACACTTTTCTAATGTTTCTAGCCTTATTGTCTCACTCTTTCTAATTACACTCTCTTTTCTTATTGAAATCTATATTAAAAGAGACACATACATACATGGCTTGGGAGGGACCTTACAGAAGCAACCATATCAAATTTCTGCAAACGCAGCAAACTAGCAAAGTTCAGATGACCAAAATGAGCATGCCATAGTTTTGCATCTGAAACTGTCTTTTCATCACAAACTGCATTTGCTGAATCTTCCACACACTTGTCATAAGAATTGAGCCTATACATCCCACGAAACAAGGTACCAGATACAATAATCGTATCACCAAAAGTCAAATCATGAACAGTACATCTGTCATCCACAAATTTGACTACAAGTCCAAGTCTAGCAAGCGCAGAGACAGACAATAGATTCTTCTTTATCCCTGGCACATACAAAGCATCTGAAAGTGTGAAAGCGCTGCCATTTGCAGCAGTGAGCATAATTTTACCAATGCCCTTCACTGGGTAAGAAGCATTATTGGCACATGTGACAGTATTCCCATTAGGGACAGCCTCAAGAGAAGTGAACATATCACGATGCGAGGTAATGTGCTTTGTAGCACCACTGTCAAAATACCATACATGAGAGTCAACAGAAACTGCCAAACATGCATCATGTACAGATGGGTCATACTGGCAATACACGCTAAACGCCCATTCTGTATCCTGCACAACATTTGCAGAATCTGCATTTGTAGAAGCATTATTGGCACATGTGACAGTATTCCCATTAGGGACAGCCTCAAGAGAAGTGAACATATCACGATGCGAGGTAATGTGCTTTGTAGCACCACTGTCAAAATACCATACATGAGAGTCAACAGAAACTGCCAAACATGCATCATGTACAGATGGGTCATACTGGCAATACACGCTAAACGCCCATTCTGTATCCTGCACAACATTTGCAGAATCTGCATTTGTAGAAGCATCCGCTATTGTGGCTGCATTTGACTCTTTCTTCTTTGCCTCTTTAGCCTTTAGCTTAGGGCAATTCTTAATGACATGATCATTTGCCTTACAATAGTTGCACCTGGTCTTTTTCTTGCCTTTATCAAGAGCCTTCTCAAACTTATTGTTGCTACCTGTGGAAGGAGAAGAACTTGCAGACCTACTAATAGGAGAAGAAACACTGGAAGGGGCTGCCTTACCACTTCTTCTCTGCTGCTGGGCAGCAATAAATGCTTGATCAACTGCACGCTGCCTGGCCCTGTTTTGCCTGGACTGCGCTTCTTGCAAGAGTTTGTTGACTAAAGTATCATACTTGACAACATCAGGTCTGTCCTCATTAAGAAGTCTCCACGTGGAAGTAAAAGTCTGATATGTCTCAGGTAAAGCATCAAGAACAGTCTGTACAAGAGAATGATCAGGAATAATCTCACCTGCAGAAATCAACTGTTCTTTGAGATCTTTAATCTCAGCAAGAAAAACATTCATGTCATCATCTTCTTGCATAATCTTCAATTCTAGCTCTTTACGCAGGTAAGCGATTTTTGCCTCGTTACGACCTACATACAAACCAGCTAGAATATCCCAAGCCTGTTTTGCTGTTTTAGCTGAACGAATATGTGGGGTGATGTTACGTTTGACAGAAAGTGCAATCAAGGTATGAGCCTGCGCATCTTTACCATCCCAACGAGCTTGTTCAGCAGTGGGTAAAACAGCAGCAACAGTAGAGCTGCTAGAACCTGCAACATCCTCAACAGATCCTACATCCACAGAACTTGGACGTACATCCATACCCTGCACAATGTTCCACACTCCTTTTGCAACCAAAACATGCTGCATCATGTATGCCCAAAGTGGGTAGTTGCTGTCTCCATCCAGTTTGTCTTCAGCAAACAACATGCGAAATACATCATTGCTGTTATCAGCCATGGCCACTGACTGAAACTGATGTAAAAGCTACCTGTAATGAAGAAAAGACTGAACAGAAGACAACTTGTGCTATGTAGCATGGTCCACAATAGAACACGTATGCCTGTTTTGCAGAAAACTGCACTGTCGAAATTTCTGCAGAAAATGACGAAAACACCTGTGCAGAACTTGAAAACACCTGTGCAGAACTTGAAATGCAAAAACGGAGCCCGAAACGACCTCAGATGCAAATTCTGAGAACGCTAAGCCCTATGGGCTTATTTGCAGAGTATAGGGATCTGCAAGCGCTCGTGAAAACTCACCTCAATCGGAGAACGTGAGTCGGAGGGTGCTGGCGGCGTAGCCCTGGGAGCCGATGCCTGCTCTGATACCAATTGTTGGAATTAGGGTTGCAGGATTGTTTGCACACAAGTCTCGCACCTTCAAGTTTATCTAGAAAACATAAATATGGTTTCATAAGGAGGGCTTTGCAGTACAGTATGGTTAATGATCAATTATACATTAAGGACAAGGATTTGGTTTTGAGAAGGGTCCCAACTAGAGAAGAGATATTTGCCATAATGGATTCATGTCATGAAGGGGTTTGTGGAGGGAACTTTTCCCTAAAGTTAACTCTAATAAAGATTCTTAGTGCAGGTTATGTGTGGCCCAATTTGAAGAAGGATGTCAACCATTGGTGTAGAAGCTATGACCCATGTCAGAAACATGGAAGGAGATTGTTGCGTCATGAGTTGAGGAAAACCATTATTTCATATGGAGCTTTTGAGAAATGGGGTTTAGATGAAATTTCTGTTTACCCACAACTACTAGGGGTAGGACCAACATCTTAACTGGAGTGGATTATTTAACTAGGTGGGTTGAGGCTAGATGTGTAAAAAGAATTACTAATAAGGAAGTGGCTAGGTTTGTCTTTGAGGATATCTGTGCAAGATTTGGTATTCCCTTGGAGTTGTTGACAAATCAAGGACCTAGTTTCAAAAGCCAGATTGTAGAAGAGATTATCCATATATTGCACATTACACATAGGTTTTCAACCCCTTATTATCCACCACATTGTAATGGGCTAATTTAAAGGTTCAATGGGGACTTGTGTACCATGTTAACCAAACGTCTGGAAGAACATCCCAAACAATGGGACTTACATGTATCTTTAGCTCTCTAGGCCTAAGGACAATTGTAAGAACAATTACATAATTTTCACCATACCACCTAGTTTTTGGGAAGGAAGCCCTAATGCCCATTGAAGTGGAAATCCCTAGTTTGCAATTTCTATTAAAACATCAGGAGAAAGGCATAGATGAATATAAAGAGAGGTTGTTGGATCTTCAGAAGTTGCAAACTGGCTAGGGAAGAAGCTCTAGACCACTACATTCAATTGACAAATAGGAGGGTTGAGCTATTTAATGAGATAGTGAAGGTTAAAGGCTTTAAGGAGGGTGATTTGGTGCTTAGATACAACAACAAATTGGATAACACTTTCTAGACAAAATTCTAAATCAAGTGGGAAGGTCCTTTCAAAGTTGTGCACATTTATGAGAATGGAACTTACCAGTTGTGGCAGATTTGGATGATCAACTCCATTAAAATCGAGTAAATTGCTACAGATTAAAGCCATATTGGTGCAAAGTCATGACAATCCAGAAATATTTAGAGACAATAGATGAAGACTTACTTGATGAGGATGAAGCCACAGACAAGCATCAAGAAGGTTGTTGGGAGTTGGATGTATTGTTTTATTGAGGTGTTTTGTTGAGGAGTGCTTCAAAGAGTCCATAACAAGTGATTGAGCATAAATGCTCAACCATGGATGGTTTGGCAGAAGATGATAGGTTTTTTTACGGCCAAGAGAATATGCTCCATGAAAATTCTCACCCCAACCCCAAGGGAAGAAAATAATACATTGGGAATGATTAGGGGCCTTAGATAAACATAGGATCTTGCATGGGTAGCTACGGTAATGTGTTGTAATCAACTACTGTAGAACGGTTGCATGGTGGTTAGCTGATAGGATTGGGTAGAGTAGGTGAGAATATGCATGGAGATAGAGTAGAGATGCGCACAAAGAAGAAGGGGGTGTAAGAAAGTCTGGAATTGAGAGAGAGAGAGAGAGAGGGAGAGAGAGAGAGAGAGAGAGAGAGAGAGAGAGAGAGAGAGAGAAATGTAGAGAGAATTGTGGAAGCTTTTGTGTGTTGATGAAGAAGTTCTTGCTGTGCTGAGGGAGCTAGTGTTTGGATGTGAAGATTTCATAGAAGCTGGTTGGTTATCTAAGGGCAAATTCAAAAAGAACTTTCCAATGTGCATTTGGAATTAATTAAAAATGTGTGTAAAGGACCTTAGCCTAAGGGTCAAGATTTTGAGAAATTTCTGATTAAGGTTCCCATGGGTCAACAGGATTAATCTAAGTGTGGGGAGGAGATAAATCCAATGAATAAAAGAAAATACCCAAAAATGAGTAAATGCCCACATAAGATGAAGAGTTGACTGAGTACCAGGTTTATTAGTTAAAAACTATGAGATATTTTGGTATAATGATACATTTTTGACACCTTGGTAAAGGAGAGGGGGTACTTCAAGGAGGCACCTATTTCACACATGTGGTGGTACTTCAAGGAGGCGCCTATTTCACACATGTGGTGGAGTTTTTAATTCAATAAATTTGTGATATTTTTATCTGTGGAGTGAAGCGCTAGATGACTTGCGAAGGATCCTAGAGAGTGCTGACCATACGATGCTCGGACTCTGGGTCACCAAAGATACTCATGCGTGCATCGAGGAAGATATTGGAACAAGGAGTAAGAGTTGTTTTTTGAATTTGGGCATGGATATGGTTGATTGACCTTGCTGGTCCTAAACGAATGAGTCCATGGCTCTTTTATATGGATCTATTGGTTGATCTTGCTAATCTTCAACAGAGAGTCCATTTGGATTTTTATAAGTGAATATATTGCCAGGTACTATGAGCTAGGAACTATCGAAAAGGACCTTGAGTGGACAGGTGGTGAGCGTTCTCATTGCCAATGATGCCATAGGTACACCAATGAAGGAATGATTGGAAATTAGAATTCAACCAGATATTTTGGAGGATTATGATCAGTGATACTATGGTTTCATTAAAAGATTATTTTAAAGTCAAATGAATTTGTGAAACATGCAATTTCATATTGGGTGTGTAAGTGGTGTGACTATCTTGAAATTTGCATGAAACACCGGCTAAAGAGCCTGGGAACTCTTTTCAATGGTACCCAGGATAAAACCTAACCAAATTCCTAATTGGATCCCATCACTACAGTGGCTGGGTAGTTGGCTAACCCATGGGACTGGATGGGGTTAGGCTGGACTGATGGATCTCTAAAATGAGACTCAATTCTGTTATGGTATGATAGATGAAGTAAATCCCGGACAGTCCTTGTTCTATGAAAAAGAATGAACGACTGTGCCTCTCGATGAGGAAAAAAGTGTTGGTCTCTATGATCCAATTGCAAGTCTTTTCCTTGATCTGACCATGACTTACGAGTTCGGTCGGATCAGTTTGGTTAGTGATGACCTTGACTACGTTAGAATAAAAATATCCTGGAGGAATCGCCCGTGCTTTCTGGGCGAGGGAAGTTTTTTCGGGTTCAATTTTGGAAGAACCGAGGGATTAGACTCAAGACCAGATATCTGTGGGGGCGAGGCCCCAAGTGAGGGACTCTGCCTTGCGTAAGAAGTGCTACTTCCACTGATAGCACCCCCGAATTCATTGCATGGAGGGGGCAGGGATCTTTCAGCTAGTATCAGAGCAAATTGGCTAAAGTAGGTCAACCGAGAAGACAGAAATGTCAAAAATTTATGAAGTACCAGTAAAAGATTATAATTGTGTGGTGATGAAATTCATACAAATTAATATTCAGAATGAAGATTCATAAATAGAAAATTGGGTCTTCAGATGGAAGTACCGCAATTGTATGCAGTCCGTGACTTGCTTGAGGCCTAGACATGATGGTATTTATAATTCCAAGGACTGTGACTACCCGTATATACCGAGGGTATAACTGCAGCTCTTTATCGGCAGTATATATGGGTAAATCTAAGACCTTGAAATTATAAGCAAAAATGCTATCTAGATGATGAATTCAAATTCTAGTTGATATGATTTTAGAATTCTGGTTGAGAATTGATGAGTTGATTTGGATTCTGATTGAAAGATTACGATTCCTAAATTTTGGTTGAAAGAAGATAAGTTGAACAAAGCCACAATGAGGATGAATGGGACGAGTCCCTCTGATGATGTTAGTAACTGGAATGGTGATAATGACGCAAATCACTACGAGATTAGTAGATTGTGCTGACAAATTGCTACTGTTTGACCTTTGACCCAATGGATCTAATGGATTGCTGACCCAAATTGCTGCTGTTTGACCTTTGACCCAATGGATCTAATTAAGGGATGACAAATTGAGAACCTGCATGACTGAAATTCCTGTGGAGGCAAAGAATTTTCGATCTAATGGACCAGTATTGTGTTAAGGATATGAATGGTATGATCTGAATGAATATTTATCTGATAATGAGTTCTATATAAGGAATCTTTATCCCATGATTCTGTTGGGGTGACCAGACTATAAGGAACCCGAGAATCAGTTGGATCTTAAGGGAAAGAGTTGTCCTCCAGTTGCGAGATGAGGACATCTCACGTTTTTTAAGTGGGGTAGGATGTAAGATTCCTCCCTCCAGCTTTTGAGGTGTAAAGGAGTAAGAACTTCCCCTTCTAATCTTGAAATTATTCCCCTCTCTGAAATAAAAGAAAGATCTTATTTTACCTTGTTTTGACTTTGAGAGAGAAAATGACTAGAGAGAGGTAATCCAAAATTGAGATATTTTTGGATATAAAAAATCCTCCTAGTGTCTAAAATGGTTTCCCCTGAAACAGAAATTCAAAAAGAACTTTCCAATGTGCATTTGTAATTAATTGAAAATGTGTATAAAGGACCTTAGCAGCCTAAGGGTCAAGATTTTGAGAAATTTTTGGATTATGGTCCAATTAAGTTCCCATGGGTCAATAGAATTAATCTAAGTGTGGAGAGGAGATAAATCTAATGAATAAAAGAAAATTTTTGGATTATGGTCCAATTAAGTTCCCATAGGTCAATAGAATTAATCTAAGTGTGGAGAGGAGATAAATCTAATGAATAAAAGAAAATACCCAAAAATGAGTAAATGCCCATATAAGATGAAGAGTTGACTGAGTACAAGGTTTATTAGTTAAAAACTATGAGATATTACTAAAAAAATGAGATATTTTGGTATAATGATACATTTTTGACACCTTGGTAAGGAGAGGGGGGTACTTCAAGGAGGCACCTATTTCACACATGTGGTGGAGTTTTTAATTCAATAAACTTGTGATATTTTTATCTCTCCTCTCTCCTGGATCAACAAACCAAATCAAAAGGGAGCCAAACTAGGTCCAAATCTTGTCCAAATTCAACCAAACTGAACTTGGAAAATTCTAGAACCTAGTTAGACTTGGTTAGAGGCCTCCCTCACCTATAAATAGATCCTTATTCTTTTGTCAAAAAAATATGTGAACTATACCATGCCAGTATTACATTAAAATAATGATATTTTTTACTATCCCTCAAAAATCTCTACTTTTGGAGAGAGTGGAGCCTCTCTCTCTCTCTCTCTCCAACCATGCTTGGGCTTTCCTTTCAACACGCTAACCAATTAATTGGTTGGGGGCTTCTTTGAAGATAGAGAAGCAAGCAAAAACAAGAGGTAAAGTGTAATTTTATGGTTTTTCTCTACTATTCTCAATGTTTTCACTTCTCAATCCCTCTCAAGCTTGAGAAGTTTCTAAATTAAGTGTTTATAATGCAAATTAAGCTTTTCTTAAGAGTTGTAACGAATAATTAAGAAAAGTTTACATTTATGCTTAATTAGGATGCTTTTTATGTTTCTCTCTCTCTCCCCCAAAGAATGGTCATTCCTATGACCAATTCTCTATTCAAATGATGCTTCTCATGGAGAAATTCTCAATTCACAAACCAAACTCTAGGCTTGTAAAGCTAGAGGTTAAGAAAATGGTTTCTTATACTTATATGCTAGTAAATTATGGTAATATTATGAGTTAAATCCATAAATTGGATTTAAGGTTAAAAGATAGTTATGCTATCATAATTACATTACTAAGTCTTATTCTTTTTAAAAATATTAAAAATTATCAATAATAGTAGCAGAGCTAAGGCAAAATTAATACATAATTCATTCTTATGCATAACATAAAAAGAGGACTTCCTACCATATTGTAGGATTGAATATCCTAGGCTAAAAGAATGATTTTCATCACATTCAATGGAAAATTAATTTTTAAGATTTATGTATAATTAAATAATTAAAAAAAGAGAAAATTATGGTAATTTTATTTAAATGATAAAAGAGGAATTTCCATGACATTTGGAATTCAATCATTTAAATTGGAAGAGTGAAATTCTTAGCATATTGGAGTTAATGGATATTTTATTTAAATTTAAAGAAAAATTTTAGATAAATTTATTTTATGTATGCGAAATATTTAAATGATAAAAGATGAATTTCCATGACATTTGGGATTCAATAATTTAAATGAAAAAAGTGAAATTCTTAGCATATTGAATTAATAGATATTTTTATTAAAATTCAAAGAGAAATTTTAAATAAATTTATTTTATGTATGAGAAATATTTAAATGATAAAAGAGGAATTCCCATGACATTTGGAATTCAATCATTTAAATAGTAAAAGTGAAATTCTTAGCATATTGGAATTAATGGTTGGATATTTTATTTTAGATAAAATTATTTTATGCATGAGAAATATTTAAGTGATAAAAGAGGAATTCCCATGACCTTTGAAATTCAATCATTTAAATAGTAAAAGTGAAATTCTTGGCATATTGATCTAATGGATATTTTATTTAAATGATAAAATTATTTTATGCATGAGAAATATTTAAATTATAAAAGAGGAATTCCCATGATCTTTGGAATTCAATCATTTAAATAGTAAAAAAGAAATTCTTGGCATATTGAATTAATGGATATTTTTATTAAAGAAAAGAGAAATTTTAGATAAATTTATTTGATGATAAAAGAGGAATTTCCATTACATTTGGAATTCAAGTAATTAAATGTAAAAAGAGGAATTCCCATGATATTTGAGATCCAAGAAATTAAATGGGGATCAAAAGTGAAAATATGGGTAGAATTGATTTTTGTAAATTCCATGAATTCTTTTATTCAAAAGAGGAATATTGAATATAATTCATTTGAGAAATTGAGAAAGAATATGGAAATAGTCGTTGAGAAAAAGAACCTTTATCTAGGCCAAGCAATTGGTAAAAATTTAAAAAAAGCCCCATTATCGGTATCGAAGTAGGAAAAGCTACTACATAGGAATAGGATGTGAAGGGATGTGATAAGATGTAAATGGGATGTGAATGGATGTGATAAGATATAAATGGGATGTGATAGGATGTGAATAGATGTGATAAGATGTAAATGGGATGCGAGATAGGATGTGAATGGATGTGATAAGATGTGAATGGGATGTGACAGGATGTGGTGTGATGAAAATGAATGCGGATAAGATATGAAGTAAATGGATGTGGATGTGAATGATGAGATAAAAGGATATGTAAAAGGGTGAGATGGGAAGTAAATGGATGTGGATGTGTATGTGTATGTGAAGTAAATGGATGTGGATGTGTATGTGAAAGAATGTGAAGTAAATGGATGTGGATGTGTATGTGAAAGAATGTGAAATAAATGGATGTGGATGTGTATGTGAAATAATGTGAAGTAAATGGATGTGGATGTGTATGTGAAAGCATGTGAAGTAAATAGATGTGGATGTGTATGTGAAAGAATGTGATGTAAATGGATGTGGATGTGTATGTGAAAGAATGTGATGTAAAGGGAAGTGGATGTGAATGTGATGTGGATGTGGATGAGATGTGGATGTGAATGTGATGTGGATGGATGTGGATGTGTATGTGAAAGAATGTGATGTAAATGGATGTGGATGTGTATGTGAAAGAATGTGATGTAAAGGGAAGTGGATGTGAATGTGATGTGGATGTGGATGAGATGTGGATGTGAATGTGATGTGGATGTGGATGAGATGTGATGTGATGTAAAGAGATGTGGATGAAATGTGACGTGATGTGAATATATGTGGATGTGAAGTGATAGATATAAATGTATGGATAGATGTGGATAGTCGTGCATGTGAATGATTGGATGGATGTGGATGAATGAGATGGGATGTGTATGAATGAGATATGATGTGGATGTGATGATGTAATGTGGATAGAATGTATGTGATGGAATGGGGATACAATGAATGTGATGAATGTGATGAATGTGAATGAATGTGATGAATGTGAATGAATGTGATGAGTGTGAATGGATGTGATATGATGTGAGTCGGGATAAGTGTGAATGGGTGAGATGTGATGTGAAATGGATGTGATCTGATATGATGTAAATTGGGATAGATGCGAATGGATGATATGTAATGTGAATGGATGTGATGTGAATCGGGATAGATATGAATGAATGAGATGTGATGTGAAATGGATGTGATATAAATCAGGATAGATGTGAATAGAAGAGATGTGATGTGAATGAATGTGATGTGAATGAATGTGAAGAGATGTGATGTGAATGGATGAGATGTGAATGAATGTGATGTGATGAGATGTGGATATGGGTAGATGCGAGTGGATGAGATGTGATGAGCATAAATGTGGAAAGATGTGATGATATGGGTAGATGCGAGTGGATGAGATGTGATGAGCATAAATGTGGAAAGATGTGATGAGATGGAGAATGACGTGATGGATGAGAATGGATGAAGGACGATCCGAAAACATATGATTGGACTTGGATTAAGTAATGTGGATTGATGTGAAACAATGTGGAAAGACGAGAGTTTGTTATAGAAACTGTATTTATGACCTATTTTTAAATGATTCAAGAATGCTGGGGAAAATTTTTGACCATCTTGTGAATGAGGTCTTGGAGACCTAAGTGATAAAGTTGCAACAGCGAGCGACGGAGAGTCAATGGAGGACGTCTCGCGTAACAAGGTCAGCCGAGGTCTTGATCAAGCTCGGTTCGATTTAAATGGTGAGCTTCCGGTACGGTGGATAAGGCACCAAGGAAGCGGCCTATGAGTGAAGCGCTAGGTGACCTGCGAAGGATCCTAGAGGGTGTTGACCATACAGTGCTCGGGCTCTGGGTCACCGAAGATACCCACGCGTGCATCAAGGAAGATATTGGAAGAAGGAGTAAGAGTTGTTTTCTGAATTCGGGCATGGATCTGGTTGATTGACCATGCTGGTCCTAAACGGATGAGTCCATGGCTCTTTTATATGGATCTATTGGTTGATCTTGCTGATCTCTAATGGAGAGTCCATTTGGATTTTTATAAGTGAATATATTATCGGGTACTATGAGCTAGGAACTATCGAAAAGGCCCCTAACTGGACAGGTGGTGAGCGTTCTGGTTGCCAATGATGCCATAGGTACACCGATGAAGGAATGATTGGAAATTAGAATTCAACTGGATATTTTCAAGGATTATGATCAGTGATACTATGGTTTCATTAAAATATTATTTTAAAGTCAGCTGAATCTGTGAAACATGCAATTTCATATTAGGTGTGTAAGTGGCGTGACTATCTTGAAGTTTGCATGAAGCGTCGGTTAGGGGGCCTGGGAACTCTTTTCCCTGGTACTCGAGACAAAACCTAACCAAATTCCTAATTGGATCCCATCACTACAGTGGTTGGGCGGTTGGCTAACCCATGGGACTGGCTGGACTGATGGATCCCTAAAATGAGACTCAATTCTGTTATGGTACGATAGATGAAGTAAATCTCGGACAGTCCTTGTTCTATGGAAAAGAATCAACGGCTGTGCCTCGATGAGGAAAAAAGTGTTGGTATCTATGATCCAAGTGTTGGTATCTATGATCCAAGTGCAAGTCTTTTCCTTGATTTGATCATGTGACTTACGAGCTTGGTCAGATCAGTTTGGTTAGTGATGACCTTGACTACGTTAGAATAAAACTATCCTGGAGGAATCGTGTGAGATCCCTGTGCCCACCGAGCAACGGATTCGGGGTACTAGCAGCGGAAGTAGCACTTCTCGTGCGGGACAGGGGTCCCACATTCGGGGCCTCACCCACGGATATCCGGATAAGAGACTAATCCATCGGTTGTTCCAAAACCGCGAACCCGAAAAAACTTTCTTTACCGGAAAGCACGGGCGATTCCACCAGGATAACTTTTTACTCTAACGTAGTCAAGATCATTTCTGATCAAGATGATGCAATTGCATCTTCAAGATACTTGATCAGATCAAGGAAGAAACTTGCACTTGGATCATTGGGATCAACGCTTTTTTCCCTATTCAAGAGGCACAGCCGTTGATTCCTATCCATAGAACAATTACTGTCCGGGATTTACTTTATCTATCGTAATAATAAAATTTGAGTCTCGATATACGGATCCATCAGTCCAGCCTAACCCCATCCGATCCCATGGGTTAGCCAACCGCCCAACCACTGTAGTGATGGGATCCAATTTAGAATTTGGTTAGGTTTTGTCCCGGGTACCAAGGAAAAGAGTTCTAAGGCCCCCTAGCCGGAAGTTCATGCAAACATAAAACTAGCCACACCACTTACACACCCAATATGAAATTGCCTTTTTCTTAGCAATCCTCTAATGAAACCATAGTATCACTGATCACAATCTTCCAATTTATCTGGTTGATTCAATTTCCCATCATTCCTTCATCAGAGTATCTATGGCATCATTGGCAACTAGAACGCTCACCACCTGTCCACTCACAGGGGTCTTTTCAATAGTTCCTAGCCCATAATACTCGGCAATATAATCACTTATCAAGATGGACTCTCGTTGAAGATCAGCAAGATCAACCAACAGATCCATATAAAGAGCCATGGACTCATCCATTGAAGACCAGCAAGGTCAATCAACCAAATCCATGCCCGGTTTCAGAAAACAACTCTTACTCCTTATTCCAATATCTTCCTCGACGCACGCGTGGGTATCCTGGGCAACCCAGAGCCCGAGCACCGTATGGTCAGCACCCTCTAGGATCCTTCGCAGGTGACCTAGCGCTTCACTCATAGGCCGCTTCCTTGGCCCCTCATCCACCGTACCGGAAGCTCACCATTTTAATCGTACCGAGGCTAGTCAAGACCTCGGCCGACCTTGCTATGTGAGACGTCCTCCATTGACTCTCCATCTCAACAGTTGCAACTTTATCAGTTAGGTCTCCACGACCTTGATCACAAGACGGTCAAAATGCTTTCCCAATATTCTTGACATAAAACAGTCATTTACAAATAGTCACAAAATACAGTTTCTATATCGAACTCCATCTTTCCACATTATCCCTCCTCAATCCACATTATCCCTCCTCAATCCACATTACTTATTCCACATTCCCTTCATATGTACTCATTCTCATCCATTCATTCATATCAACGACACATTATTTCCCATACACATTCACCTTCATTATTCTTCATACCCATCCATGCATACATCCATTTTCACATTCTTACTCATACATCCACATCCACATACATACATCCATACATACACATCCACATGCATACATACACATCCACATGCATACATCCACATCTACATGCATACATCCATACATACACATCCATATGCATACATCCACATCCTCATTCGTACATCTATATCTACATGCACATTCATGTATCTTCATCCATACATCCTCATTTACATGCACATTCACATCCATACATACATCTATTTTTTTCCTTCCCATTCATATAGCCCCATACGCCTTCACATCTATTCTTTTACATCACATCCATTTTCACCTTATGACAACCCATATACATCTTATCTCATCACATACACTTCTTATCTCATTCCATACACATCTTATCACATCTTAACTCATCTTATCATATCCTAACTCATCTCATATACATCTTATCTCATCTTATCACATCTCATACACTTCTTATCACATCTTAACTCACCTTATCACATCTCATACACCTCTTATCACATCCTAACTCCTCTTATCACATCCTAACTCATCTCATATGCATCTTATCTCATCTTATCACATCTCATACACCTCTTATCATATCTCATACACCTCTTATCACATCTTAACTCATCTTATCACATCTCATACACCTCTTATCACATCTCATACACCTCTTATCACATCCTAACTCCTCTTATCACATCCTAACTCATCTCATATGCATCTTATCTCATCTTATCACATCTCATACACCTCTTATCACATCTCATACACCTCTTATCACATCTTAACTCATCTTATCACATCCTAACTCATCTCATATGCATCTTATCTCATCTTATCACATCTCATACACCTCTTATCACATCTCATACACCTCTTATCACATCTTAACTCATCTTATCACATCCTAACTCATCCTTTATACATACCTCTATGCAAGAATTTCAATTGTGATAAAAGTAACACTTTTACAATAAAATAATTATTTTTTTCTAAAATATTTTTATAATAAAATAATAATTTATTTATTTAT
This sequence comes from Cibotium barometz, assembly GCF_041138505.1. NCBI lineage: Eukaryota > Viridiplantae > Streptophyta > Polypodiopsida > Cyatheales > Cibotiaceae > Cibotium > Cibotium barometz. The sequence continues at coordinate 40,668,095 of NC_141058.1, forward strand.
TTTCATTTCTATGCACGAAATTCAATATGATGAAAATAACTTTTTATAATAAAATAATCATTTTTTTTTCTTTATAGTTTTATAATAAAATAATAAAATAATCATCTTTTATGCATACCTCTATGTATGAAATTCAATTATGTTAAAAGTAACACTTTTATAATAAAATATTTATCTTTTATGCATACCTCTATGCATGAAATTCAATTATGTTAAAAGTAACACTTTTATAATAAAATATTTATCTTTTATGCATACCTCTATGCATGAAATTCAATTATGTTAAAAGTAACACTTTTATAATAAAATATTTATCTTTTATGCATACCTCTATGCATGAAAATAAAAATGATAAAAGTAACACTTTTGATATAAAAATTTATCCATTATGCATACTTCTATACATAAAATAAAAATAATAAAAGTAATACTTTTGATATAAAATTTTATCCTTTATGCATAATATAAAAATTTAATTTTCTCATGATTCTAATGAATTTCTTTCAATTAATCTAGGATGATAATTCCTAGAATATGGTAGGAAATTCTCTTTTCATGCTTTGAATGAAATTATTTTATGTGTAAATTTTTATAAAAATTTTGCCATAGCTCCGCTACTATAACTGATAAATCTCAATTATTTAAAAAGATAAGGCTTATCTTTAAGGGAATGATTAGAATGATCCCTAATTAGATCATTAATCCTTAATGGATTGAATCAAAAATAATCATAAAATACATAAACTAAAAGCATAGATTAAAAAACCATTAATTTGTTCTTAAGCATAGATTAATCTTGGATTAAGGAAAAGCTTTATGAAAAGCTTCATTTGGATTGAGAGTGGGTCATGAGTATGACCATTTCTTAAGTGAGAGAGAGAAAAAACCATTAGAATTAAACATAAATAGAAATTTATGTAATTCTTTTCTATCATTAATCAATTAACTTCAATGGCATTCAAAAACCATACCAATTAAGCTTCTCAAGCTTGAGAGGGGTTGAGAAGAGAGAAACATTGAGAAATTATAGAAAAAATCAAAATTCACCATACTTACCTTACAAATTGCTTGATTCTTTGTTCACGGTAGAGGCCCCCAACCAATCAATTGGTTTAGTATGTTGATGGAGCCACCAATGGGATTAAAGAAAGAGGTAAGTGTCAAAAACTAGTGAATTATTAAAGAATTCACAGTTCTTGGCTTAGGTGGAGTAGAGTAACAATGCATAAGACACTATATTTTTTTCAACAAGGGGAGGCTTCTATTTATAGGAAAAATTGAGCTCCTAACCAAACAAACTGATTCTAGAATTTTCCAAGTCAGTTTGGTCACTTTTTGACCATTTTTAGGTCAGTTAAGCTAACTTTTTGGAACTAGACTTGAATGAGGAGAGAGGAGAGATGAAATATCTCAATTTTTATGAGTTTAAAACTCATTTAAACATGTATTTTAGGTGCCTCATTGAAGGCCCTCCTTTTCCTTACTGATGTGTCAAAAATGGAATCCTTACACTCAAAATATCTCATATTTTTATATTACTCATAGTTTTTTACTATGAGTTTTTTATATTACTCATAGTTTTTTACTATTAAACCTTGTACATTTTCAACTCTTCATCTTATGTGAGCATTGAAGGGACTCCCCTTCCTTACATATGTGTCAAAATGAAATCTTTATACCCAAAATATCTCATATTTTTAATATTGCTCATAGTTTTTTACTAATAAACCTTGTACATTTTCAACTCTTCACCTTATGTGAGCATTTACTCATTTTTGGGTATCTTCTTTTACAAAATTGAATTTATCTCCTCCCTACACATGGATTGATTCTATTGGCCCCTAGGAACCTTAATTGGACCATAATCCAAAGATTTCTGAAAATCTAGACCCTTAGACTAAGGTTCTTTATACCTATTTCCAATTAATTCCAATTGCACATTGAAAAATTCTTTTTGAATTTCTGTTTCAAGGGAATTCATCTTAATTATATGAGATATTTTTCTATCCAAAAATATTCAAAATCTGAATATTCTCTCTCTAGAATATTTTCTCTCTCTAGGTTAAAACAGTTAGAAACAAGGTCTTTATATTTCTGAAGAGGGATTGATTACAGGGGAATATGCTGGACATTTTGAGAGACTAGGGAGGAATCTTACATTCTCTCCCACTTGAAAAACGCGAGATGTCCTCATCTCGCAAACTGGGGTAATTTCGCAAGATGCACGAATATGAGACTTAGAGAAAAAATTTTAATCAAGATTAACCACCAAGAAAAATCTCAAAGAGAGCAAGATTCAAGATAAGAACAAGATTTAAACTTTATTCATTCTCGGAACATATACAGTAAAGATAGAAGAACTCTTTACACTTCCATAAGCCCGTCCATCATATGGTCACAAAAGCAGCACTCATCACAAGCTGCGCACGTATAAGGTAACTCATCTATGGGAATGATTCTGTTGGTTATTGCCGCACCTATCTCAAAGGTGTGAGGTGATCTAACAAAAGAACCTTTGAGAGGCAAGCCAAAAACGGGGTAAAGGCATATCTTCTGATGAGGAAGAAAACACACCAGTAAGAAGACTCGCTCAGAAAACCCAAGATGCCTTGATCTCATGGCGCAGTAGTATCGGGGACCCAAACCTAAGGCTTCAATAACCATGGCCAAGCGGACATTGTTACGAAAGTGCTGCTGACCCCAGGGTGTTACCCTAGTTATGTCTTGATAGGTCCGCCATTTGCTTTGAGCTACAGAAGTTCCCAAGTGAGGGAAAAGTGATTGCTCATACTGTTCTATAAAATCCTTCTTCACAGACTCGCTTGCGTCTTGAAGGTGAGAAATCATCATGGATAAAACTAATTCTTGTTGCCAAGCCATGAAGGAGATTAAGAAAGAAGGAGATCGATGGGAGTAAGATTACTGTCAGCGCGACAAGTAAAAGTTACGACTTATATAAAGGAAGGAGCTAGCGTAACTTAGAAGCCAACGGTAACTTACCACTGAAGTTTTACCGTCTTTCCATGATTTGGGTTTGGCACATTTTTCTATAGAAAGCATTAAGAATTTTGAGATGAGGAGATAAAAGAAGTTCGTAAGCTAAATCACCTACTTTCTTTGGTCCACAATATTTGGGAGATAACTTCTTATACTTCCCAAGAGATAAAGAACTTCTTTTGGGCCGTACTTGAATGAAGACCAAAACCTTGATATCCAAAACATCGATTCTCACTTCTGAACTCATTGTTCTGAATCCTTAAAACAGGTGGGACTCTTGAGAAGTATTCTGGGGAAAGGTTCTTCCTTTTTTAAACAGAATCTTTCTTTTATTTTAGAGAGAGAATAATTATAAGATCAGAAAGGGAGGTTCTTACTCCTGTATACCTTGAAGACTGGGGGAAGAATCTTACATTCTACCCCACTTGAAAAGTGCGAGATGTCCTCATCTCACCAAGTAGAGGACAACTCTTTTTCTTAAGATCCAATTTATTCTGGGGTTCCTTATATTCTGGTCAACCCAACAGAATACAGGGATAATTATCCCTTAAATAGAACTCATCATTAAGTAACAATTCATTCAAATCATACCATTCATATCTTTAACACGATAATGGTCCATTAGACCGAAAAATTCCCTTCTGAACATTCCTCTACGGGAATTTCAGTTAAGCAAGTCCTCAATTTGTCATCCCTTATCTTGATCTACCGAGTCAAGTGTTAACAGTAGCAATCTGACAACACAACCCACTAATCTCATAGTGATTTGCTGAATTCATTATCATTATTCCTATTATGAATATCATCACAGGGACTCGTCCCATTCATCCTCATTGTGGTTTCGCTCAGCTTATTACATTTCAACTAAATTTCAGAAATCATCATTTTTCAATCAGAATCCAAATCAATTCATCAATTCTCAAACAGAATTAAAAATCATATCAACCACATTCGAATTCATCATCTAGATAGCATTAACGCTTATAATTTCAAGTCTTAGATTTACTCGTATATACTATCAGTAAAGAGCTGCAGTTATACTCTCGGTATATACGGTAGTCACGGCCCTTGGAATTATAAGGTAAATACCATCATGTCTAGGCCTCAAGCAAGTCAGGGTTACATATAATTGCGGTACTTCCATTTGACGACCCAATTACTAACAAATTTTTAGTTTGAATATCAAATTGTATGAATTATATCACACAATTACAACCTTTTTGTGCTTCTTGATAAATTTTTGACATATTTGGCTTCTCAGTTGATCTTTATTAACCAAACGCTCTGATACCAACTGTGAGATCCCTGTTCCCACCGAGTAACGGATTCGGGGTACTAGCAGCGGAAGTAGTACTTCTCGCGCGGGACAGGGGTCCCACATTCGGGGCCTCAACCACGGATACCCGAATAAGAGACTAATCCATCTGTTGTTCCAAAACCGAACCCAGAAAAACTTCCTTTACCGGAAAGCACGGGCGATTCCACCAGGATAACTTTTTACTCTAACGTAGTCAAGATCATTTCTGATCAAGCTGATGCAATTGCATCTTCAAGATACTTGATCAGATCAAGGAAGAAACTTGCACTTGGATCATTGGGATCAACGCTTTTTTCCCCATTCAAGAGGCACAGCCGTTGATTCCTATCCATAGAACAATTACTGTCCGGAATTTACTTTATCTATCGTAATAATAAAAATTGAGTCTCGATTTACGGATCCATCAGTCCAGCCTAACTCCATCCGATCCCATGGGTTAGGCAACCGCCCCCAACCACTATAGTGATGGGATCCAATTTGGAATTTGGTTAGGTTTTGTCCCGGGTACAAAGGAAAAGAGTTCCAAGGCCCCCTAGCCGGAAGTTCATGCAAACATAAAACTAGCCACACCACTTACACACCCAATATGAAATTGCCTTTTTCTTAGCATCAGCTAACTTTAAAACAATCCTTTAATGAAACCATAGTATCACTGATCACAATCTTCCAATTTATCCGGTTGATTCAATTTCCCATCATTCCTTCATCAGAGTATCTATGGCATCATTGGCAACTAGAACGCTCACTCAGGGGTCTTTTCAATAGTTCCTAGCCCATAATACTCGGCAATATAATCACTTATCAAGATGGACTCTCGTTGAAGATCAGCAAGATCAACCAACAGATCCATATAAAGAGCCATGGACTCATCCATTGAAGACCAGCAAGGTTAATCAACTAGATCCATGCCCGGTTTCAGAAAACAACTCTTACTCCTTGTTCCAATATCTTCCTCGACGCACGCGTGGGTATCCTGGGCGACCCAGAGCCCGAGCACCGTATGGTCAGCACCCTCTAGGATCCTTCGCAGGTGACCTAGCGCTTCACTCATAGGTCGCTTCCTTGGCCCCTCATCCACCGTACCGGAAGCTCACCATTTTAATCGCACCGAGGCTGGTCAAGACCTCAGCCGACCTTGCTGCGCGAGACGTCCTCCATTGACTCTCCGTCAGCAGTTGCAACTTTATCAGTTAGGTCTCCACGACCTTGATCACAAGATGGTCAAAATGCTTTCCCAGCATTCTTGACATAAATTAGTCATTTACAAACAGTCACAAAATACAGTTTCTATATCGAACTCCATCTTTCCACATTATCCCTCCTCAATCCACATTACTTATTCCACATTCCCTTCATATGTACTCATTCTCATCCATTCATTCATATCAACGACACATTCTCATCCATTCATTCATATCAACGACACATTATTTCCCATACACATTCACCTTCATTATTCTTCATACCCATCCATGCATACATCCATTTTCACATTCTTACTCATACATCCACATCCACATACATACATCCATACATACACATCCACATGCATACATCCACATCTACATGCATACATACACATCCATATGCATACATACACATCCATATGCATACATCTACATGCATACATACACATCCATATGCATACATCTACATCCTCATTCGTACATCTACATCTACATGCACATTCATGCATCTTCATCCATACATCCTCATTTACATGCACATTCACATCCATACATACATCTATTTTTTTCCTTCCCATTCATATAGCCCCATACGCCTTCACATCTATTCTTTTACATCACATCCATTTTCACCTTATGACAACCCATACATCTTATCTCATCACATACACTTCTTATCTCATTCCATACACATCTTATCACATCTTAACTCATCTTATCACATCCTAACTCATCTCATATACATCTTATCTCATCTTATCACATCTCATACACTTCTTATCACATCTTAACTCATCTTATCACATCTCATACACCTCTTATCACATCTCATACACCTCTTATCACATCTTAACTCCTCTTATCACATCCTAACTCATCTCATATGCATCTTATCTCATCTTATCACATCTCATACACCTCTTATCACATCTTAACTCATCTTATCACATCTCATACACCTCTTATCACATCCTAACTCCTCTTATCACATCCTAACTCATCTCATATGCATCTTATCTCATCTTATCACATCTCATACACCTCTTATCACATCTTAACTCATCTTATCACATCCTAACTCATCTCATATGCATCTTATCTCATCTTATCACATCTCATACACCTCTTATCACATCTCATACACCTCTTATCACATCTTAACTCATCTTATCACATCCTAACTCATCCTTTATGCATACCTCTATGCAAGAATTTCAATTGTGATAAAAGTAACACTTTTATAATAAAATAATTATTTTTTTTGTAATATTTTTATAATAAAATAATAATTTATTTATTTTTTTCATTTCTATGCATGAAATTCAATATGATGAAAATAACTTTTTATAATAAAATAATCATTTTTTTCTTTACAGTTTTATAATAAAATAATAAAATATTCAGCTTTTATGCATACCTCTGTATGAAATTCAATTATGTTAAAAGTAACACTTTTATAATAAAATATTTATCTTTTATGCATACCTCTATGCATGAAATTTAATTATGTTAAAAGTAACACTTTTATAATAAAATATTTATCTTTTATGCATACCTCTATGCATGAAATTCAATTATGTTAAAAGTAACACTTTTATAATAAAATATTTATCTTTTATGCATACCTCTATGCATGAAAATAAAAATGATAAAAGTAACACTTTTGATATAAAAATTTATCCATTATGCATACTTCTATGCATAAAATAAAAATAATAAAAGTAATACTTTTGATATAAAATTTTATCCTTTATGCATAATATAAAAATTTAATTTTCTCATGATTCTAATGAATTTTTTTCAATTAATCTAGGATGATAATTCCTAGAATATGGTAGGAAATCCTCTTTTCATGCTTTGAATGAAATTATTTTATGTGTAAATTTTTATAAAAATTTTACCATAGCTCCGCTACTATAACTGATAAATCTCAATTATTTAAAAAGATAAGGCTTATCTTTAAGAGAATGATTAGAATGATCCCTAATTAGATCATTAATCCTTAATGGATTGAATAAAAAATAATCATAGAATACATAAACTAAAAGCATAGATTAAAAAACCATTAATTTGTTCTTAAGCATAGATTAATCTTGGATTAAGAAAAAGCTTTATGAAAAGCTTCATTTGGATTGAGAGTGGGTCATGAGTATGACCATTTCTTAAGTGAGAGAGAGAAAAAACCATTAGAATTAAACATAAATACAAATTTATGTAATTCTTTTCTATCATTAATCAATTAACTTCAATAGCATTCAAAAACCATACCAATTAAGCTTCTCAAGCTTGAGAGGGGTTGAGAAGAGAGAAACATTGAGAAATTATAGAAAAAATCAAAATTCACCATACTTACCTTACAAATTGCTTGATTCTTTGTTCACGGTAGAGGCCCCCAACCAATCAATTGGTTTAGTATGTTGATGGAGCCACCAATGGGATTAAAGAAAGAGGTAAGTGTCAAAAACTAGTGAATTATTAAAGAATTCACAATTCTTGGCTTAGGTGGAGTAGAGTAACAATGCATAAGACACTATATTTTTTTCAACAAGGGGAGGCTTCTATTTATAGGAAAAATTGAGCTCCTAACCAAACAAACTGATTCTAGAATTTTCCAAGTCAGTTTGGTCACTTTTTGACCATTTTTAGGTCAGTTAAGCTAACTTTTTGGAACTAGACTTGAATGAGGAGAGAGGAGAGATGAAATATCTCAATTTTTATGAGTTTAAAACTCATTTGAACATGTGTTTTAGGCACCTCATTGAAGGCCCTCCTTTTCCTTACTGATGTGTCAAAATGGAATCCTTACACTCAAAATATCTCATATTTTTATATTACTCATAGTTTTTTACTATTAAACCTTGTACATTTTCAACTCTTCATCTTATGTGAGCATTGAAGGGACTCCCCTTCCTTACATATGTGTCAAAATGAAATCATTATACCCAAAATATCTCATATTTTTAATATTGCTCATAGTTTTTTACTAATAAACCTTGTACATTTTCAACTCTTCACCTTGTACATTTTCAACTCTTCACCTTATGTGAGCATTTACTCATTTTTGGGTATCTTCTTTTACAAAATTGGATTTATCTCCTCCCTACACATGGATTGATCCTATTGGTCCCTAGGAACCTTAATTGGACCATAATCCAAAGATTTTTGAAAATCTAGACCCTTAGACTAAGGTTCTTTATACCTATTTCCAATTAATTCCAATTACACATTGAAAAATTCTTTTTGAATTTCTGTTTCAGGGGAATTCATCTTAACTATATGAGATATTTTTCTATCCAAAAATATTCAAAATCTGAATATTCTCTCTCTAGAATATTTTCTCTCTCTAGGTTAAAATAGTTAGAAACAAGGTCTTTATATTTCTGAAGAGGGATTGATCACACGGGAATATGCTGGACATTTTGAGAGACTGGGGAGGAATCTTACAAATCGCCTGTGCTTTCTAGACGAGGGAAGTTTTTCCGGGTTCGGTTTTGGAAGAACCGAGGGATTAGTCTCTTGTCTAGATATCCGTGGGTGAGGCCCTGAGTGAGGAACTCTGCCCTGTGCGCAAGAAGTGCTACTTACGCTGATAGAACCCCTGAATTTGTTGTGCGGAGGGGGCAGGGATCTTTCAGTGTGATGAGAGGCCCTGAGAATGGCAGTGGTGCCATTTGTCCCTTTAATCAAGGTGCTGGGAGGCCTTGAGAATGGAAACAGTGCCTTGAGATTGGCACCACTGCCATTCTTCCTTGAATGTAAGGGAGATTGGTAGTAGTGCCATTCTCCCATTCAAGGTGATGGGAGGCCTTGAGAATGGCACCACCACCATTCTTTCTTGAATGTAAGGGAGAATGATAGTTTTGCCGTTCTCGCCTTCAAGGTGATGGGAGGCCTTGAGAATGGCACCATTTCCATTATTGCATGAATGGGAGGGAGAATGGGAGTGATGCCATTCTCCCCTTCAAGGTGATGGGAGGCCTTGAGAATGGCACCACTACCATTCTTCCTTGTTGAATCCATGGGAGAAAGGTAGTGGTTCCATTCTCCCCTTCAAGGTGATGGGAGGCCTTGAGAATGGCACCATTGCCATTCTTCTTTGAATAATGTAAGGGAGAATGGCAGTGGTGCAATTCTCCCCTTCAAGGTGATGGGAGGCCTTGAGAATGGCACAACTACGATTCTTCTTTAAATGTAAGGGAGAATGGCAGTGGTGCCATTGTCCCCTTCAAGGTGATGGGTGGCCTTGAGAATGGCATCACAACTATTCTTCCTTGAATGTAAGGGAGAATACCAGTGGTGCCATTCTCCCCTTCAACTATTCTTCCTTGAATGTAAGGGAGAATACCAGTGGTGCCATTCTCCCCTTCAATCAAGGTGATGGGAGGCCTTGAGAATCATAGTGGTGCCGTTCCCCCCTTCAAGGTGCTGAAATTCCTTGAGAATGACACCACTACCATTCTTCCTTGAATGTAAGGGAGAATGGTAGTGGTGCCATTCTCCCCTTCAAGGTAATGGGAGGCCTTGAGAATGGCACCACTGCCATTGTCCCTTAAATTCAAGGTGATGGGATGCCTTGCAAATGGCACCATTGCCATTCTTCCTTGAATGAAAGGGAGAATGGTACTGGTGTCATTCTCCCCTTCAAGGTGATAGGAGGTATTGAGAAAGACACCACTGCCATTCTTCTTGGAACATAAGGGAGAATGGCCATTGTGTCATTCTCCCGTTCAAGGTGATAGGAGGTATTGAGAAAGACACCACTGCCATTCTTCTTGGAACATAAGGGAGAATGGCCATTGTGTCATTCTCCCATTCAAGGTGATGGGATGGTTGGCCTTGAGAACTTAGTGGTGCCATTATCCCCTTTAAAGTGATAGGAGGCACTGAGAATGTCACCACTAGCATTCTTCCATTCAATCAAGGTGATGTGATGCCTTGAGAATGACACGAGTGCCATTCTTCCTTGAATGTAACAGAGAATGGAAATGGTGCCATTCCCCTCTTCAAGGTTTTGGAATGCCTTGAGGATGGCACCACTACCATTCTTCCTTGAATGTAAGGAAGAATGGAAGTGGTACCATTCACCCCTTCAAGGTGATGGGAGGCCTTGAGAATGGCGCCCCTACCATTCTTCCTTGAACGTCCAACGAGAACGCAAGTGGTCCCATTCCCCCCTTAACGGTGATGGGATGCGAGGCCTTGAAAATGGCAGTGGTACCGTTTTTCCCTTTAAGGTGATGGGAGGACCTGAGAATGGCAATGGTGCCATTCTCCCCTTCACTCAAAATGATGGGATGCTTTGAGAATGCAACACTGCCATTATTCCTTGAATGTAAGGGAGAATGGCAATGGTGCCATTCTCCCCTCCAAGGTGATGTGATGCCTTGAGATTGGCACCACTGCCATTCTTTCCTGAATGTAAGGGAGAATGGAAGTGGTGGTGTCATTCTCCTCTTCAGGGTGATGAGATTGGACCATTGCCATTTTTCACTTGAACATAAGGTATAATGGAAGTGGTTCCATTCTCCCCTTCAAGGTGACCAGATAGGAGGCCTTGAGAATAGCAGTGGTGCCATTCTCAAGGACTCCCCTTAAAGGTGATGGGATGGGAGGTGGTTCCATAAGGTATAATGGAAGTGGTTCCATTCTCCCCTTCAAGGTGACCAGATAGGAGGCCTTGAGAATAGCGGTGGTGCCATTCTCAAGGACTGGCCTTGAGAATTGAAATAGTGCCATTCTCCCCTTTCAGGTGATGGGAGGCCCTGAGAATGGCAGTGGTGCCATTATCCCCTTCAATCGAGGTGATGGGAGGACTTGAGAATGGCAGTGGTGCCATTATCCCCTTCAATCGAGGTGATGGGAGGACTTGAGAATGGCACCACTGCCATTCTTCGTTGCATGTAAGGGAGAATGGCAATTGTGCCATTCCCCCCTTCAACGTTATGGAATGCCTTGAGAATGGCACCACTGCCATCCCTCCTTGAATGTAAGGGAGAATGGCAGTGGTGCCGTTCTCCCCTTCAAGGTGATGGAATGGGAGCCTTTGAGAATGGTAGTGGTGCCATTCTCCCTTTAATCAAAGTGATGTGAGGAATTGAGAATGGCACCACTGCCATTCTTCCTTGAATGTAAGGGATAATGTGAGTGGTGCCATCCCCCCTTCAAGGTGATAGAATGCCTTGAGAATGGCTCCACTGCCATTCTTTTTTTAATGTAAGAGAGAATGGCAGTACCATTCTCCTCTTCAAGGTGATGGGAGGCCTTGAAAATGGCACCACTGCCATTCTCCCTTACATTTAAGGAACAATGGTAGTGGTGCCATTCTTCTCTAAATGTAAGGAATAATAGTCGTGGTGCCACCGTGAATGTAAGAGAGAATGGTAGTGGTGCCATTATCAAGGTATTCCATCACCTTGATTGAAGGGGAGAATGGCACCAACTTCCATTCTCCTTTACATTCAAGGGAGAATGGTAGTGGTGCCATTATCCCCTTGAAGGTGATGGGATGGAAGGACTTGAGAATGGCAGTGGTGCCATTCTCCCTTGCAAGGTGATGGGAGGCCCTGAGAATGGTTGTGGTGCCATTCTTCCCTTTAATAAGGGTGATGGGAGGCCTTGAGAATGGAAACATTGCCTTGATAATGAGACCACTGCCATTCTTCCTTGAATGTAAGGGAGAATGGCAGTGGTGCCATTCTCCCATTCAAGGTGATGGGAGGCCTTGAGAATGACACCACATTCTTCCTTGAATGTAAGGGAGAATGACAGTGGTGCCATTCTCCCCTTCAAGGTGTGGGAAGGCTTGAGAATGGCACCATTTCCATTCTTCCTTGAATGTAAGGGAGAATGAGAGTGGTGCCATTATCCCCTTCAAGGTGATGGGAGGTCTTGAGAATGGCACCACTGCCATTCTTCCTTCAATCTATGGGAGAAAGGCAGTGGTGCCATTCTCCCCTTCCAGGTGATGGGAGGCCTTGAGAATGGCACCGCTGCCATTGTTCCTTGAATGTAAGCGAGAAGGGCAGTTGTGCCATTTTTCCCTTGAAGGTGATGGGATGGGAGGCCCTGAGAATTGGAGTTTAAGGTGATGGGATGGGAGGCCTTGAGAATTGGAGTTTAAGGTGATGGGAGGCCCTGAGAATGGTAGTTGTGCCATTTTTCCCTTGAAGGTGATGGGATGGGAGGCCTTGAGAATTGGAGTTTAAGGTGATGGGAGGCCCTGAGAATGGTAGTGGTATGATTATCCTCTTCAATCAAGATGATGGGAGGACTTGAGAATGGAACCATTTCCATTCTCAAGGAAGTGATGTCATTCTGCCCTTCAATCAAGGGAATGGGAGGCCTTGAGTATGGAACCACTACCATTTTTCCTTGAATGTAGGGGAGGATGGTAGTGGTGCCATTCCCCTCTTCAAGGTGATGGGATGCCTTGAGAATGGCACAACTCCCAGACTTCCTTGAATGTAAGGGAGAATGGCAGTGGTGTCATTCTCCCCTTCAAGGTGATGGGAGGCGTTAAGAATGGCACCACAACCATTCTTCCTTGAATGTAAGGAAGAATGAGAGTGGTGCAATTCTCCCCTTCAAGGTGATGGGAGGCCTTGAGAATGGAACCACTACCATTCTTCCTTGAACGTAAGGGAGAATGACAATGGTTCTATTCTCCCCTTCAAGGTGATGGGAGGCCTTGAGAATGGCACCACAACCATTCTTCCTTGAATATAAGGGAGAATACCAATGCTGCAATTCTCCCCTTCGAGGTGATGGGATGGGAGGCCTTGAGAATTGGAGTGGTGGGAGGCCTTTAAGGTGATGGGAGGGGTGCCATTCTCCCCTTTAAGGTGATGGGAGGCCCTGAGAATGGTGCCTTTCTATGCCTTTAATCAAGGTGATGGGAGGACTTGAGAATGGAACCACTGCCATTTTTCCTTGAATCTAAGGGAGAATGGCAGTGGTGCCCTTCTCCCCTTCAAGGTGATGGGAGGCCTGGAGAATGGCATCACTACTATTCTTCCTTGAACATAAGGGAGAATGGCAGTGGTGCCATTCTCCCCTTCGAGGTGATGGGAGGCTTGAGAACGGCAATGCTATTCTCTGCTTTAAGATGATGGGAGGCTTTGAGAATGGCACCATTGCCATTATTCCATTCAAGGTGATGGGAGTCCTTGAGAATGGGACCACTGCCATTCTTCCTTGAATTTAAGGGAGAATGGTAGTAGTGCCCTTCTCCCCTTCAACCATTACCATTCTCCCCTTCAACCATTACCATTCTCCCCTTCAACGTGATGGGATGCCTTGAGAATGGCACCAGTGCCATTCTTGCTTGAATGTAAGGGAGAATGGCAGTGGTATTGAACATTTACCAATTGAGTATAAGATCTTAGTGTTATTTTCTCACTTTGTATTGTTAATTTTTTCATGAGAGGATACTTTTTGAATAGCTCCCTATGGTCAAGTGTTACATCACTATATTTGGATTTATCTTCTTGAAAAAATGTATCTAATATGTTAGAAGATGTGTCTAATATTATTAGAAGATGTGTCTAATATTATTACTGTGGAATTGTTTCTATACAAAGATCTCCTATTCAATCTGATTTATATTTCAATGTTTTTTAATTTATGAGTGTTATAATGATCTTAGTATTTTTATATTTTTCTATTTTAAAATAGATCTGTCAAAGGCAGTGAGAAAATAGATGAAGGCTAAGAGAAAATCCATAGAGGTTTCTTATGTGGATGGTGTCTGAGATCCTATCAACATGGTGAGTATAATGATGTGGGGCAAGTCAGTCAATTAGAAGAAGGTGATGTTGTGGGAAAATCAGATATGTTGAGATTACAAGCTCGATGAGACAGCTAGACCTAGGCACGATATGTGCTGGAATGGTAGACAGCAGCATGTGTGTGACAATAAATGGCCGCTACCAGTCGGCCACAATGTGTGGACATTAGATAGGGTTATTTAGTGTGTGAACACAGCACATCTAGTGTATGGTGTGTAGTTCTCTTCTATTATGCATTGTGTGAGAGTTGATATGGATTCTCTCTTTGGTTAGGATTACACTAATGTATTAGGGTTTTCTCTCTTGTGTGTGTGCTCTCTCTTTTATCAGTATTTTATCATGGTATCAGAGCCTAGTGCTTTCTATTAGGGTTTTGTGAGTGGGTAAAGAAGAGGGAAAATTTTTGTTTTGAAGCTATCCATTGGAGCTTGGAGCTTGGAGAAAAGATAAGCTAGGAGCACACCCCTACTCAATAGATCTGAAAGCTAAGGACCACGGGTAAGCAAAGCTAAACATCCTTGAGTGGATTGTAGGTGATTTGACATAAGCAAAGCAGTATTTGAGTTGCCCAAAGCAAGTGAAAATTTTGGTTTTTTTGCAAGCTTTAATGGAAGCTTGAGAGCTTGATTGGAAAGAGGAAAATGGATGTATTAGGTGAAGGACACATGTATGTGGCATTGTGATATGTAATAGCAAATTGGGAGCAAGCACAACCATCAATTTGAAGCCATTTGACACATTGCAAAAGAGGGTAAATCACTGTTTTGCATGTTAAAATTACCACAATGTGATGAGCTATGGTGGATCAAATGCTAGAATCAACATCATTAACAAAGAGATTAGATGATAATTATGATGTAATTAGTGAACTAATAGCTTAATGTAGGCATGGATAATCAATAACCAACAAGTTCTCATTAGGCCAATGCCTCAATTTATAGAGTTTACATCCAAGCATCTAATCCCATTGATTTCTCCTTGATTCACTCCACCTCTTTTGCTTGATTCTCTCCACCTCTCCCAGAATATCTCCACACTTCCTAAATTTTCTCATGCTACCCTTTATTCTCTCCCAAAATATCTCCACACTTCCTAAATCTTCTCATGCTACCCTTTATTCTCTCCCAGTAGATTCTTCTCACCTTTTCACAAGTTCTCTCACATTTACAGATTCTCTTTTACAGCCTCTTGCCAAGGGCTTGTTCCCGCACACACCCTATTCACTTGTATATTTCAACACCTCCCCTCAAGTAAATAATCCTAGAACACCTGGACCCTATACCAAGTTTCCCTCTTACTTGATAGTTCACGACCAGTGCCTAGCACACCTCCCCTCAAGTGAACAATCCTAGCACACCTGGACCCTATACCAAGTTTCCCTCTTACTTGATAGTCCGCGACCAGTGCCTCAAGTCCCTAAACTCATAGTCCTTGACACTCTCTCTCTCTCTCTATGTGTCCAAGGCTACTATAAGTGCCCGCGACCTTGACTAAAGTGCTCACATATACATCTACCACATGGCCTACATCATCGGTGGCTCAGAGGTGGTTTTACTCTGTTGGGGCAGGTTACATTGGGTTGTGGGGTTTCTCTCTCTCTCTTAGAGACTTTCACATGGCTCCTCACTCTTTGGAGCCTCACATCTTCTCTTGTCTTCAGTCTTCTTGTCGTGGCAGCTTCTCTTCACGCGTCCGTGTCTTCCTCTTCTTTTAGTCTTCTTGTTGTGGAAGCTTCTCTTCTCGTGTCCATGTCTTCCTTCAATGCTTCCTCTAGCTTTTCTTCTTGGTGTGGATCTTCCTCTTGGAAAGAGATGTTCTTCTTCTTTCATGGCTGGGGCCATGAGCTTGTCCGTCAGTTCTTGCTCCATGTGAGTAACATGTTTAAATGTTTTGTTGACAGTTCTTTTGGGTTTTTGATGTTTATCTTGTGTCATTATGCAATGCAAACCCAAATCTATATGGGAGGTCTTACCTCTTGCCTTATTCTGGACAAGGGCAGTGTCTGATCCCATTTTTACACACTGATGTAATATGCCTAATACATAATGCATATAGCATTCATTCTTATGCACATTCCCAAATGCAACTCTAGCTATGATTAATCTTGAATTTGAGTGTGATTTACAGGCATTAAATGCAAAATGATGATAACCACAAATTTATCAGCATAATTTTACCAGAAATTACATTAAATCAAGGGTAACCAATTTGTACGGAATGGTTGGAGTATCAAATCATCTCCGAATTGCAATCTGAAGTTATAGGGATCTTTATCAAATACGTAATGGTTAATTGAGTCCTCAATTGCACCAAAATTTAGTGATTAGCATTGATTAATCACTGATTAGCAAATTAATCCTCTATTTTGTGTGCAAAAAATAGAGTATGCGAGGAGCCCAGATCTAAGGCCTTAGAGTTCAAATGAGCTCAAATCCTTTCAAGGTCATCAATAGCAATTAGTCTAGTAGAGGATTAAGCCAAGAAACACAAGATTTGACCAAACATTGAATGCTTAATCTCTGTTTTACCAAAGTCACCTGTAGATTTGATGATGAAGAGCTTGGATCTCACTGTAGACTTGATCAAATCAAATTCTGACTTCACCAGCTTGTAGAGCATGCTTGAAAACCCCTGGGGCTAAGAGGAATCAAACCCATTTAATCTGGAGGAGTAGTAGAGATATCAAATTCTCCTCAGAAAAATGACGCCTCCTAATTCGCGATTTTCAGTAGCTTGTGTTGGCGGTTTGCAGGTCTGTCTTGATGGGCTGAAGCACAACTGAGTTAGCTATGTTGGGCTAGAAGCATTTGGGCTAATTTGATGTATGTAAGGAGATAGAGCTCCTCCACCAACTGGGGGTACAGAGAGTTAGTTGAAAAAGAGGGAAAAATATTAATTTTCTACTAATCCTAATTAGCCAAGTGATTAGCAAGATAATAGGCTCACAAATTGATGGATTCTAGGCTAGGCTCTGATACCATGTTAAAATTACAGCAATGTGATGAGCTATGGTGGATCAAATGCTAGAATCAACATCATTAACAAAGAGATTAGATGATAATTAAGATGTAACTGTGAGCAATTAACTAATAGCTTAATGTAAACATGGATAATCAAAAACCAGCAAGTTCTCATTAGGCCAATGCCTCAATTTATAGAGTTTACATCCAAGCATCTAATCCCACTGATTTCTCCTTGATTCACTCCACCTCTTTTGCTTGATTCTCTCCACCTCTCCCAGAATATCTCCACTTCCTAAATCTTCTCATGCTACCCTTTCTCCCAGTAGATTCTTCTCACCTTTTCATAGGTTCTCTCACATTTACATATTCTCTTTTATAGCCTCTTGCCAAGGGCTTGTTCCCGCACACACCCTATTCACTTGTATATTTCAACATTGCAACCATCACAAAAACAGAGGATACATGTCCAAAATTAAAGCCATTGGAGCCCATTTATATGTAAATTGCAAGCATTGATGTGTGGGGAGCATACCTAGGACCATTGATAAGCCATATATGATCTCATTAATGATTACAAACTCTCCAAACCCCCATAGGAGTAGGCGGCACTAGAAATATAGCCTCTTGGAGCATATTTTAACCATTTTGCACTTGTTTGATGCCTCCCAAAGCTATATAATGTGGTTGGATGCATATAAAGCTTAGCAATTATGTGCATGTGAGCTTGCAGAAACCTTCTGGGAATTCATTTGTGAGAAACAACAAGGTTGGAGCTGATTTGGAGTAGATTAACAATGGACTAAGCATGTAATTAGCAGAATAGAGCTTACTTAGTTGTCAATTACTCGCTCACTACTCAAAATTAGATTAATTCCTCTTACCATGGAGGTGGAGCAACATCATATGGAGCTGATGAATTCCTAGGCCGTGAATTTGGATCTCATTTGAAGCAATTAGAGCGAGATTAGTGACTTTAAATCATTGTTTAGAGGTTTTTATCAAAACTAAGTACAACATTTGGCATGTGTTTGGCATGTAATGACCTAGAATGATGTTTATATGCTACATGGAGGTGCTACATGGAGGATGTATGGATGTCAATGCATATCGTCCACACTTGATTTAATCATTTTCCAGTGTTTTGGAATATTGGAAGGCTCAAAAAACCCGTCACACAACAAGGCAAAGTGGACTGTTTGTACATAGTTGAGCTCAAATGCTATGTGGATGATCTTGTATGCATAATACGAGAAAAGTAAAGGTTTCTACAAAGTGGACTATTTTGGACACATTTCTCATAATTTGTGAGCGACGCCAGGTTGTTTTCAGCATTTGCAAATAGTGTGTTTGAGTCCAAGAAGTTATCGCCCCCATAAACATTTTAGGTTGTGTGGACAACATTGGTGCCGAAGTTTATGTCTGTATGTGCATGTCTGAGTTGATTATTGGAAATCCTCAGTGAACATTGTGGCTTCACTGTCTTGGGCTCTGACCAATCTATAACTGCTTGGATTTTTGCAAGGTCAGGAGAAATCCCATCTTTAGACACTATAAATCCCAAGTATTCCACCTGGTCAACAAAGAAAGAACACTTGCTCTTTTTTGCAAAGAGTTGGTGCTTCCTTAGGATTTCAACCTTGCGCACAGGATCTTCATGATCTGTAGCATTCTTCAAGTACACCAAGATGTCATCAAAGATCATCCAAGTATTCTCTGAGAATATCCTGCATGAGACAATTAAACGTCGCCTGGGGCATTAGTCAATCCAAACGGCATGACTGTAAACTCATAATGCCCATATAGCGAGTATTGAATGCTGTCTTTGGGATGTCTTGTTCCTTGATTCTGATCTAGTAGTACCCGGATTTGAGATCTATCTTCTTGAACATTTGGGTTCCACTTAACTGATCCAGAAGTTCATCGATCCTAGGGATAGAATACTTATTCTTAATTGTTAACTGATTCAATCCTCTGTAATCAATACAGAGTCTTAACGTTCCATCTTTCTTCTTCTTCTAAAAGAGAACGGGCGCACCCCAAGGTGAAACATTGGGTCTGACAAATCCTTGCTCTAACAGTTGTCTTAACTGCTCCTTAAATTCTATGGCTTTTAGGACTGGCATTTTGTATGCACATTGGGCTACTGGGGCTGAGCTCCAAGGGTTAGCTAGATCTCATGATCTACTTCGTGAGTCAGAGGCATCTCAGCAGGGAACACATCTGCATACTCACTTAACCACTCTGGTTCTTTAGCCTTGCATTTTATGTCTACAAGATTTATCTTTAACGACATAAACAACTTGCCTCTTTCTGATCCCTTTTAACAATTTAGAAGCTTTGACTAATGGCAACACTGGGGATCCGAAAATTCTAGTTCCTTGAACTTTATTCCGGTGAAGGTCAAGGAAAGAGATGGTTTCATTGTGACAATGAATGTCAGCCTGATTCTTATGGAGCCAATCCATTCCAAGGATTCCATCATAGATTTCCAAGGGTAGGACTCTGAACTGGCAATCTATTTTACGTTCCCATCTAGACTAAATTAAATAGGGTTTGTCTCAAGGTGTGTGAAAAGAATCTTTCTACTGGCCAATTTCGCTTGCATAGGTTTCCCTAATTTTTTATTTAGGACTAACGCATACATCCTGGGGAAATAAAAGAATGAGTACTACCTGAATCAATCAAAATCTTGAATTGCTTACCCTGGTACTCTACTAGAGTCTGGAGGACTGAGAATGGACGATTCTGTCCCTGATGCTCAATGGCAGCATAGATCTATCCTTTTTCTTCCTCCACTTCCTCAGCTATCGTGACAGCTCTAGCTGCTGCAGTGTGAGGTGAAACTATCTCTCTTTGGTTTCCCCAATTCTGGGAGAGAGTTTGGAGACTACTTTGCATGGAGGCTGCAAGCTGAGCTAGCACTCTTTTGGGGTTGCCCTGATTTTGACGCGGGGGATGCTGTCTCTAAACTCTGGGATCCTGGCTTCCTTGGCCCAAAGAAGGAGATGGGAAATCCTTGAGCTGGTGCCCAAACCCTTGACAACCGAAACACTTGTTTTCACTTCGAATCTCTTCCCTCTGCATTCTAGAAAGAGCTGGAGTTCCTGAAAAAGAGCTTTGAGGAAAAGGTCTTCCTTCATTTCTCAAACTTCTTGTCTCCTGATTTTGGTTGGGAGCTTAGTGTCTCTTTGGAGGCGGAAGGTTGGAAGAACTTCCCGGTGTTTGGAACCTCTTGAAGAATGAGGGAGCTAGCTTTGGCGGGACTTTAACACAATAAAGACTTTAACACAATAAAGACTTTGGCGAAGTCCTTCGCCATCCTTACTACTTCAGCCATGCAAATTGGCTTTGGCGAAGTCCTTCGCCATCCTTACTGCTTTAGCCATGCAAACTAGCTTGGCATTCTTGACCAAGGTGTCCAAAGCTTCGTTCATTCCTCGAATGAACCTGGCCATGAGTTGCTCTTCGTCTAACGGTGGTGAGTACTCCATGAGGAGAAGAGCGAACACCTCGTGATACTCTTCAATAGTTTTGCTCCCCTGGGTTAACTCTAAGAATTCATTCATCGTGGTTTCCAAAAATACTGGGGAGTAAAATCTCTTCCTTAAGTAAGTCTTGAGATCATTCCAGGACTTGGTGTTCCGATCCAGATGGTTAGTATTGTAATGGTTTCTCCATGCCACCCTGGCTGTTTCCACTATCTTTAGCCTTGCAAGAGCCATTTTTCTCCTCTCGTTGTATCCAGTGACATCAAAGTATTCTTCCATTGCCTCGAACCACTTCTCCACAGCCTCGCCGAAGTTCTCCCCCTCACCCTTGTTGAAGGGACCTGGGTGAGTTCTGTGAAGGGCTTTGCGAACATCGGGTCAAGCTCTTCCTCATCTATGAGATGATCTGGCTATCTGGCTATCAGCCACGGTTCGCATGTCTCATGAGTCTACCAAAAATGATACATTATTAAATTTCTATTTGATTTCGTCACACAACGAGATCCTAAGACTTAAGAGGTTCAAAAAATAATTGCTTAAACAAGATAATCGATCTTATTGGAGATCTATGACATATGTCTGAGGAACATATCTTGTTTCTTCAATTTGTCATATAATAAACAAATCACTTATATAACTGATAATTTTCCACAAAACATTTCTTTATTTATATAAAGGTTGCAATATGTACATAGAGCATCATGGCTCCATAAAATCAAACTCTCCGTGGTATAAGCATGAGACGGTGATACTGGGTTGCTGGCATGCCGCGATACAATTTTTCCCTTACCGCCAAAGGTGCTACAATCTTACTACTTTGGATAAAACATCTAACAAGTCTATAAATATGACAAGAAAGCCTAAAATCTCAAGGTGTGGGGTGATACAGGATAACACCGCAAACCACCTTTAACTTCAACAGGACCATGGCAAAAGAGATAATCTTCCTCAGCATCAGGCAGCGCTGGTTGCAAGAGGCGTGGACATATTGCCCTATGTGCCACTTATGCTGTCGTCTCTTAGCCAAGTCCAGGAAATATAATTCCTCGAAATGATTTGCGAGTCTTTCACTACCCATTCAACACGTTAGCTAGCGGAGGAGAGGATATGCTCAAAGGTAAAAGCACTCATATCCTAAGATTGAGTGAGATCAAGAATACCAGATAAACATGGAACTTCCATCTATAAAACCAAATTCATGGATTAAAAGTCTTTATTAATGAAACTTAAGGAATGAAAACACAATACGTAAATGCTCTTTTTGAGTCTTTATTATAAATTTCTGATATAATTTGTTTTTCCTTCTTAGCTTCCAACAACGCTCTGATACTAGCTGTGAGACCCCTGCCCCCCTCCGCGATGCCCTCTCTGGGGGGTGCTGGTGTGGCAGAAGTAGCATCAGCCTCTCGCACCACGAGAGGCAGGGATCCACACTCGGTGCCTCGCCCACGGATGTCCGGAGACAAGAGACTAGCCCGGCAGTTCCTCCGAAACCAAACCCAAAAAAACGTCCCTCTCCTGAAAGGCACGGGCGATTCCACCAGGAAAATCATCTAACGGGAGAATTAATCTATCGAGTTAAAGTCTTAACTAACCAAACTGATCCGACCAAACCCGAAAGTCACATGGCCAAATCAAGAAAGAGACTTGCACTTGGTCCATAGAATCATCGTTTTTTTTTCCCTTTAGCGAGGCACAGCCGCTGATTCCCTCCCACAGAACAAGGGTCTTCCTAGGACTTAATCTCACTAACATAACTTAATCGTAACTATTTGTATCGCATGAATCCCCCCGCATGAATCCCCCCACAATCCAGCCTATGGGTTAGCCAACCACTGTATTGGTGGGATTCCTTTATAAAATTTTGGTTATGTTTTGCCCGGGTACCAAGGAAAAGAGTTCCCAGGCCCCCCTAGCCAGCGCTTCAAGCAAAATTCAAGTAGTCACACCACTTACACACCCAATATGAAATTGCCATTTTAACAGATTCGGCTGTCTTTAAAACAATCTTTCAATGAAATCATAGTACTACTGATCATAATCCTCCAAAATATTGAGTCCATTATTTTACAAAAATATATCATCCGGACTCTCCGTTGAAGACCAGGTGGTCAACCAACGAGATCCAATATCCAAATTCAATTCACAAAAGTAATTCCTCTCCAGTTCATCCATATCTTCCTCGATGTACGCATGGGTGTCCTAGCAACCGCGAGCCCGTGCATCACCTAGTCTCAGAACCCTCTAGGATCCTACTTAGGTGTCCTTGCACTTCACTCAGGGACCGCTTCGTCGGTCCTCGCCGATCGTACCGGAAGCGAACCATTTTAATCGTATGGAGGCTGGTCAAGACCTCAGCAGGCTTTGCATGAGCGTCGTCCTTTGATGACTCCTTGCCAACTATTGTAAAGAATGTCTCCTTAGTTTTAAATCACAAGCCAAATGCTTCCTCCAGCATTCTGGCATAAAACAGTCCTTTTAAAAAAACAGAGGTTCTATGCAAGTAGAATTCTCGATTTGAGTTTGATTCCACAAAACTCTTTTTCCCACAATCCAAATTTTCTTAATGAGAATCATTGATCTCACATCAGAGTAATCTACACATCATTTGACTGAATTTCCAACTTGATTCTTGGTGATTTC
Source organism: Cibotium barometz (assembly GCF_041138505.1). Classification (NCBI taxonomy): domain Eukaryota; kingdom Viridiplantae; phylum Streptophyta; class Polypodiopsida; order Cyatheales; family Cibotiaceae; genus Cibotium; species Cibotium barometz. The sequence goes on from NC_141058.1 coordinate 40,691,477, forward strand.
GGTTAAAGGAAAACTTCTCTAATTCAATGGTAGTCTATTCTTTGTGTCAAGATTTGGAATTAGTCATGAGATTTTTGCTTGATTCAGATTCGAGAGATGGGAAAGTAATTTACTGGCTGCCATTCTCATGGTCGAGGTCTAACAAAAAATTATTCGGTTTACTTCTAACTTTGATTCCTAAGGATTTTCTTCAGTTAATTTAACGGAACTTCTAATCGTTAAGTAGAATTCTAACTTCATGAGTTTCTTTACATCCTAACCACAATAGAATTAAGAAATAGTTCTATACGAGAATATCGGGATTCTATAAAAAATACTCTTCTTTCAATAATCCAATTTTGAGTATATATATCATTTTGTTGATTCATCCACATATAAATATCTTAAAATATTTTTTCCACCAAGTTAATCATTAACATTAGTATACCCTAATTTTATATGTGGAATTATGGTGAAAACTCCTCTTTTATCAAAGACCTTGAAGTTATAAGCAAAAATGCTATCCTAGATGATGATTTTGGATGCTGGTTGATATGATTTTAGAATTCTGGTTGAGAATTGATGAATTGATTTGGATTCTGGTTGAAAGATGATAATTTTTGAATTCTGGTTTGAAAGTAGATAAGTTGAATAAAATTATGATGAGAATGAATGGAGAGAATCCCAGTGATGATGATGTTAGTAACCTGGAAGACGATTAAGACTTTCAGCAGATCACTATGAGATTAGTAGATCGTGATTAACAAATTGCTTGCAGTTGACCTTTGACCCAGTGGACATAATTAAGGAATGACAAGTTGAGAATCTATATAACCGAAATTCTCATCGAGAATGTTTAGAAGGAATTTTTGGTCTGATGGACCATTATTGTGTTAAGAATATGAATGAACTATTTTTTGATAGTGAGTTCTGTATGTTTTTTGATAGTGAGTTCTGTATGTTTTTCTTGTAGAAGGGATCTTTATCCCAAGATTTTGTGAGAGTTGACCAAAAGGATCCCCAGAATCAGTTGGAACTAAAGTTGGATTTGAATTATAAATAAAGTTATCTTTTCACTTGAGCGTCTTAGTTAAATTGGAAAAAGGGACTTAACAAGAATTTTCATATTGATGGGATCATGGATCAAGGTCGTCATGGTAGGAATGTTAACCCCTAACTCGATGAGGAAGAGCGCGATTTAGATGTTCGCAAAGATCTTCATAGATCTCAGCCTGGACCTTTCAAAGGTGAAGGGGAGCACTTGGGAGAAATAGTAGAGAAGTGGATCGAAGCCATGGAAGAATACTTTGATGTCACTGGATACAATAAGAAAAGTAAAGTGGCTCTTGCCAGGCTGAAGATCATAGAAACAGACAGGGTAGCGTGGAGGAACCACTGTGAGACAAACCGTTTGGATCGGAGCACCCAAACATGGAATGATCTCAAAGCTTACCTAAGGAAGAGATTCTGTCCTCTCGGCGTCTTGGAAACTAAGATGAATGAATTCTTGGAGCTAACCCAGGGAAGCTGAACCATGGAGGAGTTTCACCAGGCATTCACTCTCCTCCTCAAATACTCAACACCACTGCTGGATGAAGAACAGCTGATGTGGCCAGGTTCATTCGGGGAACGAATGAACCCTTGAATACCCTGGTGAAGAATGCCAAGCCAGTTTCCATGGCTGAAGTAGTACGGATGGTGAAGGATTTTGCTAAAGCTTTTGTTATCAAGGTCCCACTGAAACTAGCACCATCATCTTTCAAAAGATTCCTGGCTCCGGAAGGTGACTCCAACTTTCCACCTCCTAAGAGACAACAAGGTCAAACTTAGGATATGGGAAGTGCCAGAATGGAAGAAAGGTCTTTTTCCCGGAACATAATCCCCTGGAATTCACTTCAGAAGTTCCACCCTTGAACAAAAAAGTTAAATGCTTTAACTGCCAAGGACACGATCGCAATATGGATTACCCAACTCCTTTCAAGGTTTCCAGGACAAGGAAGCCACGAACCAAGATTCCAAACTCCATCTCCTTCCTTCCAGAGTAATCAAGGTCCTTTCTTCTGACAAAATCAAGGAAACCCCAGAGGTAGAACCCCTAACCAACCCTCAGCTTCAATGCAAAGTAATGCAAGACCTCAATCTAAGAATTGGAAAAATCAAAGAGAGAAGTTCCCAAACCAGCCGTCCACTTCTAGGGCAATAACGCTGGAAGTGATAGAAGAAGAAAGTGATGAAAGATATTATTCTCTAGTTGCAAGATGAAGACATCTAACATTTTTTAAGTGGGGTAAGATGTAAGATTCCTCCCTCCAGCTTTTGAGATATAAAGGTGTAAGAACCTTCCCTTCAGTCTCTGTAATCATCCCCTATTTCAGAATGCAAGAAAATATTATTTTTCCCTGTTTTGGCCTAGAGAGAGATAATGTTCTAGAGAGAGGTAATTCAAAATTGATATATTTTTGGATACAAAATTTCTCCTAATATCTAAGATGAATTCCCCTAAAATAGAAGTTCACAATGAGTTTTCCAATGTGCATTAGGAGTTAATTGAATATGTGTATTAGAGACCTTAGCCTAAGGGTCCACATTTTTAGAAATTTTTTATTAAGGTCCAAATAAGGTTCCAAAGGGCCAGTAGGATTAATCCAAGTGTTGGGATGACAAAAATACAATGAATAAAAGAAAATGGCCCAAAAATGAGTAAATGCTCACATAAGATGAAGAGTTGACTGAGTACTGCGTTTATTAGTTAAAAATTGGGATATTTTAAGTAAAATGATGAATTTTCGACACCTCAGTAAGGAGGGAGAGCCTCATCAAGTAGGCACCTTTTATCATCATTGATTGATATTTTTTATTCAAAAAAATCAAGATATTTCATCTCTCCTCTCTTCTGCTGCAAACTGGATCAAAAAGGGAGCCAAACTGTCCACAAAACTTGTCCAAATTGGGTCAAACTGAAGCTGGAAGTCTCTAGAACCCAGTTGGACTTGGTTAGTGGCCTCCCTCACCTATAAATAGACCCTCATTCCTTTGTATTTTCATCTTTGCCAGTATTATCTTCATTTTAGTGTAATTCTATTATCCCTCTATTTTGCCTCTACTTTTGGGAGCTTTGGAGCTTCTCTGTTCTCCATTCTCTCTTGGAGATTACCCTCCCCAACTTGGTGGCCAACCCTTGCTTTGTGGGCTTCACTTTTATCCAAAGAATCAAGCCAAAATCAAAGGTAAACCCTAATTTAATGGTTTTTTCTATTCTTCCCAATGATTTTCTTCTTCTCAACCCCTCTAATGCTTGAGAAGCTTCAATTGAATGGTTTTCTCTTGAAATCAAGCTCTCCAATGATTCATGATGTTTAATTAGATTAATGCTATTTTTTATGCTTAATAATAGTATTTTTTGTTAATAAATCTCTCATTTGGAACGATTAATCATCTTTATGGTTAGATCCTTGTAGAAGGATGATTCTTAATGATAATCTCATTATTTTAATCAAAACTCTAGACTTGACAAGCTATAGAAAGAGATTGGATATTTTTATGATTTTAATCAAGCTAAAATGATGTTTAATTTCTTTATGCTAATTTATGGTTAAGAAAAATCGTATTAACTCATTTTTAATTGAAAGAGGGTTATGCTAACATTTTTAGAAATGAAGAATGGTTATTTTAGAATAATCAAGATATTTAATCATAATTATGCTTATAATTATAATTTTAATTATGTTATGTATGCATAAATAAATTTTAGTTTAAAAGAGGAGTTCCTATCACATTTCAATTACAAGTATTCATTTTAAAATAGAGAATTGAACATTCTCAAAGATAAATCTTATTTTTCTACATAATTTTAATAATGCAAAAAGTGAAATTCCTATCATATTCTAGGCATAGATATTCCTATGCTAAAAGAATTATTTTTATAATTTTTATGAAAATTATTTTATAGAATTTATGGATAATTAATTAAATAGAGAAAAGATGAATTTTTTTTATATCTATTGTAAGATTCCTCCCCAGCCTCTCAGGATGTCCAATATCTTCCCCTGTAATCAAATCCCTCTTCACAAATAAAAAAGATCTTGTTTCTACTTGTTTTGACCTAGAGAGAGAAAATATTCTAGAGAGAGATTATTCAATTTTTAGATATTTTTGGATGGAAAATATCTCTTATTATTAAAATAAATTTTCCCAAAACAGAAGTTCAAAAAGATTTTCAAAAGGTGCATTAGAAATAAATTATAATCTATTCCCTAAGAGTCCAGATTTTTGATGAAAAATTTTAGATTAAGGTTCTAAGAGACCAATTATGTTAATCCAAATTTAGGAAGGAGATAAATAGAAGAAATAAAGAAAATCCCCCTAAAAATAAGTAAATACTCACATAAGATGACGAGTTGACTAAGGACAAGGAAATTAGTTATTATAAAAGAAGAGATATTTAGAGAAATGATGCATTTTTGACACCTCAGTGCGGGGAATTTCCCCTCATGAAGGAGGCGCCTATTTCACATGTACGGTTGAGTTTTAAACTCACAAATAATGAGATATTTTCATCTCTCCTCTCTCCTGCTTCAACTAGATCCAAAAAGTGAGCTAAACTGACCTAAAAATGGTCAAAAATTGACCAAACTGATCTGGAAAATTCTAGAATCAGTTTGCTTGGTTAGAGGCTCACTTTTTCCTATAAATGTAGCCTCCCCCTTTGTAAATGGTTAATAGTGTTTTATGCACTATTACTCTACTCCTCCCAAGAGCCAAGAACTGTGAATTTCTTAATAATTCACTAGTTTTTGGCCATTCCCTCTTCTAAAGATTTGGTGGCCACTCTTGTTGTAAACAAGAGTAGATACTCAAACCATCAAGCCAAAGGAAAGCTCCCAGAATTCATGTAAGTTAGAAATCTTATATTTTTCTTTACTCTTTTAATGGTTTTCTAATTTTTATTTTGTTTGAAATGATAAATCGATGCTAGGCCTTGTTGAAAAGGCTTTCCCCCTCTCTCATTTCTTAAAATCAGCCCTTCTTTATCCTAGTTAAGTGATCTAATAGTTAGAATTAAAATTTTCATATTGTTTCTCTTTTAAAAGTGAAATTTGATTAGTTTAGAGTGAGAGTGCTAGGCCTTGTTGAAAAGGACTATTATCCAAAAAGAGTAATCCCCACCAATTTTGTATTTTAAAAGTGTAATTTTGATTTTATGCATAGAAAGATGCATAAAGAAATTTATTTAATTCAAAAGAGTTATTTTCATCAATTTTGATTTTATGCACAGAAAGATGCATAAAGAAATTTATTTTTAATTCAAAAGAGTTATTTTCATCAATTTTGATTTTATGCATAGAAAGATGCATAAAGAAAATTATTTTTATTTTAAAAGAGTTATTTTCATCAATTTTGATTTTATGTATAGAAAGATGCATAAAGAAATTTATTTTTAATTCAAAAGAGTTATTTTTATTATTTTTATTTTATGCATAGAAAGATGCATAAAGAAATTTATTTTTATTTCAAAAGAGTTATTTTCATCAATTTTGATTTTATGCATAGAAAGATGCATAAAGAAATTTATTTATATTATACAAGAGTTATTTTCATCAATTTTGATTTTATGCATAGAAAGATGCATAAAGAAATTTATTTTAATTTGAAAGTGTTACTCGAAAGTGTTATTCTCCTTAAAATTGAATTTATGCATAAATAGATGCATAAACAAATTTTTTTAATTTCAAAAGTGTTATTCTCCTTAAAATTGAATTTATGCATAAATAGATGCATAAACAGATTTATATAAAAGTGTTATTTCCCATTGAAGTTGTTCTTATGCATAAATAGATGTGTAAACAATCTTTATATCAAAAATAAGAATTCTCTTACATTCCATAAATGGGTGTGATGAGAATAGAAGTAATGAGAATTAGAGGTAAATAGATGTGATAATATGTGATATGAACTAGATAGATGAGAGTAAATAGAATGGATGTGGATGTGTGTATGTGAAAGGATAGATGTGGATGTATGTGAAGAATAGAAGTGGATGTATGTGATAGTTTATCTTCTTATTGCTAGCCTGTAAATCATTAACCTAGTTAATCAAACTTTAATTTTGCATTACCATGTCATGCATATGAATGTGGATGTGTGTATGTGAAAGGATGGATGTGGATGTATGTGAAGGATAGAAGTGGATGTATGTGAAAGGATGGATGTGGATGTATGTGAAGAATAGAAGTGGATGTATGCGATAGAATGGATGTGGATGTGTGTATGTGAAAGGATGGATGTGGATGTATGTGAAGAATAGAAGTGGATGTATGTGATAGAATGGATCTAGATGTGTGTATGTGAAAGGATGGATGTGGATGTATGTGAAGAATAGAAGTGGATGTATGTGATAGAATGGATGTGGATGTGTGTATGTGAAAGGATGGATTTGGATGTATGTGAAGAATAGAAGTGGATGTATGTGATAGAATGGATGTGGATGTGGATGTGTGTATGTGATAAGTATGGATGTGTGTATGTGATAGAATGGATGTGGATGTGTGTATGTGATAAGTATGGATGTGGATGTGTGTATGTGATAAGTATGGATGTGGATGTATGTGGGAGAATACATGTGGATGTAAATGTAATGGATATGAACAAGAAATGAGGCGATGAGATGTGATATAAATTGGATAGAAATGAATGATAAGGGATGTGAATGAATGATAAGGGATGTGAATAAACGTGATAGCATGTGAATCAGGATGTAAACATGTGAATCGAGATGTGAATGAATGATATAGGGTGTGAATGAATGTGTTAGTATGTGAATTCAGATGTGAATGAATGATAAGGGATGTGAATGGATGTGATGTGATGGGAATCAGGATGTGAATGAACGATAAGTGGTGAAGTGATGAGATGTATGGGTAGATGCAAGTGGATGAGACCTGATGAGGATAAATGAGGAAGTAAGTGATGAGATAGAAAAAGATGTGATTAGATGAGAATGGGAATACTTATGAAATGAATGTGGATTGATATGGATGGATGTATGGATGATGTGGATTGATGTGGATGAATGTGGATTGATGTATGGATGATGTGGATTGATGTGGATGAATGCATGGATGATGTGGATTGATGTGTGGATAATGTGGATTGATGTGGATGATGTGGATAGATGTGGATTGATGCGTGGATGATGCAATTGGATGTGAATTGATCTGGGAAAATGATGTGATGTGATAGAGATCGATGAAGAAAATAAAATTGTGGGAAGATGAGAAAAGATGGGGACTAATGTGAAAGGATGTGGAGTAATGAGAAAAGATGAAAATATTGTTGGAACTGTATTTGTATGTGAAATCTGTTTTTAAATGATTGTTTTATGTCAAGAATGCTGGGGAAACATTTTGACTGTCTTGTGAACGAGGTCGTGGAGACTTATTCTAATTAAAGTTGCAACTGCTGACGGAGAGTCATCGAAGGACGCCTCACGTAGTAGCAAGGTCAGCCAATGTCTTGACCAGCCTCGGTTTATTTAAATGGTGAGCTTCCGATATAGTGGATGAGGGACCAAGGAAGCAGCCTATGAGTGAAGCGCTAGTAGGTGACCTACGAAGGATCCTAGAGGGTGCTGACCATACGGTGCTCGGGCTCTAGGTCATCGAAGATACCCATGAGTACGTCGGGAAAGATATTGGAACAAGGAGTAAGAATTGTTTTCTGAATTCGGGCATGGATCTCGTCGATTGACCTTACTGGTCCTCAACGGATGAGTCCATGGCTCTTTTATATGGATCAGTTGGTTGATCTTGCTGATCTTCAACGGAGATTCTATCTAGATATTTTTATGTGATTATATTGTCGGCGGGTAATATGAGCTAGGAACTATTGAAAAGGCCCCTGAGTGAACAGGTGGTGAGCGTTCTGGTTGCCAATGATGCCATAGGTACACCGATGAAGGAATGAATTGGAAATTAGGACTCAACTGGATAATTAGAGGATTATGATCAGTAACACTATGGTTTCATTAAATGATTGTTGAATCTGTGAAAAAGGCAATTTCATATTGGGTGTGTAAGTGGTGTGACTAGCTTTATGTTTGCATGAATATCCGGCTAGGGAGCCTGGGAACTCTTTTCCTTGGTACCTGGGACAAAACCTAACCAAATTCCTAATTGGATCCCATCACTACAATGCTTGGGCGGTTGGCTAACCCATGGGACTGGATGGGGTCTGGACTGATGGATCCATAAATGGAGACTCAATTATATAGAACAATAGATGAGGTAAATCCTAGATAAAAATTGTTCTACGGAAAAGAATCAACGGTTGTGCCTCTCAATGAGGAAAAAAGAGTTGGTCTCTATGATGCTAGTACAATCTTTTCCCTTATCGTGGAGGAATCGCCCATGCTTTCTGGGCAAGGGAAGTTTTTCCGAGTTCGGTTTTAGAAAAACCAATGGATTAGTCTTTTGTCTGGATATCCGTGGGCGAGGCCCCAAGTGTGGGACCCTGCCCCGTGCAAGAAGTGCTACTTTCGCTGCTAGCACCCCCAAATTCGTTGCGCAGTGGGGTCGGAGATCTTACAGGTAGTATCAGAGCAAATTGGCTAATGGGGATCAACCAAGAAGCCAAAAATGTCAAAAGTTTATGAAGAAGCAATAAAGGGTTGTAATTGTGTGATAAAATTCATACAAATTGATATTCAAACTGAAATTTATAAATTGGTAATTGGGTCTTCAGATGGAAGTACCGTAATTGTATGGAATCCATGACTTGCTTGAGGCCTAGATATGATGGAATTTACCTTATAGTTCCAAGGACCGTGACTACCCGTATATACCAAGGGTATAACTACAGCTCTTTACTTGCAGTATATACGAGTAAATCTAAGACTTAAAATTATAAGTATTAATACTATTCAGATGATGAATTCGAGTGTGGTTGATATGATTTTAAGTTCTGGTTGAGAACTGATGAGTTGATTTGGATTCTGATTGAAAAATGAAGATTCTTGAATTTTGGTTGAAATGTAATAAACTAAGCAAAACCATAATGAGGATGAATGGGACGAGTCCCTGTGATGATGTTCGTGATGTTAATGACTTCAGCAAATCACTATGAGATTAGTGGATTGTGCTAGCAGATTGCTGCTGTTAACACTTGACCCAGTGAATCAAGTTAAGAAGTGTCAAATTAAAAATCTGTAAAATTGAAAATTTCCATGAAGGACTATTCAGATAGAAATTTCAGTCTAATGGACCATTATTGTGATAAGGGTTTGAATGTTACGATCTGAGTGAATTATTATCTGATGAGATGAGTTTTATATAAGTAATCTTTATCCCAGGATTCTGTTGGGTTCTCCAGACTATAAGGAACCCAAAATCAGTTGGATCTTAAGGAAAAGAATTCTCCTCTAGTTCTGCGAGATGAGGACATCTCGTGTTTTTTAAGTGGGGTAGAATGTAAGATTCCTCCCCAGCCTCTCAAGATGTCCAGTATCTTCCCCTATAATCAAATCCCTCTCAGGATGTCCAGTATCTTCCCCTATAATCAAATCCCTCTTCAGAAATATAAAAGATCTTGTTTCTACCTGTTTTGGCCTAGAGAGAGAAAATGTTCTACATAGAGGTTATTTAATTTTTAGATATTTTTGGATGGAAAAATATCTCTTCTTATTAAAATAAATTCCTCCGAAACAAAAGTTCAAAAAGATTTTCAGAAGGTGCATTAGAAATAAATTATAATCTATTCAAAAGGCCTTATCCTGAGGGTCCAGATTTTCAAAAAAAAATAGATTAAGATTCTGAGGGGCCAATTAGATTAATCCAAATGTAGGAAGGAGATAAATAGAAGAAATAAAGAAAATCCCCAAAAAATGAGTAAATACTCACATAAGATGACGAGTTGACTAAGTCCAAGGATATTAGTTATAAAAGAAGAGATATTTAGAGAAATGATGCATTTTTGACACCTCAGTGTGGGGAATTTCCCCTTATGAAGGAGGCACACCTATTTCACATGTGTGGTTAAGTTCTAAACTCACAAATAATGACATATTTTCATCTCTCCTCTCTCCTGCTTCAACTAGATCCAAAAAGTGAGCTAAACTGACCTGAAAATGGTCAAAATTTGACCAAACTGATCTGGAAAATTCTAGAATCAGTTTGCTTGGTTAGAGGCTCACTTTTTCCTATGGATGAAGCCTCCCCCTTTGTAAATGGTTAATAGTGTTTTATGCACTGTTACTCTACTCCTCCCAAGAGCTAAGAACTGTGAATTTCTTAATAATTCACTAGTTTTTTACCATTCCCTCTTCTAAAGATTTGGTGGCCACTCTTGTTGCAAACAAGAGTAGATCCTCAAACCATCAAGCCAAAGGAAAGCTCCCAGAATTCATGTAAGTTAGAAATCTTATATTTTTCTTTACTCTTTTAATGGTTTTCTAATTTTTGTTTTGTTTGAAATGATAAATCGATGCTAGGCCTTGTTGAAAAGGCTTTCCCCCTCTCTCATTCTTAAAATCAGCCCTTCTTTATCCTAGTTAAGTGATCTAATAGTTGGAATTAAACTTTTCATATTGTTTCTCTTTTAAAAGTGAAATTTGATTAGTTTAGAGTGTTTTAATTTTTAAGTAATTTTAAGTTAAGAAAAATTAAAAAATGGTCAGCCATACAAAGGAGGTTATGGCGAAATTTTCTAAAATTTGGTGAAATAAGTTTTATCTTTTATTATCCAAAAAGAGTAATCCCCACCAATTATATGTATTCTAAAAGTGTAATTTTGATTTTATGCATAGAAAGATGCATAAAGAAATTTATTTTTAATTCAAAAGAGTTATTTTCATCAATTTTGATTTTATGCATAGAAAGATGCATAAAGAAATTTATTTTTAATTCAAAAGAGTTATTTTCATCAATTTTGATTTTATGCATAGAAAGATACATAAAGAAATTTATTTTTATTTCAAAAGAGTTATTTTCATCAATTTTGATTTTATGCATAGAAAGATGCATAAAAGATTTATTTTAATTCGAAAGTGTTATTCTCCTTAAAATTGAATTTATGCATAAATAGATGCATAAACAGATTTATATAAAACTGTTATTTCCCACTCAAGTTGTTCTTATGCATAAATAGATGTGTAAAGAATCTTTTTATCAAAAATAAGAATTCTCTTACAATCCATAAATGGGTGTGATGAGAATAGAAGTAATGAGAATGAGAGGTAAATAGAAGTAATGAGAATGAGAGGTAAATAGATGTGATGTTATGTGATATGAACCAGATAGATGAGAATGAATAGAATGGATGTGGATGTGTGTATGTGAAAGGATAGATGTGGATGTATGTGAAGAATAGAAGTGGATGTTCATGCTCGAAGTAGATCAGTCCACAAAGGGGAGTAAGCCCAAAGCTTTGCGGAAAGCTTCGAACTTCTCATGAGGAAGCGCCTTTGTGAAAAGATCGACGAGGTTGTCCTGTGTTGGCACATAGACCAAGCTGATCTCTCCTGCTCTGAGAGTCTCTCCCTGACATAATGATAATGCACCTCAATGTGCTTTGTGCGAGCATGAAAAACTGGGTTTCTCGCAACTGCCAATGCGCTCTGACTGTCAGTGTAGATAGAGGTGGCAGACTCCTGTCCAACACCCAAGTCAGCCATAAGCCGTCTCTGAGCCACACACACTCAACCGTAGCTGTGAAAGCTACCCTATACTCAGCTTCACAACTAGAAGTGGCCACAGTAGGTTGCTTCTTGCTCAACCAAGATATGCATGAGCTACCGAGCATGAAACAAAAACCACTTGTGGACACTCTTGTGTCATAGCAACCAGCCCAATCTGAGTCCGAAAAGGCATGTAAATCTGGCGGCAACAATCCCCCCTTGGGATAAAACAACCCAAGATGTATGGTGCCACTCAAGTAGCGAAAGATGCATTTAACTGCCTTCCAATGCTGAGACCCTGGGCTATGCATAAACCTGCTCACCTGTGAGACTGCAAACTGAATGTTCGGCCTCGTAATGCATACATAAATGAGGCAACCAACAGCTGTCTGATAGAGTGTGACTTCAAAGTGATCTCCAGCATCATGAAGGCTCAACTTCAAACCTGTCTCCATTGGAGTAGCAATAGGCTTGCAGTCTTCAAGGCCAAATCTCTGCAACAATGTCTCAATATACTTTGTCTGACACAAAGCAATACCTCCATCACACTGCTTAAATTGTATCCCCAAATAATGATGCAAATGCCCCAAATCTGACATCTCAAAAGAGGCATTCAAATCAGCCTTAAAATCAGCAATATGACTCTCATTTGGTCCTGTGAGCAGCATGTCATCGACATAGAGAGCAATGATTAGATGTACATCATCCACACGTTTAGCATACAAAGTGCTTTCTGTTGGACTATTCTGAAAACCATGTGCAGTTAAATATGCATGTATCTTTTCATACCAAGCTCGTGAGCTTGCTTTAAACCATATAAAGCCTTTTTCAACCTGCACAATTTGTTTTCCTACCCTCTTTGAACAAAACCACGAGGCTGCGATACATACACATCCTCATGCAAATCTCCATTCAAGAACGCAGTCTTTATGTCCAACTGATATACATTCCAACCATTATGAGCTGCCAATGCACAAATGCAACGAATGGTAGTCATACGACAAGTGGGAGCAAAGGTCTCATCAAAATCAATGCCCTTTTCTTGAGCATAACCCTTTGCAACAAGTCTAGCTTTATAGCGATCAACACTACCATCTAGCTTTCGTTTCAACTTAAAAACCCACTTACATCCAATGGCCTTTTTACCAATAGGCAAATCACACAAAGACCATGTACCATTCTTCATTATAGCATCATATTCACTTTGCATTGCAGCCAACCAATTTTCTGATTTTTGTGCCTCATCAAATGAAAGAGGTTCTTCCTCTTCACACATACTAGACACAGCCAAAGCATAACAATCTGATGCATAAGAGGCATGCTGAAAACCTGAACGAGTACGACTAGATATAGGTGTATCAATTTTACTATCACGCAAGGTTTGCACCAGCCATTTAGGCATACATCTAGCCTGCTCATTTTCAGCCATTTAGGCATACATCTAGCCTGCTCATTTTCAGCCCTATCCTCATGAATTACATCCTGTAAATCTGCATCAGAAATAGGCTGATCTATGATGTCGTTTGAAATCTACATAGGGTGAGTATTTGCCTCATTAGGACTTACATTTGAATTCCCACCTGTAAATAGAGGCAACAACGTATCAAATACATCCCGTGAGCTCACACTTGTCTCTTTGGTACATGATAACAAAGGTTGCATAGCATCTTCCACAAAAACAACATCTCGACTAATCAAGATACGCTTTGACTCTGCAGATGATACAATGTGTAACCCTTGCTCTTAGCACTGTAACCAACAAAAATGCATTTGACAGCCTTATCATGCAATTTTCTGCGTTGTTGCACATGCACTAAAGCATAGGCCAAGCAACCAAAGACACGCAAGTGACCAATAGAAGGCTTCCTACCATGCCAAGCTTCGTATGGAGTAATAGATTGCAAGGCCTTAGTGGGACACCTGTTGAGTACATATGGAGTAATAGATTGCAAGGCCTCAGTGGGACACCTGTTGAGTACATATGCAGCCTTCGTATGGAGTAATAGATTACAAGGCCTTAGTGGGACACCTGTTGAGTACATATGCAGCACACATGACAGCCTCAAGCCAAAACGCATGTGGCAAAGCTTGGCTCTTGACCATACATCGTGCCATCTCCATAAGTGACCTGTTTTTCCTCTCAGCAACACCATTTTGCTGAGGGGTATACGGCACTGTACATTGGTGTTTTATTCCACGACTAGCCAGAAATGCATCAAACTCTTTAGACATGTACTCCCCCCCTCGATCAGAATGGAGGGTGCCCACAGTACAATTGGATACATTTTCAACCATAGCCAGAAATGCATCAAACTCTTTAGACATGTACTCCCCCCCTCGATCAGAACGGAGGGTGCCCACAGTACAATTGGATACATTTTCAACCATAAGCATAAACTGTTTGAAGCACAAAAGCACTTCGGACTTTGCCTTCAGTGGATATACCCATGCATGCCTTGAGTAATCATCAATGAAAATCACGAAGTACAAGTGTTTACCAAATGACGGAGTTTGCATAGGCCCACATACATCACTATGTACAAGTTGCAATTTGCGAGTGGCCCGCACAGAACCATCCTTTGGAAACACAGAACGCTGCATTTTGCCCAAAATACAGCCTTCACAAACATATTTCAATGGGGCCTCAAGAGGGGGCAATGAAGCAACCATATCGAATTTCTGTAAACGCAGCAAACTAGCAAAGTTCAGATGACCAAAACGAGCATGCCATAGTTTTGCATCTGAAATTGCCTTTTCATCAGAAACTGCATTTGCTGAATCTTCCACACACTTGTCATAAGAATTGAGCCTATACAGCCCACGAAACAAGGTGCCAGATACAATAATCGTATTACCAAAAGTCAAATCATGAATAGTACATCTGTCATCCACAAATTTGACTACAAGTCTAAGTCTAGCAAGCGCAAAGACAGACAATAGATTCTTCTTTATGCCTGGCACATACAAAGCATCTGAAAGTGTGAAAGCGCTGCTGTTTGCAGCAGTAAGCATAATTTTACCAATGCCCTTCACTAGGTAAGAAGCATTATTGGCACATGTGACAGTATTCCCATTAGGGACAGCCTCAAGACAAGTGAACATATCACGATGCGAGGTAATGTGCTTTGTAGCACCACTGTCAAAATACCAAACATCAGAGTCAACAGAAATTGTCAAACATGCAAAGCATCCACTATTGTGGCTGCATTTGACTCTTTCTTCTTTGCCTCTTTAGCCTTTAGCTTAGGGCAATTCTTAATGACATGATCAGTTGCCTTACAATAGTTGCACCTCATTTTTTCTTGCCTTTATCAAGAGCCTTCTCAGACCTATTGTTGCTACCTATGGAAGGAGAAGAAGTTGCAGACCTACTAATAGGAGAAGAAATAGTGGAAGGGGCTGCCTTACCACTTCTTCTCTGCTGGGCAGCAACAAATGCCTGATCAACTGCATGCTGCCTAACCCTGTTTTGCCTGGACTGCGCTTCTTGCAAGAGCTTGTTGACTAAAGTATCATACTTGACAACATCAGGTCTGTCCTTTTCAGTAACAAGTCTCCACGTGGAAGCAAAAGTCTGATATGACTCAGGTAAAGCATCAAGAACAGTCTGCACAAGAGAATAATCAGGAATAATCTCACCTGCAGAAATCAACTATTCCTTAAGATCTTTAATCTCAGCAAGAAAAACATTCATGTCATCATCTTCCTGCATAATCTTTGATTCTAGCTCTTTACGCAGGTAAGAGATTTTTGCCTCATTTATGACCTGCATACAAACCAGCTAGAATACCCCAAGCCTGTTTAAGGAATATGTGGGGTAATGTTACGTTTGACAGAAAGTGCAATCAAGGCATGAGCCTGCGCATCTTTACCATCCCAACGAGCTTGTTCAGTTGGTAAAACAGCAGCAACAGTAGAGATGCTAGAACCTACAACATCCTCAACAGATCCTACATCCACAGAACCTGGACGTACATCCATACCCTGCACAATGTTCCACACTCCTTTTGCAACTAAAACATGTTGCATCATGTATGCCCAAAGTGGGTAGTTGCTGTCTCCATCCAATTTGTCATCAGCAGACAACATGCGAAATACATCATTGCTGTTATCAGCCATGGCCACTGACTGAAACTGATGCAAAAGCTACCTGTAATGAAGCAAAGACTGAACAGAGAACAACTTGTGCTATGTAGCACGGTCCACAATAGAATACGTATGCCTGTTTTCCGGAAAGTGCAATGTCAAAATTTCTACAGAAAATGACGAAAACACTTGTGAAGAACTTGCAATGCAAAAATGGAGCCCGAAACGACCTTAGATGCGATTTCTGAGAACGCAAAGCCCTATGGGCCTATTTGCAGAGTATAGGAACTTGCAAGCGCTCATGAAAGCTCACCTCAATCGGAGAACATGAGTCGGAGGGTGCCGACGGCGTAGCCCTGGGAGAGCCGATGCCTGCTCTGATACCAATTGTTGGAATTAGGGTTGCAGGAAAGCACACAAAGCTTGGAGAAGAAGAAGCAAGAATGCAGACAAAGCTTGGAGAAGAAGCAAGAATGCACACAACACACAATGTATTAGATTGTGTCAATGTACAAAAGATAACTTAGCCCTAGAATGATGGGCGTATATACAAGCCGGGGGGAAAAAACCTCCTAGAGAGGGAAAAAGTGCCCCGGCGGTCCTAAGTGTGTTCACACACATCACTGCCTATATATATGGCAACACATCCTTTCACATACACACATCCACATCCATCCTTTCACATACACACATCCACATCCACTCTATCACATACATCCACATCCATTCTATCACATACATCCACTTCTATTCTTCACTTCACATACATCCACTTCTATTCTTCACATACATCCACTTCTATTCTTCACTTCACATACATCCATTCTATCACATACATCCACTTCACATACATCCATTCTATCACATACATCCACTTCTATTCTTCACATACATCCACATCCATCCTTTCACATACACACATCCACATCCATTCTATCACATACATCCACTTCTATTCTTCACATACATCCACATCCATCCTTTCACATACACATATACACATCCATTCTATCACATACATCCACTTCTATTTTTTGTTGCCATATATATAGGCAGTGATGTGTGTGAACACACTTGGGACCGCCGGGGCACTTTTTCCCTCTTTAGGAAGTTTTTTCCCCAGGCTTGTATATACGCCCATCATTCTAGGGCTAACTTATCTTTTGTACATTGACACAATCTAATACATTGTGTTGTGTGCATTCTTGCTTCTTCTTCTCCAAGCTTTGTGTGCTTTCCTGCAACCCTAATTCCAACAGGATGGATGTGGATGTATGTGACAGAATGGATGTGGATGTGTGTATGTGAAAGGATGGATGTGGATGTATGCGCAAAATAGAAGTGGATGTATGTGATAGAATGGATGTGGATGTGTGTATGTGAAAGGATGGATGTGGATATATGTGAAGAATAGAAGTGGATGTATGTGATAGAATGGATGTGGATGTATGTGAAAGGATGGATGTGGATGTATGTGAAGAATAGAAGTGGATGTATGTGATAGAATGGATGTGGATGTGTGTATGTGATAAGTATGGATGTGGATGTATGTGGGAGAATACATCTGGATGTAAATGTGATGGATATGAACGAGAATTGAGGCGATGAGATGTGATGTAAATTGGATAGAAATGAATGATAAGAGATGTGAATGAATGTCATAGCATGTGAATCGGGATGAGAATGAATGATATAGGGTATGAATGAATGTGTTAGTATGTGAATTGGGATGTGAATGAATGATAAGGGATGTGAATGGATGTGATGTGATGGGAATCGGGATGTGAATGAACGATAAGTGGTGAAGTGATGAGATGTATGGGTAGATGCAAATGGATGAGACCTGATGAGGATAAATGAGGAAGTAAGTGATGAGATAGAAAAAGATGTGATGGGAATACTTATGAATTGAATGTGGATGGATGTGGATGGATGTAGTATGGATGATGTGGATTGATGTGGATGGATGTATGGATGATGTGGATTAATGTGGATGAATGTGGATGAATGCATGGATGGTGTGGATTGATGTGTGGATAATGTGGATGATGTGGATTAATGTGGATGAATGCATGGATGATGTGGATTGATGTGTGGATAATGTGGATTGATGTGGATGATGTGGATTGATGTGGATGATGTGGATAATGTGGATTGATGTGGATGATGTGGATAGATGTGGATTGATGCGTGGATGATACAATTGGATGTGAATTGATCTGGGAAAATGATGTGATGTGATAGGGATCGATGAAGAAAATAAAATTGTGGGAAGATGAGAAAAGATGGGGACTAATGTGAAAGGATGTGGAGTAATGAGAAAAGATGAAAATATTGTTGGAACTATATTTGTATGTGAAATCTGTTTTTAAATGACTGTTTTATGTCAAGAATGTTGGGGAAGCATTTTGACCGTCTTGTGAACGAGGTCGTTGGAGACCTATTCTGATTAAAGTTGCAACTGCTGACGGAGAGTCATCAAAGGACGTCTCGCGTAGCAAGGTCGGCCAAGGTCTTGACCAACCTCGGTTTGATTAAATGGTGATCTTCCGGTACAGTGGATGAGGGACCAAGGAAGCGGCCTATGAGTGAAGCGCTAGGTGACCTGCGAAGGATCCTAGAGGGTGCTGACCATACATTGCTCAGACTCTCGGTCACCGAAGATAACCACAAGTACGTCGGGAAAGATATTGGAACAAGGAGTAAGAATTGTTTTCTGAATTCGGGCATGGATCTCGTTGATAAACCTTGCTGGTCCTCAACGGATGAGTCCATGGCTCTTTTATATGGATCAGTTGGTTGATCTTGCTGATCCTCAATGGAGATTCCATCTAGATATTTTTATGTGAATATATTGTCGGGTACTATGAGCTAGGAACTATTGAAAAGGTCCCTGAGTGAACAAGTGGTGAGCGTTCTGGTTGCCAATGATGCCATAGGCACACCGATGAAGGAATGAATTGGAAATTAGGATTCAACTGGATAATTAGAGGATTATGATAAATAACACTATGGTTTCATTAAATGATTATTTTAAAGATTGTTGAATCTGTGAAAAAAGGCAAGTTCATATTGGGTGTGTAAGTGGTGTGACTAGTTTTATGTCTGCATGAATATCCGGCTAGGGGACCTGGGAACTCTTTTCCCTGGTACCCGGGACAAAACCTAACCAAATTCTTAATTGAATCCCATCACTACAGTGGTTGGGCGGTTGGCTAACCCATGGGACTGGGGTTAGACTGGACTGATGGATCCATAAATCGAGACTCAATTTCTGTATAGTACGATAGATGAGGTAAATCCTGGATAAAAATTGTTCTATGGAAAAGAATCAACGGTTGTGCCTCTCAATGAGGAAAAAAGCATTGGTCTCTATGATCCAAGTACAATCTTTTCCCTGATCTGATTATGGGACTTACTGGTTCGGTCAGATCAGTTCAGTTAGTTTAGGTTTTTTGACTACGTTAGAGAAAAGTTATCCTGGAGGAATCGCCCGTGCTTTCCGGGCAAGGGAAGTTTTTCCGAGTTTGGTTTTGGAAAAACCGATGGATTAGTCTCTTGTCTGGATATCCGTGGTGGGCGAGGCCCCGAGTATGGGACCCTGCTCCATGCAAGAAGTGCTACTTTCGCTGCTAGCACCCCCAAATTCATTGCGCAGTGGGGTCGGGGATCTTACATCTATTTTTACATGCATAATAAATTTTATGCAAAAAGAGGAGTTTTGAGCATTATCCAATTGACAGAACAATAAAGAAGGTTATGCACATTTGTTTTCTAGAATCATTCAATTTATGAGAATTGTGGAAATGATTCATTTAAATAATTTGATTAGTGTTTATACTGAAAGAAGAAATATGGGTATAAATGATTTTGTAAATCCCATGAATCCTTTATTCAAAAATAAGAATATTGAGTATATCTTATTTTGAGAAATTTGAGAAAGAAATTTGAGAAAGAATGAGAAAATATTCATCGAGAGAACTTGGATAATTCTTAATCAGAAAAAAAGAATTTAGAATACATTTAACCTTTGAAAATTCGAAGTATACGTCTAGATTCTTGGAAAATTTGAAGTATACGTCTAGATTCTTGGAAAATCAAATTTTGGAGTACTTTCTAAATGGGAAAAGGGCTTCCCAAAAAAAGACCAGAAACACGCTTAGTTGAATGAACGTATGATTGATTTATTCCTAGATTCCATGGGGAAAAGGAATGTGGAATCCCTAAGAAGATCAAGGATGCAAAAAGTGAACGAAAATTTAGATTTAATGGAAATTTAGATTTAAACATGGGGCGTCCATCTATAAAATCCAATTCATCAATTAAAAGTCTTCATTAATGAAGCTTAAGGAATGAAAACACAATACGTAAATGCTCTTTTTGGGTTTTTATTATAAAGTTCTGAAAAAAATCATTTTTTCCTTTTTAAGCCTTCAACAACACTCTGATACTTAGATTTAATGGAATCGAGAAAAAGTTACCTTTAACTAAGCCAAGTAATTAGCAAAAAAAAGTTACCTTTAACTAAGCCAAGTAATTAGCAGATGCTTAGAAAAGCTCTATCAGTATCGAAAGTAGAGTAACTGTGCACCACTTCCATTCTCCCTTAGTAAGAATGGTATGAGGGGATAACGGCACCACTTCCATTCTTCCCCCAAACCATTACTAAGGGAGAATGATAGTGGTGCCATTCTCCTCTCACGCCATTCTTACCAAGGGAGAATGGGATTCTTACCAAGGGAGAATGGGAGAATGGGATTCTTACTAATGGAGAACGGAAGTGGTGCCATTGTCCCCTCATACCATTCTTACCAGGGGAGTGGCATTTTCATTAAGAGATAATGGTAGTGGTGCCATTCTCCCATCCAAACAATGTAGGAAAGGGGAATTGCAGTTTTGCCATTGCTAAAGGAGAATGGCACCACTACCATTCCATATGCCTACATTGTTTGGATGGGAGAATGTCACCGCTGTCATTCTTCCTTAGTGAGAATGTCATTTTCCCTTGGTAATAATGGTATGAGGGGATAATGGCACCATTGTCATTCTCCCTTAGTAAGAATGGTTTGAGGGGAGAATGGCATCACTACCATTCCCCTTGCCTACATTGTTTGCATGGGAGAATGGCACCACTACCATTATCTCTTAGTAAGAATGACATTATCCCTTGGTAAGAATGGTATGAGGTGATAGTGGCAGTGATGCCATTCTCCCTTTGTAAGAATGGTTTGAGGAGAGAATGGCACCACTTCCATTCTACCTTCCAAGCAATGTATTATGGAAGAGTGGCACCACTTCCATTCTACCTTCCAAGCAATGTATTATGGAAGAGTGGCACCACTACCATTCTTCCCCCAAACCATTACTAAGGGATAATGATAGTGGTTCCATTATCTCCTTGTGCCATTGGGATTCTTACTAAGGGAGAATGGAAATGGTGTTATTCTCCTTCTAACTTTTTAAAGGTATTAAGATTGCATGTATCTTTTATATATATATATATATATATATATATATATTGCACAATTTTATATTAGTGGGTTACCAACCATAACCAATATGAGGTGCCTATTGGGATTGAGTGAAGAGAATGTCAAGTGCATCTAGAATGAAATCCAGAATGGAACCATTGTATTATTTAAGTCCAAACAATATAGGACTCTTGTTGAGATTATAGAGAGGGAACTAACGATGAAGAACGATAAGGTCTTATAATCGCTAAAGGTATTCAACACAAAATGCTCATCATCAAAGGTGTTCAATCAATGGTGCAAGCTTGCAAAATATTATCAAATTGGAAGGGAACAATATGAGTGCGTGGAGATAGCCTCTTGCTGCTTCAGCCTCATGTTGCTCTGTTGCTAAGCAATCATTATTGGCGGTGGAGGTGGCCTCCTGCTACTCTACTGCTCTAGCCTCTAGGACAATACTAAGTTGCCTAGGTCAGCCAAGTTCTCCCTCAGCTACTTGGTACTTCCATTGCCCCATTGGCCCACTAGCCCCCTCCTTAGAAGTCTTCTGTGTTGGTATATGGTCAAGATCCAATAGTTACGTGGTTTTGGACCACCTATTCGGCTCCTGAAGAGTGGCTGACTAATGCACCTGTACCCAATGTGATAAACCAATGCTGGCACGTTGGTCAACGTAAGCTTGGGGAATTAGTCGTGACTACAAGATCAGGTTAGTTCCTAGGTTCATCACGATTCCGGATAGGAGTTCATGTTTAGATAGGAATGCACTTAACACAGAATGGATAAAAAATAGACAGAACGATGCAGTGTGGAATAGAGCAACCCCCAGTTAATGAACTCTCAGCTCCCTATTCACTCAGTTCTCACTCCTCTAAATCCATATATTCGGGAATAAGCCCCTTTGATTCTTACATCCATCTGGGTACTACCCTGTCCTTCCTCTAAGATCTTGAACTTTGTGTTTCTATCCACCTAGAGCTTTCTTCTCTGCTGCACAATCTTGACTGGCCTAGGCAGTCTCCTTTCATCCAAGTAAAGGAGTTACTCAATTCTTTGCACTTCTTATTCTTCCAAAGAGAGTCTTTCTACCACGGCTATCCTAAGGTTTTGTGTGAGAAACTCCATCCGGGCACACTACTGCTTCCAATCCATACACCATGCTGAATTTCATTTTTATAAGCTATTCTAAATGCCCATAATGCTGAATGTAGCTTCTTGTTCCCAATTAGTCTTGTTTTCATTTACCATCTTGACCAAAATTCCTTTTAGGATTCTATTAGTGGATTCTACCTGACCATTCGCGTGCAGGTAGTAGATTGTTAATTTCTTATGCATGATCATGTGCTGCTCGAAACTATAGCATCTCATCATACCAGCTGGGTCTCTCTCCATCTATGATGAAGAGTTGAGCATCTAGGAAGTCATTTTCTACCCCATCTGGAGTTTCTCTTGACCCCAGTCTAGACAGGAAATATTCCACCACTGCATGCTTGTTATTGGGCTGTGCTTAATAGTGAGCTCAAACTCTTGTAACATTAGCATCCATCTAGCTAACTTTCCTGCCAGGTATGGTTCATTTACCAGCAGGTACAAGAGTGCATTGTGGTCCACATGAAATTCAAACACATTACCTTACAAAGTAGACTAGTTAGAGCCAGCCCTCATGTGACTCCTACATTAAAGCACTTCTAATGGCAAAGTGAGAAGCATACACGAATACATGGAACACTAGATCAAAACTTGACTATTGAAGAATTGGTGCTGATGACAGTATCCACTTCAAATTTCAGAATGGCTGACACTGCTGCCTTTCTAGCACTCTTATATTCTTATTTTGAGTGTTGTAAAAACACATGTGAGTGGTGTTGTTGCTCTTTCCACAAATAGCACATGGCTGGTGCATGCTTTTCATCTGGCACTCTTTCTTTGTATTGTTGAAATATGCAAGTGAATGGGTGTGTGCGAGAACAAGCCCTTATAGCAAGAAACTGTAAAAGGGAGTCTGTAATTAAGTGGATAGCAGTGAAAAGGTGAGAGGAATCTACTGATGAGAGAATCAAGGGTAGCATGAGTGAATATAGGGGTGTGGAAAGATTCTAGGAAAAGATGCTCCCAGATGTAGGGGAGGTGGCACAAATCAAGGAGAAATTAGTAGGATTAGATGCTTGGCATCTTGTGGATGTAAAACCTATAAATCAAGGCATTGGCCTAATGAGGTATTGCTGGTTTTTTAGTATCCATGCCTACATTAAGCTATTAGTTAATTGTGTACTAATCTCGTCTTAATCATCTTTTAATCATGTTGATTCTTGCATTTCATCCACCATAGCTCATCACTTTGCTTGCATTTCAACTTGGTATCAGAGCCATAGCCTAGGAATCCATCCAATTTTTAAGCATATCCACCCTACTAATCATGATTAGGAGTTAATCCATTTTTTTAGTTCTTTTTAACTAAACCTCTGCACCCCCAACTGGTGGAGGGGCTTGATCTCCCTCCAACCATCAAATTGGATCAAAAGCATTAAGCCACACCTAGCTAGACTCCCCACGCTTCAGCCCATTGCATCAGCTCGTCAAATCGCCACGTAGATCTACAGAAATTCACGATTTCAATGGCGCTAGCTTTCTGAAGGGATTTGTAGATCTACACCTACACAAGGTGGATCAAGATAATTCCTTTTAGCCCCATGGGTTTTCAAGGGTGCTCTACAAGCCTATGACCTCAGAATCTTGAAATTCTTTAAGGAGAAGTGGAATCAAGCTTTGCATCAAATCTACAAAATGACTTTGGTAAAACAGAGATCAAGCATTCAATGTTTGGTCAAATATTTTGTTTCTTGGCGTGATCCTCTACTAGAATAACTGCTATTGATGCTTTTGAAAGGATTTGAGCTCATTTGAACTCTAAGGCACCAGATCTGGCCTCCCCGTACACTCTATTTCTTACACACAAAAATAGGGGATTATTTCACTAATCAATGATTAATTAGCACTAATCACTATATTTTGGTGCAATTGATGGTTCAAATTTACCAGTGGGTATCTGATACAGATCTCTATCACTTTAGATTGTAATCTGGAGATGGTTTGATATCCCAACCATTCAGTACAAATCAGTTACCCTTGGCTTTATGCAATTTTTGGTGTATTCATGCTTGCAAATCTGTTGTAATCATCATTTAACACTAGATTTGAGTTGTAAAAGGGTAGAAATTACCCTTGAATCTTGGATTGGATCAAGAGGTAAGACCCCCTTCACATCATCATGATCACTGCACAAGAAATAGCGAAATTTAACGGGAAGCAGTTTTATACATGGCAAACAAAGTCCATGTATTTGCTCATGAGGAAAAATCTGTGGGGACTAGTTGAGGGAAGAGATGAATGTCCAGAGGAGATTGGGGAGAATGAGTGGAAGAGCAGGAATGAGAAAGCATGAGGACTCATTGCACTTAGCTTAAATGATGAAATCATTCACCACATTGCAGGGATACAACAAGCTAAAGATGCATGGGATGAACTTAACAAATTATTTGGCACTCAAGCAAAAAAATTCAAAGATAAATCTGATAATGCAATTCTACAAACTTGACATGAAGGAAAGTGAACCTCTAACCACACACTTGAACAAATAAAAAAGCATTAAGCAACAACTGGCAACCATTGGGAAGAAGGTAGAAGATGACGAGGCAGAGTGTGGACAAGGGAGAGTATGAGAACATTGTGGCAACCTTAAAGAATGTACTAGATTTGAAGCTGCATGAGATAGAAGGAGCTCTACTAGAGTAAGAGAACAAGGTCAAACACCCAACAACTGGAGAGGAGAAAGCATTCTACCCCGAGGAGGCCTTGCACGAGGTCGAGGATGAGGAAGAGGCAAGGAAGGAGGAAGGACCTTCACTTTCCATAACTGTGGGAAGCCAGGACATATGGCTAGAGACTGCTACAGCAAACCAAATGAAGAAGGATTAACATCAGCAAACTTCATGGAGACTCCTAAGGTAGACGAGTCAGAATATCTTTTCTGAGAGAGAGAGAAAGAGAGAGAAACCCCACAACCCAATGTAACCTGCCCCAATAGAGTAAAATCACCTCTGAGCCACCGATAATGTAGGCCATGTGGTAGATGTATGTGTGAGCACTTTAGTCAAGGCCATGGGCACTTGTAGTAGCCTTGGATACATAGAGAGAGTGTCAAGGACTATGAGTTAGGGACCTGAGGCACTGGTCACGAGCTACCAAGTAAGAGGGAAACTTTATATAGGGTCCAGGTGTGCTAGAGTTATTCACTTGAGGGGAGGTATTGAAATATGCAAGTGAATAGGTATGTGCGAGAACAAGCCCTTAGCAAGAGATTATAAAAGGGAGTTTGTAATTAAGTGGGTAACAGTGAAAAGGTGGGAGGAATCTATTAATGAGAGAATCAAGGGTAGCATGAGTGAATATAGGGGTGTGGAAAGATTCTAGGAAAAGGTGCCCCCAGATGTAGGGGAGGTGGCATAAATCAAGGAGAAATCAGTGGGATTAGATGCTTGGCATCTTGTAGATGTAAAACCTATAAATTGAGGCATTGGCCTAATGAGAAATTGCTAGTTTTTGAGTATCCATGCATACATTAAGCTATTAGTTAATTGTACACTAATCTTATCTTAATCATCTTCTAATCACCTTATAATCATGTTGATTCTTGCATTTGATCCACCATAGATTGATCCACCATAGTTCATCACTTTGCTTGCATTTCAACTTGTATAACCCTGGCTATTGAACTTCGTGCACCAGATGTGTGGTCTGAGTCTTGATCTTGTGTGTCCTCTAGCAAGCTTGTTGGCTAGGGCGGCCTTCAGTTCTTCTTGAAAGTCCATTACTTGCTTCCTGCCTTTCTTCTTCCAAGGATTTCGCTCTTCGACGTCCGACTCCTAATTGGAATATGATTCTGAGGTGTTTTCTCCAGGGTTATCTGACTCATAAGTTTCTTCCTTATTCTTCTTTCTTTTGTCCTTCTTTTTCTTTTTGGGGTCTTTGCTTGTCTGCTTCAAGATCCGGTTAGCTCTGGTTGCTCCTTCCACCACTTGTTCAAAGGTGAGAGTCTCCAAATCATACAAGGCCACCGCCGTCTGGAGCTTTTCCCTCAATCCTCTCATGAATCACTAACTCAGGGTGTGGCTGGGGGCAAGTTTATCGGGCCAATCTAGATGCATTAGCAGTGCTCGAAATTCTATTGCATAATCCTCTATTGGCCTCTTCTTCTGATTTAACCTTTGTAGCTTCTTTAGTAGTTCTGTGATGGTCTTGTCTCTCCTCAATCTTTTCAAGAAAGCCTTCTTTAATTCTTCAAACGTCTAGAAGTTCTCTAGACCATATTGTGTATACCAGTTCTAATGGCCTTGCCACCCAAAGTTGTCGCAAAATACTCTGTCTTTTGTGGCAATGGAGCTCGAGTGGCCAAGAATATGGTCTCGAAAGCGAAGATGTGAGCATCTGGATCCTCCTGACTCTTGCCCTTGAATTGTGGGTGTTTGAGACATAACCTTCCCACAGCTGCCAGTTTTTCTTCTACTTGATATTCCTATCTTCTAATTTGAAGCTCCTATTTCTCCCCCTCTTCCTAACGAGGATTACCTAAAAAGATTCCCTCCCAAAATGTCTGAAATCTCAAAAATGGCTTAAAAACATAATTTTTAAAAACACATCTAGACTTCCATGTATAAATTTAAAAATTACATGAACTTTGTTGTTTTTTTCAAGATAACGTCTGACCTTCATAGATTTATAAACTATTGTTATTTGTGACATAAAAATAAACTTGACTTACAAAATGTCATAGAAGTCTACACAACTTAAAGAAATATCAATCTTTTTCAAATAAAAATTTATTTTATAAATTTCATGAATGTAAGACACTTTTTTTAATGGAATTTCTTGGGACAAATTCTAAAACTATGCATAAATATGCAAATTATTTGACAAGCACTCAAAAAAATATTAGAATACATAACAATATAAGCTCCATAATTTATGAAAAATCCTACAAACATCCTTGAGTCTATTTCTAGACCCAAATAGCAAAGCCTTTAGTATATACTTACCTTGATAGTTTGCATGACATAATTATTTGCTGCATTATTTATAAGCAGATAGTGGGCATGATATACAACCAATGCTAAGAGTTTAAAGAGGTCAACTTACAGGTGTATAAAGATAGACTTATATTCATATATATATATGTAAAAAAGAAGATGGTAAGCAAATAGTGGACATTATATACAACCAATGCTAAGAGTTTAAAGAGGTCAACTTATAGATATGTAAAGATAGACTTCTATTCATATATATATGTAGAAGATGGTGACTATGGAGGTTCTGTAAACTTAAGCATGTTAAAAGAGTAGAAAATTGAAATATTGTTTCGGCAGGACAATTTTAGAGGCAGACATCATATAGCCTATGGGTGTAAATTTCGACCCACGTAGGCATTTGTTTTCATGAAGGAAATTCTTGTTATACAAATTGGATAAGGATGGCGGGAAGAACTTGTAGCCTATATCATGTACATATGTGCATGTACATATGTGGTGGGGGTAAAAATTCATAGTATGCATTGTTGATGTTTGATCCAGATAGCCATTATCATGAACATAAGTGATGGTATATCTAAGAGTAGTGTAGGAATAAGCTCGAGTTACAATTATTTAGATTACATGTGAAAAATGTTGAGAGATGGTATGTCTAAGAGTAGTGTAGAATAAGCTCTAGTTATAATTATTTGGAGGACATGCGAAGGATGCTAAGAGATGCAATCTTTGCCCACGACATTGTCTTTGTGTATAAAGAGAAAAGAGAGGAGCTTAGGGCTTCTTGAATGGTGGTAGAGAGGAGCTTGGAGCTTTCACGATGACGGTAGATTTAAGGTCCCCTATGCTGGAGAGCATACTACTACACATAGGCATGGCAGAGTCCAGACTCACATGCACCTCCCTCCCCGACATAGATTGTTAACTAAGTATGTATGTTTGTGTGTAACCTCGCTACTAGAAGGGGAGGAGTGCCCGCCAAGCCTTTTCTTGAAACCTTATTGGCTTCATAAAAAAATTCTTAGCAGGCACCCCGAGTGTGTATCGGGCCTAAGTTTTGTTGAATTCATGATCAATCCATCGTGGCGTAGCCCCCCCCCCCTCCTACCTTGTCACTGTTAGCATTATTAACTTGAGTTATGTATTTGACGTAAGGCTCACAAGCTGATTTTTGACGAGCATTTTGAACCATCCCCCCTCCCCCCAAAGCATAGTCTTTTTATTAAACGTCAAAAAATACATTAAAATAGCCAACTTCTATGCATTCAAAGAACAAATCTAGTTTTTCTCAAGCCTTTGGGTTACATGATGTTCTTTTTTATTTTAAAGTTAGCAAATTACAACTCACACCCCCCATCTTTACAAGGCACCACCAAGTTACATGTTCATCCTACTAATACCTATTGCAATGTCGAAATTTGAAGCCTTTAGCCCTTCAAACCACGGCCGAGTTGAATGCTGGACTTCAATTCTAGTCACCTATAGCCCAACTTTTCAAAATCATGGGCTGCCAAAAGATGGGCACCCCATTTCCCCTTTTCAGTTTTTTGTTCTTTTTTTTTGCGAAAACGACATGGTTTATTTTTGCTTGCCCATGCTTTAGGCACTCGTGACTCAACTCGGGTGCCCTCCAGTGTGCACCTTACGAGGAGCACGGAGCAGCCAGATTTAGTAAATTGCCTCTAAATCCAACACGTTGACTTTTACCGGTCAACTGCTTGTGGAACAGGCTGTCTCACGAAGATGGGAAGTTGGTTCCCCTGTCCTTTAGCCCTTACTTAGGTCGCCTCTGACCCTGCGAGACATAAAACCAGCCTAGTTTTCCTTTTCTCTGAAATCCCACCTGTGCAGAGAATGTCCGAGCTCGCTCGGACAGAGTTCGCTCGGATAGAAACCCTAGAACTGCGGATTTGAAACCTTAGGACTGCTGCCCATCAACCGCTTTTCGATTCAAACCCTAAACCTGCCGAAAGCGACGGTAACCCTGCAGGATATTTCCTGGGAGAAGCCCTAGCGCTGCTGGATATGGATCTTCACCCTTCGGCTTGGCCTGCAGAGTTCGTGTGCCCTATCTCGAGGTCGGTGATGGCGGACCCTGTGATTGTAGCCTCGGGCCAGACCTATGAGCGGCGATGCATAGAAGCTTGGCTGGACCTTGGGCAGAGCAAATGTGTGAAGCAGACTACCCCCCTGAACCGCAACTTTATCATCCCCAATACTGCTCTCAAAGCCGCCATTGCCAACATGGCCAGGTCCAAAGGTATGCAGGTCCTTCCCATCCCCCCTAGCCCTGAGCTTGCTTTTGCTTTGGCCAAACGCCTCATCTCTGAAATGCAAGAATCAAACCACATCATTCAAGAACCAGGGTTGCCCAAAAGGGGAGCTGACGGAGAAATAAGGTTTCCCAATGAGAAACTTGACAAGCATAAGCAAGAGCAATTGAAAAGCTTCAGAAATGAACATGAGGAGGAGGTAGAGGAGGATGATATTTGCAGAATGGAAAGCTTAGCCATCAGAGATGAAAATAGAAGGAATTTCGTCAAGAGCTCATCCGGGCAACCTGATCAGACAAACATTGCAACAGGAGCCACAGATCCAGGACACAGATCATCTGAACGCTTTAGGGCCTCTAGTGAACGCAGAGGAGGTTCAAGTGATGCTTATGGCAGATATTCTAGAACTGCTGGCTATTGCACAAACCCTGTCCCCATCAGAAACTCCCTTTCTGCATGTGAACCTCTGTTCGAGGCCAGCTATGGGCACCGTGAGCTTCCTCCCCATCTGGCCACCAAGCCCTCTTCCTACTCGTTGTCGGAAGTGCCACATCCACAACCTCCTTCATCGGTCTCATATTCTGCCACCGATTCTCTCATCCAAAGGCTCCAGGATGCTCAGGAGGAGGAGCAGGAAGCTGCAGCTATTGAACTCCGGCAGCTCACCCGCCTCTCTGCAGATAATCGTTCCTCTTTGTGCCGCCCTGACATCATCCGAGCCCTCCTCCCCCTTCTGAGATCAAAGGACTCTAGTATACAGATTAATGGTTGTGCTGCTCTCGTCAACCTATCCCTAGAAACGCCAAACAAGGTCATCATTGTGCGCGCTGGAGCTGTCCCTTTCCTGGTAGAGGTGCTGAATAATGGCTTTCCTGAAGCTCAAGAGCATGCTGCCGGGGCTGTCTTCAGCCTTGCCCTTGCCGAGGAAAACAAGCATCCCATAGGAGTCCTAAATGCCATTCCTCCCCTCATCAATCTTCTACACTCGGGCCCTCCAAGGTCTCGTCAAGATTCAGCCATGGCTCTCTACCATCTCTCCCTTTTACAAACCAACAGAACCAAGCTAATCAAGGTTGGGGCTGTTCCCATTCTCCTCAATCTGGCAGAGTCTCAAGACAGACCTGATCTGGCAAGCAGATCACTCCTTATCCTTTGCAATGTTGCTGCCATTCCAGCAGGGCGAGCTATTCTTCTTGAGCTCAATGCAACCAACACCCTGGTGAAGCTCTTGGCTCTCCAAGCCAACAAAAATGCAGCTGATATTCCAGAACAGGCTGCTGCAGTCCTCTTGCTTTTGTCTAAAGGTAACCTAAGATTCAAATCTATGGCATTGCATGCTGGGGCCCAGGAGTTGTTAACAGCTCTAGTTGACGTTGGGACTCCTCGTGCTCGGGCAAAAGCTCTTGCATTGCTGGCCATCATGAAGGAGAGTTCCTCTGGAGCAGATGATCTGGATGAAGACTCAATTCTATCCAGGCAGTATCTTAGAAGGTGCATGGGAAGGACTGAAGGAGTGCAGATGAACTCATCTGCCTTTTGACTTTGCTGCTTAAAGCAAATTGTGGCGTTTGAAGTCAATTTTTGGTTACTTGCCACATCTGGGATTGTTCAAGTTTTCTGCAAGCAAAGGATTTTCATGAAGGATGGGCAACTCAGTAACAGTTATAATTGCCTTAAATAAAGCTTTATGTAGCATTGGATTGACAACATTAGGGGCAGATTGTGAAATGGTATTGTCAGCTGGAATAGTCAAATGGGCAGCATTCACAGATTCTGTACGATCCTTGCAAATTTTCACTCACAATCTGAAGAATTTCACCAAACCCGTCACGGACCAATGAGAGACGTTGGTTTGCAGCCTGATCTGTTGCTACTGAGGTAGGTGGTTCAATTCAGCGAGAAGATTTGAACAATATGTGGATACCAATATCACCATCTATCAAACCAGTACAAACATGCATTTGTTTCATGCTTTGCTGTATTCTGCAGAAAAGCAGGCAAGCTTGCCAACCTCAGGCAAGTCATGGGATAGAGAGAGGCTCTGCAGTGTGCACTCTTAGAAGGTTCCAGCAATTGATCCGTGTTAGGTGTAGCACATATAGTATACAGTTTTAGGTGGTGCATTGATCCATGTTATTTGGGACCATTTTTTTGTGAGAAATGTCAGTAATTGTTGTGTGATATAGGCCATTTTCCTACTTAACTTGGCGAAGAGCATTTATTATATCTGGGATTTCTCATTCTCACTACTATGGCCAAGTTTTCTAACGCACTCATTTTTTGCATGGTTAGAACACTCATGGCCAAGTTGCAGTAAATGGTTTTGGCCAAGCTTGGCTTGTGAGAAAGGCCCACTATCACGCTATCACGCTTGCATGGGAAGGGAGTTGATGGGGCCATGGAACACTAATGTGGCAACCATCGAAGTTAGGAGTGGGTATGAAGGTTTCCCTAGGCGTTGTCCCCTTCAAGGTAGTGGGTATTGTGGTTTCTTGCAGAAGTGTAGGGTTGGACATGCAGTTGATGTTAGAAGGTTAAAAATAGCAGTAGCATGTTTTTGAGTTTTATTAGAAGGGGAAGTAAAGCTAATGAGAGGGTTATATACGTAGGCTAGAGTTAAGAGGGTGTGGGATAGACTTTATCACTAGGAATAACTCCGTAATATCTCAAATGTCAGTGGTCATATGGATGGTCATTGTTAAGTGGGTAAGCTAGTTCTTGAGAACAGGATGAAATTTTATTAATTGTTATTTAGAGATGAGTTTAAGGTTAAGGTGAGGTACCTGAAAGGGTTAGTCTAAGTTAAGGGGAGCATAATAGATTAAAGTGGGCTACCTAAGAGGGTTGTGTGTGTGTGAGAGAGTTAATAGTGGCAAGCAAAGGGGTGTCCAGAAAATAAGGGAATCTGATTGTTAGTACTACCATGCTTCCTTAGCATCCTCATCTTAAAATTTGCCCAAGGTCCTTAGCCCTTGTTAATGTTCTATTCCATCATCTGACAATGGTGGTTTGTGGGCTTCTCCAATTTTTAAGCATACTCATCAAGCTGACCTCTCAACCTTCTTTGTTGCATATGACGCTCCCTTATATATGTGAGCTTGGAATGGTCCAGCTTTGTTAGTCCCATACATTATCGACTTCATGCTACGCTTTAACAGTTCTCTGGCATGGAAGTTATTCCCCTTCTCTACTGGAAGCCACTTGGTTCTTATGACATTACACCACTGTGCCTTCAGCTCTTTCCCTTGCATAACTTGGGCCAAAGGTTTTAGCCACCCCCACGACCTTGACAATTCCATTTGATGTCCTCTTTGTGATGGCTGCACTTGCAAATCTCTCTTTGATGCTGCACTAGCCTTTGCTTCCAGCTTTATTTTACTTGCTTGTTACATGTGCTTATCTTTGCTGTACTCGATGCACCCTTGTCCTCTACAAAGCTTTCGATTGCACTCATCATCACTGCCACGCCATCATTGCCATGTCATCATCACTGACATGCCATCATTGCCATATGGCACCTGTGTTGTGCAACTGCTCCGTTGCACTCATCATCACTGACATGCCATCATTGCCATATGGCACCTGTGTTGTGCAACTGCTCCTGCATTGCAGTTTCATGTGTGCTGTGCAACTGCTGCACTGCTATCCGAGCCTGGCCGACTCCAGCCACATGTACTTAGGGTGAGGTATGTCACAAAATGTCATACTCCTTTACCTCTCCTAGGGTTTCTCGAAAGGGGGAGCTGATAGAGAATTATTCCCAATGAGGAACTTGAAAAACAAAAGCAAGGGCAGTTAAAAAGCTTTGGAAATGAACATGAGGGGTTCTTGAATGATGTGGTTTGATTCATGCGGTTCAGAGATGAGGAAGCAAAAGCAAGCTCAAGGCTAGGGGGGATGGGAAGGACTTGCATACCTTCGGACCTGCCGATGTTGGCAGCGGCAGCTTTGAGAGCAGCGTTGGGGATGATCAAGTTGCAGTACAGAGGGGTATTCTGCTTCACACACCTGCTCTGCCTGAGCTCCAGCCAAGCTTCTATGCATAGCTCCTCATAGGAGGCTGATCCCTATCACCGACCTCGAGGTGGGGCACACGAACTCTGCAGGCCAAGTCGAAGGGTGAATGTCCATATCCGGCAGTTCTCCCAAGCTTTTTCCTGCAGGTTTCGGGTGTATCATCTAGCGTGTCTAGCTCACTGCACCTGGATCGCTGTGTCGCCCGGGAGGCGGGTTTAGGGTTTCAATCGAGCAACATTCCAAAGACTCATCTACATCAAATCCAATTGGGGTTTATATGAGCTGATCAATTGTAAATAAACTTTTATTTGCCTTTTATAATAAATCTTTGTTTGCTTATTTCTGTCAATGGAAAAAAATCCTTAATTCTTTTACAAATCCTGTTTTTTTATGGTCTCAAAATTACGTTGCATCCTTTATCAAATTAGAACACAAAATAAACCTATATCCAAGGATGGTTTTTGACGGGTTGGGTCTACCCTTCAAAATGGCAGGTTTAGTAGAAATAGTTATAATTTACTTTATTTCTTGATGGTCACTCAAAATAAGTGGTTAACGAAAATGCCCAAAACAAGCATGATGCCCATCAAAAAGAAACCTTGCCTATATCTGATTGATTTAGATCATGCACATACCAGTATCCAATTTTCCCCGGATTTGAGGTCTAACAAGATCCGATGATCGCAATGGTAGTTTAGAAAAAAACTATTGTAGAGACATCAAAACTAGCCACGGCACATGAGAATCCCTTGTAAAAAATTTGTTCAGGCCATCCATGCACTGTGTGGAGAGTTTTGATGCTGCATGTGTACTAGTTTTTTCAAAGCTGAACATGTGCAACTACTTCCAAAGATCCCTATCTTACATTTGTTTCCCTTTGTGTCATATTACTTAAAAATCTATATTTCACTCATGGAGACTTTTTAAGCTACATCGTACTTGATTCGAGGTGTTTTTCTTGATTTTCGAGAGGTAATTAGTAGGCTAAAGGACCTTGAGGATGAGTTCTCTTTTGCATTGGAGCCAAGGAGTGGATATGTATTCCAACACATTGAAGGTCCTCATGTCATGCCAGGCTTTAGATTCCTTCAGTTATATGGCTATGTGGAGGTCAACATGATGTTGCTCCCAGAGGCAAGCAAGTGTGGGTTCCTCCTAAAAGTTTGAGAGACACATGGCCTTTTCTTCTCTAGACGTTTCTTGCTCTCATGTTGGATTTAAGTATGGGAGGACCTAGATGGTGATGCTTTTTATATCTTAGTTCCAATGTATTATCTTCTCTATTGACTAGTCTCAAATGAGGAGATATTAATACTTGGTCATTTTCTTTTCCTATTACATATAAGATATTAATACTTGGTCATTTTCTTTTCCTATTACATATAAGATATTAATACTTGGTCCTTTTCTTTTCCTATTACATATGAGATATGTTGTTTAAAAAATAACCTAAAATGAAAATGAAAAAAAAACTAATTTTTACAGACATTGAAGGTTTCTTATCACCTTAGAGATAACATGACAATAAATTAACCCTCCCTCTATGAGAATTGGGTGTCTCCCATTTGAGGTCCAAACAGACACTCCAAGGGAGTATAGTTTCAAACTCATTTCCATTTTAACAAAACTTCAAGGCCAAAATGACTTTGAATCAAAACACTTCCATTAAATCATAGCCGAATTAGAATTCTTACTTTTTTTTATTTTACTAAAATCTAAACTAAGTTATTTTCTATTTAGCTACTTCCAAAGGGGAGACTCAAGCTGTGAGTTGTAGAGCTAACACCTTACACGTGTATCTCTCTTGGAAACCAGTGTAAATGGAAAATTTGCTAACAAGGATTGTCTTCTTAGCATTCTTTAACATACCAGATAAGCATAGTATTTTTTACAAATCCTAGCTTCCATAATGCACCATTACCTGCTCCGAGAAGTAATACTCGAATTATATCTCTTGAAAAGTTGTGAATGTGTAGTTCTCTATAAAATTCGCCACCGAGACAACCATACCAATAGGGAACTTCGCTCGACATACTCAAAACTGATGATCCTACCACTTTGCACAATGAGTGTGCCATATGTAGGGGTAGATTTTCTCCCTAAATGTCAATATGAAGTGACAACATGGTGTAAGTTTATCCCCATGAGCTATAACTTCTTGGACTATCCACCACTCTAAAGATAATGTGTCAAATACTCAGTGCTGCCATGTCACTATCTCTTGGTCACTTGCATCAAGATCTATGATCTGTAGCTGTGCAAGTGAACCGCATGATGTGCAACACTATTCTCACACAAGGCATCATATGGTAATGGGCATCCTCCATGCATGCACACAAAGGAGAGTGGATGAAATCATGAGAACTAGGAGGCAACTCTTTATGCCCACTAGGAGAACGGAATACATCATAAAATAGTTGGAACTCAACATGGTAGCAATAATAACATGTGTCATGTAGTTGTGAGTACCTCATGAACTAACGCTTACACCCCTTTAATGACCTTTACCCAATTATAAAGGTCTGAAATGATACCACAGACTGAGAATATAACTCAGTTTGGGTCATTTCAAGAAAGCAAGCACCGTGCTCAATGAACAGTCCTTTTGTGACTCTCTTGCACAAAGCATTCTTGAATGGTGAGGCATAGGAATTCTCCTAAAACCTTTGTATTAAGGCTCTAGTGGTTTCTTTTAGTAGGCGATCGTGCCTAGCTACACGGCCACTACTCGCCCACAAAGCACCAGCCTTATTGGCATCTAAACTTTGACGTCTACTATGAAAAGATGCAGGAGAGAAGAGATCTTGAGCTCTTGCAAGCACACATACACTCACACAAACCCTAGAAGAGAGCACACAAGGTGAGAGGCTGAAAATTCTTCTTCTTCTCCACACAACAAAAGAGGTCTACCAAGAAGATAAAGTGACTAACACACATAATAGAGTATATACAAGCGGTCCATAATGTGAACACGCTAAGAGGAGTGAGTAGATGTGGACTAGTCGGTGTAGTCCAATTGTAGAATCTCTAGCAAAGATATGTCGGTGCTAGCTACCAAACCAACCAGTGATACCATGATGATGTTGTTTCTCATGATATTATTTTTTATAATGCTGTGGTGATCCATGATGACATTCATGATGGGATCCATGTTGATGGATTTTTCCATGCAATGAAGGGTTTATCCCATTATTTTGTGAGGCATGATGGGGCTGATTTGCCTATCCATGCAGAAGTGGGTTTATAGCTATTCACAGGAGATATATTCAGCTTGTTGCCTTTGATGGGTAACAAGACATGAGGATCTTTATGAAAATTTTCATATGCTCTTTTATATGATGGATGTTTAGGCATATACTTATGAATTATATGTTGGAGCAGCAAAAGAGTATGGAATTTCCCTACTAGCGGCATGTGGATATTATACATTTATGGTTCTATGTGTTTATATTATTTGATGCCGATATGGGAGGTATATTTCTTGAAGGCCCTCCTTGTGCTATGCAGCACATAGGGAGGGCCCTCCTTGTGCTATGCAGCACATAGGGAGAAAGGAGCAGATTTCTCTTATCACCTTGATTGATAGCACACATGTTCTTCATGATGATGTTTATGTGGATCATGACGATCATTCTTTTGATGAGATGATATCTTTTATGATACTATGTTTAAGTTAAAGCATCATGATTCTCTAGATGATATTCTAGTGGAGAAGCATACTCTTTCTCTAGTACCTATAGTGGAACATTTAGATTCTATGGTGTTTTCTTTGGAGGATGATCTGACTATCCGTGCTTTCTTGATGCACTTGCTACAATCTTATTTGTAATGGTTTTATGGTGATGATTTTTTACCATGTGCTTCATCAACGTATTTTCTTGATGGTGTGCCATTTTTGGTACATGTTCCAATTTCTAGAGGATCTAACCCCGACATATCTTTTTGGTGATAGGCTATTTTCAGCCTATGATGTAGATGTTTGTGCTTCATGTAGATTCTTATGTGGTAGTTTAACATGGATTACTCCATTTACTTGGGGTGGAGATTTGTTTCTTGGTTCATGGTTTCATATATTTATATTGTATGATATAGCATGGTATCATATGTACATTTTTTGTGCATAACCATGGCATGACCATGTCATGTTCTTGTATGGGTTTGAGTCATTGGATTTTCTATCATATCCACAGGTGGGTGTGCCATGTGTTAGCTTATGAGCCCAAACTTAGGCTTTAGGACCTTTCTTATACTCATACCTTTTCATATCCCCATATTCACACCTTTTCATTTTCACCTTCACGTGAATGAAAGCTTAACCATTATCATCATCTTTGTAATCAGACATGATATACACACCACAATAAATGAATGAATCAATGCAAATCTTTAATGGAAATCTCTTTCTCTCTATTTTTTCCAAATGTGCATTTACTTGTAGCATTTTCTCTCAGTATGTTAATGGAGGTCCTCCATCAACACTCGTACACACTGATCTCCGTGGGAAAGATGACTATAATTATACTTGGAGGTTCTTTCTATTTTTTCACATTGATAGATGATTACAGTAGGAAAATTTGGGTATATTTTCTTAAGGAAAAGTCTTAGGCTTTTAGAAAGTTTAACGAATGTCTTACATTGGTTGAATTTCAGATATGAGCTTTTGGCATTTATAGTCCACTAGGCCGACTTGAGTAGCAGCCAACTTTGGCATGAGAGATATGGGCCTCTCACAGTGTGCAAAGTCTTTTATATTAGAGATGCAAACTCTTTTATATTAGAGCATTTGCCTCTAGTTTTGATAGTTTTGATAGTTCGGATGTATATGAAGTGTGCAAAGTCTTTTATATTAGAGCATTTGCCTCTAGTTTTGATAGTTCGGATGTATATGAAGCTTGCATGATGAGTACAATGATGAGTACATAGTATCAAATACCCTTTTCATAAGGGTCAATTTTAGGGCCAAGGCTCCTCTTCAGCCCATACAAGTTGATCTCCGTGGAAAGATAAGTACAACTATACTTGATGTTCTTCGTATTTTTTCACATTGATAGATGATTACAAGAGGAAGACTTGGGTGTATTTTCTTAAGGAAAATTCTAAGGCTTTTGGAAAGTTTAAGGAATGACTTGCATTGCGTGTATTTTCTTAAAGAAGATTTGGGTGTATTTTCTTAAGGAAAAGTCTCAAGATTTTGGAAAGTCTAAGGAATGGCTTGCTTTGGTTTAAATTAAGACAAGAACAAAATTGAAGAAATTTAGAACAAACTAAGGAGGAGAATTTATATATGATGAATTCTTGGGCTTCTATAGAGAAAGATGTTAAAATTATAGCAATGTGATGAGCTATGGTGGATCAAATGCTGGAATCAACATCATTAACAAAGAGTTTAGATGATGATTAAGATGTGATTAGTGAGGATAGTTTAATGCAGGCATGGATAATCAAAAACCAGCAAATTCTCATTAGGCCAATGCCTCACAATTTATAGAGTTTATATCCAAGCATACAATCCCACTGATTTCTCCTTGATGCACTCCACCTCTTTTGCTTGATTCTATCCACCTCTCCCAGAATATCTCCACACCTCCTAAATCTCCTCATGCTACCCTTTATTCTCTCCCAGTAGATTCTTCTCACCTATTCATAGGTTCTCTCACATTTACAGATTCTCTTTTATAGCCTCTAGCCAAGGGCTTGTTCCCGCACACACCCTATTCACTTGTATATTTCAACACCTCCCCTCAAGTGAATACTCCTAACACACCTGGACCCTATACCAAGTTTCCCTCTTACTTGATAGTCCGCGACCAGTGCCTCAAGTCCCTAAACTCATAGTCCTTGACACACTCTCTCTCTATGTGTCCAAGGCTACTACAAGTGCCCGTGAGCTTGACTAAAGTGCTCATACATACATCTACCACATGGCCTACATCATCGGTGGCTCAGAGGTGGTTTTACTCTATTGGGACAGGTTACATTGGGTTCTGGGGTTTCTCTCTCTCTCTCTCTCTCTCTCTCTCTCTCTCTCTCTCTCTCTCTCTCTCTCTCTCTCTCTCTCTCTCTCTCAGAAAAGATGATCTGACTCCACTTCCTTAGGAGCCTCCATGAAGTTTGCCGATGTCGTTCCTTCTCCACTGGGTTTGCTGTAGAAGTCTCTTGCCATGTGTCCTGGCTTTCCACAGTTGTGGCAAGTGAAGGTCCTTCCTCCTACTATGCCTCTTCCTCGTCCTCGTCCTCGAGAGAATCCTCCTCGGGTGAAGAATGCTTTTTCTTCTCCTACTGTTGAGTCGAGCCATTTCTTCTCTTTGCCTCTGCTCTCTTGCTCTAGTAGAGCTCCTTCTATCTCGTGTAGCTTCAATTCAGGTACATTCTTTAGTGTTGCTATAATGTTTTCATATTCACCTTTGTCCACACTCTTCAGAAGCACTGCTAGTGCCTCATCATCTTCTACCTTTTTGCCAATAGCTGCCAGTTGTTGCTTAATGCTTTTATATTTATTCAAGTATGTGATTAAAGGTTCACTTTCCTTCATATCCAATTTGTAGAATTGCATGAACAGATTTATCTTTGAATTTTTAGCTTGTGTGCCAAATAATTTATTGAGTTCGTCCCATGCATCTTTTGCCCATTGTATCCCTGTGATGTGATGAATGATTTCATCATTTAAACTGAGTGCAATAAGTCCCAATGCTTTTTCATTCCTGCTCTTCCACTCATTTTTCCCTCTCACCTTTGGGCATTCATCTCTTCCCTCAACTAGCCCCCACAGAATTTCCTCATGAGCAGATACATGGTTTTTGTCTGCTATGTGTAAAACTGCTCCCCATTAAATTTGGCTATTTCTTGTGCCGTACTCATGATAATGTGAAGGGGGTCTTACCTCTTGATCCAATTTCAAGATTCAAGGGTAGTGTCTACCCTTTTACAACTTAATCTGGTGTTTAGGAGATGATTACAACATATTTATCAGCATAAAATCACCAGAAATTACATTAAATCAAGGGTAACCAATTTGTACGGAATGGTTGGAGTATCAAACCATCTCCGAATTGCAATCTAAAGTTATAGGGATCTGTATCAGATACCTAATGGTTAATTTGAATCCTCAATTGCACCAAAAATATAGTGATTTGCATTGATTAATCACTGATTAGCAAATTAATCCTCTATTTTGTGTGCAGAAATGTAACATACCCATCTTCACTAATAAAGAAATGTCCATGTAATTATGAGTTTTTATGGTATAAATATCAATGATTTTATTATTTGAGTCATTTCTACTTAGAATCTCCAAATTTTGAGCCCAAATTTGGAATCTGCGCGCGATTTTACCCTAATATAGGATTTTACAGTATCCAAAACGGACACCGGATCAAGCCTATACGCTAATTTCAATCATTTTAGTTAAAAAACGGCGACCTTTAAACCTTAATAAATGCACGACCGCACGTCCGATTGACGAACGGTCTGAATCCCTGTGACCAGGAGAACCTCCCGGACAAAAAAAAATTTCGCCCCCCGGGGCAGTCCGCACGCAAATAGAGACAGACGCCCCAAATTTGGGTACCCCGCTCCAAAATTTGGTCCGTACACATTTACTAGGACGCCCGTACAATGGCCGCCCAAGAACCAAAGGACGGCCGCCCACTGTATGGTCCACGCGTACCCTTAGGTGGGCACCCACAGACCAGATAAGGTACATGCGTACCACTCCTTTCCCAGACAACCGACACCGTACCTTTCTCCTAGACCCATGCAAGCCACTGATCCATAGCCTTTGAAGGTACACCGTCCTTTCGTCCTTGCTTTGCGCAGCGCCCGTACCCTCACCCCTCAGCTACATAAACCCCCGGGGTGCTCCTCAGTCGGGCACGCATTTCTGTGTAGCGTATGCCCTGTTGTGCTGCCGTGCGTACCGCCGTCCGTCCCTGTGTAGCGTACTTGCTGCAAGTACAGCCGCCCTTGCAGCCACCCCTCTCACACCCCCTCATTTGGCTCTTTTCAGATAAGCCAATTTTCCTCCATCCCCCTTGCTAGAGGCCAGTGTCCTTAACTCTTCTCCTCCCCCCCCCCCCCCCCCCCCCGGTGTGAATAGACTTACAGAGAGGCTTGCAGCAACCCCTCCCAGCCCTCTCCACGTTTTTGCCTTTGCCC
Source organism: Cibotium barometz (assembly GCF_041138505.1). Lineage (NCBI taxonomy): Eukaryota > Viridiplantae > Streptophyta > Polypodiopsida > Cyatheales > Cibotiaceae > Cibotium > Cibotium barometz. The sequence continues at coordinate 40,733,202 of NC_141058.1, forward strand.
TTAAGGACATCTCACAATTCCCCCCCCCCCATTTGCGTAGACTTTAGTAAGGGTTTTTTTACTCAAGCGAGGGTTCGTACGCCATATTCTTTTGCTCGTACGGTGAGCAAATGAGCTCGAAATTCAGATCTGACTGAAGCGTTTCGATCGCAGCAGCGAGCTCTACAAGGCGACGCCTAAGATGGCCTCATCCCGGAGACGACAAAATATTGCCCCAAGAGGAGCACGCAACAACGAGATGGGGGGAGATGCGCCCAATGCGGCTCTAGTCCTCCCTTTTCAAGCCCCTCAAGGAAACGGTGGCCAGGTTAGCTTGGTTGATTTTCAAAAGAAGAGATTTCTCCTTAAATTAGTATTAATGAATGGTATCTTTTCCTTTTAAAATGACGACATAAAAATTATATGAAGTAACGACTTATGTGATGTTGTATTCGATAAATTGCGTTGAAATTGTTTTCTTCATGAATTGTGAATGCTATATTTAGAAAATTGCATTGAAGTTGTTATCTTTAGAATTCAAGATTTTTTTTGGCTTCAACGCTAACTCCGTTCCGTGCTTGTATAGCCGGGCGGCGTTGTTAGCAAAGCCCGGGATTGGCCCATGGTATCCCATTGGGAGAATGAGGTTCGCCGATTGAGGCGAGTGATTGTGATGCTACCTAGTTCTGAGGGCCCAGGCTAGTGCGGTGAATTAGCCCACCCTAGTGTGCAGACATCCCTCTAAGGGGCGGGAGGATCGAGCGATGGAGCCTGAGAGGGCGACAGGCCGGCTTGAGTCCTCGCCAGCGGCGGCCGACGATGAGGTGTATGGTCCCGTAGGGTTTTGCCCAGCATGTAGAGGCTGGAAGGCCGAATTCTAGATCATCGGCAAAATAAGAATAAGAGAGCCGGTTTGGCTTGTATGGAAATGGAATCATGTATAAACTTTTTATATAATTACATCTTGTCTTTGGTATGATTGTATTGTGTAAGAAGGCTGTTTTAACGAACCTTGTGAAGAAGGGCCCTAATTAAGGAATATGTTTATTTATGTCAAACAGTGTGGTAGTATTAATTAGAAAACAAATTGATGCGTGAGTAGGGTGGAAAGTGGGAGGATGGAATGCCCTGACGGCACCATCCTACGGACGGGTGGACCCGATTAGTCGGGTAGCTTTCCAACAGATTAAGTGAAAGCCCTACGTTAGATAGTTAGGTTCTTGGGCAACTCTATTCTAGAAGACTAGGCCAGCGGCGGCTGTGCCTTGCATAAGATGAGGAAAAAAGCGTTGTCTCTAGAAATCAAGTCTAGTAGTTGCCCAATTTTTGATCAATTGCCCTATGGGTGATTTGATGTTTAGAAAATCACGCTCCCCTGCGGGATAGAGCTAGGTCATACCTATGAATCGTATCCTTGAATCTCTACAGGGTCAAGGTGTCGATGAATAGGAAATTTTTCCCAAGATAAGACTTAGCGGACTATCTTAAGTGTTTCTCCCATTTTTAAAAGGGAGGAACCTTACAATTGGTATCAGAGCCGATATTAGCTCCTAGGGATTGTCACTTAAGGATTGTTTTGCAATAAATGTTTTACCTAACATAATGCTAATTAGTAAAAGACATCCTACTAAAACAAATAAATTAAATTGATGTTTGAATGATTGTAGGAAGAGGAAGATGCCTACTCCAAATTTCTAGTTTTCCAATGCATCTTCGAGACTGCTAGTCACTCCTCGAATTTCGAGTTCCGCGACACCATGGTGTAGATATTAGAGAAGATATCCCTCCCTCATTTTTCTCGTATTCAGAGAGGATGGGGTAGAGATTTCTGGAGTCGTGGGCCGAGATACTTCTTCATCCGAGCAGATCAGATTGGGAACCTCACCACCGACCTTAAGCGGATTCGTTGGATTGAGAAGCTGAAGATGATTCGCTTATTTTGGTTCGTCGGTACCCCCAGGGCCGACACCTCGGTGACTATAGATGGGGTTCGCATACCTCAGGATCGTTGGGTGTATGACAAAGTGATGCAGGTCTTACCTACTGATAGAGTAGCAATGTTGGGATCTACCCCAATCCAGAGTTTACCACCCTTACCATCAGTTTTTAGAGTCTTAGAAACTACAGAGCGGAACCCCCATATTTCACCTATGTGGACCGCTCTACCCTTATGTCATAGTCAAGCCTAGGAATTTCCCTTCATAGTAAATAAGACTGATTATAGTCTCAGAACTTTGTAATAAAACTTGTCCTTGTAAATATTTGGAAATAAAATAATAACAATGTTTTACTCTCCAAAAATTAAGCGTTGTGCAAATATGAATCTTGTAATCTTAAAAATTATTTTTACGATGATGGCCAGGACGACCACCCTCCACTTCCCAATGCGCTTTACACCGATACCCAGGAGAAGAAGCTCCTGCTCAAGCAAATGCAACCTCCCTCCTTTAAAGGAGAAGGTTCAAAGGTTGAGAAGGATGCTGAAGTCTGGATTGAGGCGATGGACGATTATTTCTCTGCTGCCGGTACTGGAGTAGCAAATCAGTCTATGCTCGCATGGTTTCGCCTCATTGGAGATGCAAAACTCTGGTGGAAACAGTGGTGCCGTGACAAGGAAGTCACCGAGCATTCTCAAACGTGGGAAGACATCAAGCAGGCAGTGAAGGAAAGATATCTTCCTCCATCCCATGAGTCCATAAAGATGAATGAGTTTTGTAGTCTTAGACAGTGCAGCTTAACTCTTGAGGACTACTATTCCAAATTTATTACCCTTCGGAAGTATGCCCCAGCTATGACTACTTCCCAGCAAGTGGCTCGTTTCTGCCAAGGACTAAATGAACCCCTAGATTCCCGCCTTGAAGCAATGAGGCCAAGCACATTACAGGATGCTCTCATACGAGCTAAGCCCCTTGTGAAAGAAATGAAGGCTAACAAACCGAAGAATCAAAAGAGATCTTACCCTGAGGCAAACCTTAGAGATCAACCCTACAAGAAACCTCAACAGAATTTTCCCTACTACAACAGAGGGCGACAAGGCAACTCTTTTGCCCCCCGCTCGTATGCTGCTTCTTCCAGAGAAGGCCCTCTGTGTTTTGAGTGCAATGAGCTGGGACACTTTAGAGCCAACTGTCCCAAGATGGCAACATCATTTTCCCAAGGTAACAGAGGAAATCAAGGCCGTGGAACCCCTACCCACCAAGGTGCAAGAGGCAGTGGCCGTGGCAGAGGCCGCGGAGGAACAGTTGCTAGAACTGCCTGTGTTATAAGTGAAGAACCGACCTTGGAGACGGCTGAAGAAGAGCGCGCCACCGTCCATGCGGCAGTAGAACACCAAGGTCCGAATAAACAATTTGGTGTAATCCAAACCCCCGCCACTCATCACGGTAAGCCATTTCAGCTTTTGATTGATTGTGGCAGTACCCATTCATTCCTTTCTCCTAGGTGCTTGCAAAAATTAAACTTGAGTCAAAAAACAGCTAGAAAAATGATTGTAGAGTTAGCCAGTGGTGGGAAAGAAGTAGTATCTCGCCACTCTATAGGAAACCTTGATTTTGAGCTGGGTAATGAGCAAACTCATGGTCACTTTAGAGTCTTGCCACTAGGAATTTATGATGGAATCCTTGGGATGGATTGGTTAATTGCAAACAAAGCTAGCATTCATTGTAACCAGGGGAGTATCACTTTTGAAAATGAGCATGGCCAAGTAATATCTGTTCAGGGAATCACAGGAAAACCTAAGTCTAGGGTAGTCAAGGCAAAACATCTTCTCAAGGGGACACGTAAGGGTCAGCAAGTTTTCTTAGTTAAACTCAACAAAGTCATTGAACCTAGTATGGAGACAGAACCCTCTTGGCTCCAAGAATTCTCTGACATCTTCCCTGACGAGCTTACAGGGTTACCGCCTCCTCGAGAAGTCGACCATGAAATCGAGGTGATCCCTGGAGCTCAACCCGTCTCAAAAACTCCCTATAAAATGTCCCTTCCTGAAGCCATTGAACTTAAGGAGCAACTTTCCCAACTCATTGAACAAGGATTTGTACGCCCCAGTAGCTCTCCGTGGGGAGCACCTGTTCTTTTCCAAAAAAAGAAGGACGGGACTCTCCGCCTCTGCATAGATTATCGAGGGCTAAATCAAGTCACTGTCAAGAATAAGTATCCTATCCCTCGCATCGATGAACTTCTTGACAGGCTTCATGGGGCCAAAGTCTTCTCAAAAATAGATTTGAGGTCTGGTTACTATCAGATCAAAGTCAAGGAAGCAGATATACCCAAAACAGCCTTCAATACCCGTTATGGCCACTATGAGTTTACTGTAATGTCATTCGGGTTAACCAATGCTCCTGCAACATTCAACCGCCTAATGCAAGATATATTCCGACCGTACTTGGATGAGTTTGTGCTTGTTTTCTTTGATGACATCCTAATCTACTCCAAATCAATGGAAGAGCATGAGGAGCATGTGCGTAGAGTTCTGCAATTGCTGCGCAGACACAAACTCTATGCCAAGAAGAGCAAATGTACCTTCTTTACTCATCAAATTGAGTATCTTGGATTCATCGTCTCCAAGGATGGCATCTCAGTAAACCCCGCCAAGGTCAAGGATATTCTAGAATGGCCACCCCCTAAATCAATTCGTGAAGTTCGTGGATTCTTGGGAATCACGGGTTGGTATAGGATTTTTATCAAAGATTATGCCTTGGTAGCTGCACCCTTGACAGATCTTCTTAAGAAGGATTGCAAAATAGTGTGGCTGCCAATCCACCAAAACAGCTTTGATCAGCTGAAAGTCATTATTACTTCTGCCCCAGTCTTAAAGCTTCCTGATTTCTCCAAGGAATTTGAAGTGGTTACCGATGCCAGTAGTCTAGCACTTGGTGGTGTCTTAGGCCAAGAAGGCAGACCAGTCGCTTATACTTCCCGCAAGCTGAAGCAATATGAAGAAAACTATGCCACCCATGATTTGGAACTCTTAGCAGTTGTTCATTGCCTCAAATTATGGAGACATTATCTCTTGGGAAGCAAATTCCAGCTTGTAACTGACCACAAAAGTCTAAAGTGGATCTTCACCCAGCCTAACCTCAACATGCGGCAAAGGAGATGGATTGAAATTCTACAAGAATATGATTTCGACATCAAATTCCGCCCTGGGAAAGATAATGTGGTAGCTGATGCACTTAGCCGCAAGTCTTTCTTGAATGCAATTTCAATGCCAAATAATCCCATACTGGTCAAGGTGGAAGAAGTCTCATCTCATGACCCAGATTATCAGAGGATGATAAAGTTAGTAGAAGAAGGGGGACATTCAGAGAAAGAGAAGAATCTAATCAAGGGATACTCCACTCATGAAGGAAGCCTCTACTTCAATCACAGGCTATGTATCCCTAAGGATTCTGCTTTAAAGAAACTAATCCTCCATGAAGCTCATGATAGCCCTGCTCTGCAGGACACCCAGGTTATGCAAAAACATTAAATGCGGTAAGAAGGAGCTTTCATTGGGCAGGCTTGAAAAATGATGTGTTTCGGTAATTGAAACAATGTCTCTCATGCCAAAGGATCAAAGCTGAAAGGGTCAAGATGCCTGGAAAGCTTCAACCCTTAGATATTCCCCAAATGAAGTGGGAGTGCATTAGTATGGATTTTGTCACAAGTCTCCCCACTGTTCAAGGAGGATATGACTCCATTCTAGTAGTAGTGGACTTACTTACCAAAGTAGCTCACCTTATACCAGCAAAGAAGACCTTCAAAGCTTCTGATATTGCTCGAATATTCATCAAGGAAGTCCTCAAACTTCATGGTCTCCCAAAAAGGATAGTAAGTGATCGGGATTCTGACTTCACCTCGAAATTCTGGCAGTCTTTATTTCAAGCTCTGGGGACTCAACTTTGCTTTAGCACAGCTTATCATCCAGAGACCGATGGCCAGACTGAGAGAGTCAATCAAGTAATTGAAGACATTCTCAGAGCATACTGTGGACGGGAACCCAGAAGGTGGATTCAATACCTTCCTCTGGTAGAATTTGCCTACAATGCATCTTATCATCAAAGCATAGAAATGTCACCATTCAAAGCACTCTATGGGCAAGAATGCTTGTCTCCTCTAAATTTCTCTGATCCGACCATAAGAGTTGAGGCATCCAGAAAAATGCTCGAAGAGATGGAGGAACAAACCAAGGCTATCCAAAAGGATATTAAAGCTGCCCAAGATCGACAAAAGCATTATGCTGACAACAAGAGGTCTGAAAGGATCTTCAAGGAAGGAGACAAAGTTCTTCTACGAGTGCGACCCAAACGAAGTTCTCTATCACTTGGGAAATATAAGAAGCTCAGCCCTAGGTATTGTGGTCCTTATACAGTTATCAAGTGTCTAGGTAAAAGTGCCTATAAACTCCAACTCCCAGCCCATATCAAAGTCCATAATGTATTTCATGTAAGTTTGTTAAAACCATATGTCCCCAGTCTCGATCATATTCTTGATGATGAACAAGTTGTAATCCCTACTCAAGGAGTCCTTGAATTACAGCCCAGTAGCATCATAGATTCTAGGGAAAGGCAACTCCGAAATAGAACTCTTGTAGAACATCTAGTTAAGTGGAAAGATTACCCTGACGAGGATGCAACTTGGGAAGATGAAACTACACTCTTAAAGGATTATCCCCAATTCATGACGAGATGAGGACATCTCGATTTCTTTAAGGGGGGAAGGATGTAACATACCCATCTTCACTAATAAAGAAATGTCCATGTAATTATGAGTTTTTATGGTATAAATATCAATGATTTTATTATTTGAGTCATTTCTACTTAGAATCTTCAAATTCTGAGGCCAAATTTGGAATCTGCGCGCGATTTTACCCTAATATAGGAATTTACAGCATCCAAAACGGACACCGAATCAAGCCTATACGCTAATTTCAATCATTTTAGTTAAAAAACGGCGACCTTTAAACCTTAATAAATGCACGACCGCAGGTCCGATTGACGAACGGTCTGAACCCCTGTGACCAGGAGAACCTCCCGGACAAAAAAAAAATTTCGCCCCCGGGGCGGTCCGACACGCAAATCGAGGCAGGCTCCCCAAATTTGGGTACCCCGCTCCAAAATTTGGTCCGTACACATTTACTAGGACGCCCGTACAATGGTCGCCCAAGAACCAAAGGACTGCCGCCCACTGTATGGTCCACGCGTACCCTTAGGTGGGCACCCACAGACCAGATAAGGTACATGCTTTCCCAGACAACCAACACCGTACCTTTCCCCTTAGGTGGGCACCCACAGACCAGATAAGGTACATGCGTACCACTCCTTTCCCAGACAACCAACACCGTACCTTTCCCCTAGACCCATGCAGGCCACTGATCCATAGCCTTTGAAGGTACACCGTCCTTTCGTCCTTGCTTTGCGCAGCGCCCGTACCCTCACCCCTCAGCTACATAAACCCCCCGGGTGCTCCTCAGCAGTCGGCACGCATTTCTGTGTAGCGTATGCCCTGTTGTGCTGCCGTCCGTACCGCCGTCCGTCCCTGTGTAGCGTACTTGCTGCAAGTACAGCCGCCCTTGCAGCCACCCCTCTCACACCCCCTCATTTGGCTCTTTTCAGATAAGCCAATTTTCCTCCATCCCCCTCGCTAGAGGCCAGTGTCCTTAACTCTTCTCCCCCCCCCGTGTGAATAGACTTACAGAGAGGCTTGCAGAAACCCCTCCCAGCCCTCTCCACGTTTTTGCCTTTGCCCTTAAGGACATCTCACAATCCCCCCCCCCCATTTGCGTAGACTTCAGTAAGGGTTTTTTGACTCAAGCGAGGGTTCGTGCGCCATATTCTTTTGCTCGTACGGTGAGCAAACGAGCTCGAAATTCAGATCCGACTGAAGCGTTTCGATCGCAGCAGCGAGCTCTACAAGGCGACGCCTAAGATGGCCTCATCCCGGAGACAACAAAATATTGCCCCAAGAGGAGCACGTAACAACGAGATGGAGGGAGATGCGCCCAATGCGGCTCCAGTCCTCCCTTTTCAAGCCCCTCAAGGAAACGGTGGCCAGGTTAGCTTGGTTGATTTTCAAAAGAAGAGATTTCTCCTTAAATTAGTATTAATGAATGGTATCTTTTCCTTTTAAAATGACGACATAAAAATTATATGAAGTAACGACTTATGTGATGTTGTATTCGATAAATTGCGTTGAAATTGTTTTCTTCATGAATTGTGAATGCTATATTTAGAAAATTGCATTGAAGTTGTTATCTTTAGAATTTAAGATTTTTTTTTGGCTTCAACGCTAACTCCATTCCGTGCTTGTGTAGCCAGGCGGCGTCGTTAGCAAAGCCCGGGATTGGCCCATGGTATCCCTCATACCATTGGGAGAATGAGATTCGCCGATTGAGGCGAGTGATTGTGATGCTGCCTAGTTCTGAGGGCCCAGGCTAGTGCGGTGAATTAGCCCACCCTAGTGTGCAGACATCCCTCTGAGGGGCGGGAGGATCGAGCGATGGAGCCTGAGAGGGCGACAGGCCGGCTTGAGTCCTCGCCAGCGGCGGCCGACGATGAGGTGTATGGTCCCGTAGGGTTTTGCCCAGCATGTAGAGGCTAGAAGGCCGAATTCTAGATCATCGACAGAATAAGAATAAGACAGCCGGTTTGGCTTGTATGGAAATGGAATCATGTATAAACTTTTTATATAATTACATCTTGTCTTTGGTATGATTGTATTGTGTAAGAAGGCTGTTTTAACGAACCTTGTGAAGAAGGGCCCTAATTAAGGAATATGTTTATTTATGTCAAACAGTGTGGTAGTATTAATTAGAAAACAAATTGATGCGTGAGTAGGGTGGAAAGTGGGAGGATGGAATGCCCTGACGGCACCATCCTACGGACGGGTGGACTCGATTAGTCGGGTAGCTTTCCAACGGATTAAGTGAAAGCCCTACGTTAGATAGTTAGGTTCTTGGGCAACTCTATTCTAGAAGACTAGGCCAGCGGCTGTGCCTTGCATAAGATGAGGAAAAAAGCGTTGTCTCTAGAAATCAAGACTAGTAGTTGCCCAATTTTTGATCAATTGCCCTATGGGTGATTTGATGTTTAGAAAATCACGCTCCCCTGCGGGATAGAGCTAGGTCATACCTATGAATCGTATCCTTGAATCTCTACAGGGTCAAGGTGTCGATGAATAGGAAATTTTTCCCAAGATTAGCGGACTATCTTAAGTGTTTCTCCCATTTTTAAAAGGGAGGAACCTTACAAGAAAACAGAGTATGTGAGGAGTCCAGATCTGAGGCCTTAGAGTTCAAATGAGCTCAAATGCTTTCAAGGCCATCAATAGCAATTAGTCTAGTAGAGGATTAAGCCAAGAAACACAAGATTTGACCAAACATTGAATGCTTAATCTTTGTTTTACCAAAGTCACCTACAGATTTGATGAAGAGCTTGGATCTCAAATCAAATTCTGACTTTACCAGCTTGTATACCATCCTTGAAAACCCCTAGGGCTAAGAGGAATTAGACCCATTTGATCTGGAGCAGTAGAGATTTCAATTTCTCCTCAGAAAAACGACGCCTGCAAATCAACAAAAATTGGCAGCTCCAGTAGGCGGTTTGCGATTCTGTTTGGATGGGCTGGAGCACTAGAGTGTTAGCTATGTATACCTAGAAGGGTTTGCCCTAATGTTGCTCCTGGAGGGAGATCAAGCCCCTCCACTGGCTGGGGGTACAAAGGGCTAGTTGAAAATAGTTTTAAAAAAGCGATTATTTCCTAATCATCTACTAATCCTAATTAGTTAGATAATGGGCTCATAAACTTGATGGATTCTAGGCTAGGCTCTGATACCATCTTAAAATTACAGCAATGTGATGAGCTATGGTGGATCAAATGCTAGAATCAACATCATTAACAAAGAGATTAGATGATAGACGTGATTAGTGAGCAATTAACTGATAGCTTAATGTAGGCATGGATAATCAAAAACTAGCAAATTCTCATTAGGCCAATGCCTCAATTTATAGAGTTTACATCCAAGCATCCAATCCCACTGATTTCTCCTTGATTCACTCCACCTCTTTTGCTTGATTCTCTCCACCTCTCCCAGAATATCTCCACATCTCCTAAATCTCCTCATGCTACCTTTTATTCTCTCCAAGTAGATTCTTCTCACCTTTTATTCTCTCCCAGTAGATTCTTCTCACCTTTTCACAGGTTCTCTCACATTTAAAGATTCTCTTTTACAGCCTCTAGCCAAGGGCTTGTTCCCGCACACACCCTATTCACTGTATATTTCAACAAAAGAGACATAAAGAGGTAGCCCACTATTGCTCACACTCTGTAGGAAAATGGTGTTGCAAGGCACGAGAATCATTCTATTGTTGAGATGGCAAGGAGTATGCTTAATGGTAGGAATCTACCTAAATCCTTTTGGGTTGAGGCAGGTAATGTGGCTATGTACATCCTTATAATAAGAGTGTGTAACAAAGGGATGACTCCATTATAGGCCTATTCGGGTAAGAAACCTTCAGCTTCATATTTGAAAGTTTTTGGGTATGAATGTTATGTAAATGTTTGAGATACTCAAAGGACCATATTAGATGCCAAAAGATAAAAATTCATCTTCTTGTATTACATCATGGAGTCAAAGTGATATTGGTTATGACAAGCAAAAAAGATCATAGTGAGTTGTGATGTGGTATTCCAAGAACAACCACATTTGGATGGAGGAGGAGATTCCTTCTTCTTCATCTACAATAAGGAAATCACCAAAGCAAAATGACCTTCATAGATATCATGGGATTTTTTGCATTTTGATGGTGGGCATCCTACTCCATTTCCTATGGACATGGATTTTGAAGATGAACAATAAGAGCATGATGTGCCACAAAAAGGTAACCCATTCACTAAGTGGTATACGCAACTTTTAGATAAAGAAAAACATTTGGCCATTAAGGATGTGCCTTAAGAGGTTCGCAGATATAGAAGGTTAGAGGAGAAAAACAAGGCTCAAAAGAATCTTGTGAATTTTTATCTTCTGATAGAGGTACTCAAGATTCAAGATTCTACCACCTTCATTGTGAGTTTACTCCCTAGCTTCTCCTAGCATGCAGCCTCCATCTTAGCAGTTCCAAATCAGCCCATCAAAGCTCCTTGCACAAGAGCACATGGGTGTGGAGATTTATCATATGTTATATTACTTTAGTAATACATTATTCTTCTCTATCTCTATTATTGTGTAGTTTGAGTTTTAAAGTTTTGTGTTGTCAAAGATCCTACTTCTTGTGTGTGTGCTCTTCTATAGACACACGATGACATACTCTCTTATAGGCTCATGCATTATTTTTTGGGGATTAAGGTATGTAGGTAGAAGATGATAATATTTTCATTTCTTAGCAAAAATATACAGGTGAGTTTTAAAGTTTTGTGTTGTGAAAGATCCTACTTCTTGTGTGTGTGCTCTTGTATACACACCACACCGTTGTACTCTCTTCCAGGCTCACGCATTATTTTTTGGGGAGTAAAATATATAGCAGAAGTTGGATAATATTTTCATCTCTCACCAAAAATATACAAGTGAGATACTCAAGGCATTTAGCACCAATGCAAGGCAATTGTTTGGTATCCCAATGGAGGTTGATTTGAAGTTATCTACTATCAAAGACATACCTTGTGGATGGAGGTTGATGTGAAGTTTTTTGTTGAAGATGCTTTATACCTGATTTGAAGTTGTCTATTGAAGACACTTCATACCTTATGGATGAGATCTTATGCAAGACACTGGTTGGTAGTCTTATCTTCTTATGTAATACTATTTGAAGTTGTCTATTGAAGACACTTCATACCTTATGGATGAGATCTTATGCAAGACACTGGTTGGTAGTCTTATCTTCTTATGTAATACTAGACCAAACATAAATTTTACTGGTTAAAATTTTAAGCAAGTTCTCCCAAGCCCCAAGAAAATCATTGGAAAGAAGGTATGTGGGTGTTGTCATATACATCTAGGGTACTCATCAGTACAACATCACCTATGCTAAAGGTAAGACCCTCATAGGTGGTTTAAACACAATAATTTTTATCTTGGTTTGAGGTGTATTTCTTGGATTAGAAAGAAACAACCCATTGTTTAGACTCTCATCAACACATGCTAGGTACAAAGTTGTATGCTTTGCATCATGTGAGGTGTTGTGACAGAGGAGGATTCTACAGGGTACGGGAATACTATAGAAGGTAGCCTAGATAACCAGAGTTGTATGTGATTCATATTTACACAAACCACATTGAGATTCATTGTAGAATCATGCTTGGTTCATTCTTACATGAAACTTTGTGCACGAAATATTAACATCAATGTCAATGAAAACATGGTTAGATACATCGGAAGTGCTAGAAGTGCCAAGGAAGCATGGGACATCCTAGTAAATATGTTTGAAGATAAAAGTACCATTAGAGCTTACTAACACTCCAAAGAATTCAAATGAAAGTGTACATGATTATCTACTAAAATATCTAAGATGAGCTTATAGCAATGGGTGAAACAATCAAAGACGAAGAGATTATACAAGCAATCCTCAAGGGAATGAAGAAGGAGTACAAGAACTTTGTTACCTCTATTTTTGTGATGGAAAATTTTCCTTTACTTAAAGACCTTACATCCCTTCTACTTCACTTAAAGACCTTACATCCCTTCTACTTCAAGAAGAAAACAAGCAAACAAGAATAAGCACTTACAATCTACAAAGAAAGAGGAAGATCCAACTTCAGAGGTGAGAGTGAAAGAGGAAGAGGACAATACCACGACTACAACCCAAGAGGTCCACATGAAGATTAAAAATCACCAACTGAAGCTACAAACTCATGGCCAACCATAATATCAAGAGAAAGAGGCAACTATAGAGGATCAAGAGGAAAAAGATGTGGACAAAGAAGACCCAAAGTATGCAACTATTGTGGACAAAGAAGATTGAGAGTACGTAACTACTTTTTGTTTTTGTTTTTCGAGCCGCGAAGTATGTAACTACTGCGGACAAAGAAGACTAAGAGTATGTAACTACTAAAGCATTCCATGCCACTAGGAACTTAGAATGCAAGAAGAAGCTAGCACAGCAAATGAAAGATAAAAATTCATAAATGGACCATCCCCAACAAATCAAAGTTTAAACTATGCAGCCTCTTGTTTAGATCAACCCCAATAACATGTGTTTCTCTCTACATGCATGGCACATCCACAACAAGATCTAGAAGATGATTGGTATGTTGATTTAGGAGCTTCTAACCATATGACTCATCATGCTAAATGGTGCAAATCAGTTTAGCCCATCTCAAAGGATGCATCAATGATTATAGGAGATGACTCCCATCATATTATACAAGGAGATGACTCCCATCATATAATACAAGGAGATAAGGCACCATCCCAGTACAAACATCATTAGGTCAAGTAAAAGATTTAACATATGTCTTTCTTTTTCTAGGTATAAACAAAAATCTTATTTCAATTCGTTAAATAGTTGAGAAAGGTTATGATGTAAGATTTAATTTGAAAGGATGCTTTGTTAAGGATGACAATAAGAAAGTTGTTGCATAAGGAGAAAAGAGTTGGAAGACTTTTCAAAATGAAATTAGATGATTCTCACCATGCTCACTTCTCATCTCACACTCTATCAAGCTCACTTACTCTTTGGCATAAGAGATTAGGTCATATCAAATCATAAAAGCATCATGCATTTGAAAAACAGAAGGTCTTGTGGAAGGGATACACATGCTATAGTTTAATCTCTTTGGCATAAGAGATTAGGTCATATCAAATCATAAAAGCATCATGCATTTGAAAACAAAAGGTCTTGCGGAAGGGATACACATGCTATAGTTTAATGAAAAGGAAAGCACATGTCCATCTTGCATGTTTAAAATGCAACAGAAAATCACGTTCAATAAAAGCAAGGTAAACATTTCAGATTGTACATACACATCTATGGGATCCAATCTAAACAACATCTATTGGAGTAGCACACTATGTCATGACATTTTTGGATGGTATGTCCGAGAAGGTATGGATCTATTTCCTAAAGAAAAAGTTTGATGCTTTTCTGTATTTTTAGCAGTCCATAGCTATGGTAGAGAAAGAATGTGGAAGCTACATCAAAACTGTGAGGTTAGCTAAAGGGGGAGAATACATGTCTAAAGAATTTGAAGACTTATATAGGTAGCAAGGCATAAGGAGGTAATACATATGCTCCTATAGCCCTCAACAAAATGGAGTACATTAGAGAGAAAGAATAATATGGTGATTGCTAAGCATGCTAGAGCCATGTTAAATGAAGTAAATCTTCTAAACCACTTCTGAGCTAAAGCAATCAACACATTATTTTACTTCAAAAACAAAATTCCTCCAATTTCACTCTAGAAGAAGCATACTTAGGTAGAAAACCGAACATATCTCATTTGAAAGTATTTCAAATGAGATATTTCATTGCATTGCTTACATTTGAAAGTATCTCATTTGAAAGTATTTCATTGCATTGCTTACATTTGAAAGTATTTCATTGCATTGCTTACATTTGAAAGTATTTCATTGCATTGCTTACATACATATCTCGGATGAAAAGAGAAGGAAATGAGATGCAAAGTCTAAAAGATGTATATTCATTAGATATGACTCACATTCCAAAGGTTACAGGCTGTGAGTCATATTCATTAGATATGACTCACATTCCAAAGGTTACAGGCTGTATAATCCTGATTCCAATGAGCTATGTTTGTCAGGAGATGTTATGTTAGATAAGCATGATAGATGGTTTAAAGCAGCCCCAAGCATATACAACAGACACAAAGTAATGATTTAGAAATTTCAAGCCAAGAAGATGCCCCCATAAAGCCATCAATCACTTCTCAAAGTTCCACTTGCTCTACACCAAAACAAGGTCAAGATATGGAGGAATGATTCACTCCGATATATAAAGATGAAGAAACCTCAACCCACTACACTAAGGAAATCTACAATGGCAAAGAGCATGAGATAAAGGATCTTAGAGAACTCCACTACTTCCTTGGAATTGAAGTCTTTTAAGGATGCAAACAAGATAATCTTCTCACAATAAAAGTATGGTCAGGACATCTTGAAGAGATTCAGCATGGATTCATGCAAACCTGCCACACCACTCTTTTGGAAGTGGATGTCAAGAATGCATTCCTCAATAGAGATTTGCACAGGAAGAGGTTTATATGCAAACTGAAAAATTCATTACGTGGGTTGAAGCAAGCCCCAAGGGAATGGTACAACAAGATCAATGGGTTTTTCAAAGCTCAAGGGTTAAGAACGGTGTTGTAGATCCTACTCTCTACATCAAACATGAAGGAAATGATATCACTCTCATCATCCTATGTGTTGATGATCTTATTCTCATAGGTAGCAACATGGAAAGCTCGAAAGTAGTGAAGGCACTTTTGGCAAAGGAGCATGAGATGAAGGATCTTAGAGAACTCCACTACTTCCTTATAATTGAAGTCTTTTAAGGATGCAAACAAGATAATCTTCTCACAATAAAAGTATGTTCAGGACATCTTGAAGAGATTCAGCATGGATTCATGCAAACCTGCCACCACTCTTTTGGAAGTGGCTTAAAGATAACTGATGCAAACATGTATAGATAGCTAGTTGTAAGTATGATTTACCTCACAATCACAAGACCAGATCTCATTTGAGGTGTTTTGAGTCAATTCATTCTTTGTGAGTGTTGTGAATTAGTTCATGCAAGAAACTAGGCAATCTCACTAGTTGGCAGCCAAGAGGATTCTCAGGAATATCAAGAGTACATTTAATCATAGATTGATTTATGAAGCTAGCCCTCCCATGAAGTTGTTTGCATACATAGATGCTGATTGGTTCAAAAACATATAAGATAGAAGGTCTACATCAGGATATTGTTGCTCACTTGTTGGAAGTGGTAGGGTCAGTTGGTCAAGCAAGAAACAACCCATTGTTACACTTTCATCAATAGAAGCTGAATATATAGAGAGGGGCAGGACAAAACATATTGAGATTCACTATCATTTCGCAAGGGAGAAGGCCATGGATGGAGAAGTGGACCTAATTTATTGCTTCACTTTCCAACAAGTTGTAGACATCTTTATAAAATCCCTCAACTACAACAACAAATTCATTATGCTAGAAAAATAAGCTTGGTGCTAAGCAAGTACACTATTGTACCTGAGGGGGTGTGTTCAAGTTAGGCCCTTTAATTAAGCATTTTTCATAGCCTTTAGAACATGATAAGACCTTGAATTAAGGTTCAAATATTATCATATCTTTTCTAATTCACCTTTACCCACTTCATAACATGGTAAAATCACCTACACCTAAATCTAGCTAATTGATTGCTCACCAAAATTATAGGAACGAAACTCAAACATTCCAGCCAGTTTGTAAGCTACACCAACACCCACTTTTACTCGCTTCATAACATGACAAAATCACCTACACCTAAATCTGGCTAATTGATTGCTCACAAAAATTATAGGAAGGGAACTCCTACATTCTAGCAAGCTGTAAACTACACCAACACCCAGTTTTAAATAGCTAGTATGTCTGAAATATTGTCAATATTTGAAGATGATGAAAAACAGAAAGGTGTAGTCAATCATATGGACTATTATAAGCACCAACGTCATAGGTGTGGAGATATTATAGGTGCAAATAACCTTAGTTATGCATTAATTTTAGGATTCACCTACCATTAATCAAACTCAAAGATTTATATATATATATATACCTAATGTAATTAATTATGATTAGAGAAAGTAATATAAGGATTTAAAGGTTTACTAGGGGCTTATCAACAAGCCAATTAGGTATTGAGGGATTAAGTTAATTCTCCCACACGTGTTGAGTTCATCTAGCACACAAGCATTAATCTTTCATAATACAAGCATTTTCTTGAGTCCAATCTAATCGTCATATTTTGTTACAAAGTCTCTCTATTTGTGTATTTGATCTTGATATTCAATCAAGTTAATATTTATTTTTATCACCAGTCCACAATGCTTTCAAGCAGTTATTAGCAATGCTTGATAGGAGTATTTTCAATTAGTGTTTTTAAGTGCTTTCTAGTACTTATACATTGCTAGTTAGCTACTGCAGAATCTCAATATCATTCACCACTCTAAAAGTAATCTAAAAGCAGTCTAAAAGTAGATTACAATGTTATCTAGCCTGTACCACTTCCTTGAACATAGTAAAACTATAACTTTGCCATGGGGTACCGTTAGTTTAACAATTTGATCATCCTAGTTGATGCAAGCCAGCCAGGTTCGGCTTAAAATGATATCTTTGACCATCTCACCTGTATTCATAACATAAAAACTACCTTCCAAAATAAGGGATCATTTTTAATGTAATATGAAGTGGTCAAAATATCCATGTAGCTTGTATTATGAACATTAAAGGAAGATAGGACCAGGTTAGTTGATTGAAGTTATGGCCTACCTAAGGTTTCCCACACTTCATAAGTTTGTTTACACCCGAGTCTACAAGACCAAGGGATTATATAGTTTCTGATTGGGTTGGAAATCATAGCCACAACCACCGTGGCTCACTTTCTTCTTCTACCTCTTAAGAGATTAGGGAGACAATTTCAGCTTTATTGATGTAAATACCCTTTCTTCTAATCCTAGGTTTGTTCTTGTTTCCTTTTTTTTATAGAATAGATTTCTCTTAACATGTCCTTAGGGCCCATGAAATTTTCTCAGTTTGCTCCTATTCACAATGGAATACCATCCAAGGTTTCAAGTCTCACTATGCCAAAGTGTGCGAACCCTAAAATTTTGAAGGGTCCTAAACCCAACAATTTCAACTTCCTAAACCCAAAGTGTGCGAACCCTAAAATTTTGAAGGGTCCTAAACCCAACAATTTCAACTTCCTTTTATTTTTCTTGACTGCATACATGAGTACTAGGTCTCAATCATTGAAGTCCTGTTTGACCAAGTGGTTATCAAACCATTTCTTTTTGAGAAGCTTCTCGACATAAAGCCCATAATTTGCTTGTAGCCTTGTTTCATCCAATTGTTCAAGGCGAGTTAATCTCTCTAAAAGTTCATGGCCAGTTAACATTTTGCACACTATAAACTCCATATTCATAATAGCTTTCAACACACAAACAAGATGCAATAGGGTCATTCCTATTGCAATTTTGTGCACAGTTTGATATGCCCATAGAGTTGCTGGTAAATTTTGTTCCTAATCATTTTGTTTCTCATTTACTATTATAGTGCACATAATTTCTACTTTGGTACGTGCACATGGGTAATATGGAGATGATTTCCTATGGATCACCATGAATTCAGCTAGGAGGAGCTTGATCACTTCATTGATTAAATGAGTTCCCCTATCACTTACTAGTTTAAGTGGGCATCCATATCTCGAGATAATTTACTTATAAAGAAATTTATCCATACTCTCTACTTTGATCATGGCTTTGGCCTCTACCTATTTAGAACAATATCAATTAGCCACAATGATATACCTTGCATGGGCAGATTTCACTTTAGGGCCAACAAAGTCTAAACCCCACTTTTGAAAAACTTATAAAAACACCATGGTCATTAGAGGAATACAATTCTTGTTTTGAGTGACATTGAATTGTTGTTAACATTCATTACCTATTTTAACAAATTTAGCCACATATCCAAATAAAGTGGGCCACCACAAACCTGATTGAAGAACTTTTTCAATTATGGTTTCTGCTTGAAAATCCCCCCCCCCACACTATGCTGATGTGCTTCTTCAAGCACTGCCACACGTAGACTCAAGGATACATCTATGAAGGACACCATATTTTTCATTGTCTATAAAGTTATCCAGAGATGAGTTGAAAAGGGACAGCTAGCCAAATAAGCTTTTGGACTTTGTCCTTGGACATATCTAGATCAGTGGGGGTAGAGCACTGGTCAAAAATTATACAATATCCAAGCTCCATTTAAAAATCAAGTCAACTTGAAAAAAAGGAGCATCAGGAAGGTCATCATCTACTCCCACTAGAGGTTCACCATTTGTAACTCATGACAAGTGGTTTGCATGCACATGGGTAACTCCTTTTTGAACTATAATAGTGAAATCAAATTTCATGAGGATAAGGAGCCATCTCGTGATGCGACCAGTTGTAAAAGGTTTATTAACAAGGTAAAGAAGAGGTTGGTGATCAACAAAGAACATAAATTTGTTTGGCAACAACAAATAATGTCTTAGCTTTTTCACTTTATACACCATTCCTGGCCCTTCCCTTTCAGTTGTCGTATAATTTTGCTCAGTGTCATTGAGTTGTCTACTAGTAAAATTGACAAGAAAACCCATATTGTGTTCACTAGGTTGTGAACAACTTCTAACAAATGTTGATGCATCAATGTGTGGACATGGAAAATTATATCCCATTTTGGTGCTTTGTTGGAGGTGACACGTGTGCTCTTAAGTTTCTCATAAGATGTTCGGTGTGCTCATTAGTCTAAACAAAGACAATCAAAAGTCGATACAGAGGACAAGCAATATTAGCATACATAAAAATGATTCTCCCATAGTAACCGACATGTCCCATAAATCTATGTACTCCTTTTTAGTTGGAGGTGGTAATTCTAAAATTACTTTGATTTTATCATCATTTCTCAAAATACCATTCTTTGGACACTATGACCTAGGATCACACCATGCTTCATCATGAACTACCGACATTTTTCAAGATTCAAAGAGATCCTATAGAGTGTGCATCTAAGAAATACCTTTCTTAGATAACTCAAAATCTCTTTCCAAAGAGATGCCACAGCTAGGTCATCTATAAAAATATCAAGAAATTCTCTAAAATACTCTCTAAAGGCCATACACATTAGCCTTTGGAAGGTTGTTGGGGAGTTGGTCAGACCAAGAGGCATAACTTTGTATGTAAAGGTGCCCTATTCAATAATAAAAGCTATCTTGTGTTGGTCTACAATGTTAATCTAAACCTAATTATAATAGAGAAGCCATCCAAGAAGCTATAAGCTTCTTTTCTTTTACAACCCTTTCTAGAACATGTTCTGTAATTTGCAAGGGATAATGGTCCTTTACCATCACAGTATTAACTTTCTTGATATCTACCATCGCAAGGGATTTCGCAAGGGATAACGGTCCTTTACCATCCCAGTATGGACTTTCTTGATATCTACACGGACTTTGAGTTTTCAATTCTTTTTAGGTACAACCATAATGGGGGACACCCATTCCGTGTGTTTTAACTCATAAATAAATTCTACCTTGATCAATTTGTCAATCTCTTCATGCATAACTTTTCCATGATTGGAATTTGTTAACCCTTGTTGGAGACCTCTATGGCAGGCCACCGTATAAATTTCACCACCTTTGGGCCACATGCACTGGAATGGCTTAGAATTCACTTAAAAGCCATGTATTATATATTTTACGTGTGTGCTCACTACTTGTCTATTAAAGGTGCACCACGGGATCCTAGCTTTAGCATTAGAATAGTTGTTTACACTAGTTAGAGTGGGCAAATGAGCCGAAGGACTAGACTTTCAACTTTGGCCACCCAAGAGTGTGAACCCTAGAGGTCACCTACAAAACCTAAAATGTAACTCTTACCACTCATTCTTTTATGCATAAGCTAATAGAGTGCTCTTCTTCTCTACTCTCCTATACTATTACTTGTTTACCTTGTGCTTGTTTGAGCTCTTATGTGTGTTTTCTTGCATGTGTGTGGTGAGAGAGTAAGTGTGTAATATAGAGTGGTTAAAAGGGTCGAGCTTCCATTGGAGTGCAACAATGGTGGCGGGCGGCAGTAGACTGGAGCTTTCCAATGCGGTTGTGCGTGGCAACTACAAGAATCCCAGGAAACTAGCTTTCACGAGGTGAGTAACCCACCCCGACTGTGCATTTGTGTGGTAGGCCATGGAACATGGTTTCTTGCTCAAGTTGATTATGCTCCCGAGTGTGGTTGGAAAAAGCCCCACAATATTAGGTTGTTCCCTGTGTTCTTTCTATGGCACTAGGTCTTCCTATAAGTGGCACCGCTACCATAGAATAGCCCTACCACATAGCAACAATACATTTTGAGAGCTAGTGAATGGTTAATTGATCAAATTTTTGGTTTTTGCAAGAAAAGAATAGATAGGAAATCTAAAAACAACTTTGATTTTGCTGCATATTCTTGTTTTTGTTGCATTCTTGTGTTACCTTAGGAATTCTGTGTTCAATTTTTTATGTTATTTTGAAATTATTTATACTTTGATTCCTGCAATTCAAGTTTTTGGGTCAATTTTTACACTTTATGTTTTCTTTTATTTTTCAAATTTGCATAAAAAGTAATAAATTAGGCTTTAAATTTAAATAATTGAGCGAATTAGACTTTAAAATTTGTTTTGGGACATAGGGTTTACCCCAATTTAGACACCTTACATGGAGAAATTGGATTAGAAATAACAATTTGGGGTAGGATTTATAAACCAAAATTAGTTTTATGTTTTGCAAGCTTTTTGCATTTTTCCATTAGTGTAAATTACGCATATTAATCTAGCTTAATCCACCTCTAATTTGGCCACAAGTTGTAAGTCTTTTGGCTAGCCGCATTTAGTGCATGTAGGCTTTAGGTCCCAAGTCAAAAAGGGAATCTTGGAAAACTCCAAAAACCCTGGCTACCCCTTTTCGAGTAGTGGTGAAACCAAAAACCAAAAACCACAAACCGAAAATCGTAAACCACTAATCAAAAACCTTAAAATACAAAAGTAAAAAGTAAAAAAGGAAAAAAAGTAAAAAAAATGTAAAGAAAAGTTTTAAAGAAGTTAACAAAGAGAAAAAAGGAAAAAGGGCCAACAAGCAAAAATATATACATATATAGATTTTTTTTTCAAAGTGCACTTAAGTTTGCCCATTATGCAGGTTTTAGGTTGTTGTGGTCGTTTTGGTGCACTTGATATACAAGACCCAAAAAAATTACTTTCCCATAGTTAAGCCACACCTATAGGGAACCCTCTGGTCGGGCCCAAAAAAAAGTGTATGCACAACCCTTCCCAAAGTGTTTAGAATTATCTGAAACCCATTGTGGACAAGTTTCTCTAACACCCAAAAAAAGTTAAAAATATATTTAAAAACAAAACTATCTGAAACATCCCTCTAGTCAGATGCGATTTCCTCTAAATATTTGCGATCTGGGTGCATTATAGAGATGGATTTAGAGGAAATCGCATCGACTCTTATCAACCCACCTTTATTTTGGGACCCTCTTCAGGAACAAGATTCAGTTTGGTACAAGGCCTGAGACTCTCAAGGAGAAAGCCCCACTCAACCAATAAACACTAGACCCGCCACCACCACTAGCTTGATAGGCCACATGACTAATTACTTCAGGGGTTTGGCTTTGACTACAGCCTCTGCCACCTAACCAAGTAGCATTTCAATTTGGAGATAAGGGAGTGGAGGTCATGTCCAAGGCCACACGTAGTGTTGCCTTACACATAAGCCCTATACATGTGGAAATCCTTGTCCACATGGGACCAATCTTGACTAGCAACCCGATGTCTACAGACTCTCGCCCAAACCTTAATACCAGATGGTAGGACCAAATAGGAGGTGCAAGAAGCAGAAGCCCTAATCCAAGATGCTAAGGTGAAAGAGGAAGAGACCTTATGCCATGCCCAATAGTGATTAGCAACCCAAACTGCACTAATTGGGCAAGCCACCCAAGCTTCACCACTTGCCCAAGTGACTAACAGCCTAGATAGCACAAGACCACATGAATTTATATCCAAGGTGGATCTAGGTGTAAGATTCTCAGACACATTATTGCAAACTAAGAGCTAGGAATTTGATGCCACTAAGGAAACCTTGACAAGCCTGGCTATGTGCCTTATTTATGCTGTTAGGCTTGGAGGAAATCAAGCAATCTATTTCTACTTCCACAAACAAGGAAGAGAAACTTCAAATGGTCTTGGTGGAATGTATTCAAGCTATGTAGATCAAGAGAGGCTTAGATAGGAAATCCCCATGCCCAAGAGACACAAGTTGGGACAAGCAATGCACGAGACCCTACCTTGAGTGAGATGGAGACACCATAAACCCTACTGATCCCACATATGTGGCGATGCCTGGCTACACGATGGACTAAGCCCCAACTTCTTCTATTTTTCCTCAAAGTTACATAGGAATCCACGAGTCTACTAGCACATGCTTTACATTCCAAGATTGTAGTAGAGACACAATTCTAGACACTATGGTACTGGGTACTATGCCACTCATAACGACACCACCTATGACCAATCACACAACATTTTCCATTAGTTTCATGTCCTACAACCATGATTGCAATGGTCCCTATAACAATGGCTCCAAGCCTAGTTAACATGTCCATATCATCTCCTAGGGCCACAGAAGAAGGAACGTTCACCCAACATCCTCGATTCCCTGCATCTCCTCTACTTTTTTGCCAATGCAACCTAGAGCAAGGGGGGCATCCTCACAAATGGCTAGACTAGCGGCACCCTTGGCTCATATGTCATTGGTACCTATAGGAATTCATGTACAACCCCCCACCTATCGGACTCATGTTACTCTTCCAAGATTCATGCCATGGGAGAGGGGAAGTTAATCCAGTTTACCAACTTGCCACTTTGCGAAGGAGCCGAGACATCAGTGCAACGGGAAGGAGAATGCCTCTTCAATGTTACCACTGTCAAGGTCCCCATCAAGTTTTGAAAAACCGTATAAAGTTTCCTCAAATTAACCAAGAGGTACCCTCAAGCATGCCACTAGCTACTTGTAACCAAGAGGTACCCTCAAGCATGTCACTAGCTACTTGTAACCATTGTGGCATAGATCATTAGATTAAGGACTGCCCCAACAAGATTCTAGTGATGACAAGTCCACAAACAAGACCCATCATCACACCCCTAAACATCATTGGGATAAGTAATCGAACCTAAAGGCAGATCCTAAAGAATTTGGATCCCACACCTTTGAATGCTATCACCTGGCTACAAGCCTAAAACCAACATGTTCTCAAGCAACTATCTATGGCATCGGTAGCAAAGCTTAAGAAGAAGGGCCATAGGAGAAAAAAGTCAATTAAGAATAGGAATATGAAGGAGGCCAAAAAGACAAATCAGGGAACTCCTTAAGAGCCAATCTTCATTCGGGACTTTGATGAGGAGTCATACTCCTTGGACACAAGGGCTGATTCTAAACTTGGTAGGGAAATACCACCCAAAACTAAGAGCATGGGAAAGGAGACCGCATGAGAACTTATAATTCTTGAAACTAAATCACACATGATGAAACTTGGGTCTTATCCTAGCCCTCAAAATGAGATTGAGAAAGTATAATAATTTAGTGATTTAGTTACAAAAAGACAAGAGAAGCTCGAATCAAAACACAAGCAAGTGAGAGTCTAAGATACTATACACCCTAGAACCTTAACGACTACTTCTAAGACTCACAAACCCTAGATGTGCCCAGTGTCATCATGGAAGGGAATGAGGCCTCCACCACTTGTAGTTGAATCCTTGATTTGTTCAAGGGATAGTAACTGTATAGAAAAGAGCATAATCACCAAGAAATGCTGGGAGAAGATGGCTAAGCCATGTCTAGAAGTCCCGGATATCCTTGTTGAGAATGCTAACGAGACTATCGCCAAACCTATTGGGATGTTATGAGATTTTTGCTCTTAGCGCTTGACCATTTACTTGTGGGTAGTATGGAGTGGACTTGTAGTGAGAGATCATGAACGTTGCGGGGAGATGTCATATAATATAATTTATAAAATGTTTCCCTTGGTCACTCACGAGCTCGAAAGGACAACCAAAGTGGGTAATGATATTCTCATAAAGAAACTTAGCTGTTACCACAAAATCTGGTTTTCTTGAAGCTCTTGCTTCGGCCCCTTTCATGACATAATCGGTAGCTATTAAAATGTACCTTGCTTGGGTGCTATGTGCAGCCAGCAGACTGATGGGTCCCACAAAATTAATGCCCTATTTCATAAAGGGTTTTAGAACTTTAATAGGGTGCAAGGGCATCATGTCCTTCTTTTGTGGTTTAGCACAAAATTAATGCCCTATTTCATAAAGGGTTTTAGAACTTTAATAGGGTGCAAGGGCATCATGTCCTTCTTTTGTGGTTTTGCACATCGTTGGCACTCGTCGTGACATCCTCTGACAAATAATGCACAATCCTTAAAGAGTGTGGGCCACCAATACCCCAATTTTAGTATTTTTATTATAATAATATTTTTTGAAAAGTGTCCACTAGCTTGGTGTGCTTGTTCAATGATATATAAGCATTCATCCTCCGTGGGGCAGTGCCTTGTATGTCATTTTTCTTGCACTAATATTTGTTGAAAAGTGTCCACTAGCTTGGTGTGCTTGTTCAATGATGTATAAGTATTCATCCTCCTTGGGGCAGTGCCGATTGTAGAATTTTTCTTGCAGTAATATTTGTTGAAAAGTGTCCACTAGCTTGGTGTGCTTGTTCAATGATGTATAAGTATTCATCCTCCCTGGGGTAGTGCTTTGTATGTCATTAACTCTTCTATAAAGAGTTCCAACAATTGTTAAAGTTTTGCTTCTTTAAGTAACTTCCTTATTAGATCTTTCCTTAGCGTCTTTTTCTCTAGAAAACCATTGGCTAGAAAGTTAACGATTTTCTCACTCCACTCTGGTATAACTTCAACTTTAAATAGTGTAGCGTCAGGTAGATCATTATCTTTAGTGCTTCACCCCCATTAGGTACACGAGATAGATAATTAACCATGACATGTTTCTTGCTAGGTCTTACACCACTATAAAATTAAACTTGAGAAGAATTAACAACCACCTAGTGATCCTACCTGTGGAGAAAGGTTTATTGACAAGTTATAGCAAGGCTTGATGATCAACATAAAAAAATAAATTTATTAGCTAGAAGGTAATGTCAAAATTTCTTCACCGAATATACCATTCCTAAACTTTCATGCTTTATGGTGGTATAATTCATCTCAGCCTCACATAATTATTGATTGGCAAAACTTATAGGGTAGTCCAATTTATGTTCACTTGGCTGGTGAAAGGTAGATGAAAAGTTTCCACCAAGTTTTGTGGATTTTCCAAGAATATATCATGATGTAATACTCCCATTACTATATAAAATGGGCATTGGTCAGATTATTCACGAATGTGTACAATCACATGAGCAACAAGATATTTTACTGTAAGCTCATCAAGGTGTAAGTGGCAGCCATTTTTCTAAAGAAGTAATAGATCAAAAAATATTTCAAGCTGGATTATGGTGGCCTACAGTGATAAAAGTTGCGTGTAAATTTGCTCGGGAGTGTGATGTTTGTTAGCGACTTGGCCAGCCGAGTGCAGTGGATCGGATGCTAAGCTACAATGCCAACATCTGTTAAGCCAACATATGTTTGTGATCCAGCAACACGAGACTTAGGCAAAAATAGATCGAGCAACTTTGTAGGTGCTCCAAAGTAGATTTAGCGCTCTCGAGGTAGATGTTGATGCAGAAGTATATGAGTCATCAGTAAAGTGAAAGGGACACATTCAGGGAGATTATGGACAGCTTGTATGCCAACTATATTGAAGAATTTTAAAAAATTATTGAGATGACATGCCACCCGGATAAGATCTGACAACAACAAAATGATGATTAATCCGGTAGGCGGTTTCGACGAATCATCTGGTCCTATTCAAGAGCCAGCCGAAAAGAATGCACAAAAAGATCAAGGCCAATCTACAAGTAGTTCTAAAGGCAAAGGTGAGCAAGCAGGTCCATCTGAAGATTCGACTTTTGGTCAACTACGAATGCAATATTTTTTGATTCAGGAGTAAGGTCAAGCATTTCACCATAATGCAAAGTAATTAAAAAATGAGGCTAAAGCTTTAAAATTGGAAAATTAGCAGCTGGAAGAGCGTAATGGTGAGCTAGAAGATGAAAAAGAACATGATTTAACCATAATAAATAAACTACGAGAAGAAGCTGCTACTTCTACAAAGCTTAAAGATACAATTAAGAAGCTAGAAGCATATGAAGAAGAACTTCAAACACTTCAAAATATTCATAAAGAATATGTTCAAGAAAGTGAAGGAAAAATAACTGAGCTTAGAAATTCAGTGCAAGTTTTAGAGAGGGAGATGGAGCAATGAGCAGCATGCATAGTGGAAGCAGTGGAGACATTACGCTCCAACAATTTGCCTCTACCCTCTAGCTGGCGCATAGTACAGAGGATCATGGCGCACTTCAGCAAGGATGTGCTGCCACTAAACCAGCAATCTCCAGAGAATAGTCAACAAGCTACACCAAATCAACGACAAAGTGCAAAGTGCCCAAGCAGATACAAATAACCG
Source organism: Cibotium barometz (assembly GCF_041138505.1). Lineage (NCBI taxonomy): Eukaryota > Viridiplantae > Streptophyta > Polypodiopsida > Cyatheales > Cibotiaceae > Cibotium > Cibotium barometz. The sequence goes on from NC_141058.1 coordinate 40,760,512, forward strand.
GCACATAAGGGTCAATCTTCCAAAGGTTTAACTGGAGCACAAAGACAAGGTGCCGTTACCTGACTATATGGTCCGAGTAACCAGTCAAAGGCTGCAGAGCAGACTGAAGATCATCCAAAAGTTGCCAATCTGGATATCCATCCTCATTCTTTTTCAAATTATTTACAATCTCAATTTCAGTCTTATAGGCAAGCTCATCCATCCGCCCATATTATAGACATAGATTTTAGAAACCCATTAAATAGAACTAGATAAGGATTTCAGGATGACTTCTTTGAAGAAACTACGGAATCCGGTTTTGTCTTTACTTATCCTCGTCACATCAAATGGGTTCATCCTTCGTCCGTGCGGAGAACTGCCCATCGAGTGTGCCAGGTGTTAACTCGTAGCTTAGATCATAGTTATCCACCATCGAATAGTTATGAATTTACCTTAATTATTATTCAAACGATATACTGGAAGTGTGCGACATTTTGTACCACAGCTGTTAACATCTTAAAACACAAAGCACAAGCATATGAATGATTTAGAATAGAAGAAGCAATACACAAATATTGATGGTTTGTCGATTCCTTATCTTTTGTTTATCTATGTTTGTATTGTTAATCATTTATATTCTTTGTCGTCGTTCGGTAATATGTTAACATGAATAACAGTGCATGTTGGCTTTTCACCAACACCTTACATGTCTGTTGCTTTCTGGAAGCAAGCTCTATCATAAGATTTTTTTTTGTAAAATTCAGTTATTCCTAACTGTTTTTCAGCACGTGGGGTGCTAGAAAACTTGTTAGAATTAGGGTTAGGGTTGCAACAATGCACACACACAAGATAGAGAAGCTTGAGAGCACACAAACTCACTCGATTAGAATCAACAAATGTGTGCCAGATACAAAAGATAACTACACACTCCAAAATGAGCAGATAAGAGGGTGTACATATGCACGGCCCTAGGTGTGTTCACGCACATCACTACCATATAATGCTGCAAATCTCCCTTGGAGTGATGATGTGAACATGTATAGGGCATGGCCGATCAATCCTGAAAAGACAGTAAGCCCAAAGCTTTACGAAAACTTTTGAAGAGGAAGAGCCTTCATAAATAAATCTGCCATGTTGTCATGTGTAGGCAGAGAGCCTTTCCCTAACATAGTGGTAATACCCCTCAATATGCTTAGTGCGAGCATGAAACACAGGGTTCCTCGTAGTAGCTGCTAATGCGCTCTGGCTACTATCAATGAAAATCGTAGTGCTAGACAACTATCCAACACACCCAAATTAGCCATAAGATGTCTGAGCCACACACACTTAACTGTAGCTATAAAAGCTGCCCTGTACTCAGCTTCACAGCTGGAAGTGGCCACTATAAGAGGCTGCTTCTTGCTGAGCCATGATATACATGAATAGGCAAAAGCAAAACCGACTATTGGACACTCATGTGTCATAACATCCAACCCAATCTGAATCGCTGAAAGCATGCAGTTGTGACTCACCCCCCTTTGGATAAAATATTCCAAAATATTGAGTGCCATATAAATAGCAAAAAACCCGCCTAACAGCCTGCTAATGCTTCGTACTTGGGCTATGCATAAATCTGCTCAATTGTGAGACTGCATATTGTATATCTAGCATCATGTTGCACACATAAAGAAGGGATCCAATAGCCTGCTGAGAGTCTCCTACATCTTGAAGACTAAGTCGAGTACCTATCTCCATAGGCGTAGCCACAAGTTTATAGTCTTCAAGATTCAACCTCTTCAATAGCTTTTGTATGTATTTAGACTGCAGCATAACAATACCATCATTGCGCCACATAAACTGAATCCCCAAATAGTAATGAAAGGGCCCCAAATATGACATTTCAAATGATGACTGCTGCAAATCAGCCTTAAAGGCTGAAATCTGATCTATATCAGGTCCCGTGATGAGTAGCATGTCATCAACGTATAGAACGATGACCAAAAATGTGTCCTTACTCCTCTTCACATAGAGGGTACTCTGTGTTGGACTGTTGCAAAAAATCATTTGCAACCAAGTATGCAAGAATCTTCTCATACCATGCTCTAGCAGCCTGCTTAAGGCCATAAAGAGTTTTTTTCAGCCTACATACTTTAGACTCTTCTCCTTTCCACATCAAAACTAGGAGGTTGCGATACATATACCTCCTCATGTAAATCACCATTCAAGAATGCAATTTTAATGTCCAACTGATGTACATTCCACCCATGATGTGCTGCCAAAGCAATGAGACACCTAATGGTAGTCATAGAGATGTGGGTGCAAAGGTCTCATCATAATCAATGCCCTTTTGTTGGGCATACCCCTTTGCAATAAGTCTGGCCTTGTAGTGATCAATGCTACCATTTGCTTTGCGTTTTAACTTGTAAACCCACTTAGTACCGATGGCCGTCTTGCCATGAGGTAGATATGTCAAAGACCAAGTGTCATTCTTGAGTATAGAGTTATATGCATCCTGCATAGCATGCATCCAATGATCATCATCCTGTGCTTCCTCAAAGGAAACATGTTCCTGCTCATTACATAAAGTAGAAATGAGAACATGATTCACATGAGAATAATCAGCATGATGAGAACCTGCACGAGTTTTGCTAGGTAAATGAGATTCCAACTTGCTATCCCTCAATGTCTGCACAAGCCATTTTGGCATACGCCTAGATTCTTCTATGGCTTCTCTCTCCTCATCCACTACATCCTCAATAATTGCCTCATCAAAAGGCCGATTCGCAGGCTGAATTTTGCATCTGCAAAGGCTGAATTTTAGCACTTGGTTGAGCATTCAATTGCTCTACATATGGCTACCCTCCAATTAAACAGTGGTAGGAGCGAATCAAACATGTCCTGTGAGCATACATTCTGTTGTTTTTTGCATGAAAACATGGGCTAGACTGAGTTTTTGACAAAAACAATATCTCTACTTACCAAAATCCGCTTTGAGGCCAGATGGTAGAGTTTATATCCCTTGCTTTCTGAGCACGCAAATGAGCCATAGAAGGCTTACTGCTGCCATGCTAAGCTTCACAAGGAGTTTTAGACTGAAAGGCCTTGGTAGGGCATTTGTTCAACACATAGTTGCTTCTAACCAAAAACCATGAGGTAAATCTTGGGCTTTCACCATACATCGTGCCATCTCCACCATGAGAGACCTGTTCGTCCTGTCAGTCACACCATTTTTGTGAGGTGTGTATGGCACTGTACATTGATGCCTTATGGCTTTTTTAGCCATATATGCATGAAATTCCTTGGACATATACTCCCTCCCTCGATCTAAACGAAGGGTGTTAACTTTACATTCACATGCATTTTCAGCCATGGATACAGTGCCTAAAGCACATAAAAACCTCTAACTTATGCTTTAATGGATTTACCCAACTATATCTAGAGTAATCATCAATAAAAGTGACGAAGTAGAGATATCTCCCAATAGATGGTGTCCTCATAGGACCACATACATCACTACGTATAAGCTGTAATTTCTTAACAGCTCTCATAGATCCATCCTTTGGAAATGATGCCCGATGCATTTTACAAAGAATACACCCCTCACATACATGTCTAGCAGGGGTCTCAAGAGTTGACAACTTAGACACCATATCATGCCTTTGAAGGAGTAACAAACTACCATAATTCAGATGGCCAAATTGTGCATTCCATAATTCTGCATCACTCATAGCACAAGTCTTAGAGACTGAGCAAACATCATGCTGCAACTTCTCAAATACATCCATCTTGTATAGGCCATGGAAACCAAGGTACCTAAGACAATGATAGAATAACCATCATTTCTATCCTGAATTGTACATCTATCATCCACAAATTTCACCACATCAAGCTTGACAAGGCTAAGGCCGAAACTGATAGCAAGTTCTTCTTAATTCTTGGCACATGTAAAACTTTAGAAAGAGTAAATGCGTCCCCATTTGCAGCCCCACTGTGTCAAGCATCCGATTTTGCCACCACTAACATGCATACATCATGAACAGAAGGGTCATAACTGCAATGTACAGTCCATGCCTAATCATCTTGAGAAAAACTTGCAAATTCCTTCTTCTCTACACTTGGTGCAGATGCATCAGATGGCCATGCCCGATTCTTTCTTTTTCTCCTTCTCTAGCCTTTTCTTGCACTCATTTATGTAGTGCCCTGGTTTTCTGCAATAGTGACATTGGCCCTTCTTTTTAGGCTTATCACCTTCTTTCTCTGCATCCTTACCTGAGGATTCTGATTTTGGCTTATAGCCACCATGCGAAGAAGCTTTACCTTTGCCTTTTTGACTGGCTTGGTCACCAACTCGCATAACAGATTTGTTTTGCCTAGACTGCTCTTCTTGTTGCAAGAGTACCAAAACCAGCTCATCAAATGTAAGGGCATTTGGATTTCCCTTCATCAAGAGTCTAAGGGTATAGGAAAACTCTGATAAGAATCCGGCAATGCATTGAGAATTGTGGGCACCAGTGTACTATTAGGATATATCTCACCCACACTAGCGAGATGCTCCTTAAAATCTTTGATCTTGGTCAAGAAACTGTCCATTGAGTCTCCCTCATTCATGTTCTCAGACTCCAACTGTTTGCACAGATATACAACACTTGCTTCATTGCGCACCTGGTATAATGCAACAAGTGCATCCCATGCCTGTTTTGAAGTCTTACATGATCGAATATGAGGAATAATGCTTCGCTTCACAAAAAGTGCAAGTAATGCATGTGCCTATGCATCTCTTCCATCCCATCTCATTTGAGCAGCAGTGGGAGGCACTAGTGGTGCATGTGGAGGAGCCACATCTGTATTAGATTCTACTTCAGATGTACCTGTAGCACTTGGTTGCACTGGTAGTTGTGACATAGGACGAGTTTCACTACCACTAACAACATTTCAAAGGCCTTTAGAAACCAGTACATGCCTCATTATATAGGACCACAATGGGTAGTTAGTCCCATCAAGTTTGTCCTCAGCAGACAACATGTTGAATACATCACTCTACTACCAGCCACCATGACTGTCTACAAAATGCAAAATATTTCAACACACTACAAATACTCAGTATTCACTGAATGCAACCCCGGATGGCTGCCAACTGAATGAACCACCTGCAAAGTGTATGAAAAATAACACAGAGTATAGAATAGAGTGTTATTGGCGAAAGTATAACGGTCAATGTTGTTGAAGACACTATAGATGCTGCTACACAACAAATCTTTTCCCTGCACAGCCCAAACACCCAAAATCAAGCAGTACCAATCCAAAATGATGTCTCTCCAAAACGTCTCCAAAACGTCTACAAAAACCTTGTGGTGCCCAAAATGCGTCCGAATCGCGCCGTGGACCCCGAAAATGTTGTATACATTGTATACAACACACTACAATATATACCTTCTTCTCCTAAGAGGGTATCTCAATCAAAGATAGAAAAACAGGGTTGTGAGGAGGGAGGCAGACTACTAGATCAAGTGTCAAGGAAGCTAGCTCTGATACCAATTTTTGGAATTAGGGTTAGGGTTTCAACAATGCACACACAAGATGGAGAATCTTGAGAGCACACAAACTCACTAGATTAGAATCAAAAAATGTGTGCCAGATACAAAAGATAAGTACACACCCCAAAATGAGTAGATAAGAGGGTGTATATATGTATGGGGAAAAAAACCTCCTAGTGAGAGAAAAAGAGCCCCGACGGTCCTAAGTGTGTTCACGCACATCACTACCATATAATGCTACAAGAGTCAATCAATGCTTGAAATACATTATTCATAATGTTGATAGGAATCTTAATAATTGAAGCTCGGTTCTCAGCCTTACCTACATGAATAAAAGCATTGACATGTGCAAATTCTTCAATCTCTTCGGCCATCGTTTGCAGCAGCTTTTCCTCTTGCTCCTTGAGCATTGTCAATACTTGAAAATCCACATACATTCTCTTGTGTACTCTACCTTAGTTTCTAATCTTATGTAGTTAATCCCTCACGTACCTCACGTGATGCTGGCTTGTTTTTGCACTCCAAAGTTCTATGACCCTTTTGTAGACAACGAAAACATAGGCCTTCACGTTGCGCCTTTTCTACCATCTCTGGGGATAAATATGTGAAAGTCTAGTTACCATTCTTCTTCTTGCCATATACATTCTCTTATTCTGCATTAAATTCCCCTTCTCATCATAAAATGGATTTGAACTCTTTCTTTTATTTGCAAGGCTTTCTTCATTCTTTCCCATCTGTTCATATGTCATGGCGCGCAACATAGCATCTTGGACTGTAGTTGGCTTGTTACCCTTAACCAGAAATTTGATTTGCCTATTTAAGCCATTCATAAATCGAGAAGCTATTTCCTTCTCTGTTAAAGAGGGTGAATATTTCAGCAAGTCCTAAAACTTGTCATAATCTTCTGCAACAATAAGTGCGTTCTTTTCCAAGTTTAAAAATTCATTCATTTTCTCCATGTGATATTCTGGTGGACAATAATGCTAAATAATATGCCTTTTGATTAGAGGCCACATGATATCCTCATTTCGCAAGTCCGTGCTACACATAAGAGACTTCCACCATAATTTTGCAAAACCTTCAAAAAGAAGTAATGTTGTCTTTGCCTTAGCTTCATCACTGAAGTTGCACATTCGAAAATATTCTTCAAGCTGCTCAATCCATGCTTTCGCTTCTTCAATCCTCTTCCCCTTTCCATTAAAGGTTGTTAATGACCTTTTCTTCGTAACTTGCTTGAGGGCAAAATCATCTACAAGATGAGATTTAAGACCTATGCCCATAGCAATTTTCATGGCCTGCATTATATCCTGCAACTCCTTAATAGCTTGATGTATTGAAAGATCAAACCCACCATGTGTAGTAACTCTTAGTTGTGGACTTATGGGAACTTCACTAGGTTCTTCTTGCCGCTCGTCAAAATTTCTTGGTCCTTGCCCTTTTTGTTGACCCTATCTATCATCAAAATTTAGACGATCTTGCAACTCCTCATCTTCTCGGTCATCCCCATCTTCTTCATTCAAATCCATGGAAGCTTGAGCGCTCATGGCTCTCTATCTTTCCTCCAATTCTTGATTCTTGTCAATAAGTCTAATAACTTCCTCTGTAGTTACACCCACATGCAATAATCCCTATAAAAGCTCCTCTTAGCCTAGGTTGACTACTGAATTTGTTTGATGTGGAGCCATCTTGTCTGCACAACAAAATTGTTAAAAATAAATAAACTCTAGATCTATCACAAAAAGCAAAAATAATATTGGTTACCCAAGATCTATAACATCCGCAATTAAGTGTGGACTGCCCAATGCTCTAATACCAGCGCGGAAATGTACCCCTAATTCTATCCCATTTAATTTAACATAAAAATTCACAATGTTTCTAAAATATTCAGAAATCACAACACTTAACCAGATCTAATAGATTACATCAAGCTTCATGAGAAAGAAGAGATTTATCTAATAACTATAATCATTTCTAAGTCTGATCAATCCCAAAACATAATAATAATTACTAATACAATTATGCAAATCTAGAGAGATACCTCCACATTGGACGTCGTTTCTCAGTCTGATCAATCCCAAAACATAATAATAATTACTAATACAATTATGCAAATCTAGAGAGATACCTCCACATTGGACGTCGTTTCTCAGTCTGATCAATCCCAAAACATAATAATAATTACTAATACAATTATGCAAATCTAGAGAGATACCTCCACACTGGATGTTTTTGCGGCTATCCCGAGTATTCCTCCTTCTCGATCTCGTCCTCTATAGGTTCTACCACAAGGCTCCCAGAGGGCTTCAATCTCGTTCACTATCTGACAGGTAAACAGTACCGATCGGGGCCCGAATCTCAAAAAAAGTCTCTAAGTAAAATCTCTCTCTCTCTCTCTCTCTCTCTCTCTCTCTCTCTCTCTCTCTCTCTCTCTCTCTCTCTCTCTCTCTCTCTCTCTCTCTTCCTACACAGAATTACATGAAGGCTCTGAAAAAAATAGCCTAAAAAACAACCCACGAAAATTTGTTAGATTACCATGCATGATAAATATAAAGATAGCCATCTTTTCTAAAAACCCATTCTTTAACCAAAATAGAGATGATACGTTTAAAAAAACACTAAAAAGTGGTGTTGAATTCGTTTCGCAAATACCAGCCAAACCATGAGGAATCTCCAAATGGTCTAAACACGGACTATGTTTCTCTTATTATGATCTATCTTTCTTTAGTTCATGTCTCTAACAAATAAAGTTATCTACTCCTTCATACGAAGCAATTACTAAAAAATAAGGGTCAATTTGGTGTCCGAGCCTTGTTTCAGGCGCCTGTTTGCGGCTATGTTTACTATGTAAACCCCCATACAAGTTTCCTTTAGCCTAAACCAGCCACTATGACCCTTATATTATTTAACATGGTTAGGTATGGTATAGAAATCACTTACAAATAACAACAAAAATAGGCATAAAAACCCCATAAAGCCTTTTTCTATTCTTAGCTTGGCTCGGAATTGCAATTGGCCCAATTTTTAGCAGGCAACAATAGTTGAATGTGGAAGGTTCTTAGTCCAATCCGTTTTGGGGGCAAACTAGATCGGATTGCACCAAACTCAGTAGGCACTAGTTTGTATAGTGGACAACACTACTATCACTTGATATTGCTCTCGCATAAAGCCTTTTGCTATTTTTATCGTGGATAAAAAATGTAACTGACCTAGGGCACCTAGAATGGTTTGAATCCAAACTTGTCAGAATGGGACCAAACTTCAAGGGCTTAGTGCTAGTGGTGGCAGATAGCAAAGTGCAATTGCCCATTCTGAAATCAGGTCATCGGGGCAAGAGATAGAAGTAGGTGTGGAAAACTGGCCTCCTGGAATAGTTTCTTGGTCCAAGCTTCTTGAATGCACATGGACTCCTTTCTAGGTTCTGTGTTGTTAATGATGGCCAGGTACTAAGCGAAAAATCTTTTAAATTCCAGCCCTTCATCTTAAAGCCCCAACTTTTGACTCAAGCAAAGTAGAGTTAGGATGCAATGTGTACCAAGGATCTATGCATTGACTGTCATAAATGCAAACTAGTACATGTATGCACGTAACAACAAAATTTACCGAAGAGACTAACCCAAAGAGTATCTTTCACTTAAGGTCCATTACCACACTATTTATCCATTGGAATCCCAAGAAATCCATAAGGGTTAACAAGATTACAATGAGATTTAAGTACTTACTTGTGGTTCTCTAGACTGCTGTGTAAAATCCATGAATTTCATAGCCACTCTTGCTTCACTTGTCCACAAATCTGCTTGTATCCGTGTTGTGGCACCTCCTCACATTAGCTTCCAATTTCATAGCCTCAGTATAGAAAAACACTTGGCCCAATATTATACATGGTGGCTAGGTTAACACACGATGCCTAACCCACATCATTAAGGGTGCCACTTCACAATCATTAATAAGGTACTCAACATCACTTTTGCTTCATGTCACATAAACACCTAGCAAAATAGGTTACACCATAAGGGTGAGCAAGCATTGGGATACTTGAATTTTTTTCTTAATGATTATAGACACTTTGGTGTAGAAATTAAGCACTAATATGTTAAGCTATAAGAACTCTTTAATGGTTGAGAATTTCGATTTATGTTTTTTAGAAGCATTAGAATATTAACAATAGTTATTAAAATCAGTGAATCCTAGTGTTTAAGCAATATTACAAGGTTATTCTAATGATGTAATAAAGCTAATTTTTTCTATTCTAATGATTTAACAAGATTGCTTTTCTCTAATGATTCTTACAAAGTTATTCTATTTATTTAATAAGGTTATTCTAATAATCTAATAAGGCTAAGTTTTTCTACACAAGCTATGGTTTCATAGCAGGAAGTGATGTCAAAATAATTATATTATAATATGACCATGGATGTTAGAAAAAAATAATTATATTATAATATGACCATGGATGTTAGAAGAAAATAAAATTAATTATCTATAAGTCAAAAGACATTAATATTTATTTTTAATGTATTTAGTAAGTTTTATCACTACTATAAAGAGTCAAGGCTAGAGTATAAGAAAGAGTGGAGATTGGTGAGAGTTGAGGCTAGAGTATAAAGGAGTGGTGAATTTATGAGAATATGCATGAGTGGTGTAAACGAGTATAAAAGATTATAAAAGAATGGTTGGTGAGAATGTGAGGCTAGAGTATAAAGGAGTGGTGAATTTATGAGAATATGCATGAGTGGTGTAAACGAGTATAAAAGATTATAAAAGAATGGTTGGTGAGAATGTGTAAAGTATAACAAAATGGTGATTGGTCATGTGCGGGCATTAGTTATCCATCTAGCTATCCATTTGAAACTATTTTTGTGGATTTTACAAATTCCCATAAAATATGGAAGATTAACTTGAGGTGGTATCATGATATTATTATCAAGGATAATATTATGTATTTGTTGAATTATTGCTTCTTCAAGTACATGAGAAAACTCTTCAGAGTTAAATTTATCTCAAGAGACACTACTACAATTAATATTCTACAAATGAAGGTAGAGATTTACAAAGTTTTGTCATGACCACAAATGAAAATCGATAGTTTTTAAAAAAATTTAATTCACAATATTGGAGTTTAGAAACCATAGAGGCTATTATGTTTGTAGTTGGGTAATAATTTATAAAGTCATGTAAAAATATACTACAAATCAATTGCTTATGATCCAAGATAAGCTAGATTTAAAGATGAGAAGAAATAGAGTGCCATACATTCCAAAGTTCTTCATTAGTAATGAATGAATTTAAAGATGAGAAGAAACAGAATGCCATGCGTTCCAAAATGTAATGAATAGATTTAAAGGGAGAATAGGGATGTAGTTAGGACCCTTCACTAGATTTTTTTACTAGATATGGATAGTGACAAATACCAGTATGAATGGTGTGGATATGTGTTCCTAGTTTCTTGAAATGTATGAGGGGACTTAGATTTATAAAAAAATGTGTACAGTCTCTACATGCTCAGCGCTGCGTGTATGCATGATAGTGCAATCCATGAACGTGTGAGCATCAGAGAGGAAAGACTGTTTGCCTCCTGGGATTTGAACTAGTGGTTTCGCTCTTGTTTCTCTAGAAGAGAGGTACATGGTCTGAATTAACCCTCGTGACATGTGTTTTAGTACCCTCTCACATCTATAAAAAAAGAAACTTTCCATTTCTTTCCTTTTTATTCTTAAAGTTAAGTTTTTCTTTTTTGCTCTCTTTTCTTTCTAATATTTAGGAATGTGTGTACAATTGTGTGTAATCTCAACTACCTTTACTTTGACAAAGGAGGGGTAGAATTTTTTTTACATTTTGTTTATTTTTATGCTCAAGAGTGTGCATTTCCCTGTTATATGTTTCTTGGCAAACCCTCTAGTTTTTGGTATTTTGGCTAAAGATATGGCTAGGTCAGATATTGGGAAGCAATCCGTACTTGAGGATTTTATGCATGGATTCAAGCTAGACTAGTTTTATGTCATCTTTATAATTGTTTTTGTTGGTGAAATGGAATGTGTTCACATTCATATATTGGGAAGCAATCCGTACTTGAGGATTTTATGCATGGATTCAAGCTATACTAGTTTTATGTCATTTATAATCGTTTTTGTTGGTGAAATGGAATGTGTTCACATTAACTACACTTATAGAATGTGTAGTGAATGTGTTCACATTCACTGCACTTATAGAGAAAATTTGTGGAAGTAACCTTAGGAACCATAAAAAAATCTATCCATGTGTATAATAATATGGCCATTATAAGTTAAAATGAAATGTGTTCTTCTTAGAAAAAATATAAAATATCCTTGCTTGCTTCACTTCTACGAGCTCTCAATGAGATTATCTTCACATTTACCTTCACTCAATGAGGGTGGAATTAAGAAGAGGCTTTGGGGGGTATTGTTCATAGGGCCCTAGATTTCAATCCCTATCCTTTTCTAATAAAGTAGCATGTGGATGAAAAATGAAATGTGACTTTGCCTTGCTACCTAATTCATAAAGTATCATTAATAGAGAAGGGACCTATGAGTCATGCTTGTGCCTAAGATGGGGCCTAGCTGATACTGGATGAGGATTTTGGGAAATCTTTGTAAAGGACCTCAAACTAGGGGTGCCTTCACTTGCATCTATGGACACAAAAAGATGAAAATTGCAAGCCTTGCCATATGCTACAAAAGGATGTGACTCTCTAATGGCCTTTCACATGGGGTGGGTTTAATATTACTACGTACGGTGGAAAGGGAAAAGGTAATATGTCTAACACTATCTTATTTTAAAAGGTAAAGTAAGATGGTGTTAGACATTTAATCCTTGTTGAGTCCCAATGCTAACTTTTTCATAAAGTTATCTCTCGTTGATTGGGGTGTTTGAACATGTTCTTTTGTCTAATTGGAGCTTCACTTTTTATGTTTGTCGAAGGCACATATAAGCACTATTATGATGTGTACATAGCATATATTCACAAAACAAGTTGAGATGTGCCTATATTATATTCACACAGACCTAAAGTTTTGATGTGTATATTTTCACACAGTCCAAAAGTTATTATGGAGTTATGATGTGTGTATATTATATTCACACAAACCTATGCATTCAAAGTTGTCAATTTGTGGAAAGAGAAAGGTGAAGTTGTGGGCCCTGGTGGGGGCCCATTAGAGAGAGAGAGAGAGAGAGAGGGGTTGGGGGAGGAGGACAAATGTCCCATCATCCATGCAAGATTCCCTCTAAAAAAAGCACCTTTGCCAACCTTTAAGATGACTAGAAAATAATGTGGAATATTCTCTCTTAATTCATTTGAAAGGGCCTCAATTTCATTGTCTTAAGGTGGTGGTTAGAAGTTGAGAACTTTAGAAGGTGTGCCAAAAAATCGTGGAGAGAATCTCAATCTTGTCTTTTTGTTGGGTGCAACATTAATTTGTTGGTGAGAAGGGTGATTATCAAGCAACTGAGAGAGGGCAGCTGTGCGTGCGGTGTTGGTTGGCGTCCGCCCATGACCCATTCTTTTAGGATTGCTCTTGAGAGACGCCCATGTTGCCATGCACAACTGATCAGTAGCAGCAGCAGAGCCGGCAGCATCAGACCGTGTTCAGTTTGCAAGGAGACTACTGTTACTAATTGTTGAGATTAGGCGAGGAAAAATGTCTAGTCACAGCAAAGGCCGACAGAAAGGAGATGTTAACCCTGCTTTAATGCCTCGCAGGGACCCCTACGAAGTCCTGCATGTGCCCCGCGATGCATCCGAGGAGCAAATCAAGGCTGCCTACAGAAAATTGGCACTCAAGTAAGCATTTTAATTTCCCATTTTTACTTGCATAAATACACGGATTAGATTCTACTCGATCGTGTTTTAAAAAAATAATTTCCCTTTTTGTGGAGTAGGCAGTGTTGGATGTCTTTTTTCTCGGAAAAAACATCTGGATTGTTCAGAATCTGGAATTTTTAAGGGGAACATTATGGCATTCAAAATATTACAAGATAAAAAAAAAAAGAAGAAGCTTTTTGCTGATGCTTTTTTGTTTTTTGTTTTTTGCTTTTTTGAAGAGGGAGGGGCACACTAATTTTGTGAATACGGTTACTTAAATTCAATCAAAAGCAGGTTTCAATCGTGATATTCCAACCAGTAGCACCAGACACTTGAGATAGCACACGATCCAATGCATACAGCATGCCATAGTAGAGCAACTGTCCCGAGCATAGGTTACCATATGGCATAGTCCTGTTAGCAAAGAAAGTAAGCTCACGACTCAAGACACAACTTGAGCCTCGATGGACTTGATATGACATCTTGCTTGAATATTTCATGATGTTTTGGGTGTTTTGTATCAACTTCAGGCTCTTGATGAGATTCACCAATAACACCAGTAACATGACAAGAAGCATGACTAAGAGTAAATAGGCATTATCTACAACTTCAGTAGGACTTAACTCATGTAGCAGAGGTGCCATGGGGTAGATATATCTCTAGGGGACAAGGATTGACTGGGAGTTGCATTGAGAATGGCCTTGTACCATAATCCCCTCCTCGTGTCGGAGGCTTTTAGGGCACTTGGGAACATGCATGCCACTTAGGATCTCCATGGGGCAGTTGAGGGTCTCATCACCAAGCAAGGGAGGGATGCTGGTACAGCCTGGTAGAGATAGGAGCACTGTTGGTTCAAGGAGTGAGACAACAGAGAAGCACGAAATGTATTGCAGTGCAGGAAAAAATAATACGTAAGTACAACTGATGTGACAACATGAGATAACCCTAAGTGGGTGTCGTGTCACATGTGTCATAGCAGTTAATGACTTAAGAGTCATAACTGCCCTAAGTGTCCTAAAAGGACTAAAAACAGGATCTAGCCTAATCTAGCTAGCCTACAAGACATACTAGGGAATAAGTGGCAACAAACCCCCCTCCATGGTATGGCAAAAGTATCCTGGAAATGTCTCAGAGATACTTGGCATCTAAATCACGGTTGCACATGTTTATCCATAATGGATATGGCAACCGATGATAGTACAGGGATAGCAGAATCACGTAACAAATGGAACCAAGTGTAAAGCTTGCCGAAAAGCTTCAAACTTGGGCCGTGATAAAGCCTTCGTGAAGAGATTTGCCAAGTTGTCCTGCGTCGGAACATAAGACAATCGCTCCCTGACATAGTGAGAATGAACCTCAATGTGCTTAGTACGCGCATGAAACATTGGATTGCGTGCAATAGCCAAGGCACTCTGACTGTTAGGATAGATAGTAGCGGGAGAAGTCTGACCAATATCAAGATCTGCAAGCAACTTCCGAAGCCAGACACTCCATTATAGCTGTAGAGGCTGCCTTGTACTCAGCCTCACAACTGGATGTAGCAACTGTAGGTTGCTTCTTGCTGAACCATGAGATGCATGAAGCTCCGAGCAGAAAACAATTGCCACTATGCGACACCCGAGTGTCGTAACAACCGGCCCTGTCACTGTCTGTGAAAGCATGCATGCTAAGTGAAGAACCGTCACCATAGAAAAGGCCCAATGATTGAGTGCCTTTCAAATATCTGAAGACTCTTTTCACTGCTTGCCAATGTTGTGTACTGGGCATATGCATGGATCTGCTCAATTGGGAGATGGCATACTGTAAGTCAGGCCTCGTATGACATAAATAGATAAGGCATCCAACAGCCTGCTGATAGAGTGTGGCATCAAAAGGCTCATTGTCATCCTCCAAGGAGAATCTAAAACCAGGCTCCATAGGGGTAGAGACAGGTTTGCAATCCTCAACTCAAAAGCTGTCCAATGTACTTGGACTGAGCCATCATAATGCCCCCCTTAACCTGTGCAAACTGAATGCCAAGATAGTAATGTAACTGGCCCATATCTGTCATCGCAAAGTACCGCTGCAAATCAGCTTTGAATGCTGCAATTTGGAGAGTGGATGGCCCAGTTAAGAGCATATCATCAACATATAAAATTAAAATCAGAAATTCTGATTCACACTTCAGGACATAAAGTGTTGGTTCCGTGTGGCTGTTCTGAAAACCAATGGCAAGCAAATGTGCATGTATCTTGGCATACCATACCCGGGGTGCCTGCTGCAACCCATATAAGGCCTTACGCAGCCGGCATACCTTATTTTCAGAGCCATGTACCTGAAAGCCAGGAGGTTGACTGACATGTACCTCCTCAAGCAGATCACCATGAAGAAAGGCAATCTTTATGTTGAGCTGATGCACTTCCCAATGCCTCTGAGTTGCAATAGCAATGACACAACGGATAGTAGTGATGCGTGAAGTGGGGGCAAAAGTTACTTCAAAGTCAATGCCCTGCTGCTCAGCATAGTTCTTTGCAACAAGACGGGCTTTGTAGCGGTCAACATTGCCATAAGCTTTCCGCTTCAACTTGTAGACACACTTTGTGCCGATGGCACGCTTGCCAAGAGGCAAGTCACACAACTCCCACGTGCCATTTTGGTGAATGGAATCAGCCCTCCATCAACAAACGCAGCAGTTCTCAGCATTCAGCCATGAGTAAACCTTGCGTTTTCTACATCCATACAATTTTCAGCATTCATCTTATCATCATTTTGCTCCAACCACTTGGTGAAGGTAAAACGCAGCATTCATATTCATTTATAGCATTCATACTTAGTCTAGAACAGTCCCAAACAGCCCCTCTCTCAGCCCTAGCTTTGCATCCCTCCCTCATTCCATTGGGAAGAGTGCATAGGCTCGAGATTGGACATCTTTGGTGTTTCTATAGCAGTGTACAGTTCAACCCAACACTTGGTCTTTAGAGGTCTTGTGTTTGGCTTATCGTCAGTCACACCGTTAGTCTCTTTAAAGATAATAAA
Organism: Cibotium barometz; assembly: GCF_041138505.1. Lineage (NCBI taxonomy): Eukaryota > Viridiplantae > Streptophyta > Polypodiopsida > Cyatheales > Cibotiaceae > Cibotium > Cibotium barometz. The sequence continues at coordinate 40,776,838 of NC_141058.1, forward strand.
GCAAATACTATCTCGGTAACAGGATAGGGGGCTCTTCAGTGGGTAATGCGGGACCCCATATGGTGTACAGTTCTCATCTTTCTCTAATATCTCTCTTAAGTTTGAAGTATTAAAGTGGATTGCTAAACTCGCGAAACTCAGCATATAGAAGATGGTGTGAGGATTTGTGTGACAGGATCCTCCAATACGAATACTTCCTTGTTACACAGCTAGTATGGGGGGAGGAGGGATGGTGAAGTCTGAGACGTGTGGTATAAGAGCGGGAGATCCCATGAACTAATCCACCGTACTAGTGCCTCCCCCATGCAGAAAAGATGTAAGGCTGTTCGTCTCGACAACCCATTATATATAACCAGCTCATGCATAGCCCCCATCTCCAACAAGTGTCTACCATATGATGTTGCATTTCCCATATCTTGGTTGGTCCTCTGGAGGCCCATCTTAGCCAAGTCAATTTCTGACAACATAGTGGCATCTCCCTGAAGTCATATGTCTCCACTTGTTCCCCTTTTGTCCGTGCATTAAAGTATCCTAATACCTTGCTAGGAGAACTCTGTAATGTCTGCAAATAATGGCGCATAGGGAGTCTCCCATTTCTCTGTCAACCTGCATGCATATTCTGATTTCTCTGGTGGGAAGTAGCATACTGCAATATGCATCACTCTCAAGCCAGGCCTGGCTAATCACATCCACATAAAACGAGCCTCCTCATTGTGTCTAACCATTGTGAGCATGTCTCTCAAATGAGGGCGAAACAAGCATGCCACTCATCCCGAGCCATGCACCCCCCCCCCCCCCCATGATGCGTGTTTGTCCTCTGAAAGCTGATTCCCATCCACTTTGGGTAGCCCTCTCTCAAGACTTTGATGCGTTTCTGTGTAGAAGATAATATCCCTATCTGTGTAAGTCTCTATGAAGCCTCCTGTGTCAACCATAGAGTTCCATTGCAATTCCATACTCCCATTCTCAATGCATCTATGGTCTCATAGGCCCCGCACCGTGTGGGGCGTTTATCTGTGATGATGACTTGGTCATCACGATAAACGGCCCATTTTCCTGCCTTGTGGACTTCCATAACCTGAACCATCCCGGCTTTCTTGTGTTCCACTTGTAGGGGGGTGAGGTCATCTCCAAGGTATATTTTGGTGGTTCGGAGGGTGGCCCTCTTCTTCAAGAAAGCCAAACGGGACTTCATATGTTTGAACTTGAGGAGGAGAGGCCTGTCCCTCGTCAAGTCCTTCCCAACTCGCCAAGCATAAGGGGTGTCAGTGAGTCCCATCTGTCTACATAAAGTCTCACCTTCCTCTTTCGGTGAGTTGCCCGTTTGCAAGCTTGTTACTCGCATATGTAGAGCCCTAGATTGGCGACGCGTCTCTTCCTCAAGCGTGGCCGTCGTGATGGATGTGGCATTCGGGGTGTGGACTGTTTTTTGCTTTTTCACAACCTCAACTGTAATGGGTTTTCAGAAATTTGACGGGCGGTGAAACAAACACTCGCACACAAAACACTTCAACACCCTTGCTTTCTTTGTTAGGAGAGCCTCACAGCTTTCACTTCACATAAGCCATACTCAATAGAGACCTTGACCTTGGAGGGATTGATAGCGATCTCACGGCTGGTGCAGGTGCCTTCAATCGAGGCTCAGAAGGCGTAGTGTCCTCAGAGGCGGTTTGCTGTCCTGTAACAAAAAGGTGTTGTATGCAAGGGGGCGAAGGGTACCCAGTGAGCTTGTCCATAGGCCCGCTCCCATCTTGCTGGTCTAAGCCTGTCCGATCTGGGAGATGCCCCGGCGGTGCGGCCTGCTCCATGCTGCAGAAAGCCGCCCGCCTGGCTGCTTCCACACACGCAACCGTCACCTGCATGTGACCTGCTCCACGACCGCTAGCACCTGGTTGGTTCGTTGCTGTGCGCCCATCCCCTGCACCGCCTCCCCAAACCTGTGGTACGCCTTCTTGGACTTGCTTTTTGGCGACTGGTTGCTACCGTGCATCCCCACCCATGATGCCTTCTCTCAGCCCTTGCGCCTGGCTAACCAACGCCTTGCCTTGCCTACAGCGGTGCCTCAATAGCCGTGCGCCAACAACTAGCCAACCAAAGAGAAGAAGCGCCATACACCACCACCTCGACTCTACCACCCTGCGCTTTATAAGGAGGTGCCTCAGCTTGCTTTTTCTCCAAAAAACTAAACGCAATAGCAAAAGCACATCCTCCAAAAATAATAATAATTATTTTATCATCAAAGGTTTTAAAACCTTAAAAACTTGAAATCCTTTTGTCCTCTTCACACTTGGGCTGGCCACACATGGGTTTCTTCTCAATTCCAAACTGATGCCGTTCACACTGTCCATCCCATGCCCGTGCCCACCTGCTGACTGTCGAGAGAAAAACACAGGGTCGTAACATACCCCCCTCTTGAAAAATAGCAAGCGTCCTCGATTGCACTCAATAACACAGTAAGGCATCGTATGAGCAAAGATTCCCCATATGACAAAAGCAATGCCCCTCCAGTGCATCTGGGTGATGAAACAATCATCCTGGACAATAAGGCCACATTGTCACATCAAAGTGACAAACAACTCTTGCTTGTTCCTTCAGAACTTGCAGCAAAAGTCTAAAACCAAGTGGAAACACGTAACCTGTGTTAGCCAAAAACAAAACCATGCATCATTCTACATATGACACACGTATGCATGACATACGCATAGTTGTTTCTCGTACCGGTACGAATGGGTTCGTACCGTACAATACCGCACGATATCGTACAGTACGATACCGCACGATATCGTACAGTACGATACCGCACGATATCGTACGTTATATATATATATACCAAATTTTTTTTTTCCTTGAAAAAAAAATTCCAAATGCTTAAAAAAAATATAGAAACCCTGCTTTACGAAGATTCCAAATGCTCGCAATACTTCGCAACTTTCGTGTCCACTCAGTATTCCATATGGGGTTGTTGAGAGACCTAAAAAATCTGGCGAGGTAGACTGGTAGTGTACACTTGATTGGTAGGATGAGAGAATCTTGCTACATCACTTGGGGACATAGTAGCAACGGAACGGGAATGGGAACGGAACGAAAGCACCACCAGGGGAACGGGAACGAGAAAAGGGGGGAACGGGAACGAGGGGGAACGGAAACAGGGAACGACCTAGATAATTCCTAGAAATGACGATAAATCTTAACATACAATGCTCATTTATATAACCAAATCAGAGACACACTAAAGTCTAGTGCACCATAATTTGCATGGCTAGATACTAACACTGAATAGATCTCACAAGTCAAAATAAATTAGCCCACATCATACATGACATGAGTGACAAAAAGCACATGGCACAGCCTAGATAAAAGAAACAATCCAAGTCCAAAGTCCAAGCCTCAAGGTGACATGCAAATAGTAAGGAGATATCATGCATGGCTACTGCCCTTGATGCCATCAAGGAGACTATCATCTATGTCATCCAAGAACGCCATATCATCAAGACCAACATCTGCAGCATCCAAATCTTCAATCCCATCCTGACCAGGATCTGCAAGTCCATGTGTCTCCTCATCATCCGAGGACTCCTCATCAAGCAATATAAACTTCTTTGGTTTGGGAGATGCCATATCACCAAGCAAGCGCAAATTAGCACTTACAAAAATAAAGTCATTGACTTGTTTTGTCCCAAATTTGTTCCTCTTCTTGAATGCAACATGGCCGAACACACTCCATAGCTGCTCAATCGGAGAGGAGCTTGCACCTATTGAAGCTGTGGTGTACGAGCCCCATAATCCTCCCACCATAAAGCAGCCCCTATCTTTAACCTCTCTCTCTGTGCATCAGCCGATCCAAACCTTCCCAACTTGCTGCGATAAAATCCAAGTTGGTCTTTCACCAACCTTCGTTTATCTGCATCACGAACCTGCCTAGAAAGCACTGTCTCCCAACCATCCATCACCTCATCATCGGCCTCTTGTCCACATCCTTGGAACTCGGGATCCAAGACATACGCAGCAGCATGCAAAGGAGAATGATAACCATTCCATCGTGCTTCACATAATTCTCGAACCTCTGCATGTTTCTCATCAGACAAGTCCATTTCCCCTATTTTCTCGATCATTCGGTCAGCTCCCTCATAAACCTTGCCAATGCATGGCTCCCGTCCATCTGCAATCCGCATCAAGCGCATGATCGACTTCATCATAGCATTGATAGTATTGACTTCATCCCAAAATGTGAAGTCTTGTATGGTTCTTGCAACCTCTATGCCGGCTCTTGACCGAGAAAGTGCCCATCCCATCCACTCATTGCATACAACCAACTGCTTCAAAGGCAATTGCACTTTGGATAACCTCTTCATCATGAGAAAGTTATAACGAAAGCGTGCCGATCTCTTGCGGAATTCATTCAAAATAAACTGATGGTTTTGAATGAAGCTTATTATCTCCTTGCCTTTTTGAATGTGTGGATCAACCCATGGCAAGCTGCCAACATCCTTCAATAAGTTGCTCAAACAATGAGCAAAGCATGGACTAAATGTGATATGCGGATACCTGTCTTCAAGCTTAAGACCAGCTGCTCTATTTGTTGCCTCACCATCAGCTAAGAACTGAATAACATTCTCTGGTCCAACTTTCTCAATACCTTCGGCCCCCTCTTTCACAAGCTGATCTGCAGTTTTTCCAGTGCCAGAAGCATCATGTGAGGAAATGAATTGCATTCTTCCTCGAGAATAAGCAACCATGCCATGAATGGACCTTTTTCGAGTGTCACTCCAACCATCTGCAATAAGTGACACACCATTCTTTGCCCAACTTTCATGCACAGACTCTAAAGCACATTCAATTGCAGCTTTCTCCTTTTGCAACAAGGTGGTGCGTAGTATCTCATATGAAGGAGGCTTGTATGTTGGGCCATACCGTGCAATCTCTTGGACCATTTCAATGAAATATGGAGACTTGGCAACATTGAATGCTACATGATCATGATAAAAGAACCTTGCAACAGTTGCATCTACCCTCTCTTTCTTGCGGGGATCCCAAGCTGCTCCCAAGGTTTGCTGCTTGCCGGAACTTGCACCCATAGACTGCGAATCTTGGGAAAATGCAAAGCTCCCAAGTCCTCCATACTGTTGTCCATCTCCCAAGTGTACATCTTCCCCATGTCTACTGAAGTAAGATGCATCAATTGCCGGTTTCTTTCATGCACATGCTTTCTCCTCTTCACTTGGGTACTTTGCCAAAAGCTCTCTACGCATTTCAGGTGTTGTCCCTGGGCATTTGTTCACTTGTGCTTTTTCATTGTTTACATGGCATAGATGTGCTCTCACATGGTTTGCTCCTCCTGACTTCTCTTTGTTACATTTCTTGCATTTCCATCGTGTTGCACCTCCCTTAGATGAATACCTTTCTAGCCTTTCAACCTCGTCCCACCAAGTAGCATTCGAAGCCGATCGCTTTGAACCCGAGTAAGCCATGATTTCTGCAAATTCGGGCAAAAAGTTGAATAGACTTTCAAAGTTAACCATTACAGAGAAATGAGTCCTTTTTTTTTCTTTTGTTTAGAGACTGTGCAGTCCAGATTGTGACATAGGTAATTTTTAAAACACCAAAAGTTCAAACAAAGAAAGAGAGAGAGAAGAAAGAGAAAAGCTTGCTGCCTTGCCTTCTAAAGATGTAAACTGTTGAACTTGAGTCTTGATCACTCGGGCCCAGGCAGATTGCACTGTTGCTGCTTGCAGGTTGGTACCAGGCACAGTGTTGAGAACTTGAGTCACGAGTGTACTACTGTAGTCTGTTGTGGACTTGTACTATGCAGTATGTAGACTGTAGAATCTAGATGAATGTAGTCACTAGTGTGTACACTGCAAGGGCTGGGGGCCTGGCTGGGGCGATTGTAGTGCCTGGTACAGAACAGTACGGGCAGGAAAGTACGGGCAGTGGACAGCAACGGCGACTACAATACAGGCGTGAACTTCCGAAAAGCGACGGGCGAAAGGCGTACGGGACCCGGGTGCGAACTTCTGAAAAGCGACTGGCGCAAAGCGTACGGGCTTCTATTTTTTTTTTTAAAAATCCACGTCATCATCGTTCCCATGTGGGGGAACGGCAGGCACGTGTTCCATCTCCCGTTCCACAATCGTTCCCTGGCGTTCCACGTATGTTTCACCACCTCAACGTTCCTCACCCCGTTTCCATCGTTCCACTCGTCCAGGCCATGGGGGAACGCGTTCCACCGTTCCCAATGGGGGGAAACGGGGTTCCCCTGCTACTATGCTTGGGGATCCCTGGTATAGGTAGGCTAGACAATTAGATTCTCAAGTTATGTACGAGGGAGAAGATTTGGACATGGCCATTTAGAGAGGAGTCCCTAAACTTATCACCCTAGATGCACTCCTCGTATTTGTGCAAGGACGGTCCCTTAGTCATAAAAGCTACACTGGGAGACCTTTGGTATTGCATTACCCATCCAGGTTCTTTTTTGGAGACAATCGGGGGATCCAACCGGGAGAGACACATATCCATGTTCTGGTTCCTCAAGCACTGTAGACTCCTCCCCTCCCAACCTTCCCTCACATTCAAGCTTGAAGCTCCATAGGTTGTTAGTGTAAAAAATAAAAACCGTATTTTATCGTACGGTATCCGAAAATTTCATATCGTACCAAAAATTCCCGTACGGTATCGTATTTTCGTACCGTGACAACTATGGACATACGTATGCATTCGCAAACAATATGCTCCTCAAGATGCTCTACCTACTCTAAAGTAACAGTCTTAGAGCTGCTCGCAAGCCTTACACCCACCATGGATATCCTGCAGGACACACGACTGATGGTACAACATGAGCATATGAAAGCACTCAATGCATCTAAATTATACATCCACGAAGTACTTTCCACGTATGTCTCATGGCTATCCCGCAGGAGCCACACCTAGTGGTGCATCCATGCACATAATAAGGTACTTGATGTATCGTGCCAATATGCATGCATCACACGACACAATCCAGAGTATCACCCAAAGTATTCTCAATGGTACCAGGATCCAATGGCACCAAAATACAATAATACCTCAAAAAGTGTATTAATACATGCACAAATAGAGCTCGATCCATATATCTATGAACCAAACCAACTCTAGGACTGCTCGCAAGACTTACGCCCTCCATAGAGTCTCGAAGTGTTAGCTTAGGTTGCCGTAGACTTTGAGCTCAACCAAACCATGCCATTCCAACTCCACAAATAGCATCATCTCATCATCTAATTGACCAATCCTGTGGTCAAGAACAGCCAGAACCATATGACAAAGATCAATGTCCCAATCTTCCTCAATCATACCTTAGTTCCAAAGGCAAAAACCATCTCTGTTAACCATAGATGGAGATAGAGTTATCCATAGCTGCAGTTATAGTTCATGGTGCGGCCGACTGCGAACGATACCCAACTTTACCATCTCCTGTGACTAGTACACAATATCATAGAAGTCCCGTAAGCAGATGTACTGTCAGCCTCAGTACCTTTGGGTGAATACAAAGATGTCACCAAGCAACTCCTAGATAACAATTGAGCCTGTCTATAACAAGGGAGTGGAGGTGCTACCCCCCTCTTGAGCATCAGGTAATGCTCCAAACCCATGCTCTGCTAAACCTGAATGAGCCGTAACAAGAGTTGGCTCCAACTCAAAGGCATCAAGATAAAGCTGCAATACCTTAGGTGAATCTACTAAGTCACCCTCCTCCATCCACTTCGCATCCATCAGTGAACAGTTCTTGAACTTCACAAGATAGTGACGGGAAACTTTACCTCGTACCTTTCTTTCCTTATGTGCCAGTATCTGCTCGGGAATAAGAACCTCATCAAGTTCCTCCACTTCTGTCTGAGCCTCATTTGATACATCCTTAGGCACCCAAAACCTGCTTGCACTCCACCCAAGTGGTAAGCACAAGTCACTGATAAAGCATAGTAGATCACCACTGCTAAACATAGAAAGAAGCTGCCTTCCGAACCCCATGAAGCCTCCGTGAAGATACCACTGGTGACTAAGTGTCAAAAGCCATAGCCTTCTACCCATCTCTTGCACCATAACACTTCAACTGCTTCTTATTTCTGGCTGACTACTTCCTGGCTTTGGTGCCTTTTCTCCTGAGCTTCATCTTTAGCTTTTGCTCTTCACCTCATATAGGCAAAGACGTACAATCCTGCACTGTCTCCTGTACTTCCTTTTCACTTTCCACATGTTGAAGCTTTTCATGTGACAACCACGGGCTCGCCTCCTTGACAAAGTCGACCATATCCCGGCAATGGAACCATGTAACCGGCCTTCAGAAATTTGACGGGCGGTGAAACAAACACTCGCACACAAAACACTTCAACACCCTTGCTCTCTTTGTTAGGAGAGCCTCACAGCTTTCACTTCACATAAGCCATACTCAATAGAGACCTTGACCTTGGAGGGTTTGATAGCGATCTCACGGCTGGTGCAGGTGCCTTCAATCAAGGCTCAGAAGGCGTAGTGTCCTCATATGCGGTCTGCTGTCTTGTAACAAAAAGGTGCTGTATGCAAGGGGGCGAAGTGAGCTTGTCCATAGGCTCGCTCCCATCCTGCTGGTCTAAGCCTGTCCAATCTGGGAGATGCCCCAACGGTGCGGCCTGCTCCATGCTGCAGAAAGCCGCCCGCCTGGCTGCTTCCACACACGCAACCGTCACCTGCATGTGACCTGCTCCACGACCGCCAGCACCTGGCTGGTTCGTTGCTGTGCGCCCATTCCCTGCACCGCCTTCCCAAACCTATGGTACGCCTTCTTGGACTTGCTTTTTGGCGACTGGTTGCTACCGTGCATCCCCACCCATGATGCCTTCTCTCAGCCCTTGCGCCTGGCTACTATCGTGCACCCCCAACCAACGCCTTGCCTTGCCTACAGCGGTGCCTCAATAGCCGTGCGCCAACAACCAGCCAACCAAAGAGAAGAAGTGCCATACACCACCACCTTGACTCTACCATCCTTCGCTTTATAAGGAGGCGCCTCAGCTTGCTTTTTCTCCAAAAAACTAAAAGCAATAGCAAAAGCACATCCTCCAAAAATAATAGTAATTATTTTATCATCAAAGGTTTTAAAACCTTAAAAACTTTAAATCCTTTTGTCCTCTTCACACTTGGGCTGGCCACACATGAGTTTCTTCTCGATTCCAAACTGATGCCGTTCACACTGTCCATCCCATGCCCGTGCCCACCTGCTTACTGTCCAGAGAAAAACACAGGGTCGTAACACAACCGATTTGAAGGTTTCTTCAACCTCTTCTTTGTTTGCTTCCATGTATTTTCGGAGGCCTACATGCTCCTCTCGGAATCCTGATTTGGCCTCTTGAATCTCTGCTGTGATAGCCTTCTTAGCCTTCTCTAGTTCCGCCTCAAGTTTGGCATTGGTGTCTCGCAACTGGGCAATCTCTAGAGCAAGAGCTTCTTGTGTGGCTAGCTCTCCTTCCTCTTTGCCATACTTGTGCATCTCTTCCTTGCATAATTCTATACATTTCTCCATGCATGCAGCGAGGCATGCGTCCTTCCAGGCTTCCATCTCTTGTCGCATCTCAGCTTGCAGCTGTTTGTACATTTCCTCTTTGCCCTAAATCTCAGTCCTGACACCATGAATCTCCTTTTGATGCCGGTTCAATGTCCTGTCTATCAGTTTCTTTTGGTTTGAAAGGGCCTTTTGAGCATGTTCTTCGATCTTGTTTACTTTGACTTCAAGAGGGAGCACCATTGTCACAGTCACCCTTCTCAAGCTGTGGTCAAGGACACAGGAGTCGGCCCGATGCGCGATGGGGTAAGGGCGGGAGTGGCTTTTGGTTGAGGGTTCAACCATTGGTCTAGTGTAGGGTTCAACCATTGGTCTGCACAAAAGGGTGGGCAGGAGCAGGGCGGTGACGCGAGCGTGAACCGGGCAGAAACACGGCGTAGAAGGTACAGAGCGCGTAGGGCAAAGGCAAAAGGGAGGCGGAGGGAGCCCAACGCAGTGGCGGCACAGGTGTGAGGAGAAACAGAGAAAGAAAGAAAGAAAGATTAATGTCTGCGAAAGGCCAAAGTGGCCTATGAGACCAAAACATAGTACACAGTTGATGGTGTCTCATCAAAAGTAAGACAAAAAGGACTAAAAAGTCCTAAAACAGTCCTAAACAACTATGAAAGGAAAAAACTCCTACTACTGAGGTACAACAAAAGTGTATAATATCTACAACTAGCATAAGACTGGTGTAATCTGCTTGTCTTAGTATCTCTCTCATGGGGTGCTGTAAGATAGAGAAACTAAAGTGGTGGGGGCAGTTGTCTTCTATGGCAAGTGATGATGGCTCTAATCCACCGGTGATGAAGCGTCCGTGGACAAGGTCCCGGTAAGCGTGTGTTAGAAGTCATCTCCTGTCCAATTTTATACACCAGGGCCTTTGTTGTGGGTGAGCCCGCCCTTATCAGGTGTTTTATCATTTTTCCTCACTCCCCGTATTTTTCCCCTATTTTTTCCCATTTTTTTGTGGCATGGGAGGCAGTCTAGTAGTGGCAGGAGGACCCTGAGCCTGGCCGACTGCATCTGTGACATGGCCGACTGCAGTGCATGAGTCGTGGGACTCTTCTGGTGCTGGCCGACCCATTCTGATGCTGGCCGACTGTGATTATCCAGTCGTGGAGGTTCTTGTGTCCAGTCGGCTGCCCTACAGCAGGCCGATTGCTGATGTGGGGGCATATATAATATATATAGGCCCCCAGCCCCATACCATTTTGTGTATCATATTTGGGATCTTCTTGTGTATATCAGAGCAGAGTTACACGCCTACATCTCTCTCTCTCTTGTGCTGTTTTTCTGCCTGCGTTTTTTGCTCGTGTTCCCAGATCTGGTCATCATCTCCGCTGCGTATTCTGACATGGTATCTGAGCCTAGGCTCTAGATAGGTCTTGGGATTTGTGTGAGCAAGAGGGGGGCTGTTTTGTAGCTGATTGGTGGACTGTTTTGGACTGTTCGGGAAGAGGAGAAGCAAGAGGAAGGCGGGCTGATTTGCTGGACAGCCACTTGCAGGTTTTAGTTCTTCTTTGTTCCCACCCACCCACCCTTTTCAGAGTACATCCCGGCTATGGCAGATCTGTTTGAGATGGCCGAGAGACATGTGAAGATCCTGACACTCCCCACGTTCCCGGTGGACCGTCAGTTGGACGGGAGCAACTACGGCATATGGAAGGGGATGATGGAATCTGTTCTGGAGTCTTACGACCTCGCTGATTTTGTCGTTGTTGGTGTTCCACGGCCGGAAGTAGAGGAAGGGGAGTTACCGTCAACCCGAAAGGACCGGGAGGCCCAGACACAAGACACAGATGTGGGATCGTGTCAACGCCAGGGTCCGTTCGTTTATTTTCCTCAACTGCACACCACAGGTAATCAATCATGTAAAGCATATGACGCTGGCCAGAGGTATATGGCAGCATTTGGCCTCACTTTACAACAGGCTATCGCCCATGAAGAGGATTTCCTTGGAAGTACAGATGCGGGTTATGAGCCCTGCAAAGTCATCGACAATGCGGGAGCATATTAACAAGCTGCAGGCTCTTCAGCAGGAAGTTCTTCAGGCTGGGAAGGAGATATCGTCAGAGGACATGGCCATAACGTTGCTGTCACACTTGCCCTCTTCGTACTCAGCATTTTACTTGTCGTTGATTACCAGTGGCAGGCTCAGCACCATCACGTGGGAGGAGCTTGTGCCCATGGTCCTGGACCAGGAGGAACGATTCACGAACCCTCCTCAGGGTGGAGGTTCGGAGGCCTTAACTGGCCAATGGTCGAAAGGCCGTAACTCGGGCAAAGGGAAGGCTTCATCGGAGAAGTCTTCTGAGAAGAAGTCCGACGCTGACCGCGAGAAACTGAAGGCAGAGAGGACCTGTAATGATTGTGGCGAGAAAGGCCACTACTGGAGGCAATGTCCCAAGCGGAAGATCGAGAAGGGTGAAGACTCAGCAGCAATCATGAAGACTCCGGCTTTTGTGCACCTGGAGGTGATGGACACCGATGTTTCATTTTCTTCAGGCAGAGAGGAGATTGGAGGACACTCCGCAACGGATACTCGGGAGTGGATTCTCGATAGTGGTGCTTCCAGGCACATGACTCCTTCCCGTTCCGGTTTACAGGATCTCTTCAGGCTTTCTGGTCATATTCTTACTGGGGATACGTCCACTATCCCAGTTCACAGTGAGAGCAGGATGGAGATAGTTCCCGATGGCAGAGGGGGGAAGCATTCCTCCCAGGTGTTGTATGTTCCGGCACTTGGTTTTCATCTATTGTCAGTGCATCAGGTTTGCAAGACTGGCGTACGGGTGGAGTTTGATGAGCATTTTGTTGCTCTCCGGGACAAAGCAACAGGCCAGGTGGTTTGGGAAGGTGGAGTGGAGAATGGAGTTTACAGGCTTTCAGCACTCTCTCTCCCAGGTCCTCAGGTTTGTGATGAGTGGCAGTCTGGTAATGGCCACTTAAGTGTGGATACGCTGCAGGTGCGGGCTTTCCGGGACCAGATGGTGGATAGCTTGCCACTAGATGGCAGCAGTTGGCAGGAACTTTCCAGTACTGATGTTGGTAGTTCTTGTGTTCGTCAATCAGAGGAAGTTGAACAGGTCACTTATGCTCTGATGTCTCGTAGTGTTCGGGACATAGAACCTCCAGTAGATGAGGATGTTCTTTCCACGGGGACCTTTCGGAAAGCCAGGCAGGTGACAGGTGCTTACTTGCAGAAGGAGGTGGTTTCTCCAGGCTTTGTGGTTCCGGATTCAGAGGGGGTGGTTGACATGTTTCATCAGGTTTCCATGACGTGTTTGTGCACCGTAACAGGTGTTGATCCTTGTGAGCAGTGTGATGTCTTTTTGACTCAGAAGCTGTATGGTTCATTGATCTGGTTGATGGACACCAGTTTGGACGAGAGCTTCCTGATGAGGCATTTGAGCTCATGGTTGCAGATGTCTCTTTGGGAGGTAGGATTGCGTTTCCTGTGGTTTCTGTGGCATGCGAAGGATCATGGACTCTTGTACACAGGAGGGGGATTGATGGATGGAGTCCGACTCCACGGTTGGAGTGACTCCGTTTGGGGAGGAGATCCGGACACGAGGAGATCTACTTATGGCCCAGGAGCAGTTTTATGGCGCAGTTGGAGACAATAATCTTTTGCCTTGTCGAGAACAGAGGCAGAGTACCGGGCTGTTTGTGATGGTGTTTGTGAGGTGGTGAAGATGCAGAGGTTGCATGGCAGGTTTGGGTTTCCACTGGCGGAACCCATGGTCATCCAGAGGCACTTTGTTCGTGAACAGATCGTTGGTTTGCTGATGACATCTTGCTGGAGTTCTGTTCGACGGAGGACAGTACGGTGGACCTCTTCACGAAGTCGCTCTCTCAGGATTTGCTGAGGCGGCACCCCAGCTCCCAGTGGTTGGTTTCACAGCCAGGAGCTGAGAGGGGGTGTTAGAAGTCATCTCCTGTCCAGTTTTATACACCAGGGCCTTTGTTGTGGGTGTGCCCGCCCTTATCAGGTGTTTTATCATTTTTCCTCACTCCCCGTATTTTTCCCCTATTTTTTCCCATTTTTCTGTGGCATGGGAGGCAGTCTAGTAGTGGCAAGAGGACCCTGAGCCTGGCCAACTGCATCTGTGACATGGCCGACTGCAGTGCATGAGTCGTGGGACTCTTCTGGTGCTGGCCGACCCATTCTGATTGCTGACTGTGATTATCCAGTCGTGGAGGTTCTTGTGTCCAGTCGGTTGCCCTACAACAGGCCGACTGCTGATGTGGGGGCATATATATAGGCCCCCAGCCCCATACCATTTTGTGTATCATATTCGGGATCTTCTTGTGTATATCAGAGCAGAGTTACACGCCTACATCTCTCTCTATCTTGTGCTGTTTTTCTACCTGCGTTTTTTGCTCGTGTTCCCAGATCTGGTCATCATCTCCGCTGCGTGTTCTGACAGCGTGGGCATCTCGCTCGACAAAGTGCTATGGCTCTGTCAAGGGTGACTCCTCCTGAAGGACGTCTATGGGACGTTTGGCTCGCCGAGGGGGTAGTGGAGGTCCTGGTCGTATCTACTGGGGTGGTCTTGGCCTTGAAAAAATTTGCCATGGCTCGCTGGCGGGGTGGATCCTGGTGTGCTGTCCTGGCTCGTAGGAGAGACTCTCGATGGCGTCTGAGCTTCAATAAGAAAAGCCCCAAACACCTCTGATCCTCAAACTCCATCACATGTCGTAATGGTCCAAAACCCTCTCGGAAGAGACACCAGTATCTCCCTCGTATCTCATAGTACACAGTACATCGGCATATGTAGTGCTCCTCCGACTCCACTTCCTGGTGACATAGCTGACAAATGCGGTCCTCTGGCTTCATCCCCTCATATTTGCCAGTCTCTACTCTCAACTGATGTGATGAAGTGCGGATCTATCCAGTGGCACTGCGAATGCCATGTGAGATTGGTGTCCATGTATGTAGACTGTGTCACAAAGCTATCTAGGGAGAGATGTAGAAAATGGTCCCGATAGTGGGCCATCTTCGTGCCTAGTGGTAGGGGGGGGGCTGGACCATGTCCTTTCTGTATCTAGCCTCACGATGTCCATCCTGATCACCCTATTTTGCTCAGAGCGACTAAGGTCCAAGAAGGGGCAGTCAAGGCTGTAATCATAAGGAGGGAGTGCATCAATCGTCATGCCATGTAATCTTAGCCAGGTACACATCTGGGTGTACCAACATCGTGTATCGCCGTCTGCTGCTAACTGCTTGGAAGAGATAGTGCTAGGTGTGGGTATCTCTGTCTGGGGAGCTCCCATATCCTCTGCGAAAATGTCACTGACTGGAATAGGGCTTCGGTAACCATTGGTGCGGCTCCTATCTCTGCTCTGACAGTCTCATGAGGTACGATGGTTTACTCCAAATCATATGTGCGATCATAGTCACCAGTGGTTTCTCTAGTACTTGCCGTCCATCATAGAAATCTCTCTCTGGTCCGACCTGGTCGACAAGTGGCTCCCTCCTCGTGTGGTAAGAGGCTGGGTCCTCATATAGGTGAGCCATATAAGAGTGTAGTTGTGACCAATGTGTCAAACAACCAGAGTTTGGTGCGCGGCTCCTGAAACTGAATGTAGGCACATTGTCTCTCTAGTGCCCCTAGGGCTGCATATCCGCTTGCCAATCTAGCCTCTGCTGCCTGCCTCATAGAGAACTGTGGTCCACTTAATGTGACTCCTAGGTACACATGATCTGGTGTACTCCATTGATTCACCTCTAAAAGTGAACTGATGGTCGGATCTAGTCACCTAGGCCTGTGTGGTATTGAAGACCATAATTTTAGTCTTCCCAAGGTTCACTGTGAGGTCCTTATCTGCACAAAACGACTGCAAAGCATCCAAATGCTGTTGCAAACCCTCAGGGGAGTCTACAATAAATAAAATGTCATCGGCATACAGCAGTATGGGTATCCAAACCCTTGCCAGACTGGCCCCCTGTCCCCCCATCCTGTCAATGTAGTCGGATATCTCATCAATGTAAAGTCAAAAAAGGGTGGGTGACAGTGGGCATCCTTGCTTCACCCCAATGGTGCTAGTCACTGTATCCGACATGCCTCCGGGAGTCCGTACTCTGCCTATCACCGCCTCATATAATGCATAAATGTCCCATTGCATCTCCTCGGGAACACCAATGTCATGCAATCTCCTCATGAGTCTGGCATGTGGCACCGTGTCAAAGGCTTTGTGGAAGTCCACAAAGCAGCAATATATCCTCTTCCCCTGTGCTTGTCCCTCCTCAATGAGAGCCCTGAGGGTAAATATGTGATCCAAAGTCGTGAAACCTCATCTGAAACCTGCCTGCCCAAGTGCTCTGAGTCTATGTGCCTCAGCCCATCTACTTAGCTCTCGATCCAAAATAGATCCGAATATCTTGGCCAAGCAATGGCCAATCATGATGGTCATGTAGTTCCCTGATATCATGCCACATGGGGTCACCACTCTTAAATAGAGGTACAATAGTATGTGCCGACCAACTGTCTGGGAAACCTTTATAAATGGTCCTGTTAAACATGTGTACTAGCAGTGGTGCCAATACATCTCTAGCATGTGAAAAATGTTATGCCACTAGACCATCTTGGTCTTGGGCTCTTCCATTACGTAGTCTGTCAATAGCATCCAAAACCATCCGAATGGTGACAAAAGTACTATGATCCGGGTGAATCGCTGACGGATGAGGGATGGGGGGCTGCCCTGGTACTTCATATAAAGTTCTTGCATATTCATGCCATGCCTTAGGTGCTGTGATAGGTGTGGGTGGCTTTTGACGTTTTTGAAAAGCGATCGCCTCTTTATAAAGGTGGAGGGTGGCGCATGGCTTCAGGGCGCATCCCTTGGGCAGATTGCCGGGTGGTGGTCATTATGGAGCAGAGGTCGCCGTGTGGAGGCTGCTGTGCGCAAGGGCTTCAGTCAGGGCTGCTGTGCGCAAGTGCTGTGCGCAAGTGCTGCTGCCGGGTGCTGCTGCGCAAGTGCTGTGCGCATGGGCTGCTGCTGGGCGCTGCTGCGCGTGGGCTACAACCGGGTATGGCTGCGCATACGGACTGCATCCAGTCGGGCAGCCAGGCAGGAGACCAGGTGGCTGCGCATGGGCTACTGCCAGCAAAAAGCGACCAGGCGGGTTTCAGGTAGAGGCTGCACGTGTGGAAGACCAAGTGGCTGCGCATATGGGCTGCAGCTAGCAACAGGAGCCAGGCGGATGTAGGCAGGTTGCATGTGGAAGCAGCCAGCAGAGACATCTCAAGGCAACTGTTGGATTGGACAGCACGACTCTATCTCTCTCTTGGAAGAAGGCGAGCTGAAGGAGGCACTGAGGGGCTAACAGCCAAGGGGTTTCTCTCTCTCTCTTCGCAAGCAGGTTTTGTTTACGAGAATAGGATGCAGAGGATCAAGCTACATATGCACAGGATGATGTTATTGGAAGAGATGTGTGTTGCTCTTCGTCTTGGACCTATGTGTATTCAGGGATTGATTGACACGTCCTCTACCTTTCTCTCTCTAGGTTTTTGGCACCATGATTGGATGGTGTATCTATGGGTTTCTCATGGAAACAGGACAAGCTCAGGTTGCTGCAGATTTTAAGCTAAACCGAACCATGCCATTCCAAAGGAAACCAACTCCAGAAATAGCATCATCTCATGTGACTAGTACACAATATCGTAGAAGTCCCATAAGCAGATGTATTGTAAACCTCAGTACCTTGGGTGAATACAAAGATGTCACCAAGCGACTCCTAGATGAAAAACTGAGCCTGTCTATAACAAGGGAGCGGAGGTGCTACCCCCCTCTTGAGCATCAGGCAATGCTCCAGACCCATGCTCTACTGAACCAGAATGAGCCGTCGCAAGAGTCGGCTCCAACTCACAGGCGTGAAGGTAAAGCTGCAATACTTGAGGTGAATCTGCTAAGTGACCCTCCTCCATCCACTTCGCGTCCATCAATAAAAAATTCTAGAATGTCACAGGATAGCGACAGAAAACTTTACCTTGTACCTTTCTTTCCTTATGTGCCAGTATCTACTCGGGAATAAGAACCTCATCAAGTTCCTCCGCTGCCATCTGAGCCTCATCTGATACATCTTCAGGCACCCAAAACTTGCTTGCACTCCACCCAAGTGGTAAGCACAAGTCCCCAATGAAGCATAGTAGATCACCACTGCTAAACATAGAAATAAGCTGCCTTCCGAATCCATGAAGCCTCGAAAGCCATAACCTTCAACCCATCTCTTGCACCATAGCACTTCAACTGCTTCTTGTTCCTAGCTGACTACTTCCTGTCCTTGGTGTCTTTTCTCCTGAGCTTCGTCTTTAGCTTTTGCTCTTCACCTCATATAGGCAAAGACACACAATCCTACACTGTCTCCTGCACTTCCTTTTCACTTTCCACATGTTGAAGCTTTTGATGTGACAACCACGGGCTCGCCTCCTTGAGAAAGTAGACGATATCCCGGCGATGGAACCATGAAACCGGCCTTTAGAAATCTAACGGGCTGTGAAACAAACACTCGCATACAAAACACTTCATCACCCATGGGATACTTGGAAAAGTAAAACAAACAGGGGAGCTAGAGCGCTCCTGCAAATAATACAAGGACACCGATTGGCCCCAAAACGCAGTGGCGCTCCTTGCGGTATTTCTTTACTTGAACAAAATTTGAGTACAAAGTACAACTTGTCGAATCCTCTACCAATAGGATCCCTTATAGCTTTTCACCCAAGACTTCCAAATAAAAACTCTTGTTATTACTGCAAAGCGTTCCATAGAGAAGGCACACCTGTACAATACCTCCCTGCTTGAAAAGGTCTTCTCCAACTCTATCATGGTTCCCACAACCCTTTCCCAAACAACAGTAGGGCTGTATCAAACCACATGTCCTTCCTAAAGTCACAGCTTGCATGTAACCTCGAGAAAAATAGAACCTGTTTTCACATGAATCCCAAAGACTTGTTTTCCACATGAAACCAAAGACCTGTATCTGATAAACCATAGACCTGTATCTGATAAACCATAGACTTGTTTCCTCGATACCAAAGTCCTGTTTCTTCTCGAAAAACCTTCGAGACTCTATGGAGGGCATAAGTCTTGCGAGCAGTCCTAGAGTTGGTTTGGTTCATATATGGATTGAACTCTATTTGTGCATGTATTTATACACTTTCTGAGGTATTATTGTATTTTGGTGCCATTGGATCCTGGTACCCTTGGGAATACATTGGGTAATACTTTTGGATGTGTCAGTATGAGATGCATGTATATTGATATGATACATCAAGTACTTTATTATGTTCATGGATGCATCACTGAGTGCGACTCTTGCGGGATGGCCATGTGCAGAGTGGGTAAAGCATCAAGAGGGACATGTGGGAAGTACTTAGTGGATGTATTGTTTGGATGCATTGAGTGCTTTCATATGCTCATGTTGTACCTTCAGTCATGGGTCTTGCAAGGATATCTATGGGTGTAAGGCTTGCGAGCAACCGTGAGATTGTTATTTTGGAATAGGTAGAGCATCTTGAGGAGCATATTGTTTGCAAATGCATATATGTGTCATGCATATGTTTATCATATGTAGAATGATGCATGGTTTTGTTTTTGGCTAACACAGGTAACGTGTTTCCACTTGGTTTTAGACTTTTGCTGTAGGCTCTGAAGGAACAAGCAAGAGTTGTTTGTCACTTCGATGTGATGGTATGGCCTTATTGTTCAGGATGATTGTTTCATCACCCAAGTACACTGGAGGGGCATTACTTTGGTCATATGGGGACTCTTTCTTCATTGGATGCTTATTGAGTTATTGAGTGCAATCGAGGACGCTTGCTATTTTTCAAGAGTATGCTGTGTTATTGAGTGCAATCGAGGACGCTGTGTTATTGAGTGCAATCGAGGACGCTTGCTATTTTTCAAGAGTATGTTACGACCTTGTGTTTTTCCCTTTGGACAACAAGCAGGTGGGCACAGGCACGGGATGGACTGTGTGAACAGGCATCAATTGGATGTGAAAAGGAAGCTCATAATAAGTATGGATGGCCAGCCCAAGTGTGAAAGGGGACAAAAGGGATTTTTAAGTTTATAAGGTTTTTAAACCTTTGAAAGCTTAAAATATTATTATTATTATTATTTTTGAGCATGCGTTTTTTTTTGTTGATTGCTTTTGACGTTTTTGAAAAGCTATCGCCTCTTTATAAAGGTGGAGGGTGGCGCATGGCTTCAGGGCGCATCCCTTGGGCAGATCGCCGGGTGGTCATTATGGAGCAGAGGCCGCGGTGTGGAGGCTGCTGTGCGCAAGGGCTTCAGTCAGGGCTGCTGCGCAAGTGCTATGCGCATGGGCTGCTGTCGGGTGGAAACAGGACTTTGGTATCGAGGAAACATGCCTATGGTTTATGGATACAGGTCTATGGTTTATCAGATACAGGTATTTGGTTTCATGTGGAAAACAAGTCTTTGGGATTCATGTGAACAGGTTCTATTTTTCTCAAGGTTACATGCAAGCTGTGACTATAGGAAGGACATGTGGTTCGGTACAGCCCTACTGCTGTTTGGGAAAGGGTTGTGGGATCCATGATAGAGTTGGAGAAGACCTTTTCAAGCAGGGAGGTATTGTACAGGTGTGCCTTCTCTATGGAATGCTTTGCTGTAATAACAAGAGTTTTTATTTGGAAGTCCTGGGTGAAAAGCTATAAGGGATTCTATTGGTAGAGGATTCGACAAGTTGTACTTTGTACTCAAATTTTGTTCAAGTAAAGAAATACTGCAAGGGACACCACTGCGTTTTGGGTCCAATCGGTGTCCGTGTATTATTTGCAGGAGCACTCTAGCTCCCCTATTTGGTTTTACTTTTCTAGGCATCCCATGGGTGATGAAGTGTTTTGTGTGCGAGTGTTTGTTTCACCGCCCGTCAGATTTTTGAAGGCCGGTTTCACATGATGTCCTCGTATAGCGGCATATATGGTGATTCTCCCGGCGTAGCATATTTGGAATGTGCAAGTGGGAAGTAGCATACATGGTCAGTGGTAGAGAAAGCTCTCCTGCCTGCCTTAATGAGCATAAACCTGCTCGCTCAGCATATAAGCTAAGCTCTTGCTCCAACACTGCACCATAGAGTTTGGCCAACACATGGCCAACCATAACCGTCCTGTAGTTGCTCGGATCGAGTATATCCCTTGTTTTGTGGATTGGCACAATGGTGTGCATCGTCCACTCCGCAGGCAAATTCTCTGCTAGTGCCTTGTTAAACAGGTGTGCAAGAAAAGGAGCAATATGAGATGCTCACCCTGGAGGCCCATATGGTCGGCGGCCCGTCCATGCTGTAGGCGGTGGATAGCTTCCTTTACCATCGAGTGGGTAAAGAAGCTAGCTGTGGTAGGTCGAGGCTCCTGTGGCTGAGGTATAGGTGGCTGCTGTGGGGCGTGGTATAGGCCCTCTGCATATGTGTGCCATGTCTGTGGGTCTGCAATGGGTGTCAGTGTCCGGGGCTCTTTGAAGTGCCGCCATGAGATAGGGCTATCTCTACTCATGAAGAAATGGAAGATCTCTAGCTCCTGTATCTCTGTGAAGGCCCACCTTTTGCGGCGAGTAAGTCTCCTCATCTCTCTCCTCGACTCCTGCTCTGTGATGGCTCCCAGAGAGAACTATCCACCACAGGATGTAGAAGTAGAGAGAGAAGGGAAGAGAAACATCCACCGCAAGATAGAGAGAGAGAACTATCAACCACAGGATATAGAAGTAGAGAGAGAAGGAAAGAGAAACATCCACCACAAGATAGAGAGAGAAAGGAAAAGAATTATCCACCACAAGATACAAAGGGAGAGAGAGGGAGGAAAATACACCACAAGATTTAAAGAAAGAAAGAAGGAGAATTTACCACGAGCTGGAGAAAGAGAGAAATGAAATGATATATAAACGTCTCTAAGAGGCCATGATAGCCTATGAGACCAAAACTGAGAGTACATATGAAGTTTTGGTGTCTCATCAAAGAGAACAACCAATTGAAACTTAAAAGTACAATAAACTGACTATCTTACAGCTATAAGAACTGTAAGTAAGACTCTTGGATGATACTGGGTAGAAAATACTGGAAAATGTATATCAAGTAGATCCATGTATGCTGATCAGTTGAAGTGCTGCCCTCTCCTCAGATCAAATATCTCCACCATGGGGATGTCTAGAATGGAGAGGTCGTACAAGCGAGGTAGACGCCTCCGATGTCGAGCAATAATGGCTCCGATCTGGCGATGGTGAGGATGCCGTGGTTGGGATCTTGGTGGGTGTGGCCGACGAGCACGACATAAGACATCTGCTCTATCAATGGTGACTCCCTGGGAGCGTGGCTGGTGTCGTGATGGTCCGATGGAGGAGGTATCAGGAGGTGTGTGGGCTGGGCTACTGGTGTTGGTGCTGAAGAAATCTGTCAAGATCCTTTGTCTAGGTACATCATGGCTCGGTCTCATGTCTGCCAAGAGGGTCTCTCTGTGTCTCTTGAGCTCAAGTAGGAACAATCCTAGGCATCTCTGATCTTCAAACTCCATGACCCTGCGTAACGGCCCAAAACCCTCTTGGAAGAGGCAGTGAAATCTCCCTCGGATCTCATAATAGATTGTACATCGGCAAATGTAGTACTCCTCTTTCTCTGCCTCCTGGTAGCATAGTTGACAAATGCGGTCATCCGAGCTCTGATGCACATATCGCCCTGTCTCAATCCGCAGCTGTTGTGATGAGGTCCGGATCTGGCCAATGGCACAACATATCCCACATGATAGGTGTACATCCATGTACACCGTGCGGGTGAAAACCATTTGGTGAGAGGTGCGGAAAATGGCTCTTGTAATGAGCCATTTTCGTGCCTAAGGCTCAAGGGGACTAGACTAGTCCATGTCCTCTTTGTGTCCACTCTGACGATATCCATCCTAATCACACGGTTCTGCTCTGAGCGGGTGAGATCCAAAAATGGACAATCCAAGCTGTACTGAAAGGGTGGGAGTGCCTCTATCCGCAAACCATGTAGGTCAAACCACGATCTCATTTGAGCATACGAGCAATGAGTATCTCCATCCTCTGCCAACTGTATGGATGAGGGGGAGTACCTTTGCTGAAGGAGCCCCCATAGCCGCTGTAAAAAGGTAACTGCTTGGAATAGGGCTTCGGTCACTACTGGTGCGGCATCCAACTCAGCCTGAACAATCTCATGTGGTATCGATGATTTGCTCCGAATCATGCAGGCAATCATCATAATCAGTGGTCTCTCCATATGCCTCCATCCCTCATCTGTCCCTCTGAGAGATTTGTGATGTATGTTGGGCCCCCAAATTGGAGCTCCGTACAGGAGGGTCCGTGTGACAAGTGTATCAATAGCCACAATTTGGTGCGCTGCTCCTGAAATTGTATGTGTGCACACTTCCTCTCAAGTACCCCCAAGGCTGCATGCCCTCAAGCTAATCTAGTTGTTGCGGCCTCCTTCAGGGAGAAACGCGGTCGTGTGAAAGTAACTCCCAAATAGACATATGACTTGACGTACTCAACTGGCTCCCCTTGGAAAGTGAACCGATACGTTGATCTCGTCACCCATGCCTGTGTGGTGTTAAACACCATAACCTTGGTTTTCCCAAGGTTCACTGTCAAATCTCTATCTGCACAGAATGCTTGTAATGCATCCAAATGTCTCTGTAATCCCTCCGGAGAGTCTGAGATTAGAAC
This sequence comes from Cibotium barometz, assembly GCF_041138505.1. NCBI lineage: Eukaryota > Viridiplantae > Streptophyta > Polypodiopsida > Cyatheales > Cibotiaceae > Cibotium > Cibotium barometz. The sequence goes on from NC_141058.1 coordinate 40,800,080, forward strand.
AATGTCATTTGCATATAACAAGGTGGGTATCAACACCCTTGCTAGGCATGCCCCTGGGCCTCCCAATCTGTCTACATAATCGGAGACCACATCCATGTACAGTCCAAAGAGGGTGGGTGACAGCGGGCATCCCTGCTTCACCCCTATTGTGCTGGTCACCATATTGGATAGTCTGCCTACAGCTCGGACTTTGCCTGTCACACAGACTCATACAAAGCATATATCCCTCACTGCATATCCTCAGTTACCTCAATGTCCTGCAATCTGTGCATAAGCTTGGCACGCGGTACAATATCGAAGGCTTTGCGTAAGTCCACAAAGCAGCAATATATCCTTCTCTTCTGTGCCCTGCCCTCTTCAATAAGTGCCCGAAGTGTAAGTATGTGATCCAAGGTAGTAAATCCTCTTCTGAAGCCGGCCTGTCCCTGTGCTCGGTGACCATGCCTCTTTGCCCAGCGGCTCAGCTCTGACTCCAATATAGAGCCATATAGTTTGGCCAAGTAATGACCAATCATGATCGTCCTGTAGTTGCCTGGTGGTACCATGGGGTCCCCACTCTTAAAGAGTGGTACAATGGTATGTTCTGTCCAGCTTGCCGGGAAACCCTCACAAATGGCACGATTAAACACATGTACAATCAGTGGAGCCAAAGTGTCACGCGCATATGAGAAGTGCTCTCCAACTAGCCCATCATGATCATGTGCCTTTCCATTCTGTAACCGGTCTATCGCATCTAGCACCATCCGCATAGTAAAAAAGGTGCTGCTAGCCGGTCTAGCTCCCAGTGGAGGGGGGGTGGGGGGCTGTCCTGGTGCATCATACAGCTCTCTAGCATAAGCATGCCATGCCTCAGGTGCAGTAATCGGAGTACGAGGATGTCTCTCCTAAAATATCTTCCATGCCCTCTTGCTGTCCTTCCCTAGGAAGAGTTGGTAGACCTCCTCCTCTAACTTATCCAGGTAGGCGTGTCTACGTGTGTGAGTCCCAATGGCAATCTCACGTTGTACTTGTGCGCGTCTCACGACACTCATCATCATACCAACTGTTCTATGGGGCAGTGCTGTGTGTGTGTGTGGGGGGGGGGGGGGGGGGGGGGGGGGGGGCGGTGGAAGTGATCATAGTGCATATGAGGTGGATGCATGTAGTACACTGCCAATCCTCTCGTAAGGTATGCATGATCGGCTGCAATGCCAATGGGCCGACTGGAAATCGTGAAATCCTGCACATCAGGTATCAATGAAGGAGATCCCATCAAGTAGTCTAGTGTGCTCGCTCCCCCTTTAGAGTTCTAGCATGTGAGAGCATCTGATCCCTTCCATCTCGATAGGCCATTTTATATGACCAACTCATGTGCACTCCTGAGTGTGAGAAAATGCCTACCATAATCTGTAATCTCCCTGGCATCCTGTGCTGATCTTTGCAACCCGGCATCCACTGCCGTGATCTCCTGGTACATAGCCTCATGAGTATCATACAGCTCTGTCTGCTCTGTGCCTGTACGTGCATTAAAGTCTCCCAATAATAATGTCTCCCATGCTGGCAAACCTCATGATATCATCATATAGTGGCATATAGGGCGACTCTCTTGATGGTGCAAACTTGGAGTTGGCTGGGGGAAAGTAGCATACCGCCACATATAGCTCGCGGAGCCCCTCTTTGCATACTCGGACCCACATGTACCTTGCATCTGCATCTCTATGTACCACATGTATTTTGTCACAAAGCTCCTCTTTGAAAAGTACTGCCACTCCTCCGGATACTCTGGTACCTCCCACTGTGCGTGGTTGAGGGCGGAACACTAATTCCCATCTATAACCCCGCACATCAGGAAGCGTCTTGTTTGTGCACAAAATTTAAGAGATGTATAACAAAATAAAAGAGAAAATAAAGGAAAACCGATTGTAGAAGAGAGATTGAGAAATTATTTGATGGTCCACACCTCTAGAACCGCATGAATCAGGTTGGCAGCTCTCCTTCTTGACCTAAATATCTGTGGAGGCTGACCTCTGCACCATGGTGACCTTGAAGGGTGGAGCGATGGTGGGGTGCATAGGGCACCGGAAGAGGTGAATGAGGGGGTACCCGTGGGATGCACCAGGAGGCGGTGCACCATGATGGAGAGAATGTGTGAGATTTGAATTCCAAAATGTGGAAAAAAATGGAGGTGCCCAAAAAAAGGGACAAGCACCCAAGGTGTCAAAAAATAGTGGACGTATTCCCCAAAATAGCAAAAAATGATGTGCACCCCAAAAAGGCAATGCTACGATGGTGACAATGATGGGGCTGTCAAAATTTGTGCACAACGTGGACCCAAAATTGTAATATGCATAAGAGGCGGGCCTCAAAATTATGAATACCCAAATGGGGTAAAATGTGTGCGCAAAATGTGCCCCCAAGAATGTGCATGAAATTAGGGCACAAATCGTTGGAAGGAGGGTGTGTACAAATGTGCGCCCCAAAAAGGGCATATGATAAAAATGTGTGTGGTGGAAAATGTGCATGCCCAAATGTGCAAGAAAAGGGTGGAAAGTGTGAGAAAGGATGTTAACACAGTGTGTGGCCTAAGCAGTAGGATGTTTTTTTTTTTGGGGGGTTTTTTTGGTTTTTTTTCCCTGCCTCGTGCTAGGGAAGATGGGTGGGTGAGGCAGGGACCCTGGGTGGCCGATACAGTTTGAGACGCGAACCGTTGACCAATTGGAGTGCCTGTATGTAACCGCTCTCTACAAGAGGCCTACAAATCGGAAGATAAAATACACATTTTTAGATCACTTAACTAATACAAACAATGGACAATACTTGCAACATTAAAACTGAAAATGACAAACAACACTTGACACCATCACTGGGGCCAGCCCCTCCTCAATACAGTTGTATTTCTTGGAGTATTTATATGTACAAGTGTTCACAGGCCCAAGGCCAGATTTCTCCATAACACGGAGTGAGTACAACTGAAAAATAATAAGATTTTTGTCGATGTAGAATCGGTTGTCGAAGTAGACCAAATCACAGGCCGTCTCCCACCTTCACTGGGTGAACACCTACCTCCACTGGTCTTCTGGAACTGTGCACCAACAGGCACGCCCGTACTAACGCCTGGCAGGGTGAAACACTTTGGAGGGATGCTCCCAAGTGAGCTTTGCTCCCAGTTTTCCTCATACCCCAATGACCTTCACTGGCTCCTCTAAATGTGAGGGCGTGGTTAGGGTAATCATGGAAAAAATCACCATCCCGGTGGCCTTCCTTGGTGAAGGTAGTTGGGGGTGATGCTTGCTTGACAAGACTTGTAAAAACAACATTTAGTTTTAGTAATATCTGAATATGAAAATACTGAAATAAGTACTTGACAAAGACTCAATTTGGGGAGGCCAAGGGAAGAGGCTATTTCTCCCTTTTGATGTGATCCCGGTCGATGCAAACAGGAGGTACAAGTATGGAAGCGAGTAGATACTGATGTGGCAGCCAGTAGGTACTATAATCAGGTACAAGGCAACAGCCACAAGTTTAGTAAGCGGGTACAGTGGCAATCGATAGATAAAGATCTGCAGCACACAGGGTGACTGGATCTTCCAATACAAAGACTTCCGTTGCATATCACATTGGTATCAGATTCAGATTGTCCACACACACCGTATCCTAGCGTGGGGGCATCCTTGGATGGTTAGATTGCGTTCCGGCTCGACCACCGACTTCAGCATCATGTCTACAGAAGAGAGTACTCATGAGCCGGAAGACGTCTCCCCCGAACGAGACCATGTTCTTCCGCCTACAGCAGACACCATAGCTCTTCTTCGAGCTCAGAACGAGCTGCTCATGGAGCGTCTCCAACTTTTGGAGGCAGTAGCAGTAGCAGCACGTCCTTCTTCGCCTCCAGCAGCACCCAACTACATCTCCCTCTTCTTTCAAATGGAACAACAAAAGAGAGAGGATGAGGCCCGAAGGAAAGAAGAAAAAGCAAAAAGACGGGACTATTAGGAAGCCCAACGCAGGATCGACGAAGACCGGCGTCAGGCTGAACTCGCCGCTCGGGAACACCAACGTGAGCTTGATCGAGAACGTATGTTACTCGAGCACCAATGGGAAAAGGAGGCCATACAGGTTAGGTATCAGCAGCTCTCCTCAGTCTCCCCAGTCATAGGTGTCACCAGCCAGCAGTCCGCAGCAGCATCAACCACTGTCGTTCGCAGTCAACCGAACTTCAGTAAGTATGATGGTAAGTGTGATCATTCATCAGTTAATCAATTTATTCATCAGTTTAATGCTCATTTTCCATTAGCTGGGATCACAGACCCACAAGATAAAGTCCACTTAGCGGCTCCCCATCTCATTGGTGAGGCAGTCACTTGGTGGCAGCATTGGTCTAGTATTCATACAGACCAGGCCACAGGTGTCATAGCCTTTGACTGGGACATCTTTGTCCATGACCTGAAGACCAGATTTCTCCCGCCCTAGTACATGACCGGTTTGAAAGATGAGTTCTATGGACTCAGTCAGAATGGATCCCCAGTGCTTCAGTTTTCCTGTAAGGTTATTACTCTAGCACAGGAGTTAGGGTTATCTGCGCAGGCTAAGATGGAGCAATTCATTCGTGGATTGGACTCTAACATTCGGTTCACAGTTCATAACTTTGAACCAAGTACATATGACCGGGCTGTGACTCTCGCTCAAAATGAAGAAATGAAGCTCAATGGGGGCAAGCCCAAGCAGTCATCTCCATCCAGTACCAAACCCCAGCAGCAGCAATCAGCTGCATAGACAGGGAAAGGTAACGCTTCTTCTAAAGATGCTAAGAAGGACGGCATTAATAGCTCCAGTACAGGGGGTAAGAAAGATAAGGAATCTAAACCTAAGAAAACCCCTGATGAAAAGGCTAAAGCAGGCATTACTGGAGGTTATCTTCCTCCAGAGGAGCAAAGGAAGTACCAGTCAGAAAATAGATGTTTTTTTTGTCATATTATAGGGCATGGTAAGAAGGATTGCCACAAATGGCAAGCGGCACAAGCCGCCAAAGCTCCTTCTGCCACAGTTGTCACAGCCTTCGCAGTTCCTCCAACCCCGCCTACTACCTCAAATGCAGCTCAACTTTTACCTTCTATGCATCCTATGCCATCCATGGTATTTGATGCTAAGTAGGAGGGTGAGAGCAATGCTACTCAAAAGAGCCTCATCCGAGCTTATGGCTCTGCCCAGGGCTGATAGTTTGTAGTCCTTTTCGATATGGGTAGTTCTGAAGACGTCATCTCTCCCCAGTTGGCTAATAAATTGAACTGCACATTAGTCCCATATCATCTGGATGTGGACGGGTTTACACCTGGTCTTCGCACCCACATTTCCCAGAATGCACAACAATTTGCCTTTGAAGTTCAGAAGGCCTCATTTCAACGAGATTTCATCATCTCACCTATGTTGGGGTGTGACATGATCTTAGGAATTCAGTGGTTCCGTCAGTATGAGCCTATTCCCGTTTGGGGACAAGACACTTTTACTATTCGTAAAGGTTTTCTTGAACCTGTCATGATTCGTGGGGATAGAAGCATTCTTGGCATCCCATTGATTTCGCATCTCCAGGACAGACGAGCTATCCGCAAGGGAGCAGAAGGAGCACTCCTTTATGTTCGTGCCCAAACAGCCCCTCCCTCATTAGCAGCATCCGTTACATCTGTAGTCCCTCAGTTAGCAGATCCCCTATCCAGACATCAGGACATTATGCTTAGGGACGATCTCCCGCCCAGTCTCCCACCTCCTCTGTCATGTGCACAGTGGGTATCTACCGTGTGCTATACGCATGCAAGACTAGTTTCGAGGCTTGGGGAAGCTTGGAACTAGGCAGGCTGATTGACGAGCTGAGTTAGGGATATACTAACGGACGGGCACCCAAGTATGGACGGGCGGACGGCCAAGTGTGGAGGCCCGATGACCGGCCAAGAGCCTATAAAAGGGTGGCCAAGGTTAGTTATTGTAATATAGAGAGTCTCGCGAGTTTGTGAGAGCTCTATGGTCTTGGAGCCTGGATCTAGTGCAGACGTGCACCTGCTTTATGCAGCCAAGGCCGGCAACAATCTCGAGGCCCGCGAGGGCAGCTTCGCGGCGGTATGGGACGTCGTGAGGAGGAGATTGGTCGGTACGTCATCCTAGTTAGCTCAGCTCGTGGCTCGGTGGGGACAGCCAAGATTGTGGGCTCGCCCATGGCTGTCATGGTTGGGAGGTGAGTTAGGCCTGCACCCCCCTTTGTTGTTTGTTGTTCGTTTGTTTGCAGGATTCGAGTTTCGAACCAAGATCGATCACGAGGGGATCCGTGGGGTTTTGACAGTGGTATCAGAGCATACCTCGTGAACGAGCAAGTCGGTAGGTAGAGAAGAAGAGGTCGAAGAACGGTATGTGTTAAAAAACTTGCTGTTTTTCTGTGCATACTGCAGTTTTCAGATTTTGTATGTGTTTTTTCTTCATCAAAGAACCCCATGTTGATGGGAGATGGTAGGATGAATAAGGGTTGATTGTTTTGCAAGGAAGAGGAGTGTGTTTATGCAGTCGCATGAGAGAAAACAGAAAAAAAGAAAAAGCATGATGCTTTTCGTTGCTTTTTCTTGAACGAACGAGAGAGCGAGTGCGAGAGAGAGCGTGCGAAGCGTCTGCTGTCCGGCTGATTAGATGCGTTGGCCGGGTGTTGTTCGATGCTGCGGGGTGTAGAGGGCGCAACAGCATGGGCGGCCAGGACCAAGTCGGCTGGCAGGCGCCTAGGCTTGCGTGGCTAGACCTGCCAAGCCAGGCGGCCAGACTAGCGCACCCAGTCAGGCCCACGCAGCTTAGCGCAGGCGGCCCAGGCCAGGCCGGCCAGCGCTCACGCCAGGCAGGCCCAGGCCTACGCAGGCGCCCAGCCAAGCCCTGTAGTTGGCCAGTGCAGGTAACGCACCAGGCTGGCGAGCAAGCGCTGGGTTCCAGCAGGCCGATAGCAGGCGCAGGCAGGCGTGCAGGCGCCGGTTTGCAACAGCCGACGGGAAGGCGTGCAGGCGACGGCGGCAAGAAACGGCCAGCTCTCCACGTCAGCAGTCAGCAAGCGCCGGCTAATCCAAGAGGTTGAGGAAAAAAAAAAACACGTAAGGAAAGCATTCCTTTTTACTGCTTTCGTTTTTTGTTTTTTTTAGGGGAGTTTAAATTTTTTTTAAAAAAAGGTTTAAAAGTCCTCCCCTCTCCAAGGTTTCCAAAGGTGTTTAATTTTTTTAAGACAAGAGAATATATATATCCATATATATATATATATATTTATTAAAAAAAAATATATATATATATTTATTCACGGAAAAAAAAAACACAAAAGCTAAAGCAAAAGCTAAGCCTAGCTTTTCGAGTTTTTTTTTGGCTTTTGGGAAACCTTTATAAACCCCCTCACGTGGGCTTCTTGCCACACATCTCTCGAGTTCTCAAGTTCTCAAGTTTTCAAGCTCTCGAGCTCTTAAGTTCGCTCGCACTTTTGTTGTGCAAAGATCAAATTTTCTCTCCACGTACCCTCTTCACGATGTCGACCCAAGAATCAGAGTTGGAGCCCCTCGTGGAACGCGAAGGCTTGCCGGCTACGGAAGGCACTGATGCCGATCTTTTTGACGAGTTTGTGTCAAAATCAGATTTCCAAGAGTTCAAAGTAGCTCTCGAAGCTTCTTCGACGGAACGTTAGGCACAAATCACAGCCCAGATGCAGGCTTTGCAGAACTCCATCGCTCTCTTGACCACTACCCTCTCTACTTTCTCGGGAATGGATACCTTGGCTTCAGCTTTAGGCCCCAATATTACTCCGGAACCGTTCGGGGGCGAGCAAAAGCAGAGAACCAAGGAGATCGTGGACACTTGGCTACATAAGTGGCAAGTTCACTTTCAGTTTCATCCATATGATGATGGAAAGAAGATACAGTTAGCAGCAGGTTTCCTGTCCGGCAAAGCTTTGCTTTGGTGGAAGGAACTGAACCCAAAGCCAACGACTTGGGCACAATTTGAAGACATTTTCAAGAAAGAATTCCTCAAGAAAGAGGATGATTATGATGTTGTTGCCCGGTTTTCAGCTTTGACCATGACCTCGCAGCACCTCACTTATGAGGTCTACCTCCAAAAATTTCGTGACTTGCAGATGAAAGCTACAAAGATGGATCCCACTACCCTTTTGGGATTTTTCGTAGTTGGTTTACCCGACTCGTACCGATTACAGGTTAAAAATAACAAATGCAAAACATTGGACGAGGCCATTCATTCAGCTCGTATCTATGATGATACGATGGTCTCTTCCAAGTCGAAACCCGTTAGCGAGCGGGGGAACAAGCATAAAAGAAAGTTCTCCGCACCTATGGCTAACACGACTGAAGGCAAGTCTTCGGACCAACCTTCGAAGAATACAAGTTCGACACCAGCGAAGAAGAAACGACTCCTTAGGGCTTTGAAGCTCAAGAAGGAAGGACGTTGTTTTATCTGCGAAGAAAAAGGACACATGCGTAACGAATGCCCAAAGAAAAAGGGTACCAAGTCAAACGCAGGACCCAAGCCAAAGACAGCTAACCAGTTGTCTTTGACAGGTACGTCAATTACTGTACTTTCTCGCCCTAGTACTTGTTCTGATTGTCTGTTCAATTCTAAGGTATTTGGCATGCATGATCTTCTCCGAGTTTATGGAGAAGTGAATGGCCATAAAATTCACATTCTTTTAGACCCTGGCAGTTCGCATAACTTTGTTAACTACAAACTTGTGCAGAAATTGAGTCTTGATACGACACTCAGCAACCATACCTATGAGGTACGTCTACCTGCGGGCAGACAAGTTTGGGATCGCAAGGTGGAGATGCTTCCAATCCAGATTCAGGACTACAAAGATACTCTGGAATGCTATGTCATGCATCTGGAAAATGTAGACTTGTTATTAGGGATTGAGTGGTTTAAGACTCTCGACGTCCAGATAAATTGGTCTAGTCATATTTTTTCTTTTCAGCATAGGGACACCAACTATAGTATTTTAGGTGATTGTATCCATCCCTCTCAGGGACCTCTTGTAAATACTATTGATTTTGGAAATATAATGGATTCTTCTTTGTATACTGCTTTCCATTGTGTCTTGATTCCACTTTCTTCTTTTCTCATCCCTTTCATGGATGTGAATGAATTAAGTGTGTTTGAAAGCAAAGAATTACAGAAGATACTTGATTCGTTTCAAGATGTATTTCCTAAGGAACTACCATCGGGTTTACCACCTGAACGGGCAGTAGATCATCGTATTGACTTGATCCCTGGTGCTCATCCTGTGAGTATTCCACCTTATAGGATAAGCCAAGCTGAGGAAGATGAGTTGGCTAAACAACTCGAAGATTATTTGAGGATGGGCCAGATCCGTCCAAGTAAATCACCTTGGGGTGCACCTGTGTTGCTTAGGAGAAAGAAGGACAATACTTGGAGAATGTGTATAGATTACAAAAGATTGAACAAGCTGACCATTAAGAACCGTTATCCTCTCCCTCGATCAGATGACCTAATTGACCGGTTAGCAGGAGCGAAATATTTCACGAAGATAGATTTACGTACTGGCTATCACCAGATACGTATTCATGAAAGGCATGTCGAAAGAACCGCTTTTCGGACTAGGTATGGCCATTGCGAGTTCCTCGTATTACCTTTTGGGTTAACCAATGCTCCAGCCACTTTCCAACAAATGATGAACGATCTTTTTCGTGAACATTTGGGAAAATTTGTGGTGGTGTTCCTGGATGATATTTTGATATATAGCCGTACTCTTGAGGATCATGTCAGACACCTCACGATTGTCTTAGCTATTTTAAGACAGAATCGACTATATGCTAAGTTGAGTAAATGTGAGTTCTTTATGACCGACATCATTTACTTGGGACACAAGATCACTAGAGATGGATTGAGCATTGACTATGACCGAGTTCAGAAGGTTTTGGACTGGCCTATACCACGAACAGTGAAACAACTTCGTTCTTTTCTCGGTTTTGTTGTCTTTCTTCGGAAATCTGTATGGGAGTACTCTCAGCTCACACTACCGATGACCGACTTATTGAAAGGTCGTGGACGTAAGTCCAATCAGCCTATCACTTGGAATAACGATTTGGATATGGCCTTCAGACTTTTGAAAGATAAAGTCAAGGAAGCACCTATCTTAGCATTGCCTAATCCTAGTCGGCCTTATGTTCTTGAAACTGATACCAGTGACTATGCTATCGGGGCTGCTTTATTTCAAGATGATAGACCGGTTGCTTTTGAAAGTAAAAAGCTAGACGACACTCAATCTCGTTGGCCAACCCTTGAGAAGGAGCTTTATGCTGTGATTCATGCTCTCAAGGTTTGGAGACATTATTTATATGGCTCCAAGTTTGTGGTATTGACTGATCATCAGTCAATCAAGTATGTGTGTGATGCGGATGATTTGAGAGGCAGGAAAGCTCGTTGGGCAGAGTTAATGCAAGATTTTGATTTTGAGATCTGTTATCGGAAAGGGTCCATGAATAGTATTGCAGATGCGCTTAGTCGGATTAGAGAGGTGAATTCTTTGTCGTTCACCGAGATTTCTACTGACTTATTTCAGTCATTGAGAGGGCTTTGCAGGACTGATAGTTATTTTGGTCCATTTTGGCAGAAGATCCAGGACGGGAGCTCATTGATTGACCAAGACTCGGTGACTGAGCAGTCTACCATTCAGGATGCAGGAGGTCAGTGGATGATTCGGAATGGTTTACTATTCCGTAATGACAAAATTTGTGTACCACATATCCCGGACATTAGGTCCAAGATTCTGAGGGTGTGTCACGACGCCCCTTTTGTTGGACACCCTCGGGTACACAGGACGCTATCATTAGTGAAACACACTTTTTATTGGCCGAAGATGAAAGGATATGTAGAAGATTATGTTCTTAAGTGTCAGATTTGTCAGGCAAATAAAGCTGAACGCTTTAGACAGGCTGGGTTGTTGCATCCTTTGCAAATCCCAGGTAATAAATGGGAAAGTATTTCCATGGATTTTATTACCGGATTGCCAAGAACACATCAAGGCCACGATTCTATTTGGGTTGTGGTAGATCGCTTGACAAAGATGGCTAGATTTTTACCGACCCGGAAGACTATTACAGCTACACAATTAGCTCGGCAGTTTATCGAGCAATTGTTTAGACTGTACGGGTTACCGCAGGACATAGTCAGTGATAGGGACTCTAAGTTTACGAGTGACTTTTGGAAACTTGTTTTCGAGAAGTTGGAAACAACTTTAAATTTGAGTTCCTCTGATCATCCTCAATCTGATGGCCAGACTGAAAGAGTGAATCAGATTTTGGAGGATATGCTTCGAGCATATGTATCCAAAAGACAAAGTTCATGGGAGGATTATCTTTCTATGTTAGAATTTGCATATAACAGTACTAAGCATATGAGTACAGGGTTTAGTCCTTTCATGCTTATGTATGGTTTTCAACCAAGATCACCTGTTACAGTAGGATTCTCAGGACTTCAGCATGATGCAGCACGTAATTTTTTGCAAGATATGCAGGAAATGTTACAAGTTGCAAAGGAATCTATTAGAAGTGCTCAAGATCGCGACAGGTTTTATTCTAATAGACATCGTTCACCTAGAGAGTTCTCTGAAGGAACGATGGTGTATTTGCGAGTTCCGAAAGATTCCGAGACTTTACGGACAGGTAGATCTCCGAAATTATCCCCTAGATACTGTGGACCATTTCGTGTTACACGACGGATTGGTTCAGTTGCATATGAATTGGATTTGCCTTCTCATGTGAAAGTTCATCCTGTATTTCATGTCAGTAGACTTAAGGAAGTACTGGGTGGAGCAGATTAGTTAGTTACTCCTCAAGAAATTATAGATGTCTAGGACATGACATTTGTTCCGCACGAACTTGAAAAGATTCTTGGATTTCGTGAACGAAGATTGCGTCATACGTTTATCACGGAATACAAGATCAAGTGGAAGGATCGTGTTGAGGAGGACGCTACATGGGAGACATTGACTTCTCTTCAGAGAGATTACCCTGGCTTTTTAGTGAGCTCAGGAGTGAGCTCTTAGAGGAAGGGGAGTATGTCATGTGCATAGTGGGTATCTACCGTGTGCTATACGCATGCAAGACTAGTTTCGAGGCTTGGGGAAGCTTGGAACTAGGCAGGCTGATTGACGAGCTGAGTTAGGGATATACTAACGGGCGGGCACCCAAGTATGGACGGGCGGGCGGCCAAGTGTGGAGGCCCGATGACCGGCCAAGAGCCTATAAAAGGGTAGCCAAGGTTTGTTATTGTAATATAGAGAGTCTCGCGAGTTTGTGAGAGCTCTATGGTCTTGGAGCCTGGATCTAGTGCAGACGTGCACCTGCTTTATGCAGCCAAGGCCGGCAACAATCTCGAGGCCCGCGAGGGCAGCTTCGCGGCGGTATGGGACGTCGTGAGGAGGAGATTGGTCGGTACGTCATCCTAGTTAGCTCAGCTCGTGGCTCGGTGGGGACAGCCAAGACTGTGGGCTCGCCCACGGCTGTCATGGTTGAGAGGTGAGTCAGGCCTGCACCCCCCTTTGTTGTTTGTTGTTCGTTTGTTTGCAGGATTCGAGTTTCGAACCAAGATCGATCACGAGGGGATCCGTGGGGTTTTGACATCCTCGCCCTGAGGACCATCACATTGATGTGGTCCCTGGATCAGATCCTCCTAGTAGGTTTCCCTATCGTCTTTCTAAGACTTTAGAGGGCGAGTTAGAAAAGCAGTTATTTGAGCTTCTCCGAGACGGATTCATTCGGCCTTCTTCCTCCCCATTTGCTGCACCTATCCTATTTGTCCAAAAGAAGGACAAGTTTGCGCACCTTTGTGTAGATTACAGGGCATTAAACAAACTCACTATCAAGAATAAGTTTCCTATGCCAAGGATAGAGTACATTTTGGAACGTTAGATGGTGCTAAGTTTTTCACTAAGATCGACCTCAAGAGTGGTTACCATCAGGTCCGCATTTTTGAAGCTGACATCCAAAAACAATTTTTCGGACAGAGCGTGGTCACTACGAGTTCGTAGTCATGTCTTTTGGGCTTACAAATGCACCTGCAACCTTCAATAAGATGATGTCTAGGATTTTCGCAGTCCACATTGGGAAGTGTGTTTTCATATTCCTTGATGACATACTAGTCTTCTCAGCCACTACGGAGCAGCATGAGAAAGATGTGGAGAAAGTCTTGCAACTTTTGCGAGATAATCAGCTCTACATAAACGCCAAAAAGTCTGTCTTTGGTGTTAATGAAGTGATACAAATCACACATGGCAATCAAGTCCCCATGAGAGGCCACAAAAACTGCAGCAATATAAGGCTTCCTGGACAAAGCATCTACCACTACATTCTTCTTTCCCGGAGTATATACAATCTGAAAATAAAACATCGAAAGAAAGTTTGCCATTCTCATATGCTTTTCCGAGAGCTTTGTTTGAGATAGAAAGTACGTCAAGCTTTGGTGATCTTTCTTGATTACAAATTCAGCCCCAAGAAGATAATGCTTCCATATTTTTAAGGCATGAATTACAGCCAAGAGCTCTTTTTCATAAATGTCCATACGGATCTCGGCATCATGCAATCGACGGCCCTCATAAGCAACTGCATGACCCTCTTGATTTAGGACAGCTCCTATACAATTCCCACATGCATCACATTCCACTGTGAATGGCTTTTGCAAGTCTGGAACAATCAACACAGGCCCACAAATGATAGCATTTTTGAGTTGCAAGAAGGCATCTTGCTCATTCGAAGTCCATTTGAAGGTGACTTTCTTCTTGTAAGATCATGCAATGGTGAGGCAATCTTTAGCGAAATGCCTTATGAATCGCCTATAGTATGAACACAGTCCAAGAAAGCTACGCACTTGATGTACATTTTGCAACTCTCGCCAATTTCAAATGGTTTCAATCTTAGCATGATCCATTCTTACACCCTCTTTGGATACAATGTGCCCCAAATAATGTATCTCTGAGAGGAAGAACTCACTTTTCTTAGCATTTATGAAGAGTTTATGCTTTCACAACTTTTCAAACACGGTAGCCAAATGAGTCTTATGCTCCTCATTCTTGGAGAAAACCAAGATATCATCAAAGAATACACCTGTGAATTTACAATGGGGTCAAAATATCCTGTCCATCATACGGTTGAATGTTGCCGGGGCATTGGTAAGGCCAAAAGGCATCACCAAAAATTCATACAATCCAAAAGCTGCTCTGAATGCAGTTTTATGAACATCCTGGGATACCACATGAATCTGGTGATAGCCACTCTTCAAGTCTATACGACTGAAACAAGCCGAGCCATCAAGCTTATCCAAGATGTCATCTATGCGTGGGATTGGAAATCTGTTCTTGATGTGAGCTTGTTTAGAGCTCGATAATCCACACACATGCGGAAGGATCCATTCTTCATTTGCACAAGAAGCACAGGAGAACAAAAGGGTGAGGAGCTTGGCTGAACCAAACCCTTCTCCAAAAGCTCATTAACCTGCTTCATGATCTCCTCTTGTTGTGTAGCACTCACACGATATGCGGGTTTGTTAGGTAGGGAACTACCTTGCACAAGATCTATGCGATGATCCTCGGGTCTCTGAGGAGGTAGTTCTCCTGGCAATGCATCGGCAAAACAATCTTTATATGCATTAAGAAAATTCATCCTATCTTGAGTCAATACATCCACATTCACATTACTTTGTTCAATTTTATTACGAACAAAAACCAAGTACATGGAAAGACTCTTTTTGATTGCCTTATTAATTTGAATGTGAGATGCAACTGGGATAGAATCCCGTTCTTTGCCAGCATCAATGACATGCATGCGGCCTTTATGCATAAAAGTGATCCTGTTGGTTTTATATTCTTTGCGGGGCTCAAGCCTATGATGCCAAGGCTTGCCAAGCAATACATCACATCCATTGAGAGGGGCAATCAAGAAATGCTCATGATCCAAATAACCCTGTATATGTATGCGCAACTTGCCAATAAGAGGAGTCACTTGCACCTCTTTGCCAAGAAAAGGAGCCTCTGTCTCAATCTGGGGTCCCATGTCCCCAATCTCCACTTCATCTGTGTAGAGATAAAGTTATCTTTTTGCTCAAGTCTATCCCACTTTTGTGTGAGAGTTTGCTCCGCATTTGGAGGTAAAAATTGGGCATAAAATCTGTCCTTGAACTCTTTCCAAGACCAAATGGGATCTTTGGTGGTCTTTTCAGTGATCCACCAATGGGTAGCTGTCCCCTTCAAAATTATGCTTGCATGATGAATTTTAGACTTCTCGGGGAAGTCCTCATCACTAAAAGCAATGTCAAACTGAGCCACGAAAGCAAGCACTTTGGAGGCATCATACTCTCCATAAAAGGCATCAAACTTCACGGACTTGTCTCTTGCCTTAAACTTCTTGAGCTTTTTGGGATGTGATTCATGTTCTTCTCTCTTTCTCTTTCCCCTATCCAACGGGGCCGCCCTCTCTGAATGGGCTTCATGGGCAACCAAAGATGTTTCATGAGGCACGGTGGCATGTGCGTTATGAATCTGTGGCCCAGATGCATGTGACCTCCCCAAATGATGCAATGTCGTACCACGAGACAACTCAATGGGCAAAGTCTTTCGGCTTGCATGCCAACCACTCTCTCCATGATAAACATGCTTTGAATCCACAAGGCCATCATGTCGCCCACTAGCTCCAACATGTACATATTTGTTTCCTCGTGTCCCATGAGGATTAGATGCATGGCGAGAAGTGACTGATACCTCTTCCTTGTGTATAAAAAACCTCAACCATTGAGATGTTGGGTCTCCATGCTTCAAACGAGGTGGATTCTTAAATACTGACTCCCCATCCTCTCCTTCTTTGAGATTACCCTTTCAGATGAGATAGGAGAGTGTCAACTCCCTTGGCTTCTTGCCCACTTCACGAGCCATCATATCCACCATAGCATCAACTTTCCTTGCTTCAATGACACTTTGTACATGGGGATCTTCATGCAAGAATTTCAACTCTTGCTCCTTTGCTTGCAAAAGCTTCTTCATGTGCTCCAATTCAGCCCTCAATGCATTGGGCTCATTCTCATGCATAGGCTCTTTTCCACGGGTTGGTTGTCCCATCAAAGCACTGTCATAAACTCTCTCAAGAGGCTTGTGCCTTCCATGCAATGCATCGGAATCGCGAGAGGCACTTGATTGACCTCTCGAATTCGGCACTTCAAAAGGATTGCCTTGGCTGTTCTTTGAGTCAAGTATCTGTGTTTGCTTCCGATTTCAAAACATCGTGTCTCCTCTTGAGAAAGAGAGACGACCGGGCTTTGATACCAATGTAACCACTCCCTATAGGAGGCCTACAAATCGGAAGATAAAATACACATTTTTAGATCACTTAACTAATACAAATAATGGACAATACTTGCAACATTAAAACTGAAAATGACAAAGAACAATTGACACCATCACTGGGGCCGAAAAGGGCTGGCCCTCCCCTCAATACAGTTGTATTTCTTGGAGTATTTATATGTACAAGTGTTCACGGGCCCAAGGCCAGATTTCTCAATAACATGGAGTGAGTACAACTGAAAAACAATAAGATTTTTGTTGATGTAGAATCGGTTGTTGGGGTAGAACAAATCATAGGCCGTCTCCCACCTTCACTGGGTGAACACATGTCCTCATTGGTCTTTCGGGACCGTGCACCAACAGGCACGCTTGTACTAACGCCTGGCAGAGTGAAACACTCCCCATTGGGTGACGAACGCTGTTTTTGACCGGTCATCCAGATGGATGGCCACTTGGTTGTAGCCATTGAACCCATCCAGGAAACTGCAGAGAGTGTGACCAGCTACATCTTCCAACACCCTATCCATGAAGGGGATCGGGAATCTATCTTTGATTGTGGCCTTGTTGAGAGCACGGAAGTCAACACAGACCTGGATTTTGTTAGTCTTCTTCTTGGGGGTGATCACCATGGGTGAGAGTCACCTCGTGTGTTCTACTGGGGCAATGATGCGAGCGGCCTCCATTTTCTTGAGCTCCACCTTCATTGCTTCTGCATACTTGGGGTTGATTTTGTAGGCGTGGCCCCGGACCAGACGAGTGCCCTCCTAGAGAGGGATGGTGTGCACGCCTATGTCGGCCGGCATGTTGTCCAGATTGTTGTAGGTCTAGGTGAATACATCCTTGTAGGACTGGAAAAAAGTGGTGGCCTGATCGAGCAAGGCAGGGTGATCCCATAACTAGGAAGCCAGTAGAATGGGATGTGGATCCTCAAGTGTGCGTAAGTTGAACTCCTTGATTGGGTACTGCGGGTGAGGACATGACCCCAGAGGGTGGAGAATTGTTGTCACGCTCAAACATCAAGCGCGCATTCTCCAGTTGAGAGGCCAGCTCTTGGAAGTCCAGTAGGGTGGTAGGTGTAGGCTTGCTTTCTTTGATCTTTTATTGGGTGGACCGGGGCAAGGCTTGCAGCTCCCATTGCTTGACCATAAAGTCACCTAGGTAGGTCGGCAGACGAGATACCAAGACCCTTGTCCGTGTCATTAGTTCAGACACACTCTCCCCAGGCAATAGTTGAAGTCTTCCCAAGTCTTGGAGAATGCGGTCTTCATAGTTGCCCGGCTTAAGGGTGCAAAGGAAGGCATCCCTCAAGTTGGGCTAGTCCACGAAATGGTCACTCACGAACTGACTAAACCACTTGTCAGTAGAGCTTTCTAGAGTGGATGGGAATAAAGGCAGGTAGGCGTCCTCCTGCTCGAGACCATGGCTTTTGAACATAGAGATGAAGTGCCGCACGTGGTCATCCCCATCTTTTGAGGTGGAACCCTTGAACATGGGAAACTTGATGTTAATTTGGCCCAACACCACTGACAAGGGTTCTCAAGCCGGAGGGTTGTTCCTGGGGTGACCTTGATTCATGGCGGCCATGGGTAGAGGGAGAGGAGGAGGAGTGCTCTTTGGAGGCACAAAGTGGACCGGCTGCTTGCGGCTGTAGCACTTGACAGAGAGGGGACTCTTGATGGGACTGATAGAACGAGAGCTCCGAGAACGTGTATTGGGCATGTAGAGATGATGAACTATTACAGACTCAAAATCTTGGGAACTTTTGACTCACAAGAGTCCCCAACAAGATCGCCAAATTTTTAGTGTACCTGTAGTGGACTAGGATGCTCGTTAGTGCAGGCACACTAAATCACTAGGGTCCTCTCTAGGGCAATATACCCTCAGGATCTAGCATAGGCTAGAGAGATGGCGACCTCTCTGTCCCACTCCACTACGCACTCACACAGACTCAAGAACTGAACACCACACAAGAGCTACCTAAGTGACATGCACACACAACACAAGATGGAAGTAGGCAAGAGTTGGGACACCACAAGACCATGTATTGCATTCGGGGATCCCCACTCGGTACACCAGAGTCTATATATATACAATTGGTGTGGCCCCTTGGGCTATCACGAGCCAAGTGCTAAAAGTGGTCACTGACAGATGCCGTTGGAGTAGGTGAGAGGCGCTGAGCATAAGTAGGTGTGCACCGCTTCGTCGATCAAGTGGGTAGCCAAACTTGGGGAGTGGGGACCACTGCAGATTCCCACCTTGTGTGGCTGGTGGTTAGCCTTGTGGGTGCCCTTAAGGTTCATGAACTTGGGGTGCCGACTTGGGGTGCCCGATCTTGGGGGTTCATGAGCTTCGGTGCCTGACCTTGGGGGTTCACGAGCTTGTGTGCCCAACCACAGGCAGTGAGGGTGGCTACAAGGGTGTTGGGAGGGGCTTGCCGGGGGTTCCGTGAGGCCATTTGGCCTCACTGGAAACTGAGAACCAGAGGTCTTAGCTGGGAATCGACCACAAACCAGGGGGGGCGGAGGGACCCTGAGTGTGATTGGAGGAGGCTCATCGTCGACGGGTTGGTGTTGTGATAAATGCTTGAAACGGTTCTCTGACAGAACCACGTGTGGCGGCGGCGCTTAGCTCTAGTAGTCGATTGACAGCCTTGGCGCGGGCCAACGGTCTGCCACTCTCCGGCAGTAGAGTCGTCCGCAATCGGGTCTTGGTTCTCAGTTGGTTGAGAGCCTGCCTCTCTCGCTACCCCTTGGTGAAGATTTGAACGGGGACCCAAGGGGGGAACCACTAGAGGTGTCTTTGGGACTGGTGCCGAGGTCAAGCTTGGCCAGGTGGCCCATCTGTCTGCAAATGAAACACTAGCCAGGAAGGCCTGAAGTACTCCACTCGTTGAATGATGGGGTCTCCCCGAAGGCATGGTATGGGTATGACACGAGGCAGTGTCTCCGCGGCGAGGGAATACAGATGCGAAGGGATGGAATCCCGGCTGCCGCTACGAGGGACGACGCGGCAGTTTGGGGGGGGGGGGTCCATCACTCTCCCAATGGCTCCACCGATCACAAGGAGAAGAGGAAGGTATTTCTTCTTGAGGCTTGGGAAGCAGATTCATTGGAAAGCCTGACACGCCAGCCAGTGGGTCGGACGTGGGGTCGAAGTCATGCTGCCACTGTGCAAAGAAGGCCTAGGCGGTACGCAATGCAACGGGGCTCAGCTTCATGACTTGATCTGATGCTGCTGGCGAGTCGAACTCTACTTGGTAGTAGCCACGCCCCAGAGGATGAATGTTTATGATCTTTGTAGGCCCACCAAGGAGGCTAGCCTACAGAAGATCTCTGAGTTGTCGGCGTGCAAGACAACTACCGACAATCTTGCATACCAGAGTGGAGGCCTCTAATGATGCAACAGTTGTAGCGAGGGGCTAAAGGTCCGCTTCAGAGAAAATAAGCAAGTAACAGTGGCCTCGGTCGGGGATGACGGAGCGGCTGCCATGGAGTCCTCTTGAGGGTGAAGACTAGAATAGGCCGAGACTTGCTGAATAGAAAATGCCCAAGACCTGAGAATGCTGCCAAGAGAAGATGAAGGGGCAAAGAAGCCGAAGGTAAGCGGAGAGGTTACGGAAGAGGAAAGCGCGGTGGAGGGGAGGGGATGTGGTGAGAGGAGGGAGACACAAGAGGGGGGGGGGGGCGCAGATGGAGCAACCAACGTGGGGGAGAGGGAGGGGCAATGTGGGGGAAGGAGGGGGGGCAGGTGGAAATAGGGGGTGTGTAGACTAGATGGGGGGGAGAGGGCTACAGGCGATGGTGAGGGGACTGGGCAAGGAGGGGGGGGGGTGTTGGGGCACTGGCGAAGGAAAAAATGGGGAAGAGGCGTAGGTAGCGCAAAGGCAGGTGGGGGGGGGGCTCTCTAGATTCATGCATGACTCTTCTGTAGAGGTACTTCTATGCATGATGGAGTTGATGGTTTATTGTCTTGTGGATGACTACCGTGAGGTTATAAATTGCACTTTCTTATAAGGTGAATTTTGGCATGTCATCCAGGTATATGTGTAAGGTCAAGTGTACAAGTCCTGTACATGGTCTTGGTCAGGCAAGTCCCGCACATGAAGTAGTGCCAGTCTGTATTGTGAGTCACCCTCTGGAATGATGACAGGTGTTGTGGGTGCTCGGCTTGATGCCACATAACAAGCGCGTGAGTAGAACATGTAGTTGCATGTAGGTTTACATGGAGTGTAGGGGGAAACCCTACGCCTTGGGCTATGAAGGGGCAGCCCATGGGCCATGACTGTGGTGTCATGTGCATGCACATGGATATGCTCATCCAGGGCTAATCCCTGAAGGGGAAACGGATAAAGACTAGATTCAAGAGCTTCAGCGGCTGTAAAAAGGCATGGAAGGCATTGTGGTGGACCAAGTTCCTGTAGGCCAGCAGATAAAGGATCTATTAGATGGAGTCGGCTGCAGGAGGATTATTCCATGTCCAAGGAACTGGCTGACAGCAGGTCGGCCAGTTCACATTTCCTTCACGAGCCTATATAAGGCAGCGCTTGGCTCATTGTTGATTATCTGACACTCTTTGGTGTTAGGTCATAGAATTGGTTAGGTACGATAGGGTTCCACCTTTTTATGGGCATGCCTAGGGCTGCCAAAGACTTGTACCTTTTTGTACATTATGAATATAGTGAAAATACAGCTCTCTCTCTCTCTTCTTTGCATTTTGCATCAGGAGGATGTTCCTATGAAAGGTGTTTAGGGCTGAAAGAAGACACAAAGCTTCAGTGCATGTGACATGTGGCCCATGAAGCCCCATAGCACTTGATGGCCAGCCTCTAAGGAGGCAAGGGGCCAGCCAGCCAGCCCCTAGTGGGCAAGGACTGGCTGTCGGCCAGGCCTGTACAGCCAGTCGGCCACAGCAAGGTCAAGGTGGCTAATACAAGGGCAGCCAATGTGTGAAAAGGCTAATACAAGGGCAGCCAATGTGTGAAAAGGCGGTCTCGGAGTTACATCAACAGGCCGACAGTCTTTTAGCAAACCACCGACCAGCAACTTTATGGCCTATAAAATCATGGGCTAAGTTGTCTTTTAGTCATCTCATTATTCACAAAGTGCTGAAGTGTTCGAAGGGCCAGGACAGCCAAAGGGAGCATAACGCAAAGGTGAAGAACCAGGTCATCTACAGGCTGAAGGTCAAGAACCAAATCATCTACAGGCTGAAGGTTTACAGCCAAGAAAAGGTCTACAGATTTGAGTCTTTTTCTCATCATTCAATAAAGCAAATCCACCATTCTTGGTGGGGGCCGTGCGAGGGTATTTGGGACCCAATCGGGTGTACTGTGTCTTTATTGTCTCTCTTCTCTCTCTTTTTCTCCCTCTCAATGGAACTCTTACTTTGGCTACATTGTGCAAATTGTTAGGAACCAAGGTGCCGAATATTCGTTATCTGAAGTATAATCCTGTTTGTAAGCTTCCGCATGTTACAATTTATTTATGTATGTATGCCTGTGTGTGTGCATATGTGAGTGAAAAGCATGCAATGTCTCTAAGGTACTTTACGTTAGAAATGATACGGGTGATACTATATGTCTCACCTCGTTTCACATGATTTTTGAACCAATCATGCCTATGAGAGAGAGGAGATGTTAGAGGAAGGCGACCAGACGACGCCCGCTTAGTTCAAACACAAATGAGCAAAAACAATAAAAAATTGAAACCACTACCACCACTTGGCACTCATGACACCACTACTCTCACGGGGTGGTACTGCACAAAAGATTCTCAAAGATCTTAAAAATAGTTCCTAAATACAAACCCTTTATCCTCAAATTCCCCCCCCAAAGTACCAAAAAGGTGGAAAAAAAATTGGCCCTTTTTTTGTACCACCAACCTTTGCTTTCACCCATAAGAGCTTTGATTACAATAAGGCTGGGAACTCAGCCGTCACAGTAGAACCCCTGAAGCCTGCAAAGAACCTGCATCATGGCTTCTTGTCCACTAGGCATCCACAAACAAGTCGAGCCATTGTTCACATCGAAAGACTCTCTCACATTGAGTCTTCATACAGAAGTTTTCTCCCATGATCAGGGCTGCCACAACCATCCATAGCCTCTCACACTATGAACAGCATCACACCCTGACACATCCAGTACTTCTGCATCACAACACAGACTCCCAAACTGTCTCTCATACGAGAACTCGCATCATAGCACAGCATACCATACAATCGACACACCTGTACCAACCCTCTCTACCTTCCAAGGGTACTATCCATCTCTGTCATGGATTCCTTGTCCCCTGCCCAATCAGTAGAGCAAGGCTGTACCAAACATGTGTCCATTCTTGTACCTTCTGCCTGCATGTGACCTATCTCCTGGAGAAACCCAAAAACATGTTTCCTCGAGAAACCTACGACCTATTTCCACATGAAACCCTTAGGCCTGTTTCCCTTTCAAACTTCTGTCCTGTATCCATACAGAACCATTCATGGCACCATTCAACAACAATGCCAACAACAGCATACATCTAGTTACCTGTTCCCTCATGAAACATCTGGCAACATAGAGATGCCCATAACTGTAGGTCCCTCTGTTCCTTTCTAGCAGGAAGAAAACAATCTGCTCCATGAGCATGCAGCCATGCGAGCTTGCATCACTCCCATGCCAAGAAACATAACCACGTGACCTGTACTTGCAGCCAGAAACCCAAGTACATAGCTGAATTTGCAGCCAAACAAAAACAGCCCATAAACAGTCCTCAAACTGATCTCAAAACAGTCCCGAGCATTGCTCATGTTCATAGCCACATGAACTGCCACGAAACAGTCCATAAACCCTTTCCAAAACAGTCCCGAACCCAAAGCAAAGAGAAGCTGAAAGTTCCATCAGTTGAACGCCATTGACATGATGTCTATGTTCATGAAAAACCAGCCCCTGTCCGCCTGTTGCCAACAGGGAAAATACACGTGCTGCAGCCCGACCTCCTCCCCAAAGGCGTGGACAGCCCTGCGTTTCCTGCAGCCTAAACCATCAACCTTCCAAGGAGTTCCTCTGCAGTCCTGGCCGCCTGTACCAGGTATATGGGACTGAACTGAACCCTTCTGTACCCGCTGGACAGGGCTGTCAATAACCACCTGTACCTGTCCGTATAGGTCAGCATCTGCAGTCACCTGTCTAATGCGCTGCTAGCACAGAATTCGTCCTGCAGCAGCCTGTATGATGCGCCTGCACAACAGTCGCCCTCCACAAGAGAGAAACTGTCCTGTCATCCAGTAGTCCTGACCACGTGCAGTCCAAAGCTACACTTCTATGCAGTCCAACCAGCCGCCTATTAACAGGAGAGAGAGAAAGCGTAAGAACTGCTGCAGAGGACGACCTGGCTCCTCCACGCAGCCAGCAGACTTGTACCTCCTCTCCCAAAAAGCAAGAAGAGAGAGAAAGAGGCGTGCCCCCTCCCAAAAGTAGAGTAGCCTGTAAAATCGCCTAGTGGCCTCCCAAGGTTTTAAAACCTTTATAACTTTAATTTTTGCCCACCAAAGGTTATAAAACCTTTTTAAATTAAAGTATCTTTGCCCCCTTCACACTTGGGGTTGTCCACACATGGGTTTACTTTTTGACTCCAACCTGATGCCATTCACACAGTCCACCATGCCCCCGTGCACTCCTGCATACTGTCCAGAGAAAAACACTGGGTCGTGACAGGGTCTTGGCCTCATCGATCCAGCTATACAGAGCCGTGCCCTGCTGGGCAAGTTGATTGTCAGAGGACTCCTACCCGGTGGTGAGCCTTGGAAGGATTTCCTCTTGGCCTGGATTTCAGCCCGCACTCCGAGCCTTGGAGGCCCGTGGCCGCAAAGTACTAGATGGATCTTCACAGAGATGCGAGCCTGTGGTTTCAGTCCTGCCTTTGAGGACAGATTCTCAGCGAGTCTACTTCGTGCTTGGGATCATCTCAGACTAGGGATCATCTCAGACTAGCGCTCAGATAGATTGTTCCAGTGGCCTCAGAGGAGCAGCTTTGGCAGCCTTTGATCTGGAACTCCCTGATTTGCTTACCTAGTGGCCACATGCTAGGGGCCCGACCGCACATATCCTGGGGCGCCTTGAGCATGGGACCAGCCAGGTCTCTTGGAGAATGGATTGCACACAGGTAGTTATCTCAGGAGGAGCAGGAGAGAGGCATGACATGGATCCGGGGTAGAGACAGGCTCAGTATCAACATCGACTCAGCTATTCCTCAGGAGTGGTTGACTCCTATTCCAGAGCGGACCCCCCAGTGTGGCTAGGCATGTTCACCATACACGATATCCTCGTGGTGGTCCATGGAGCATATGAGTACAGTGGTTTGCTCACTTTTTCTATTGGTGGCAAGAGCCAGATAGAATATTTATTTCTTAGCAAAAGTATGCAAGAGAAATTACGAAGGCATTTGGCATGGTTGAGTGCAAGTAAGTGGTTACACCCATGGTGGTTGATGCAAAGCTTTCTATTAAAGATGCTTCTCTACTTATGGATATAAAGAAGTACAAGAAGTTGGTGGGGGGAGAAGAACCATTGGAAGGCTAGGATGCGGGTGTTAAGATACATCAAAGGTACCATTAGGTATGGCATAATTTACAAATTGGACAAATCTTTGATCTTGTGACTCAAATTGGGTAGGAGATTGTGATAGTAGGAAATCTATTTCTGGTTACTATTTTCTTATTAGTGGGTCTGGAATTCAATCCTGGATTGAAGAAGAGGAGAAGAAAGGAGAAGAGAAGGAGATGGAGAAGAAGAGAAGACAATGGAGGATGGAAGAGGAGACAAGAAGGAAGAGAGGAGATGGAAGGTGAAGAGGAGGAGATGGAAGGAAAACAACAAAAAAAACCCAAACAAACAACGAACAACGAAACTTGAAATTTGAGGTTTTGAGGTTTTTTAGAGAAAGGAGTTGCAAATTGATGAGGAGGATATGAAAGAAAATTTAAAAAAAACCAAAATTCTTTCCGAAAAAAACGAAACCCAAAATTTGGGCGAAACCTGACCAGGCAGAAGTTTCGCAGGTTTCGTAGAAACGTTTCAGAGGTTTCGTTTGGACGAAACACGTTTTTTTGTGACTATGGGACTCGAGATAATACAACTATAGATCTTTTGTTTGTGTATGAAAAATTAAAATCATGCGTATGCACAAGGTTAGGATGCACTATTTCTGCAGGCTTTAGTGTGGGTACAACAATATCAAACCAGCCAGGCAAGGAATCATTTATTGGGTTTCATTCAAGAGTGCCTAAATTTGAAGTTCATATTTGCAACAGGTTCCACCCAGACAAAAATGTTGACAATGTAGAGGCTGCTGAAATGTTCAAAGAAATAGCATATTCCTATGGCATATTGTCAGATCCTGAAAAACGGCGACAGTATGATCTAGCAGGTTTTGAGGTAATGCTCTGGTTTCCTGTCCTTAGTCTGCATTAATTATGGTTTAGGGATGCTGCTGAGAGTAGTGAAGATCAAACATGTAATATCATGTTATAACTTGTTTTGATAAGGCTGTTGATGTGGATGGCCTTGATATGGAACTTGACCTTTCAAACCTTGGTACCGTCAATACTATGTTTGCAGCCCTGTTCAGGTGTTCTCTAGCACCTCTTAGCTCAGTTGCAAAATGATAGTTTTGACAATCATCTCTTTTTGCAATGATCTGAACAGTCATTGATTGAAATTTCAGTAAGCTTGGTGTGCCCATTAAGACGTCAATATCTTCTAATGTGCTAGACGACGCTCTCCGTGGGACAGTCACAATCAGACCACTTCCACTGTGCAGACCTGTATATGGCAAGGCAAGTCTCTGGAAGTGATTTTTCTGCAGAATTTGTAGCCGTTTTTGAAAGTACACTTATTTTCAAAAGGTTTCTATATTTTTATGCACTGTCATCTTAGCAGGTTGAGAAGCAAAGCGCTCATTTTTATGGAGTAACTATTTCAGAAGAACAGGCTCTGGCTGGAGTTGTGGTTCGGGCAATATCCCATGCACAAAGTAAATTTAAGGTGGGTTGTATGCATGCATGGCACATGTATGTATGTATGTACATATGTATATGTGCATGTGCATGTGGGGCTGTGTCACCTATGCCTATATTGAAATTTTGACTTTTAAGTTGCTCATCCAGAGAAAAAATTTCAATAACGAAGTGCAACTAATTGTAGGGTGTTTGGCAGCTTTTATACTTTGAAGAGGAAGAGAATGGTGGTTTGGGGTTGGCTCTACAGGTAAGCTTTCTCTGTACATGCCATGGATTCTTTTTTTCCCAGCGAAGTGCTCTTCTTGATTTCAGTGTTGGAATTCCCCCTATACAAGTGACAGATGGTGACAAGTTGTCAGTAGTCTACATGAAGTTACCTCTAGAGCTGGACATTTAAGACTAGGAGTTACCTGGAGAGCCCCAAGATGCTGGACATTTGCTTGAGTTGCCTGTAGAGTTTCCAGCTATTTTTTCACGTGAAAACCTTCCCACGGTGAGTGTGTTCATGGCCAAGTCTTGGTCAATTTTGGGGCTTTTCAACCATTTCATTGTGTATTTGGTCCATGAACCCAATGAGCAGCCAAGTGTGTACACAATTTTAGTAGTATTTATTTGTTTTAATAAAGTAGCCAACCAACCCTAAAAGCCAGCGAACCAGCCCATAGGACACTATAGAGGGCTAGGGATGAGAGAGTCATTGTCAAGTCAGTCATTCACTGAGTAGTTTGCTTGGAGATAGAGTGCAGCTCCCGACATACTGTGAGCTTACTTCAGCAAGTGTCATCATCATCAGTAAGGAAGTGTCCCCATCATTAGGATTTATGTTTACCATTATGCCATTAGTTTGACAGATCATGCATAATGGATGGAATATACAGGAGATTAGGGCATATATCTCTCATCTATTGTGTTTGACTCAGCCATTTCATTGTATTTGGCCCAGGTGCGTAATGAGCAGCCAAGTGTGGACACAATTCTTACTGTTATTTATTTGTTTTAATAAAATAGGTTTTTTTCTTCCCGAAAGAGAAAATCCTTGTATTATTTAAATGAAAAAACCAGCTGAGAGGCTGCATACAACCTTGCTGAAAATTAGTCAAAAGTGCAAAATGAATGGTGGGGGAGGCTGGCTGTTCTATCGGAGGGAGGCTACATCGGGGGTGGAGGGGGAAAATGCCAACGCTGCCGTCCTTCCCAGAAAGAAAGGGTCCAAGGGGCATGGAGACACACCTTTCGCCACTGTCGCATGCGATCCGAATCACCAACCAAATGCTTGTAGTGGTCCCTGAGGGTGTGGATGAGATCGACCGCAATGGTTGTGATGGTCTCTGCTGGAGGGGTGAGCTGGCCATTAATGACCTCGCTGCACCTGGCCTGCCAGACGTGCCATGCTGCTAAGTAGTTGATCTTCTCCCATCTCGAGTTTGTGCATGACTCTGGTGTCCAAGCCCGAATTGGGGCTGCCGTTACAGTAGATCTACAGCCTGTTAGAGAATCCATCTGCCCAGCCCGGCGCATAGTTGCATTCTGTACTCGTACTTATCCGGTTTGTACTTTCAATACGTACCGTACCCGTACCGGTAGCATGCTACCGTACCGGTAGCATGCTTTCTGTACCCGTACTTTAAAAAAGTTTAAAGTGACTAGTCACTAAAAACTACTAGTGAATACATGGTATGTAGGTTGATGTTGAGGAGCTCGAGCATTGCAAAGAGCAGCATGCCGAGGAGAGCGACATAATACGTGATGAGGAGGAGATATACATACAGCTTCACGGGCATTGATAGACAAGTCACTTAAGCTCAGTCTCGAGCTCTCACAACCACTTCCCTCACTTCTTCAGCTTAGTAGAGTTGTCCTTCCACCGCTGAAGGCACCAGGGTACTGGTGGTACACATTCGAGAGGGAGAGCCTCCAAAGCGACTTGCAGAGAAACAACATATATGTGGGGATAGTAGACTGCAAATGATCAAGAACCTGAATATGGATAAGGGTACATCACGAGGGAGGCGTGTGAGTGCTTGTATGTACAAGTCAAGGCTGAAATCAGAGATGAAATGATGTGGGAATGAGGCACCTATTTATATAGGTTCTCATGAGCTGGTTGGCCAAGTCCTACAGGCCGACTTGGACAAAAATCCATAAAATGCTAAAAAAGGCACCTAAAAATGGTGCAAAAATAGCAGTTAAAATACGCAGTGCAGGGCCTTATAAATAGGCCAGATACTAGCATGCAGGGAGTCCATCTGGGGATGAACAATATTTCCAACACCTCCTCTTCAATGCCAGATGAACGGACCAACCCCGACATGCTGAAGTAAGACCTCCAAAGAAGCACGAGGAATCGGTTTGGTGAAGAGGTCTGCAAGGTTGTCCTTGGTAGAACAATACACCAAGCGAAGAAGACCAAGTTTGATCTAGTCTCGAACAAAATGATAGTGTACTTCAATATGTGTGGATCGACCACGAATCACCGGGTTTTGTGCCAAAGCAATAGCACTCTAGGAGTCCGAGAAAATTGTGATAGGAGAATTCTGTGCATAGCATAAATGTTCCAGAATCGGATAAATCCACAAAGCTTCAGTCGTGGAGAGAAAGATAGAACTTAAACACAGCCTCAGTAGATGATGTAGCAACAGTCCTCTGGTTCTGAGACTTCCAAGAAACCATTCCAGATCCAAGCAGAAAACAATATGCAGAAATAGATCGCCGAGAATCAACACAACCAGCCCAATCAGCATCCGTGAATCCCACCAAATCAGAACCACTGGAGTAAGTGATACCATAACTTGATGTGCTACGAAGATACCGAAGAACCCGCACATCAGCTAGCGAGTGAGAAAGAAAGAAAGAAAGAAAGATTTTATTAACGTCTTCCAAAAGACCGAACTCGGCCTATGAGACAAATCGGAGTACCTGAATGGGGTATCCTCTGTCATCCCAACAAAATGAAAAAGTACTAAATAAAAAAAAGCTGAATCTGGGTGTGCAGGGGATGGAGCTCTATTACTAGGAGAATGCAAAGCTATATGCATGGAGTATACAATCATGATATGCAACCTAGCTAGCTCCATCCTGTACCATCCTGTACCATACCTATCGAACCGGAGAGGAGAACTAACTGAGAATACTCAAGGCATAAGAGATATTCTGTCACATGCACTCTGCACTCAGTGCATGGTGACAAGATGGCTCATCATCAGCAGTGCAACATTTGTACATTATTAGAACCCAGTAGGATGATATTTGTCGTACGCCGTGACCCCATTGTACATCCTCAGTCCAGGATAAGTCAAGCACAAGCTACGTAGGTCATTCCTCAGCCTTAGCGGGTCGGTCAGTCAGTCAGTCAAGTCCCTTAACCCACTTGGAGAGAATCATTCATGCATGTAGAGTCAGTAGAAGCCTTAGGGTTTGCATTAGAAAGCACTCTGCATCCTACATAATATGCATTCATATGCCTGTGCATCATTTAGAACATCCTAGAAGCCTTTGGGAATTTACTAGGATTTATTTGGTATTTTTTTCCATATTTTATTGTATTTATTGAAGCATTTATTGTCATTTATAAACATAAAGTTTATTAAATTATGACCAGCCAACTTGACCAACTCCTAGTTAGTATAAATAGGCTTGCATAGGGCTTAGTTCTTCATTCAATCCTTAGAATCCAGGCGCCTCATATCCCCGCCTACAGCCATAGTCTCATCCAGGCCTTGGAGCTTCTGCGTTTGCTTCTCCAGCCCTTGAGAACCTGCGTTTTTGCTTCAGTCAGCCCTAGGAGTCCAACGCAGCAGTACAGCAGTCCTTGTACCTCAACGCAACAGTTCAGAAGATCATTCACCAGTTCAGCATAGGCGCAGCCATACAGTACCTCCACAGGCCCAATTCAGCAATCATATCTGTGTTTTTCTGCATACCTCTCAGCCGGCCTGTGTATAGTTCTCTACAGCCCTGCGTTTATAGTTCTACAGCAGTCCACCAGCCCTGCGTTACAGTCCAGCATCAGTTCTACAGTAGTACCCCGCCTTCTATGCATCATCCATACATGCAACAATCATCTGGTGAAGGTAACATATCATTCATAAGCATTTACAGCATAGTTACATAGCTTAGAACAGTCCACCGCAGTCCTTTCTCAGCCTCAGGTGTGCAGCCCTTCCTCATGCCCCTCCGAGATCTTGCGTTTGGCTTATCTACAGTCCACAGTCATTCTCTCTAAAGTAATAAAGCAAATACTATCTCAGTAACGGGATAGGGGGCCCTTCAGTGGGTAATTTGGGACCCAATCTGGTGTACAGTTCTCATATCTCTCTCTCATCTCTCTCTCATATCTCTTTAAAGTTCGAAGTATTAAAGTGGATTGCTAAACTCACGAAACTCAGGATACAGAAGACGGTGTGAGCATTTGTGTGACAGGATCCTCTAATACGAAGACTTCCGCTGCATATTACATTGGTATCAGATTCAGCTTGTCCACACACACTGTATCCTAGCGTGGGGGCATCCTTGGATGGTCAGAT
Source organism: Cibotium barometz (assembly GCF_041138505.1). Taxonomy (NCBI): domain Eukaryota; kingdom Viridiplantae; phylum Streptophyta; class Polypodiopsida; order Cyatheales; family Cibotiaceae; genus Cibotium; species Cibotium barometz. Next base: position 40,830,932 of record NC_141058.1, read on the forward strand.
TGCATTTTGGCACAACCACTGACTTCAGCATCATGTCTACAGAAGAGAGTATTTAACAGTCGTAAGACGTCTCCCCCGAAGGAGACCATGTTCTTGCGTCTATAGCAGACACCATAGCTCTTCTTAGAGCTCAAAACCAGCGCTCATGGAGCGTCTCCAACTCTTGGAGGCAGCAGCAGCACGTCCTTCTCCGCCTCCAGCAGCACCCGACTATATCTGCCTCTTCTTTCAGATGGAACAACAAAGGAGAGAGGATGAGGCCCGAAGGAAAGAAGAAAAAGCAGAAAGATGGGACTATGAGGAAGCCCAACGCAAGATCGACGAAGACCGGCGTCAGGCTGAACTCGCCGCTCGGGAACACCAACGTGAGCTTGATTGAGAACGTATGTTACTCGAGCACCAATGGGAAAAGGAGGCCATACACTTGAGGTATCAGCAGCTCTCCTCAGTATCCCCAGCCATAGGTGTCACCAGCCCGCAGTCCACGACAGCATCAACCACCGTCATTCGCAAACTTCAGTAAGTATGATGGTAAGTGTGATCATTCATCAGTTAATCAATTTATTCATTAGTTTAATGCTCAAAGATGCCTGGTTGCTTGAGGCAGGAGCTGCAGAGATGCCTGGTTGGTGGCAGTATTGATATTTTGATGATGCAGGAGCACCACTTGGGTGAGAGCAGGATCCGGAGGTATGGTTCGGTGATGCCTGGTAGATGGGACACCTTTTGGTCTGCAGGGTTTGGCCCTTTGGGTGGACAGGGAGGAGTATGTATGGTCATTGCAGATGTATGGCGGCAGGCCATTGTGGATCGAGGGATCATTGTGCCTGGTAGAGCACAGTACGTCATTCTGAGGATGCATGATGAGCTCTTGGGCGTGCTCAACGTCTACGCGCCCAACCATGCTAGTGCCACAGCAGAGTTTTGGACCCAGGTTACGGATGCATTGCCAGAGGCCGCACGTTGGTGTGTCGGGGGAGACTTCAACATGCTTGAGGACCCGGCCGATAGGGTGGGAGGCAGTCATGTTACAGTGCACGGCACGGAGCTTGCAGCTTGGGAGCGATTTTGCATGTCACTGAGGATCACTGATGCATGGTAGCATGGGGCCTTCTCCCGCTCTCAGGACAGTCTTAGTTTCTCTCGGTCGGATCGCCGGCAGGGAGGGACTAATCTATCACGGATTGATCGCTTTTATGTGGGTGACTGGTTAGGGGAGCGAGGGGGCTCCGTTGGCATTCTCGCTGGCACCTCATTTTCAGACCATGCGCCAGTTATTTTGACATTTGAGGAGCGGACACGGGAGCCCAGCCTGCAGTTGAGGATCCCAGAGAGGGTACTTATAGATCCTAGTCTCGCTGAGGACATTGAGAGGATCTGGCATGATAGTCAGTGCTCTGACCAGGATGCAGCAGGCCAGTGTGCCCAGTGACTCATCGAGCTTAGCTCTTTTCTGCACTCTGCAACTTTGACACGGCTGAGAGAGACTCGCGAGCGGGAGCATCGGCTGAGACGTAGCCTTGCTTCGCTTCAGCGCCTTCAGGAGCAGCAGCCTGCATGTGAGTGGGTGGCGTCCCAGCCGAGCCAGGCATGCCAGGAGGTTAGAGAGGCAGAGGAGCATAGACACGAGTTTTATTATCGTCGCCAGGTCTCTCCAGCTTGGTGATAGAGTGACTGGGGAGATTTTTGAGATCACTGGACCCCGCCATGCTCGAGCAGGAGTCCGTCAGCTTGGGAGGCCGGACGGATCGGTAGCTACTGAGCCCGGGGAGATCAGAGACATTGCCACTGGGTTCTATAGAGACCTGCTTTCAGCGGAGCTAGCCATTGAGGCTCGGGATGCTTGCAGACAGACTGTGTGGGCCCATGTGCAGAGGAGGGTCACAGATCGTATGCGTACAGTTCTGGGTGAGCCTTTCTCAGAGGTTGAGCTTGCTGAGGCCTTGAGGGTCCTACCGCGCCATAGTTGCCCAGGGGAGGACGGATTGACGCCTGCCTTTTTTATGCGCTATTGGGACCTTTTGGGACCAGGCCTCCGCAGGGGCTTTCAGTATGTTTTGGACACTGGGGTGATGCCACAGAGCTTTTCAGAGGGCTTGATCTTTCTTATCCCCAAGGGGGAGGGAGTATCAGATGATATTCGGCACTGGAGACCTATTACGATCCTCAATACTGTCTACAAGGTCTTAGCAAAGGCCTTGAGTTTGAGGATCCAGCCCTTCCTGGGGGAGTTGATTCATGCTACCCAGACAGGATTCGTCAAGGAGCGTAGTATCCTTGACAACATTTTCACCTTCTGGGAGGCGACGGCCCGAGCTAGATTTCTTGGTGAGGACTTGGTCGTGATGCTTCTCGATTTTGAGAAGACATACGATAGAGTTGATTGGGGTTTCCTAGAGGGCACTATGCTTCGCCTGGGCTTTGAGCCAGGTTGGATTAGAGGGGTGGCGGCTCTATATTCCACAGCTCGTAGCCAGGTGTTGATTGCAGGAGGACGGGGGCCGAGTTTTGAGCTGACCAGATCAGTCCGTCAGGGGTGTCCTCTCGCCCCGTTTCTATTTCTCTTCTTTGCTGAGGCTATGAGCATGTATTTGACGGCAGAGGAGGTTGGTTTGAGAGGACTCCAGCTCCCAGTCCGGGGGGAGGACATGCTCGATGCTGAGTTTGCTGACGACACGGACTTATTTTTGCATGGCCAGGAGGCCAATCTTCTTCGGGCAGAGTAGTCACTCCAGGTTTTTAGTGCAGCTTTGGGAGCATTGATCAATTGGCGCAAGACAATGGCCTTTTGGATCAGTAGCGCTCCCACTCCGGCATGGAGCCCAGACCCCAGTTTTAGATGGATTCCTCGTGGCACAGCAGTGCGATATTTGGGATGCCAGATTGGACTAGATTTGTCACCTGAGCAGCAGATTGCCCCGCTTCCTCTGAGCATTCGGAAGAAACTTTTGTATTGGAGTACAGCTCGGCTATCCTTGGCTGGGAGGGTGGTGGTGGCAAATCAGGTGCTTTTAGCGACCATGTGGTACATTACGTCTTGCTGGATCTTCTCGAGCTCTTGCATCAGCCAGGTGCAGAGGCTGATCAGGAACTTCCTTTGGTCCGGGCGGGACGGTTAGTCAGCTCGGGCAAAGGTTGCTTGGGCAGTTATTACACTTCCGCTGGCCCAGGGAGGCTTGGGCATTATAGATCCAGTCGATCAGAGCAGAGCCTTATTGGGGAAGCTTATTGTTCGGGGGCTGCTTCCAGGCGCTGAGCCTTGGAAAGAGCTTCTTTTGCAGCGGGCGGCTGCAGGCTCGGGCTCCCCCAGCAGGGGGCACTTGGGCACCAGAGATTCGATGGATCTTCATAGAGATGAGGAGGACAGGCCTCAGTAGAGGTTGGGAGGATAGATTTGCTTTGAGCATCCTGAGAGCTTGGGAGCTGCTGAGACTGGGGCTCTCTCAGAGACCTCCTTCTTGTGTTGAGGAGCGGGCCAGACAGCCGCTCATCTGGAGCCCAGCGGTTCGCACAGAGCAGGGTCATATGCTGGGTTCTCGGCCTCGTCTAGCCTGGGGACCTTTGGCGGCAGGCCCAGCACGTAGCTTTGGAGACTGGCAGGCCTTTTGCAGTCTCCCAGAGGAGATCCAGGTGGAGAGGTTGAGTCACTTCAGAGGGGGGTTGATTATGAGGGATGACATTTAGGAGGCACTCACAGAGGAGTGGTACACGCCTCTCGAACTTGTGGCCCCACGATGGATGGGAGCCTTTACACAGTTGGAGATCCTGATTGCTGTCAGAGCTTGCACTGAGGATGGCAGATGCCTCTACTATGAGATTCAGGATGAGCGCAGACTTCAGAGAGTGGAGGTGGAGTCGCCTTTGGTTGCAGAGTGCACCTTTCAGAGGATTCGGATAGTGGCCGCTGCCTCTCGGAAGTGGCATATTGACCCAGACCCTGCAGATGTGCTCCCGGATTGGCGCATATGGGCATATGCAGCGCGCCCCTTGGCCCGGCTACAGTGTGACCCTGGGGAGTACGAGTGGCATGATCCTTATGCATCCCTTGAGGCCACAGAGATCACCTTTTTCCAGTATACTGTTCGGCTGGGGCGGCATATTTTGACGGCGAGGAGGATGGTCTCTCCAGCTGCAGCGGGGCACTCGCGGCTACAGGGACTCTCACAGGAGTTCCTGGAGGATTTTTGGGCCCGTCTCTTGGCTAGTCGACATGCCCGTAGAATCTCGACTTTCCAGTGGCTGGTCGCCCATAGGGGCTCAGCAGTTGGCACCTGGCTTGTCTACAGCGGTCTTCCGGCGGCCTGCGTCCGATGCGGCCACCCTATGGAGACACAGAGACATTGCCTATGGGATTGCCCTCAGGCGCAACAGATTTGGCTGCGGATGCTGCGTATTCTGGCCCCCCTCTCTCCAAAGGGTATGTATACGTGGGGTGCCGCTGCTTGGTCAACTTCGTCAACGCCTACTATGGGCTATGAGACGGAGCAGGACAGTCAGGCCATCAGATTCATTAGGGGCCAGCCTCGCCTCGTTCCTTCACCGGATTTTTCGTCCGCCAGCTGGACACAGGAGAGGGATCTGCGATGGGAGCTCCTTAGCAGCCTCACCATCTAGTTCACTTGGAGGGCCCAGTGTTTCAGGGCCTTTGAGGGGAGACTGGAGCCACCAGCAGAGATTGTACGGGGGATTTGGCATGAGTTGACCCACACCCTGCGAGGACAGTATGACCGCATCCGGGGTGACTCGGATGAGGCGATCTTGCGGCGCCAGGCCTTTCACACCACCGGGCGTAGCGGCCCCTTCTATACCCTACACGCGGGGTCCCCCCGTTGGCATTACAGGCCACCTGTTTGGCTTTTCTCCTCTCCTATTGTATGATTTAGCCCCTCAGTTCTTTGTACTGATGCTTGTACTTTTCAGCACCTAGGGAGAGTCTCCCGGGCTGCCTTGCTTTGTTCACTGCTCTGTTTTTCTTGTGAGCAGGAGAGGATCTTTTGTAGCCCTACGGGCGTTTTTATATAACTAATGGAAGGATCTTTTCTCGGAAAAAAAAAAGTAAAAAAAAAAGTAAGTTTAGCGAGATATCCACTGCTAGGAAGGGAATCGGGTCTATCAGTGCATCATGAAACAAAGATTGAAACAAGTGGGCAAACATTGTCCCAAGCTTTCATTCCGTAGTTTTGGCCCTTTTCCAATAGTCAAAAAGTTAAGTGATGTCTCCATGAAGTTAAAGTTGCCTACCAGTTGGACAATGCATGATGTTTTCCACGTTTCTTGGCTAAAAGCATATGTTGGTCAAGAAGTGTCTGATGTTTCAGATGAACAGCAGCCAGGCGTGGTAGACGAAGGAGAAGTTATTGAGCCCGAAAAAATCCTTCTTCATCGTTGGAAGCATGGTTCTGGTCGACGGATACGTCAGGCCAATAGGAAATCCTTTCAAGGCTCGCCATCGAGAAGGAGGCCTGTAACAACCAGCTTGCCCAGCAGGGTGTGGCTCTGAATAGCCGGGTCAATGAGGCCTAGCCCCCCTCTGTGACGTGGCTGAATAATCACTCCCCATGCCACCTTGGCCCTGGCTGGCCTCCCATCACTTCCGGTCCATAAGAAATTCCGGATCAATCGCTGTGCCTGGCCAATACATGCTCGAGAAAAGGCACGGCATGAAGTGATGTACCACATGGTGGCAAGAATTTCTTATAATGCATTCACTCTTACTCTAGCTATGGTTGATGCGGAGTTATGGCATGCTCGCATAGGGCATGTAAATTTTGGTAGTCTTATGCTTATGCAGCGACATAACATGTTGACAGACCTACCTCTTATGGAGAAGCCTCCAGATCACATATGTGAAGGATGTATTTTGGGAAAAATGCATCGGTTTTCCTTCCCATGTGATCAGGCTCTACGAGCAACTGCAAAGTTGCAGCTTATACACAGTGATCTTTGTGGTCCCATGCAGACGAAGTCATTAGGAGGTTGCTTCTATTTTGCTACATTTATTGACGACTTCTCTCGTATATGTTGGGTCTATCCGTTGACACAGAAATCACAGGTATATGATGCATTTTTGGCCTTTGTAGCACTTGCTGAAACAGAGTCAGGATGCAAGGTTAACACTCTTCGTTCTGACCGAGGGGGGGAATATGTGTCACATATGTTGAATTCCTTTCTTGAGAGTAGAGGTATCAAACATCAGTATACTACTCCTTATACTCCACAGCAGAATGGGGTTGCAGAAAGGAAGAATCAGTCACTCATGGAGATGGCCAGATGTATGTTAAAGGCAAAGAAACTACCACATATCTTTTGGGTGGAAGCTGTAATGTGTGCTTGTCATATTTTGAATCGATGTCCTACAAAGGCATTGGTTTCCATTACTCCTTTTGAGGCTTGGCATGGCCGCAAGCCTTCGGTATCACATTTTCGTACTTTTGGGTGTCTTGCATATGCACACATACCCAAAGAGTTGAGGAGGAAGTTGGATGATAAAGCCACAAAATGTATTTTTGTTGGGTATAGCTGTGAGAGCACGGGCTACCGGTTATATGACCCACTATCCAAGAAGATATTCACTAGTCGGGATGTGATTTTTGATGAAAAATTAGAAATATCCATGGCTGGTTATGATGTAAATCAGGCTGAAAATGATGTGTTTGAAGGTCTACTACCTATGGAGTTTCATTCCACAGTTGGTGATCCAACCCATGAGGGTACAGGACAGCCAGCAAATCATGAAGGTGGTGCAGAAATTCAGCAGCAAATTGAGCCAGAAGTTGAGCCAAATATGGGGCAGCAGGCACCACAGGTCAGACACATACCTAGATGGTATTTGAGGACATTACAGGACAGCCATCTAGAAGTTCCTCTTGCTGGTCGTACTTGTACTACACGGCCAGATATTCAGTATGCTGTATCTCAGTTGAGCAGATTCATGCACAGCCCGCGATTGTCACATTGGCAAGTTGTGAAGCGTGTATTTCGGTATTTGCAGGGTACCTTGTCTCTTGGATTGCTTTATCCTGAGGGGGGTGACATGCAGTTATATGCTCACAGCGATTCAGATTGGGCTGGTGATTTTGATACCAGACATTCCACTAGTGGAAATTGTTTCTTTCTTGGCTAAGCAAAAAACAGACCACAGTGGCCACTTCGTCTTGTGAGGCAGAGTACAGAGCAGCCTACACTACTACCGTTGAGTGTGTCTGGTTGCGTCGTCTCATGACTGATATGGATATTTCAGTGGAGGAGCCTACACCTATCTACTCTGATAGTCAGAGTGCCATTGCCGTGGCGAGGAATCCTGTGTTCATGCTCGCACGAAACACATTGAGATTCACTATCATTTTGTTCGGGAGAGACTCCAGGCAGGTGATATCAGTCTGATCTACTGTCCTATAGATCAGAATGTGGCAGACATCTTCACCAAGGCATTACCACGTCCGAAATTCGAAGCATTTCGCACTGCTTTGAATTTGTTTCCTTTTGGTGGATGATGTACAGTGATCACATATCACTCTAGGGGGGTTTCTTGGGTTTTATGCTCTGTATGCACCCAGAGGAGTGCTAGTGATCATCAGTAGGTCACTGGGGCACTTTTTACTTTAGTTAGTGGAGGTTTTTTCCCCCCAGTTTTAGCTTAGTTCCACTTATAATAGTTTATAAGTGATTTGGTCCATCTGGCACACTTTATGGCCGGACCATGTGAACACACCTTTTAGGTCACTTCTTTGTGTGGCTATTGTACTTCATTTTTATCACTACTCAATACATGGGAAGTCGTGTTCCTCTCTCTGTCACTAACGTTTCTTGCTGAAGTACCTTCCAAACCCTAACCCTAACAGCTCAGCTCCTTCAATTTTGTGTACCAGTGTTGTTAAGCTATAAATGGTTTATATATATGTTTTAATTATATATACATTATTTTAAAAAAGTGAACATACTTAAAGTATTTATCTCGATGCGTACTTTACGTACTCGTACGCATATGGTACCGTACCACACTGTACCTAAAGTACACAACCATGAGTAATCAAAGCAAGTGATGGGCTCTTTTGGATCCGGTATCGATGGATCTCGCCATTGCCACTCTCATGGGTCCCACTGAACATGGAGTAGGGAGCTCTTCTCCCAAAGCCAGAGGTGCTAGGATGTGAACCCTCCTCTAACCGCTAGAGAGGGGGGATTGATAGTCCACTTCCTTTCCTGGCAGTCCACCACACGGACTTGCTGGGGAGGGGAGGGGGGGTTATCGCCTATTTGCCATTGTGAGGCTGCGTGGGCCCACCTTGTAGGTCCTGATGAGATGGTCTTGTGAGAAGCCAAAAACCGCAAGGGGAACTCCTGTGTGAGTAAAGGATGCCATCCATGGGGCATGGGGGGGTCCTCCGGGGGAAGGAGCCAGGCCGGTGCAATGGTTGTGTCAATGTCGTAGATCATAGTAGAGGCCTCCCTCAAGGAAGCAAGTCGGGCCTGCCGAGCCTGTTCCAAGAGGCGCCTTAAGCTCTACCAAGTACCAAATGTCTAGGCATGTTTCAACCCCACGGATCTCCAAAACACAAAACACAAGTGATTAGTCAACCCCTTAAGAAGGGTGCAGGCTAGCTGACCTCCCAAGTGTAGGTTCTATGCTTGGAACCACCCCTGAGCTAGGGGTTAAGGTCTGACTCCCATAGATCCATGCTAGTCTACTCCATAGAGGCCTTCGGCTTGCCGATCTATGCTTTGCCACATGCGTGGCTGGAGTCTTGGGCGAAAAATAGTGAGGTTATGACAACAATAACCCATGTTTCACTTATATAGTCCACTGTTGCTATAAATAACTATCCTGTTATAAATAGCCAATACACAAATTAATTAATAATAACCTTGGACGCCCATATCAGCCCATTTTCTCCTAATCACAGGGCTTCGCTAACCCTATTGGATTAGGCCACTAACCTTGAGGATTAGCACTAGGTATGTAACATACTTCTCCTCCTCGGATGTTTCCACTCTTGGAAACAAAGTCTGTCTAAGAAAAGAAACTAGCAAGTGTCTTGTTATGTGCACACGTTAATTCGGTGCCACGTAGACATATATATTCTCATTAGCAAATATATGGGCAAATTTAGAGCGGATTTTGCAACTCTACAGGCTCCTGGAAGTGCCCAAGACATAGCCTAATTGTTGGGACATCTTTTGGACATGTTGTAGTATCTAGTCCATACTATGCATAATGGAGTTGATAGTTATATAGTCTTGTGGGTTGACTACCATGAGTATATAACATGCACGTTCATAAAAGGTGAATTTGGGCATGCTCCTGGATTCATCTAGGTATATGTATATATAGTTTGGACACAAAATATGACTTTTTGGATAATATTTTGTGGGAAAAATAGGAAAACCGACTTGATTATGAATTCATACTTTTTTCTCTATAAATAGCACCATTAGGGGTTCATTAGAATCATCATGCAAAGATTAAGAGGACCCATTTATCAGAGTCTGCAAGGCAGCAAGGACACAATGGTGGATCAACAGGAGATTCTCTTGTCCGATTGCAAGTAGAGGGCTACAAGGATCTTTGGTATGCATCATGAAGCTGTGAATCAGCAAGATCATTGTATATATAGCATGCTTTGGAAATATATAGTAGATTAGGTCTATCTCTCCTTCTCTTTTGTGTCTTTGCTAAACATAGGATTAGTGTTAATCTTCTTTGCTTGGCATTAATCAAGAACATACTTCCGTGACGCATGTCACATTGGTATCACAGCTTAGGCCAGTCCTGCATGAGTCTAGATAGAACCTATGCTCGCTGAAAATTAGGGTTTGTGTTTTTGCGTTAAATCTGCATTTTTGCATCAGCTTTTTGCTCATTTTCAGCATAGTATAGTGCTAGAAAGTCTAGATTTCAAGCTAGCATGATGCTAGGGAGTTTAGAAAGTATGTAGAACTCTAGGGTTATGGTTTTTGGGCTGATTACAACATAAAAAATAGCAAAACAACATCATGAGCTCAGAGGCAATGGACGACGACTTTCTCAAGACTTTATCCAAAAGAGTTGTGGGACTTTAAGAAGTCGGCAGTCCGATTCATCCAGACTTTAGCAAATGGTGGAGAAAAGCCCAATGATCCTTAAAGGCAGGAGGCAAAGAGGGCAGTTCGACTTGAGATCCAAACCTCACGGGCAGCAAGGATGCTAGCACAGGAAAATTCACTAGTGGTTGACACTCAGTGTGGGAGGAAGTTTCCAAGAATACCGAAGAGCTTCCAGGATCGGAAGTGGACCAAGAGACAATTTCCTCGAGCAAGGAGTGTGGACTGGTGAAGGATTTTGAGAAGATGACAATGCCCATGGTGGATGAGTCAGAGCCAACACAGGCGTCACCTAGGGTTGTGGAGCAACACCCAAGATCAAGAGCATTAGTCCAAGTGAAGGAGACCTTCCAAGGCAAGAGGAGTTTCATGATGATGCTATCACAAATGGGGAGATTCAAGTATAGGACGAGCCAGTGTTTGAGATGTCATTGCCCGAGGCGGAATTCATTGATGAGTTACAAGCGCTAGTGCCCGAGGATCTCACCGAATCCAATATAGTAGAGGAGGACAAGACTAGTGCCACAAGAATTTCCAAGGGAGTAGAGGATTCTCTCCTATTGGAAGAGCATCCATTGGCAAAGGAACAGGAACTAGAACCAGAACGACAACCTAAACTCGAACCCAAATCTTAACCAGAAGAGCAGATTCTAGAGCAGGTAGATCTTTCCAAATCCTATGTGGAGGAGGATGAGGTTAGCCCAACAGTTTCCAAGGAGGCATAGCTCTCCAAATCCGTTTTGGAGGAGGATGAGGTTAGCTCAACAGTTTTTGAGGAGTTTCTAGCGAGTCTTTCCAAATCCTATGAAGAGGAGGATGAGACTACATGTGAGTCAGAAGATTCAAAGACCAAGTCAAAGAGCTTGGAAATCGAGCCGGTGGATATGAGGTGGATTCGTCAATTAGATTGGAACGTAAAAGGAGAAAAGGTGTATGGATTACCCCAGTGCTCCAAGTTTAGCAGAAGGGGATGTCACATGCACACGTCAATTCGGTGCCATGTAGACATGTATATTCTCATTAGCAAATATATGGGCAGATGTAGAGCGGATTTTGCAGCCCTATAGGCTCTTGCCGGAAGTCTCCAAGACATAGCACGATGGGTGGGACACCTTTTGGGCATAGTTTGGACACACAATATGACTTTTTGGACAATGTTTTGTGGAAAAATAGGCAAAACCGACTTGATTACGAATTCATATCTTTTTCTCTATAAATAGCATCATTAGGCATTCATTAGAATCATCACTCAGAGATCAAGAGGATCCATTTGTCATAGGCTGCAAGGCAACAAGAACAATGGTGGATTAGCAAGAGCTTCTCTTGTCCGATTGCAAGTAGAGGGATGCAGGGATCTCTAGTATGCATCATGAAGCTGTGAATCAACAAGATCATTGTATATACAGTATGTTTTGGCAATATACAGTAGATTAGGTCTATCTCTCCTTCTCTTTTGTGTCTTTGCTGAACATAGGATTAGCATTAATCTTCTGTGCTTAGCGTTAACACATGTTTTGTCTCCCAAGCCGAGTCCTCGTGTTCTATCTTTCCACTTACTTTAATACTCAGGGATTAACTTATTTCTAAGTAGCCTTTCCCTAAAATCAATCACCGTTTCCAGTTCATGTGGAATATAAACAAGTCCTCAACAAGCTCCTGAGGAGTCACAATGCTATCCTCAGCTCCCAACACCTCTTTGAGTCTATTGACATGAAAGATTGGACTTCCCCTTCTCCCACTCTTGGAAATAAACATGAGAAACTCAAACTACATCTGATTCACAATTCTCCATAATCTGGTTCACCATGTTTGCTCTTTCCTCTCATAACTCTGTCATAGGAACTGACTTAATTTGTAGTCAATGTTCCTACAACTATCTTAGTGGAACTAGAGACAGATCAACTCGAACCAGAGTTGTGAGGAACACAACAATCCCTCAATCCAACTCTTGAGGAATCGGATAATCTGACATCACAGTGACAATTGTCGTAAACCAATCAAATTACCTTGTTTGGATTGAGTAATTCCTTGTACTAGGGGATATTTAAAAAATACCTTCTCTCTTTGAGAACCATAGAACTATCGAACTTGGGTTGACACATACCAAACATAACCTGTTCAATATTATCATAGGCAGATCCTGACCAATCAAATTGTCATGTGCATGACATGTACATGTGAGCTAATCTTTGATAGAAAACAGGAAAAAGAGCTTGTGACACCTTGGAGCATGAGATTGATAACCTTCCTCAAACAGTTAGACACAATGCTTCAAGAGGATGCTTTAGCAGTGGGTTAAGATGATGATCAAACCCCTAATCATAAGATTAGCCTTAATAAAGATGCCTTAATCACCTTTATGCCAAGATGTCTCTTTGAGAAGTGCATAGGGCTGGGGTGACTTCTACAATTGATTATTCGTGAAACTGAGGCTGCCAATCAATTCGCCTTGCCCCAATGTTTATTTGTGGTGGCCGATTTAGGGTTTTTTCCAAAACAGAAGGCGAATTGTCTTTTCTTCCTCCCGGGCTGTTGCGTGTGATTTCGCCACCCTTGGACCTCTACACCTCATTGCCTTAGAGCTGGGAAGAGCCCCTGAAAGGAAGCTTTGACTTTGGTTGGCTGAGGATGGAGAAATCAAACCTCCATGGAACGTGGGTTGGAGAAGAAGAGGCAAAAGGGTGATTTTAGCTTAGCTAAAGATTAGTATTAATCATGATTAGTATAAATGATAATCCAAGATTAAAGCTGGAGAAGGGAGTCTCTGATACCATGTCCGAATTATGGTGGCACGAGTAAGATGATTAAACTCATGGTGTAAGCATGGAAGCAAGCTAAGCTAGAAAGAGATTAGTACTAACTACATGCTTAATCAGATGAACAGCATAATGACTCAATGAGATAGGATAATAGTGTAGTACTCTTGCATTAGATCAATGCCTTTAAATAGGCTGGAGTACAATGGATTAGGGCATGATTAACCCTTAAGCAAAACCCTAATTTTCTCTTGAAGTGAGCACCTCCAAGATCTCCAAAATTCCCTAGATTTGGGTGCAAGTTTGAACCTCTTCCCACTTGCTATAGGCACCTGGAATATTCTCCTTCTTTGACCGTAGTATACCATTTGTATTAAGGCTTATACCATTTGTATTAAGGCTTATAAGACCTTTAAACCATATGCCCATATCCCCAATGTCATATCTAGATGTTTTGGTGTATTATTTCAACATCTCTAGCTCCCTGTCTTGAACCCTTTTGCTGTACTACACTTTGCTGCTGCTGTACAGAGCTGACGTGTTGGTTTACTATGCTCAATTACTGCTGGACCTGCTGTTGATGTATAAGGTGATCCTCTGGAAGGCTTTTGAAAGCCTTCCAAGATCTAGACAATGCATGGCACCTCTCCCAGCCTCTGCAATCTCTACCTCAAAAAGGGTCTCATAATGCTTCATGCTTTGGCATTGGCGGATAAAACTGAAAAAGAGGGGGATATTTAATCTGCCTTAGAAATCCATTGTGAGGTGGACAAAGGAATGTAAAAGGCTTCATTTGACTTATCCTCATCTTTTCACCTCCTTTAGGGACATTACGAATAAGACCCTCAGTGAGGAAAGAAGGCATATATCTGTGTGTTCCATATCTCTTAAACGGTCAAAGTAAAGTCTGCCCAAAGTCATGCCCAAAGTCATCCCAAAATGCCAAAAAGAAGGAAGATGCCAACCATCGTCTTCAGGGCACTTGCTGCGTAACTGTGCAAGAAGTGCATGTCTCAACTCATCAGTGGAGAGTGGGGCATCAAGAGTGGCCCTCATCTCCTCGGTGAGGAGTTCAGAAATCTCCAAATGTAACTTGGCTGGTAAGCTCCACATCCTCATACAAGAAGTCAGGTATGTGAGGTTGATTTTTAGTGTGCTTCCTCCTCACTGAGACGGTGGGATTCAAGGGCTGATATCAAAGAGTGTGGGGCTGACATTAGCAAACTGACTTACACATATGGGGTATTTATAAAACACCTTATGTGTAAATCTTCATCCTATAAAATAACCCTTTTTTCTTTTTTCTTCACATAATAGCTCCCCTTTAAAATGGTTTTATAAAACCCCTTATGTTGAACTCATGTGCTATCTCGCTCCAAGCTCAAGTCATACACTGATCAACAACTGAAACGTTTTCTCGTGTAAATTTCTACACGCGTGCATGCTTGGGTGTGCACATTGATGTGTTGGCTCCTTGGATTGAGATTCCTTTGGGCAGCATCCCGCTAGATTAGTTATTTTCTGCTCTCTCAATTCATGCACTGCCTCAACCACTTTAAGACATTCTATTGGAATTTGTTTTTTCAGTCACTTGCATAGAAAGCTTATGCTTGCATGCCTCAACCACTTTAAGACATTCTATTGGAATTTGTTTTTTCAGTCACTTGCATAGAAAGCTTATGCTTGCATGCCAAACATGGCAGGCTTGTAACGGTTGCAAGCCATATTGGTGTGGTACATTGTCATACTTTGTGATTTGAACAAACATGCTCCATATAACGTTTTTTTGTTTGCTTTGACAAATAGAACTTGTTTTCTGTTAGTAGTTTGAATTTAATGGGTAACTGAGGCATTTTCTTGCAAAGCCTACAGGAGGATAGTATGAAGACGGGAAAGTATACCTCAGCTGGGATGTACTTTCTACATTTTCAAGCTTATCAGCTGGACTTGACCATGAATGCGGTGAGCATTATACATCTAGTCGGCATAAGTAGGTCTCCCTCTTTTTGTAACAATATCAAGCAGCTATTGTGCTACTAGCCACGTTTCTTTGTAGTTGTGATCTTTTGTGGTTTCGTCGTCACATTACCTTATGTCTATATACTTGTGTTTGTGTTTTATGTTTGTCTTTAGTTGGCCATGGCAAAGGATCCAGAGGCTGCTTTCTTCAGGAAGCTAGAGGGTTTACAGCCATGTGAAGTCTCAGAATTGACAGCGGGGACACATGTGTTCGCAGTCTATGGTAGGCAGCCCAAGTAGGTTAGGATTAAGCTTGAGAGTTTCAAATCATTTTTTGGTGTTCAGATATTTGTTGAAGCTGTGCCTTTCTGAACAGGTGATAATTTTTTCAAAAATGCAACCTATACAATTGAAGCTGTTTCAGCAGAAGCCTTCAAGGACTCTACCGAGAAGCTTAAAGATATTGAAGGACAGTTATTGCGCAAACGAAATGAGCTGAGGCAGTTTGAGGTTGAATACAAAGAAGTGAGTTTTTTAATCCCGAAAGTTGCATGAAATGGAAAGGGAAAAATCTAATACTGATACCAAAAAAGAAAATTTATTCTCTTAAAAAAATGGAAATGGAAACAAAAGTGGCTGATGTCTATGCAACAGACATAATCCGAGACTAGGAAACTGAAATGGCTAGGAAATGGCATGTCTTTAACATCACATAGTATACATGAAAGGCAAGGTTGTTAAATAAAATAGAAATGAGGGAAAAAGAGAGAAATAGAGGGAAAAGCCATGGTTGATCTGAACGTGACATGTAGGCTTGGTTTAGACAGACGGTGGGCTTAGTGGCCGGATACTACTGGTAGGTCTGGCACACTGCCATATAGGCTACAAGTAGGTACTGACGATTAACCAGAAAACATATGCATTGGGTAGGTAGACATTACTCTTGGACACCCTGGCCTGACATTGCGGGGCCCAAGATGAGCCTGGATGGACATGGGAGGTAGGAAAATAGTGTAGAAGGTTCTTGTAGTGTAGTTTTTCATGTGCGGCGGTGGTATTGAATATGACTGCATACCTATGCGTTCATATTCAGTATGACTGGACTGCATACATAGCCGGTCCAGTCATGGCCGCCTCACATCTCCAGGCCTCTAAAAACACACACTGAGGCCCGTCTCTACACAGTTTATCAGTCATCAGCATGTGTTTACCTCCTTACCTTACAGCAACATTCTTAGTAGTTCTAACAGTCATCTAAGCTCCTTCCGTGGGACTGCATGGGTGTGGAATGTAGCCATCATTGTATCTTTGATGTACTCTACTTCTCTATTATTGTCTTCTATTGTGTTGTGACTTACAGTGTCTGCCTAGGGACTATCAACAGTCCAATGATAATCCATGGAAACATTCTACCTTAGACGCTTCAGACTTTTCTTTGTTTGTGAGTTACATACATACATACATACATGCATGCATGCATACATATGAACCTCCATTGACCATGCATCCAATATATAGTGTGTTATCAGAATAACACAATATTCAAAGCAATATTTATGATAAAGACATAAATCTGAATTTTGGGGGTTAATTTTTAGCACTTGTTTGGCTTTGCTGTAAGTGTATCTAGTTTTTTTCTTGATGTTTGTAAACTTGATGCAACAAAGTCTTGACCATACTTAATTGGCAGGATTTGTGTATTGTGGGTTATTGAAGATATATTTTTTGTTGAGCTGTGCAGGTTTTGGCATGGTTTACGGCTGTCAGCAACAAGTTCAAAGAAGAGAAAAATGCTGTGTGTTTCTTAATCCCCTATCTTAAGCTTAATAAAATGTTCTCCTTTATGCTATTAGACCTTGTTGGGGGTTTCTGGAAGGGGGTTCACTTATGCAATGCATATGCCGAAGGGGGGTGCATACTATGTCTTTTAAATCCTTGGACAAATGGCATAAACACAATAGGAAAGAGGGTTGTTTTAGGTAAATTTAGAAAAGGGCATTTAACTTTACATTTTACCCCTTTTTTCTGCAACAATGCACACACCCCCCTTCCCCTCCATTGCGTGCAGGTCTTCCGCCTCTCCATTTCACCTGATCACCCCACCCCACCCCACTCCACCCCTCCCTCCCTCTTCCCCTTCTCATTTTCCTCCTCCCATCCTCTTGCTCCTTCTCATTTTCCTCCTTCCTTCCGTTTGCAGCCCCTCCTGCCCCTTTTTTGAAGACACCTACAGCTCAGGCATGCCGCCTCCCTTCGTTCTCTGAGTAGGCTTTGGTCACTGCCCCGTTCTGGTCTTTCCCTTCCTTCCTCCCTGCCTAGTTGCTCGCAAAAACAACCGCACCACCTCGCCCCCCCCCCACACCCACCCACCCAACCCAAAAGAAAAAACCACCCTTCCTGGGCCCCCTGCCCCCCTCCCTCCGCAGCTCGCACTGCTCCTATTTTTGGTGTATGTCTCCTGGCTTCTGCACTTTTTCCCCTCCCTTCCTCAGCAGCCCTCTCCTCCCTCTCTTTGCTTCTGCTTCTCATTCTCTAGTGGTGTTTTAATTTGGCTCTGTGAGAGGCAGTTGCTCATCTTCCCCGAAGGAGGCTGTCCTCAACTGCCCCTTTTCCGAAGTAGACATCCAGCACATTTTCTTCAATATTCTCCTTGGAGGCCCACCCCCCCCCCCCCCCCCCCCCCCCCCCTTATTTGTAGATTTTCTTGTAACAAACCTGTGTGAGGCCAGATTCATGATCTCTGAAAGTCTCAATATCTCTTCCCTGGAGGGCCTCCCTCAGCACTAATTGGTTCCTCACTTGGATGCTCACTTTCTCTAGTGAGTAGAGTTCTCTGGATTGCCAAGTAAGTCCTTCATGAGTATTAAGGGCTAAGTCTTATAAGTTAATAATCCCATAAGTGTAGCTTTTACTGGAAAAAGCTATACAAGTGAGGGTTATGTGATGAGTGGATGGTTGTATTGTTATTGTCATGTGACAAGTTGGTGTGTGCCTAGACCATGGATGCAATCAACTCCCAATCGTCAATCCTTGAGCTAGATGGTCTAGGGCAGGTCTTGGTGGTACGGGACACCAGAGCTGTGACTGTTGTGGTTTGTATGACGAGCTAGCATGTGGAACCTTAATCTGGATTATTCTTGTGCTTGTCCCGTGTTTAGGTGACCTTGGAAGTATTCTCTCACAAGAGAAACCCTGATTCTATCGTGTTAATCCCTGAGAGTTCATATTAGAGCCACCCTAAACCAGTGGAGGACGAAGAAGTGATGCACGGAGTGCGATTCCTGTAGGCTTTTCAATCTTCTTTTCTAGGTTTTCGTGAGAAGTAGGTATGTCGTTGTGTCTCTATTGCTAGGGTCTGATTCATAGTCAGATTTGGAGGTATTGTGTACTTGCTTTTGCTTTATTGGAAGTTGCCTAAAGGAGAAGAGAGGGTTCATGAACACAGACGAGGGAGGAAGAGAGGTTTGATGATGGATGTGTATGATTTTGTGTGTCCATGCATGCTAGTTGTGTGTGCTTGAAATCTCTCCATACAGGCAGACATGATACTTTCCCATGCTCTAGGCTAATGTTTTTGATATTGGTACATAACGTAGTGTGTGTGGGTGCAAGCACATGTATGCATGTGTGTATGCGGGTTGTTTGGCTGTGCGGGAACCCTGGTCAGAGCTGTGGGTGCTGGCCCTACAGCAGCGCAATTGGCCATACAGATGCTACGTGGCTGTACATGTTGTGTAAACTTGGCCATTCAGCGCAGGTACACAGAAGCTGCAGATTGCCGTACAAGCGTTGCTAGGTGCAGCAGCAATACAGAGGCATTGTAGACAGGCAGTATAATGCCACGTCATCAGACCGCACATCCATATAGGGTATGGTAGTCGCATGTGGAAAGCATAAAAAAGCAGTTTTTTGATAAACTTGGCACCTAGAAAAGCGTGAAAGGTGTTACTTTGAGCACTTTTCTGAAAAAGCATACATTAAAATAATAACTTTAAAAAAAAAGCATGGCCTGGGACAATTTTGTGGGTGTAAAATGCGTACGCAGGGAAAAAAAATAAAACCCTAAGCTTGTGTAAATTTAAAAAAAAAACCTCTATTTAAAGTGTGCTTTTTGGGAAAAGGATGGTAAAAGGTTAATTTTATCACTCAGAGAAGCATGCTTGGAAAAGCATAGGACAAGTGTTATTATTAGCTTTTGTGTGCATAAAACTTAAGGTGTCACTCTTCTTTTACAGGGCATAGCACCACCTACTTGGATACAGTTTAAACAGGTGTTCTCTTCTGTGTGGCTCACATCTACTTTTGAGGTGGATGTAATGACAGCATGGCACAAGTTGGATGCATCGAAGTGTGAAAATCTTGAGGATTAAAATAAGAAGTTTTGGGAAGCTTTACTCCCAGTTACTTCTTATCGTGCAGTGCCTTTGTCGGAGTAGGTTGAGAAGTATTGTTGTGGGCTGCCCAAGGAAGTGCGTGACTATTGCATAAAGACTCAAGTAACAAATATGTCGCAGATGATAGAGAATGCTATGGCGGCAAATGCGTTACTCACTGGAGTCTCATCTGGATTTAAAGGAAGTAAAAGCTCAAGCAAGAAATCTGAAAAGTCAGGGCATGCTTCGCGTGATGCAAAAGGGTCTACAAAGAAGTGGTATAAGAAGTTACCAATGCCCAAGAGAACTCCCGAGGAGAGACAGGCTTTGATGGATGCTAGGAAGTGCTTTTTCTGTACTGAGGAGGGACATATGTCTTTTAATTGTCCCAAGCGTAAGTCCCAAAAGGACTTTGACACCAAAGGGGAGTCCAAGTCTAAGAAACCAAAGCCTTTTGCAGGGTTAGTTCCTGATCTTGTTGGGGAACAGCCAGGTGGTGAAGAGACTGAGTTGTGCAGGGCATGGGGCAAAGTGAGAGATCAGAATGCCTTGATTTTCTTTGACAGAGGTGCTAGAGCCAACTTTATGCCACCGGATTTGGCTGGCCGATTGGGGATCCGCACGGAGGAGATGGAGCCTTTGTATGAGGCTAATATGGCTTGTCGTGGGTATGCAGAACCCGTTACCCCTATTATTGGGAAGCTTAGGCTTCATGTGCAGGGTTATGTGGACAGTGAGGAGTTCTTTATCATGCCACTTGATGGGTGTGATGTTTTGTTGGGTATGCCATGGTGCCATAGAGTACATGCGGTGATGCATCTTTCCGTGTACTTGGTTTTTGTAAAGGATGCAAAAGATGATGAGTCTAAATCTAATTTGTCTATGTTAGATAAAGACAGGACTGATTTCTTACGTGAGTACCAAGATTGTTTTTCAGATTCATTGCCAGGAGAGCTCCTCCGGAAAGGCCAGAAGATCATGCTATTGATCTAATTCTGTGGAGTTCCCCACCAAATAGACCGTCGTACCGTGTTAGTGCAGCCCAACAAGAGGAAATTATGAGCAAGGTATAGGAGTTGTTAAAAAAGGGGTTGATCCAGCCTAGCTCATCACCCTTTTGCTCACCTGTGCTCTTAGTGCAAAAGAAAGATGGTTCTTAGCGCATGTGTATAGATTACAGGGTGCTAAACAAGAACACCATCAAGAATCGATTCCCTATTCTAAGGATCGATGACATATTGAACCGCTTACAGGGCTCCACAATCTTTAGTCGGATAGACTTGAAAAGCGGATATCATCAGATACGCATTAGACCCGAGGATGTGCATAAGACAGCATTTCAGACCACGTTTGGGCTATATGAGTTGGTCATGTTCTTTGGTTTGACAAATGCTCCTGCCACATTTAACAGGATGATGGACAGGATTTTCCGGCCTCATAGAGCGTTTGTCGGCACATTCTTTGATGATATGATTGTGCATTCACGCACAGAGAAGGAGCATAGGAAGCATTTGGCCATTGCGTTTGAAGAACTCCGGAAGCATAGGTTGGTCATTAATGGCAAGAAGAGTGAGTTCTTCTTGGAAGAGATACACTTCTTGGGGCATATCGTGTCTAAAGATGAAGTCCGTATGGATCCTTCGAAAGTGGAAGCAATTCTCAATTGGCCAGATTTGAGGACCGTGCATGATGTACGTAGCTTTTTGGGATTGTGTTCCTATTATAGGCGGTATAGATGGTATTTTGCTGAGATTGCTTTGCCCCTTCATGCTTTAACTAAGAAGGGAACTCCGTTTCGATGGGCTGATCAGGAAATTGCAGCCTTTAAAAAAGCTTAAAGAAAAGCTTACTTCGGATCCCGTATTGGTATTACCAGATCTCTGAAAGGCTTTTGTTGTCCAATGTGATGCATGTGAGAACAACATTGGGGCAGTTCTCATGCAGGAAGGACATGTGATAGCCTATGAGAGTCGTATATTACAGAATGCCGAGAAGCATTTACAGGTTTATGAGAAAGAGATGTTGGCTGTAATTCATGCTCTTTCTACATGGAAACACTATTTGCTTGGGGCTGATTTCACTGTGCAGACAGATCATCAGACCTTGCATTATTTCCTCATGCAAACTAAACTTTCTGAGAAGTATATGAGATGGGCCAACTTTTTGTCTATGTTCCACTTTCAAATTATACATGTGGAAGGCAAAAAGAATGTTGTGGCAGATGCTTTGTCACGCAAGCCACAAGTCTCAGCAGTTTCACTTGCTTATCATCATGAGCTTGATGAGATGAAAGAGCAGTATGCCCAGGATGAGGATTTTGGAAGGCTCTATGATCAGATGTCTAAGGGTCAGCGGCATGATCATCATACTCTTAGGGATGGCTTTTTGTCGATGCATGGTAGACTGTGTGTTACGAGGCAATTACGACTCAAGGTTATGATTGAAAGTCATGCTCCACCGTATGCAGGTCATAGAGGTATTGACGCCACGGTAAAGGCAGTTGAGGCTTTCTTTTATTGACCGACCTTGAAAAGAGATGTTGATGCTTTTGTTAGGCAATGCATCGTATGTCAGAAGGTGAAGTTTGACCGTCAAAAGACACCAGGGTTACTACAACCTTTACCTATTCCAGATAGACCATGGGAGAGTATTGCCATGGATTTTATATTTGATCTTCCGAGGACACAAATGGGGAATGATGGCATTTGGACTATCATATGATGCAGGTTCGGTAAGCAGGCTCATTTCATTCCCATGCGTAAGACGATCAAAGTTGATCATATGGTGAAGTTGTTCATGGCAAACATCTTCAAGTATCATGGCATGCCTTCGTCTATCATTAGTGACCGTGATCCACGGATGACGAGTTTATTTTGGAGAGGGTTGTTTGACAACATGGGTACAACTCTCAAGTTTTCATCATCGTTTCATCCACAAACAGATGGTCAATCAGAAGAGGCTAATTCCACAGTGTTAGATCTTCTTAAGTGTTATGTGTCAGAGCACAAGCAACAATGGGAAAAGTATCTTCCTTTGGTGGAGTTTGCTTATAACAACACCGTCCATACCTCGACGGGCAAGGCGCCTTTTGAGATTGTGGAAGGAGGGAAGAAGGTACCACCTATTTTGCACACAAAGGATAAGATCTTTGAGGTTGACCAGTATGTGGAGAAAATGGATGAAGCTTATTGGAGAGTTAAGTTGGCACTCTAGAAAACTCTGCAAAAGCAAAAGAAAGCAACAGACCGTCACAGAAGTGCATTAGAGTTTGCATTGGGTAATTGGGTTCTTTTGCGATTTGAGAAAGCTAGGCTCAAAAAGATGAAGGGTAAAGAGCGCTTATTCCCTAAGTTGAGCATGCGCTATTATGGACCTTTTCAGGTATTGGAAAAGATTGGTGAGGTAGCCTATTGTTTGAAGCTACCAGATCACTGGAGGATTCACAATGCATTCCATGTGAGTCTACTTAAACCTTTCTGTGGGGATGTGCCTGAGGATGTATCAGATGAGGCTCAGCCGGAGGTTGAGGAACTTGATGAGGTTCTTATTCCAGAGCAGATACTGGCACATAAGGAAAGAAAGGTAGGAGGTAAAGTTTCCTGTCGCTATCTTGTGAAGTTCAAGAACTATTCACCGATGGATGCAAAGTGGATGGAGGAAGGTGACTTAGCAGATTCACCTCAGGTTTTGCAGCTTTATCTTGATGCCTTTGAGTTGGAGCTGACTCTTGTTACGGCTCATTCAGGTTCAACAAAGCATGGGTCTAGAGCATTGCCTGATGCTCAAGAGGGCGATAGCACCTCCACTCCCTTGATACAGACAGGCTCAAATGACATCTAGAGGTCGCTTGGTGCTTGTCTCACCCGAAGGTACTGATGGCTGACAATACATCTGTTTATGGGACTTCTATGATATATGTGTACTAGTCACATTGGATGTTGTGGTTGTGTATGGTTCACAGTGGTATACAACTTGGACTATTACTACACCATTGGTTTGCAGTGAATGTTGCTACATATGCATGGCTTAGAGAGATTGGGACGCTGACCTTGCCATATTGTATTTTTCACTTTGGATGTCTTGCTGTATCACCAGATTGCAATCGAGGACGCTTGCCATTTTTCAAGAGGGGGGTACGTCATGACCCTGTGAAATTGGAACAGCACAAGTGTGGGCATGGTGGTCGGTGAGCAAGATAAATATTTCACGATTCATACTTGGGTGCCCGGACAAATGGTAACATGTGTGGACATCCCCAAGTGTGAAGGGGGACCAAGGGATTTAATATTTATAATGTTTTAACCTTGGGTGGCCCCTAGGCATAAGTGTCCCCTAGGGATAAGTTTTAATAAACTTAAAAGGGCCTTAGGGCCTTAGAAATTCTTATGGATAAATTTGGGGGGGGGAGAGGCTACATTTTTGGAGGTACACGCCTCTCTCCCCTCTTTCTCTCTCCAAGGTGGCTGGCTGCGTGGAGAGGAAGCATGAGGATCGCCTGAAGAGATCCGTGCAGGCCAGTACAGGACAGCTGGTGCAAGTCGGTGCAGGCCAGCTGGTACAGGTCGGCAGGTGCAGGCTGATACAGGCGGCTGCTGCACGTCATCTGGTACAAGAGGTGCAGGTGAGTTGGTACAGGCGATTGCTAGACAGTTGGCGCAGGCGGCTGTTGCAGGTCAGCTGGCGTAGGCTGCTGCAGGGCAACTGGTACAGTCGGCTACAGGGCAGCTGGTGCAGGTCGGCTGGTGCACATCTGTACAGGGCAACTGGCGCAGGTCGGCTGGTGCAGGTTTGTACAGGACGGTGCGGGACAACTAGTACAAGCGGTTGACAGGACAACAGACGCAGTCAGAATCCTTCTCTCTCTCTCTCTTTCTTCTCTTCCCCTCGTGTGAGCTCTGGAGGGCAAAGGCGGGTGGCTGCAATTTCAGGACAGCATACTCTATACTCTCAGGGTTGGTGTTTTTGAGGAGGATTGGACTGAGGGACAGTAGTGTACCTGCTGAATATCTTTTTCTCTCTTTCCACCATTGGCTTACAACTACTTCAGAGTTGTTTCTTCTGGCCCTTTGTGAGAGGAGGGGTGTGGCAGTTTGAAGGGTGGAAACACAGTTAGATGGTGGATTTGTTCTTTGGCTGAGTTTGAAGCTATGATCATGGAACAGCCAGATGCGTGCTCAACGATTCCCTGTGGCATTGTCTTGGTTGATTAGAGGAGACAGCAGTGTGTTGCTTTTGTGGAACACAGATCTGTATGTGTATCCTCTATGCTAGGAGGTCTTGAGGGTTGCCAGATTGGACATGCAGGTTTCTTTTCCTTGACTGGCTTTGTTGTACTCAGTTAAGCTTTTCCATTGAAATTGAATAAAGAAATACCGAAAGGGGCGCCAAGCTTTGGGGCCAACAGGTGTCGTTCTCTTTTTTGTTTTTCGAGCACTCTAGCTCTGGTTTATTTGTTTAATTGTCTGGACTACAATTGGATAGGTGATTGCTAGTCTACCACACTTTGGTTTCTACCAGAGGCCGGTTTCACCCGCATCTCCATGAAGATCTATCTCATACTCTTGGGGCCAAGGGCCTCCCAAAACCGGGATGTGGGCAGAAATCCTAGCCAAGAGGAAGTCTTTCCAAGGCTCGCCGCCCAGAAGAAGGCCACAAACTATCAACTGAAAGCATTTTATGCTATGTGTAGTGCCACATGTGAATAGGGGCTTACCAAGGGCACTTTTTATCCCTTATGGGTTTTTCCCTCCTAGACATCTGGTGTGAAAGGACACCTACTTATAGTTTAGATTTTGTTGTACTTTCACTTTATCATTATGATGTGACCACGTGCATACTACTACTACACGTCTTGTTGCTCCATTGCTGCCTCTCTGTGTACTCCTTTGTGTGAGCGAGGTTGCTGCTTGCAGGTTTCCATTGCCCTCGTTTCTAACATTTGGTATCAGAGCTTTGGTCCTATTTCCCTGCCTGTAGCATTTGGAGCTCAGTCGCCCAACGCCTGACAAGATTGTGCAGAGGATGGAGACTGCGGCCACGAGCACCTGTGCCAAGGCAACCTCTTGTCTGGGCCACACGCTACTGCTGCATCTCAAGAGAAGGAAAAGCAAGTTTGCATTTCACTTGCTTTTTCCGCTTTTAGCCAAAAATAGCTAAAATATTAGTTTGGCCCAACACACACCTTAAGTTTTATGCACACAAAAGCTAATAATAACACTTGTCCTATGCTTTTCCAAGCATGCTTCTCTGAGTGATAAAATTAACCTTTTACCATCCTTTTCCCAAAAAGCACACTTTAAATAGAGGAGTTTTTTTTAAATTTACACAAGCTGAGGGTTTTATTTATTTTTCCCAGCGTACGCATTTTACACGCACAAAATTGTCCCAGGCCATGCTTTTTTTTAAAAGTTATTATTTTAATGTATGCTTTTTCAGAAAAGTGCTCAAAGTAACACCTTTCACGCTTCACCTTCTAGGTGCCAAGTTTATCAAAAAACTGCTTTTTTATGCTTTCCACATGCGACTACCATACCCTATATGGATGTGCGGTCTGATGACGTGGCATTATACCGCCTGTCTACAACGCCTTTGTATTGCTGCTGCACCTAGCAGCACTTGTACGGCAATCTGCAGCTTCTGTGTACTTGTGTTGTATGGCCAAGTTTACACAACATGTACAGCCACGTAGCACCTGTATGGCCAATTGCGTTGCTGTAGGGCCAACACCCACAGCTCTGACCAGGGTTCCCGCACAGCCAAATAACCTGCATACACACATGCATACATGTGCTTGCACCCACACACACTACGTTATGTACCAATATCAAAAACATTAGCCTAGAGCATGGGAAAGTATCACGTCTGCCTGTATGGAGAGATTTCAAGCACACACGACTAGCATGCATGGACACACAAAATCATACACATCCATCATCAAACCTGTCTTCCTCCCTCGTCTATGTTCATGAACCCTCTCTTCTCCTTTAGGCAACTTCCAATAAAGCAAAAGCAAGTACACAATACCTCCAAATCTGACTATGAATCAGACCCTAGCAATAGAGACACAACAACATACCTACTTCTCACGAAAACCTAGAAAAGAAGATTGAAAATCCTACAGGAATCGCGCTCTGTGCATCACTTCTTCGTCCTCCACTGGTTTAGGGTGGCTCTAATATGAACTGTTAGGGATTAACACGATAGAATCAGGGATTCTCTTGTGAGAGAATACTTCCAAGGTCACCTAAACACGGGACAAGCACAAGAATAATCTGGATTAAGGTTCCACATGCTAGCTCATCATACAAACCACAACAGTCACAGCTCTGGTGTCCCGTACCACCAAGACCTGCCCTAGACCATCTAGCTCAAGGATTGACGATTGGGAGTTGATTGCATCCATGGTCTAGGCACAGATCAACTTGTCACATGACAATAACAATACAACCATCCACTCATCACATAACCCTCACTTGTATAGCTTTTTCTAGTAAAAGCTACACTTATGGGATTATTAACTTATAAGACTTAGCCCTTAATACTCATGAAGGACTTACTTGGCAATCCAGAGAACTCTACTCACTAGAGAAAGTGAGCATCCAAGTGAGGAACCAATTAGTGCTGAGGGAGGCCCTCCAGGGAAGAGATGTTGAGACTTTCAGAAGATCATGAATCTGGCCTCACACAGGTTTGCTACAAGAAAATCTACAAATAAGGGGGGGTGGTGGCCTAAAATGCATTGCCCTTGAGAAAAGTCGCAACTTTTCTCACCTTAGAGGATTCTGTGTAATTTCCACCAGAAAAAGCAGCATCAAACTGTTGTAAAAAGGTAAGTGTCTTTAGCTTGTCTTTGGCCCCGCTAAACATGTCAGGTTTCATTGCAGCTCCCCCTTCCTTATAATCCTTCGCCTTACCCATAGGCGTTAGATTATCGTAAGGAAGTGGCTTCACAAGATTGCTACCCCCAGCATTCATGCCCATCATAGGGTCAACATTGCCAGTTCCCACACGTGGCATACCATACATTCCTACTGATCCCCCCATGTTTCCAAACATACCACTATCCATACTGGGCTGCATGCCCCCATACATGTTTTCTTGCATTCCGGGCTGCATACCACCATACATATTCCCCTGCATACCAGCCTGAAAATTAGCTCCAGAATTCCCTTGCATTCCCATGCCTCCCTGAGGGTATCCCCCAGTCATTGATTGGAACACGGAACCACCGCCAAAATAGCCTGGATGCAGAGACTGTTGCGGAATAGGTGGCTGTCCAAAAAGGAACTCTATGGGTTTGCACCAAAAGTGTTTTGCATGTTGGGAAACGGTCCAAAAGCAGGATCCTGTGGGAAGGCACCACTATGGCCCTGAGGTGGGTTCTTAGAATGCTCTTTCTTCTTCTTCTTCTTAGGTTCAGAAGGGGCTCGCATAAATTCAGCAAACTTCTCACTTTGTGTGAGCTGCATAAACACATCCATTGCGCCTGCCAAGCGAGCTTTGAACTGGGCATCATCTTCCTCTTGACTTGGCATGTCTTCTGGCTGCGTTACATCCTCATAACGTGCATCTTCTGCAGCCTGTTCTCTTGCAAGAATATCCTCAGATTCATTTCTCTCAGGAGAGGTCTCCTTCTCTTCCACTTCATCATAAAAATATTCATCTTCTGTGTTTGACATGCTGCCGAAATTTTCAGCAATGGCTTTCCTCGAGACGAACCACGAGCTCACCCCCTTAAGAAAGTTGATGATGGGTCCCGGCAACGGAACCTTGAAACCGGCCTCTGGTAGAACCCAAAGTGTGGTAGACTAGCAGTCACCTATCCAATTGTAGTCTAGACAATTAAACAAATAAACCAGAGCTAGAGTGCTCCAAAAACAAAAAAGAGAACGACACCTGTTGGCCCCAAAGCTGGGCGCCCCTTTTGGTATTTCTTTATTCAATTTCAATGGAAAAGCTTAACTGAGTACAACAAAGCCAGTCAAGGAAAAGAAACCTGCATGTCCAATCTGGCAAGCCGCAACCCTCAAGACCTCTTAGCATAGAGGATACACATACAGATCTGTGTCCCACAAAAGCAACACACTGCTGTCTCCTCTAATCAACCAAGACAATGCAACAGGGAAGCCTTGAGCACGCATCTGGCAGTTCCATGATCATAGCTTCAAACTCAGCCAAAGAACAAATCCACCATCTAACTGTGTTTCCACCCTTCAAACTGCCACACCCCTCCTCTCACAAAGGGCCAGAAGAAACAACTCTGAAGCAGTTGTAAGCCAGTGGTGGAAAGAGAGAAAGATATTCAGCAGTTACACTGCTGTCCCTCAGTCCAATCCTCCTCAAAAACACCAGCCCTAAGAGTATAGAGTATGCTGTCCTGAAATTGCAGCCACCTGCCTTTGCCCTCCAGAGCTCACACGAGGGGAAGAGAAGAAAGAGAGAGAGAGAGAAAGAAGGATGCTGGCTGCGTTTGCTGTCCTGTCAACCGCTTGTACTAGTTGTCCCGCACTAGCTGTCCTGTACAGACCTGCACCAGCCGACCTGCGCCAGCTGCCCTGTACAGATCTGCACCAGCCAACCTGCGCCAGCTGCCTTGTAGCCGATTGTACCAGTTGCCCTGCAGCAGCCTGCACCAGCTGACCTGCAACAGCCGCTTGTGCCAACTGTCCAGCAGCCACTTG
Organism: Cibotium barometz; assembly: GCF_041138505.1. Classification (NCBI taxonomy): domain Eukaryota; kingdom Viridiplantae; phylum Streptophyta; class Polypodiopsida; order Cyatheales; family Cibotiaceae; genus Cibotium; species Cibotium barometz. The sequence goes on from NC_141058.1 coordinate 40,859,780, forward strand.
TCAGCAGCCGCTTGTACCAGCCTGCACTTGCCGACCTGTACCAGCTGGCCTGCACCGACCTGCACTAGCTGTCTTGTACCAGCTTGCACGGATCTCTTCAAGCGATCCTCACGCTTCCTGTCCACGCAGCCAGCCACCTTGCCCTTTCCAAAAGCAAGAGAGAGAGAGAGAGGGGAGAGAGGCGTGTATCTCCAAAAATGGAGTAGCCTCTCCCCAAATTTATCCATAAGAATTTCTAAGGCCCTAAGGCCCTTTTAAGTTTATTAAAACTTATCCCTAGGGGCCACCCAAGGTTAAAACATTATAAATATTAAATCCCTTGGTCCTCCTTCACACTTCGGGATGTCCACACATGGAGAATGGCATGGGCCTCGCACTGATTTCATCACACATCTGTTTCTCCGCCCACTGAGGTTCCAGCAGTCCTGTGGACGCCCATGGAGAGCAGTGGGAGCTCATTAGCACCATAGCAGCACGGCATATCTAGCGAGCGTGCTGCAGCGAGGCTATAGAGGGCATGGTCACCTTCCTGGCAGAGAATATGCGCTTCATCTGGATAGACATTGTTCACACCCTGGCTGGTGGAAGCACCTACAAGGTGATTTAGAGGCTATGCAGGAGTGTCGTGCAGCCTTTCTCTGCACGTGGAGCTTGGGACCCTTTGTCTCGCAAGGTAAAAATATGCTGTATCACGAAAGAGTTGGTGGCATCAAATTGCGTTGAGTCTCAGAATTCTTTAGGAAAACACAGAATGCTAGGTAGTAGGTGCAGGTGTACATGTTTTGTAAGTGCTTAATAATGTCCCAAATTTGTTGGATTCTCTATATGAGCCTGTATTGCTTGCATTGTTTCAGCTTAAAGACCTCCTCGAAACACGTGACAGTATCCAGGCCTCTTTCTCTACAAGCTTACAGATGAAAAGGTATTCAGGTAAAAGCAAGTTGGCGTCAAAGGGCAAAGCGGGGTCTGAAAAAGCTGGGACTTCTGCAGACATGTCAAGTGAGTCCTGGGATAAGGCTACTGTCAAGAAGAAATGCTTTGGAGTTCATCTCAAAGCCGAGAAGAAAGCTACATAGATGCACATGCTTGTAGATGACAAAAGTTTATTTGAGAGTCTGGATTTCCCTCTATGCATCTCAGAGTCCAGGAGGAGCAGATCTTGCTGTCAGGGCAGTACTCTTCCATTAATGTTTATAGATTTGTCACCACACATGCTACTGGATCAGCTTTGCTATATTTATCTACCATCTACATATAAATAGCATGCTTGCAGTGGTGAGGCTATGTGATGCTGTACAGGTCTCGATTTGGGTTGGAGTCTGCATTGGAAATTTTACTTGCTACCCAAAAGAAGAGCTGCTGTTCGAGATTTCCTCTGATTCATTCTTTTAATAATGTTCAAATGCCGCACACACTTGGCCTTCGTGATGGCATTTACAACTCACTCTTGAAGATGCAGGCGGCATCACGCCTGCTGCATACATGATTTCAGATGCCTCATTGTACTTCAGCTTCTTGGAGTGAGTTTGTAGAATATTTTGTAACCTAGATTATGGGGCGAAAACTACTTCCAGTTTTGTAATTTTCAAGGATTTTTCCCTGTATATTGTGTAAACTTTCTATGGTCACAAAATTTGAAGTTCTCCTGGATGATCTAGAGAGTGTAATGTTCATGGACATTGTTCATCATAAATTTTTAGTGTCCCTATGGACCTTGTTGATTACTCTTCCATGTGTGTCGTACTTTTCTTGTTACTCTATGAAGGCAAGATCAGCTAAGCCTGTGATATATAAGGACTTAACAACATAGAGACATGGACAAAATTTGATCCGACTCGTTTTGTGTGTGTGTATAGTAGTAATTGTTATTACCTTGGAATTGGTGAGCATGTGTTACGTGCATGAGACATGAATGAACTTAATGGCTTTGAGTTGTGTCCTTAAATTACCTTTTTCTTTTATTTTCTTTTCCAAGTAGACTTCCCATGAAGCCTAAAGGTAGAAGACCCTATCCATCTGTATGATTATTGTCTCTATGATTGAGTATTTCATTGAAGACTCCATTAGGAGCACACCTCAAGAATGGGCAAAGAGGAGGTTTTCATGATTGGTATGTTCAACACTTCAATCACATTGTCGCACTTCAATCACATTGGTATGGGCAAAGAGGAGGTTTTCATGATTGGTATGTTCAACACTTCAATCACATTGTCGCACTTTATTAATTATTGAAGGAGAAAAGTAAGAAGGAGATACTCTTTTGTTGCATTGTACACGTATGTAAGGCATGTGATACTTTCACACATGGAACATTCGGCTGGCACAATGATGTCATATGTGCATGTAATGGACAGGCTTGTCAAGAAACAGGTTTCTAGGGCAAGGTGTAGAACATTGATTTGTAGACCTTATACCCTTCAACATAGATGATATCCTTCAACACAGATGGTTTAAGTGCTCTTATACTTAGGGTGGATTTGTAGTAACACCTTGGTGCACAACATCATGTTTTTTCTAGAGAAAAGGACATGAGAGGGAGCTTTGGCAAAACCAAAGTTGTGATTTTCAACACAAGCTATGAGAGATGGCAAAAGAGGCACTTTTTTGAGGAACCCATCATGGAAATATTGAAAGCTTAAACTTATTTTTTCACTCCCTGCATAAATAGTTTATGCATTCAGTAGAGCTAGAGAGGCGTTGTGTTTACTCACACTTACAACGAGTGCTTGCCAAATGCCTTCTCGTTGATTACTAGCAATGAACAGGTAAGAAAGAAACCTCAAAGAGACATCAAACCCCTAATCCCCACTATCTAGTTCTAGAGCTTGTAACTTGCTCTCTTTTATAAATGAGTTGTTTCACATTATTTGTGCACATGGCATGATGGAAGTAGAGGCTTGTTGGTTTAAGGTCATTATGAGGTGAACAATGTCACATGGATCCTCTCCATATAGTGTTAGCACTTCACTACGAGGGAGTAATCAATAACCTACACATGAAATAAATAGAGATTATTGTCATAAATATATTTACAAGATATGGATTAGGGCTTAAACATTCCCATAGACAGTGACAATGTATCATTACCACTTCTTTATAGTTCTTAAAGGACAACTTCATTCATATACCATCTCACTTAGGAATGCACCTATTGCATGCACTCCAGATTTCAACGCGACGACTCAATGCATCAAAGAGGCTCAAAGGGATGAAGTTAGATTTAATGTGGAAGAAACATGTTATTAGGTTGTGATATAGCTTCAGAGGGATGCCACAAGGAAGCAACATAGATCACACATTTACCCTAAGTTGTCAAAAGTCTAGTTCCAGAGTTGGAGCTAGAGGCATGCTCCTAAGTTTCTTTTGTATTGCAAGGGATATTTTTATTTATTTTTTAGTGAGGAAATGGATAGGCCACATGCCATTTACACATGTGCGGGAGGAGGGGGCGGGCATGCTCCTAAGTTGGAGTGGGAGAGGCTTGCTCTTAAGTTGGAGTAGGAGAGGCTTGTCCTTAATGTGATAAGAGAGACTTGTTCCTCAGTTGGAACATGAGAATTCATGAGTTGGAATTTAACATTCTCATTTGGAATGTGAGGTTTTTTCACATGGAAATATTCTCTGAAGCTATGTATGATAAGATATTTCTATGATATTTACTTTACGTAAATTATGTCACGTTATGCATGTTGCATGTGCATTGGATTTTATTGCATGGATTTTATTGCATGTGAATGTTTGGATTTTGTTAGACACACAAAAACTCCAAAAAATGCAAGTGGGTAACGGATTTTTTTTTAAAAAATACGCACTCATAATTTGGCTTATGGGTTTTGCAAGGGATAAGCCATGTCTATAATCCTATTTGATTAATGTTTTATGTGTGCTTTGTAGCCTTAGTTGTTGTAGGCACAATTATTATTAAAAGAAAAGGAGAAACGTGGGAGTAAATATTATGGGCAAATCATGTTATGTATATGACATAACTAGAGGTGAGCTTAAGAGATCCTTGTAGATTAGTCATGCATTGTAGGTAAGAGCTCTCACATATACATGCATATAAGAAGCAGCTTTGTTGTAGTTAAAATTATTAACTTAATCAAGGATTGGTGTTCAATAACAAGATTGTGTAAGAGGCTTTTTCTATATTCAATAATTTGAGCATCTATCTTATTCCTCACAATTAGTCTTTACTTTTAATACTTACACTTCCAATTTTCGTGAATGTCATTCTATAAAGTTGTCTATGTTTCTTCATACTATGACTAACTTGTTGGTTCCCTATGAATATAGATTGAATAATAACAAAAGACTTTTTAAACGTAGTACAAGTAATTTCATTTAGTAGGCTAGCTAAGTCAAAAATCATAGGAAATATTTGCCAAGCTTGTGGTTCATGAAGTAGTCTCAGAGAATGTATTGATTGCAAGCTATGTGAAATGTGAGCATGGTGAGAAGCACTGAACTCTTTTGAACAGATGCTAGCTAAGAGCGTCTCTCCAAATGTTGTCATGTTCCTCTTCCCCTACCATTTATTTGAATCAAGATGCAAAAGCACATCCTAGCTACTCGTGTATTCTAGTTACGTAGGTAGCAACAATATAGTTTTTATCAATGAAGCCACCATATTAATCCATGTGGATTCATTGATAACAACAACAATATAGTTTTTATCAATGAAGCCACCATATTAATCCATGTGGATTCATCGATAACAACATTTTTTTCCTTATCATTAATAGACATGTTTTTAATTAGACTCACAAGACAAGGCTCAAAAAATAAAGAAAAGCTTTATAGTGTTAGTAGATAACAACATAGCATTCCTTCATGCTTAGGCTTTTTCTTGAGCACCATAAAGGACTACAATGCAAAGTAAGGGTAGGGATGTACTTTGGTGCTTAATCTGGCGCGCTTCGTATGGTGTCGATCTAACCTCATATGGTCATGGATATTCAAAGAGGAGCTATGGTTGGGTGGTGATCTAACCAACTCATTCCTCTATGGTTTTTTAAATTCATCTATTGCTATTGGCAGAATAAATGGTTGAGAGATTGCTCTTGTACACATTATAGATCATGACTTGGTGTCGATCTTATCTCATCCTTCTCTCTTCACCTCCTCTCCTCCTCCTCTATCCACCTCTCCTTCACCAATGCTCCTCTTCAACTCCTCTCCCTCATGCAAGATCTCACCTATTGTTACACCTATTTCCCTCCCTTCCGCATTTTCATCACCTACATTACTCCCTTAAGGCTTTTCCTCCTATTGTGCGGCGTGTCTCTCTCAGAAGAGCTGTTAGTTTACCGATAAGAAGGAATGAACCCAATCAAAAGAGACATCTGAAGTTGGAATTTGGTCGACATAGTTTTGAGAATTCTAAGAAGGATAATAATAGCCTTTATGTGCATATAGAAGAGCACTAAAGAATGGCAATTAGACTTAAAAAATTTAAACATCAAGATAAAGTAAGAGAAATAAGTAGATGATCTTAACACCCTCTTAGTATGGGAAGGATTATACTTTAAAGATGAGATGGGGATGACTTAGAAGTTGTAAAATCTTAAAAGAAATTGGGGGAGTCAAAAAAGGGATATCTTGAGAAGAATTTAACTTGCTTAGATTTTTGACCAAAGAGCTATGGTATCTCGTCAAAGCGTGCGATGGTTTACATCGTTTTGGATACGAATATGATGCATGCTACTTGAATTTATGTCTTACCATTTTTGAAAAATGTATTCATGTGATGGATATGTGTTGTTTGTTTTTGGAAGCTTGTGAAGGTACAACACATTATCATGGATTATCGTGTGGATGTCATCTATGGGGTGCATCACACGAAGGTGGTCATCCGAGACCTTGATCCCTCTCGACCATCGTGGGTGTGTTCCTAGCACGATTGGCTTGATGTACAAGTGAAGAAACGCGCAGGGGAGTTTAGCTTTCTTTGCGCTAAACGAAAATGAAGGTGTGTGCGCAAATGCTTCAGAGTCACTATCAGCCTACATGTTCAAAGAGGAGAACAATTATAACAATTTATTTATATACATCTTTCTCTCACAAACACAAATTAAAATCGCAAGATTAAGAGCTTTCTAATTGCACCATATTACATCTACTAAAGTAATGGTGACTCACTACTTATTTTAATTTAAAGTATATTTTATTTACAATTTTAAAGTTTCTTTAGCTAACATACTAGTTTTACTTCACAACTTAATCTTATCTTTAAATACAGTGCAGACAAAATGGGTAACATTTTCTAAAAACAAGAAACATTTGGCATCTTTCAAATATTCCATCAAAAAGGTTAACTTTTTACATCTTTTTGAAAAGTGGTCTACATATGCATAGAAAATAATAATATTTTAGACACTGCGTATTTCTTACAAAAATTGACATGAGAAAAAAGACTTGGTTTTGCTTACTTTTTGAGATTATAACTAAAAATCTAACAATAGCCAAAATAGAGACATTGTTTATCATTGCCATCTTCAATCCATGAAAAAAATTGATACAAGTGTAAAAATGAGCTATTTTCTAGATATACAACTCATGGTATAGTTATGGTTCCTCATGATCACTGCTATCTATAGCATCACCCCATCACTAGTTAATGTGCCTTTCCTTGAGAAGGTATAAGAGGCATTCTCTTCTTCACTATCCACAAATACATTTTTTGTTCAATGTGTATACTTAAAGCTTAGACTCCGTAGGTCTGCTGCTACCATGTGCATGATTGAGGATATGCTACAGAGTGTCACTATAAAAAAACTATCAACCTAGACTCCTTGGGTCTGCTGCCATGTTAGCACGATTGGGGATTTATTACAGAGTGTAACTATAAAAAATTATGAGTTTATATGAATATATTACAAAAGTGTTATCTTGATACAATCATTATCTTTATTATAAAACCCTATTTTAGCTCTTGATGATGACAGTAGTATTAAAATCCATTTTGAAGCTCTTGAGTATCATAATTTACAAATTGATAATATATACTTTTTTGGGAGACTTTGTTACATATGGATGAATTTTACAATATCATGAATAAGCTTATATTTAAAAGTTGTCTAATTTTGAAAAAAGTTACACACTCGTTTTTAAAGAAAAATGGGTTAAATGGTAATTTTAGTTATTAAACGATTTTAGAAAGCATGAAAAAGCTCACTTTAAGGAAATAAAGGTTTATACTTTTTTGAAATATTTTTTTGTAAAATATCAGGTGAGGGCTTGGGTTCTATCCTGTTGGTTACTACACATGGTAAGGATATTTTAGCTATAACATTTAGTCAACTTAAAGCAAAGCAACAACTTTTCAACTAAAAGCTGATGTTTTGCATCAACTCGATGCAAAACATCAACTCTTAGCCAAAAAGTGAAGCAAAACATTAGTTTTTTCCAAAGAACTTGATGTTAACTTGATGTTTTGCATCAAAGTTGATGCAAAATATCAACTTCACCATAAAACTTGATGTTTTGCATCAAGTTTCAAAAGCTCTGAAGAAGAAGAAAGTTGGAGGATGGAAGGTAGATTTTTTTTTTCTACAATTCAATTTTAAAGCTGAATAACTACAAACAAATGTGCATGGTGGGACCATTTATGTCGAGGAGGGGGATGCATGTGAGCCTGGACTTTACCATGACTATGTGTAATAGTATGCTCTCCAGCATAGTAGACCTTGAAGCTACCAACATCATGAAAGCTCCAAGCTTATCTCTTTCGCAACAAGCTCCTCTCTACCACCATTCAAGAAGCCCCAAGATCCTTTCTTTCCTCTCTGCACACAAAGATAATGTCGTGTGGCGAAGATTTCTTCTCTCAGCATCCTTCGCATGTCCTCCAAATAATTGTTGCCAGAGCTCATTCCTACACTTAGCAAAGGAATTTGACATTGAGATCTTATAATGAAACATCACACTCTTGGTCGTGCACTTAAACATATGGTTAGATAAAAAAATAAAACTTTCAAACGCCAAATTTCCTGCATCACAAATATAGTACATATGGCATGTCCCAAACTTAGACATGTAAACAGTATGCCCATAAAATGTTAATAACTTCTGATGACAAAAAGGCATGCGTAAGATGATATCACTAGCGTTAAAGTTTCATCATTATATGTAATCCTTAAAATCAATTTGTGGGCTAAACTGATGACAAAAAGGCATGCTTAAGATGATATCACTAGTGTGTAAAGGTGTGATTAATTACAAAATTTATTTTCTCTTTATAACAACCAATCATGATTTCTAATTGACAAACCTCTTTAGTGCCATTATAACATGTACCTTAAAATGCAAACTTGACCTTATAAAAAGATGGATGCATCTCTAATTGTAACTTCTTAACAACACATTCTAAAATGAAATCATGGTACCCCCATCGTCATGCAACACTATATCATGACCATTTATTTTAGACTTCACTTTAATCAATGAGAATAAGATAAATTAGGGTTACCTGGCATATCATTTTGGTATCCATTACCATCATCATGTAGCATATCCTCCAACCAATTTGGATCATTGTCACCATCATTTTTAGATGCTTCTTCTATGTTGTGAAGTTGAGTGATTGTCGGTTTGGAACTCTTCCACCATCGAGTAGCAAAGTGGCCAAGTTGATTACACATGTAGCACATAGGGTGAGGCTTTTTGTCAATGTGAGTAATACACTTTTTGTTAATATTAGTAATAGGCTTGGGATGAATTACATTGCTTTAATCATTGAGTTATTTACATTTTGAACAAGACGAGTGAGTACATTGATATTTCCTATGCAAGGCTTCCTATCTACATTAAAACCATTAAAAAACAAGACCCAATAGAAGCATTGATAAAGGGATGAGGAAAAGTTTTAATTATTGTTAAAGCTTAAGAATTAGCAATTATTCGGGTAAGAAGCGTTAGATTAGTGAACATGGTTATTTAAGCCTATGTTTCTTTCTACATCATGAGCTAAAGCAATAGCATCAGCAAAGTGATGTAGGATTAAACATGTTTACCTCAACTTGTATGGTTTCTTCAAGACCAGATTTGTATCGATGTTGAATAGTATCTTCCAACACATTTAAGCATGGGAAGTGAAAACTTTTTAGTGTACTAAGGTATAGTCTCTTGGTCATACATAGAAAAAATATCCCATGCACAACAAGCTTTAAGTGCAACTACAGTGGTAAAAAGCTTGCTTTCACCTTACATTAGAACTCTTCTCAAGTAGTAGACTTGTCAAAACTATTGCGGACAATATTCCACCAAAGTGAAGCATGATTAACCCCATGCAATTGAAACAACACTTAATCTTATCTTTTTAAGGAGAATGTTCCACCAAAATGAAGCATGATTAATCCCATGCGGCTGAAAGAACACTTAATCTTATCGTTTTCGAAAAAGTCTGCTTAAACAAGTAGTCATCCAATTGACTCAACCATGATGAGCATATTTTTTGCTAAAAAATCTTTCAAATTTCTCAAAGTTCAAGAGAAGATTTCTCTATGGAGCTCACGTGAAATTCCAACATGGAGATTTGGCAAGAAACAACTCTAAAAAGCGATTCTTTTTATGAGCTTATAAGCTTGTATTTTTCAAGGCTCAAAACCATGGTTTTTCACAAAAATGAGAATTATATATGAGGAGAAGCCACTGTGAGTTGTTGGAGCATGGAGGGAGAGAAGTTGTATTGAAGAATGGTTTTGGAGCCTCCTTGCTTAGCACCACATCCATGGAGCCCGGTTTTGAAGAGGGAAGGAGGAAAGAAAGGTGGTTTTATTGGGAAAGGAGGTATTTGCAGCTCACTAGTGGTTTTACACGTTCGTTTACCATTTGATCATTGCCCAATAGGTAAAAAAAACCCTTTAATTCTTCAATGTTTGAAAAAGCCTTCAATTTCTTTTACATGTACAAGTACTTCTTGTCATCCCAAGGTTTGATACCACTATTGGAAGGAAAAATACCTAATAATATTAAATAAATAAAATAACACTTGCTAGTATAGGTACACAAGATTAGGTCTAATTTGCCTCCATGCAAGTGTGGGCCTGGGCTTCTTGTCGGTGTATTTAATTTATATTACTTGAAATAGCTTGTGGGGCTCAAAATAGCTTTACTTTGCATGCATTTCCATCTCAAGAAAAAATAAATTGCTTTACTTTATGTGCATGTCTATCTACTCAAATCTATAAATATCTGCTTTGCTAATAAGTAAGGAGGTTGCCCAAAATGAAATAAAATCAAATGCTCATTGAGAACTTTCATATATCTAAATAAATATCTGTTGTGCCAAATAAATAAAGAGGCCGCCTAAAATGGAATAAATGGTGAGCGTCCAACAAAATTAAATAATAGTTTGCTGACACCAAAAGTCAAGCATCTCAAAATCTTCCTAACCACCACCAGCACACCTCCATTACAACAACCTAAGTATCTATGAGAATCCAATAAAATGAAATAAATGCCCAAAGTTAAGCGTTGCAATATCTTCATTACCACCACCAGCTCACCTCCAATATCCAACACACAAGGATCTATACTTACACCAACTACATCACTAAATTAATTAAATTTTCAATACAAATAACCATAAAATCCAGACAATGTAACCAATACTATCACGTGTATATAGAGTCACACAACTTATAATAACCAGTTGCCAAAGTGAACTTCTACAAAAGAAGTGTTGCCAAACCTTTCAGTCATGCACTATTGCAAGTTACTCTGAATCATAAAATAATATAGTTCCTTTCATATGGCCACAATTTTTAGGACTCATACACTAGTGATAGGGCATCCTTCTTGTGTTAGGATTCCACCAACAATGAATCCATTGGCATGAATGATGGATTTGAAGAGCTTTCCACCCTATTAAACCTAAAAATCCTTAAACTTCCTTTACCATCTTCCATTCTAGCCAATTAATAATAGGTTGCACCTTCGCGAGATCAACTGATATGTCATCCTTTGACACTATAGACCTTAGATATTCAATTTAATTGGTAAATAAGATACACTTACTCTTCTTAGTGAAAATTTCATGCTTTTTGAGCGTTTCTAAGACTTTACACACATGCTTCTCATGATTTGCAGCATTCTCAGAGTAGACCAGAATATCATCAAAGAAAACTAAGAAGAAACAATTCAGATGCTCTCTAAAGATTCCTTGAATTAACCAATCAAAGGTAGTAAAGGGTATTTGTTAATCGAAATGGAATTACTCTAAATTCATAATGTCCATATCAGGCATTAAAGGTTATCTTACGAATTTCCTTCTCCTTAATCCAAATTTTGTAGTACCATATCTTTAAGTCAATTGTAAATGTTGAGCACCATGCAATCAGTCTAAAAGCTCATCTACCTTGGGAATATGGTCTAAAAGCTCATCTACCTTGGGAATATGATTTTTTTTAATGGTTAGTTTATTCAACCCTCAATAATAATCAATGCATAGCTTGAGGGTCCCATCCTTCTTTTTTTTGAAAAAGTACAGGTGCATCCCATGATGGTGGGGATACACTGGGTCAAACAAAGCCTTGCTCCAAAAATTGCCTCAATTGTTCCTTGAGTTCATTTTTTTCCGGAACAACCATCTTATACGCTCTCCTCATAGTAGGTAGGGCATTTTGGTCAAATCCTCAAGACATATGCTGGTGTACTCACTTAACCATTCTGGTTCTTTAGTATCTGATTCCTTGGCTCTATACGATTTAGCTTAACAACATAAACTTCATGCTTCTTTCTAAGTCCCTTCAATAGTCTAGATGCCTTTAAGGTAGGAACTCTAGCTACTCCAATCCTTTGCACCTTGTTCTTATGAAGATCCATGAAGTAAATAGTCCCCTTATTACAATGGTGGATGTCAACCTGATTCTGAGTAAGCCAAAACATCCTAAGAAAATTACATTGGTAGTTAGCTAGGGTTTAGATTACTGAAATTGCTAAAATTTTAACCCTAATGCTCAACAACAGCATGAATCCTGCTTATCTTTTCTTCCTCTTGGTTAGCTACTATAATGGTGTTAGATGTAACAGACTAGGCTAGAACTTAACTCCTCTAATTTCTCTAGTTCTAAGACGAGGGTCCTTGATTGCTCTACACTAAAACTATAGGAACCTAGTATCGGGATCTTAGAGGAGAAGGAGTTGGAAAGGTAGAAACAACATGTGCATTCAGAAAAAGGTCACTCATCAAGTGACCTTGCTATGGGCATCTAAAAAATTTGAATATTTGTGCTCCTTCTTGAGAAAAATTACAATTTTGATGGTATCCTAGGATAATAATCTCCTTTGGTTCTATTGGCCTCAGAGCCTTACTCTGGTCCTACCCTCGACTTATATTTGGTTTAGAAAAGTTGAAATTGGTTGGAGTTCTCTTTTGGGGAGGGGGTGGAAGCTTGCACAAATTTTTAGCCATTCTTATTGCTTCAGCTATGGAAGAGGGCTTTGTATTATTCACTAATCTATCTAGTGGAGGATCTAACCTTCAAACAAATCAATGAAGAAGAGTCTCATCATCCATCATCAAGGAGCATAGCGAAAAAGACCCCCATAACACTAATGGTATATGAATTGATGGATTTTCCTACCTAAGATGGTATGCTTTGATGGATTTCCCTGGCTAAGATAATTCTAGATGGTATGCTTTGATGGATTTACTTGCCTAAGATAGTTCCAATATTGATGGATTTCCTTGCCTAAGATAACTCTTAAGCATTCATTCATCTTTTCTTTAGAATCTTGGAGGAAGAAACCTTTGTTTTGGTGGAGGTATGCCTTCGTGTCTTCCCACTTGAGTTGATCCTAATTCAAATGGTTGGATTCAATATGATTCCTCCAACTATTTTGGGCAATACAAGTTACCTTGATCAGAGCAAGGCCACCTTGCTATGGTCATTATACCCTACATTGTCAAAGTATTCATCCGCATCGAATCAATCCAATTCAAAACCAGTTCTCCGAGATAATTCCCTCCCCCTCGAAATTACATCCAGGTCTCATGATTTCTTATAAAAGAAAAGAAAACCTTGATAGTGATTAAGTAACAAGATTACTTGAAGACAACATAATACTTATTTTATTTCTTCAAAATTTATTACATCGCCAAGGGAATACAGACTAAGATGGTTAAGCCTAGCTAATAATTTATCTAGGTTGTTAAAGAGGCTCCTGCCATGATTCCTATATTCCTTTACAAAATCTAATTTTTTTATAACCATATCTAAGCTCAACTTTGAGGCATAATATGGAAGATAGTCTATGTTTATCACCAAAATAAATATCTCTTCATCCTTGCCCCAATGATGACTCCACATGAATAGGGACAGATAAGGTTTCCCAAAGTAATATTCTCTTTAATTAAGATGATAGGTTGTAGCCATTACTCTATCACTGACTATATACTCAAATGCAGCCTAGATGGCTTATCATTTCAAGGTAGGAGACAAGTTTTAGGCCATACTTCATTTTTAATTTACACATCATTACTTAAAAAGATAATATTTTTATAAATAAAAGAGAAAGCAATATATTTTGTTCTAAAAGTTTTATTTGAGTATAATGAAGGAGGCCATCAGGCCATCAAGTCTAGCCCTCATGAAGTAGTGATACATATGGATGGATATGCCATAAAAAACACGATCATAGGCTTGGCTAGCAGTCAAAATCCTCTGATGAGGAATATAGTTCCTAAGAGTTCTATACATACATAATGATAAAAAATATATACCTAATGATAAGGAATATAGTTCCTAAGAGTTCTATACATCAAATAATGAACTCTAAAATTGTGTCATAGAGATCTATCCCTCTCATAACATCCAACCAAATGAGAATCATTGTGAGAGTAATGTTATGTGCTAACCTCTCATCCTAGCTGCCACCTATGTCTTTCATTTGCAATGGTTGAAAAGTAGAGGTTCTCAAAGTGTCTGGATAAGGCATCTCGATTTGCATAATGAGCAGAGGAAAGAAGATTATCAAAGGTGAATGCTATCATATCAATCCCCACCACTAGATAATCTAAGGACACTCCATATAGGTGAGGCCTTACCATCTATTGTTGCTCCACTGCAAGAGAAACCCAAAAAATATTATAAGTTTTGGTTTCAGATCATGTATCGCATGGTAAAATCACATCTAATATTATATGCTTATATTTAAACCTAGCTTGGCTTTGATACTAGTTCTGATAACCCTTACTCCTCCATCTATACAATATTTTAGTATCAAAAATCATACTAAGCGTAGAGCAAGGCCTCATATCACAATATCCTGATGCTTGGCTATTATGTCAATTCCCTAGAGTTTGCTAACTAGAACAATCCTTACATAAGGAAAAATGAATGATTCCCCTAGGTGTCGATTCCCCTAGGTGTCGACTCCTCAATTATGAAGGTAATTTCTCTATCCTTGTTGTTAATGATTGCTGGGCTAAACTACTCATCTCAAGTTCCTCGATTATAAATTGGTTTCGTTCCTACAAACTTAGGTTCACCTTATTGTCCACTTCCTAGTTTTGATGGTCTAAATTACTCATCCCAAGTTCCTTACTTATAAATTGGTTTTTTTAGAAAGTACCTACAAATGTGGGTTCATCTTTATCCTCCACTTCTTAGTCTTGATGCTGTTTCTACTTGAACCAAATCCATAAGCTCAACCTAGCCTCATCAAATCCCATGGGTCTAGCATTAGACCCCACCACCACTGGACCTATGGAGCTAGTGTAAACTCACACACCCATAATTAAAATTGACTTTTACTCACACACACTGCTTAAGCAAGTTCACACACCTACTTCTTAAAAATATAATACCATACAATTCTTTTCATATCATGTATAATCACATATTACAAGAAGGTAACACATTTGTGTCACATTATTAACATAAATCTCCTTGCACCACAACTATGATCCTTAGACCAAGACGGCACACATACCGATGAGCTTAAACACTCTTGAAGCACCATGACGATCACAACAGCCCACATGTCTCACATCCACCATTGGGCTGCAGGGAAAGACGGATCCCATCTTGAAGTTTTCCAAAACAGGGGGGCACCGTGTAAAGGCAGTTTTTGGCACAGTATATTCTATAAATAGGGATCTACCACGTGTACGAACTGTCAGATGGGGAAGGCATCGCCTTCTCAGTCAGTCCCCAATGCAGGTTAGGCCAAGCAGCCCAGAAGGATCTTAATACACGGTCAGAACTGATGGAAAGAAGTGAAATTTTGCCCATGATTTGTGTGTCCCTCCACTTAAACCCCAAATTGGTACAAAGATGCCCACCAAGGGTTTGGTACGTGGGGTACAATTCACCATCTAGTCATGCGCTAGGAGCGGATACCCCGCCCGAGAGGATAGTCAGGGTGGCGGCTGGGAGGCACACCAAAGTATTTGGTGTTTGGGTACAACCTACCATTTGAGCACACACTAGGAGTGGCTACCTTGGCTAGAGGATGGTCAAGGCTGGGATGCACATGCAAGTATTTGATATTTGGGTTCGATCCACCGCTAAGTATGCATGCTAGTACTAGGCATACGTGGCTCCTCGCATAAATACATGGAGTGTTTGTGCTTCTGGGATACTGATTAGAAGCATCTCCTAAGAGTATGGATTAGAAGCATCTCCTAAGAGTATGGATTAGAAGCATCTCCTAAGAGTATGGATTCAATCCAGTTCCTACGGGATGAGTATCATTATATCCAAGTAAGTTTATGGAATGAATTGAAGTACATGGTTTTGAAGGCACAAAAGGATGGTGGTTTGGAAGTCAAGAGAGGAGATGATGCTTCAGAAGATTAACTTTATAGATTGGGTTATAGCATGCCATGCCTCAATCTTAGTGACCACAATCAAGAGGTGAGTTTATACACGAGTATCAATAACATAAAAAAAGTGACCGTGGAAGAAGGTGGACCAAATTTGGGGCAACAAAGAAATAAAAATAAGAATTCTGACAATGGCTTGTTGAATATGCTGCAAAATTGAGAGAATCATCAGCAAGGTGGTGGAAGAAAAAGTGATAGTAGATAGGGGGTTCTGGTGGCTCAATAAGCAATGGCTGCAAATAATAAGTCCAACAATGGCTTGTTAAATATGTACAATTAAGAGAGCCATCAACAAGGTGGTGGAAGAACAAGTGAGAGACAGGGAGGCTCGTTCAAAGGCAAAAAATGGCTCAAAATAAGTCTAACAGTTGCTTGTTGAATATGCTACAATTCAGAGAGTCATGGGCAAGGTGGTGGAAGAATAAGTGGAGATAGGCATTTCTAGGGGCTCAATTAGAGGCAAGCAATGGCTCCAAATAAGAAGTTTGATAATAGCCTACTGAATATGCTACAATCAAGAGAGTTATGGGGCAAGGTAGATAGGGGTTTTTATGGGCTCAATCAAAGCCAAATAGTGGGCATCAAATAAGGGTGAAGTATGAAGCCAAAAGGACTAGTCTCATGGAATCAACCAGGTCCATTTCTCAGCCCAAATAAGGTCCATATAATAGTTCACATGTATGGGGGGACAACTTGTAATCTCTTTGCAATATAGAAAGAAATTAATACACCTAAAAAAAAGTGGGGACCCTTGAGAGGGTTGGTAATTGGAACCTAGTGGCGGTGTTCTTTTTTTTTTTCTCCCCCTCACACATACAATGCTTAGTACTTTTGCATCCCAAGTCCAATGATCATCCCAATTCATACATGAATGTAACACATTGCAAACAGCTTAACTTCATTTATTGGGATTTTTTTCAGCTATTTAACTATTTTTTATAAATATTTTTTTTGTAACTTTATATTGTAAAGCAACATGTGATTTTCTATTTAAGATATTGGCAAATGTGAAGCTCATCATTGGAGATCCAACGGTGAGAAGTTAGACAAATATCTATAGAATGTGGCCATATTGTCAAATATCTATAGAATGTGGCCATATTGTCAAATTGCAATTTTAACGGTTGAATTCCTTTTGATCTTCTATAAAAATTCACTAAGTCTCTTAGAGGGCCTACGCAAAAGTTTAATAATTTAATTATATAAATTTTATACAACCCTCCTTGCACTTCAATTTCTTGTGGATCAAAGTAATTATCATGATGAATTTAACCAAAAAAAAAGGATGGAATTCAAGTAAGGGAAACCCATTGTCTAGCCATCTTAATCAAATTTTCATTGTTTGTCCGCCCAAAGTCTAAAACAAAGGATGCCTATTAGGCTTAGTGTTTCACCAAACCTAGAGAGTATGCCACTTGTCAAGAAATTGAGCTATGGTAACATAGGCTTCGTCCTATATGTACATGCCACATCATATGGAGGAGACTCCAGATAAGCATCTTGCCATCTCATCATGCCTTATCATCATGCCACCTCAACTCAATCAACAAATTTGACTCCCTAAAGCCTACATGGCATGCCACATCAAATGCATACATGGCATTTCCACGTAATCAAGAATGTCCATGTCATCTTGCTACCTCAGCACCACACAGTCAACTTGGTTGACTTTCTGTGCCTGCATGGCATGACACATTATACACACGCATGGCATTGCCACCTCACACTTGAGAACGCCTACCACCTCACTACATTATATTTCATGATTTAATTAATACAAAAAATATATTTCATGATTTAATTAATATAAAAAATAAGAAATCATTTTTAAAATAAATTATTTTAAAAAAATTTGAAATAAAATTATGTAATGTAATTTTAAGTCTCTCCTCCATAAAAAATAAAAAATAAATATATTTTTTAAATCAAATAAATACTTTTTATTGAATAAAAAATATATATATATATATATTTAATTTTTCAATCAAGTGAATATTATGATATAATTAAATAAATTCTTAATATTTTAAAAATTCTTATTTTTTAAAAATCTTTTTTTAGGAGAAAACTTGAAATGTGTTTAAAGAAATTTTAATATTATTTATTAAATAAATAAATAAATAATAATATTTGTTACCAAAAATTTGATTAATTTATAATTTCTAAAAATTAGAATTATCTTTTATTTTTTTTAATATTTTATTAAAAAATATCATTATCTATAAAAATCTTGATTTTATCCACAATCTAATTTTAGTATTACTTTAATCGTAATTATCTTCAATTTTATGCTTAATCTCTTTTTCCTACTTCTTAGCATAGGTTCACAAAGTTGTAGGAGTAGAAAAAACAATACGCAAGGAGATCCACTGATCCACCTTATTCATGAGGAGCAAGCATGGGTTCGCATGGAAGATAGGAGAAGAAGAGATCGTGAGCGCAAAGCAAGGGCTCGAGCATTACAACGCATGGCAGGTTCGATTGATAAGGCATCATCTCCTCCCCCATCCAATCTTCATCTCTTCTCCACCATGACCCCACTCCACCTCCTTCTCCTCCTCATTCTCCCATAATTCTTTCTCCACACTATTTTAAGCCCTTTGCCACTCCTCCCTTACACCTTGCCCATGCGGTTGTCACTCCACCCTTAGGCACCGCCCATAAGGTGGACACTCCTATGTTCGGTGCCTCTCCACCTTTTGGAGCGCCCTCCGAGTTTGGCACTTCTCTCTTGGGTGTTGCCCACCATGAGCTATCCAATCCTCCATTGGGCTTTTCTCCATCTTTGGGTGCACCACCCGAGCTTGCCACTCCTCTACCCGTCATCAGTGCCTCTCTAGGCGGCTCACAAGTTTGCCTCACCTCTCTTGGGTGACACCTACGAGCTCGGCACTCCTCCATCTAGCGCGGCCCATGACCTTGATGCAACTCCTCGATGTGGTGCACATGACCTTCCTTACGCCATCGGCACTCCTCACTTCGGTGATGCCGATAACACTATTGACCATGTGCTTGCCACTCCACCCTCCGATGTTGCTCATAAGGAATCTTCTCATAGGAAATCCCTTTCCAGGTCTGGTGCATGAAACTGAGCCAATGCTATCTTCGACAAGTACTTTGATGTGGCATGACAATCTAGTATGCTCATAAGGAATCTTCTCATAGGAAATCCCTTTCCAGGTCTGGTACATGAAACTGAGCCAATGCTATCTTCGACAAGTACTTTGATGTGGCATGACAATCTAGTATGCTAGATGCACTGATATGGCACTTGCGCATGGCACAGTGTATTGTTGCTTCTGTGATTTACAGCCCACATTCGAGGAGAGCCCGTGCTGGTGTGCTACTAAGCTTGAGGCAGTCCTACAGCATACTCAAGCATAAAATGCATCTAGATGGATTGGCTGCAAGACATGCCCTTACAACGTTTGTTTCTAGCAGGGTCCTACCCCAGGTACACATCGCGCCACTTCTCGCATACTTCATATCCGTCGTCGAGCACTTCATGCAGGGTTTGTGAGGAGATAGAGCTTGGACAGTGGGATTGAGTGTGCTCTATGGGCTAGTAGTGGCCGTGCACCTAGATGAAGTCGTTTATTGGACCCTGAGATGAGGGCGATGATAGAGAGGTTTTGGGAGGAGCATTGTCGTGCATCACCAGAGTACAAGAAGGCATTGCGACATAGGGTTTGTCTTGGGAAGTACATAGTGCATAGGGCTTACTTTCTTGAGATGACACAGACAGAGTTGTGCTTTGAGTTCAGGTTTGCACACCCTGAGATCACCATCAACCAGCATTTATTTAAGGCTTGCAATCCTTCGCTTGTGCGCTACTCGAGGCAGCATGACACGTCTTTGTAGGTACCACGTTGGATTTCAGATTTTTTAGGACGTCTTTCATGGCTTCTCTGGCCATCGAGGGGTGGTGCCTTATAGCTTGAGGGATTTTATTCATTCGCTATTATGCCTACGGGCGGAGGATCCCGTCTACCATCAAATGGCTTATGTCATGGGGACTTGTACCTCGTGCAGTAGCTTGGCCATGCTTCACTTGTGCGAGGAGGATTCCTCAGTGGGGCTGAGGTGGTGACATGGTGACAGTATGAGTATGTGACACATGGGAAGTTGAGGAGATTACAAGTAGTGGAGCACCATTCAGCATGTGGCGAGTTCATGAGCACATTTACAGATTCCGCATATGCCTACATACATCATGCTCATGGTGCCAAGTGACAGGACCATCCATTTCGTGCCAACTTGCAAAACAATTTCCTATTGGTGGAGTTGTCACTGTGGTTGACTTCGTAGAGAATTACACATTCGTACCACAACAAGAGATCCAGGCGGAGTACTACTTTTTGAGTAGGTATTGCACATGAGACATTGCCTCATTTTCAATTTAAGGTCTTCAAGATATTTTAATTGAGGTTGTCTATGAATCTAACAATTCCCATTCTTGTATGCTTGACTAGGTGGCCATCATGGTGCATATTAGTTATCGGCCTGTAGAGGCGGAAGTAGATGGCATAGCAAGCACCTTTAGAGGAGTGAGTCATCATTAAAGTATCATTTTTACAGTAGTGATCGCTCTCACAGTGCCCAATTCGCACAGCATTGCTTCCATCGTCTCATGGGATGACTTTTGAGAGCATGGAGTCACATGGACAAGGTGGTGGATATGGTCTGATGGATGTGGGGCACAATTCAAGAGTGCTAGTTTTATTGGCTATATTCTTGGCATCGCATGACAAGCTACTAGGTGATTTGGAGCTTCTTTGATACAAGGCATGGAAAGGGGAAGCATGATGGTGCAGGTGTGTGTGTCAAACACGCCCTCAGATGTCACTAGCTCTGCCATGACAGTGAGAACTTTTGAGATACACAACATGTAGTGGATTGGTGCAATGCGCATTTGCGCATTTGACTTGTGCTGACAGTAGTATCCTTGATGGTGCTTCTCCAGATTGTGCAAGCAACAGTGGATGGAACACTTAGGCTACACTCCATTAGGAGCACATCCTATGATGATCCCACCATCTTCACACGGTGCCATTTATGCTTTTACGGGCCATGCATCGATGGTGACTACTCATTGTATGAGATGAGAGAGTGGGCTGATCCTTGGTTGTGTAGGTGTTGAGGCCAGAGCAAGGAGCATTACCCCCCACCACTTTTGATCCCCTCACACTACTTGAGGGGACAGATCATGATTCTTTCACAAATATTTTGACAGTGGGTGACGTTTTTGTAGTCATTGCCCAACAGGACAATGAGGAGGAGGTGGACTACTACATTTTGAGATGCACTAGGCCCAAGTGCACCCTTATGTGTGATGTGACTGATGATTATGATTCTCATTTGATGCCCACAGCATGATAGTTGCAGGTCACTACTATGCGCAGGGTCAGATGTGCAAGGGTGGCATTGAGTTTGTACATTATGAGTGGAGCAAGGAGGCAATCATATACTCTCATCTATTTCTTGCTATGAAACTCATGCTTCAGCAAGTTAACAACAAGAAGGGACGCCCCCCATGGTGGAACTTAGGCCAGCACGAGCATGTGAGCATCTTGGAGACCCTCAGAGAGCTAGAGAGTTTGTGGATTGATATTGTAGCCTCCTCCCTCTTATTTGTTGTATCTATTGCCCTTCATTTTGTATCTTTATCTCAGTTTGTATCATCTACCCATATATATTAGGAGTTGGCTTTTTAGTTGTGCCCATATATTTTGTATCTTTCTGTTAATGGTTTGGGGGTGAAACTTTGCGAGTGAGTGGGACATCCGGTGTCCAATGCTGGTGAAACTTTATGAGAAGGTCCATGGGGTTGCAACCCCTCCACTCGCAAAGTTTCACCACCATTGGATGCCGGATGGGCGGGACAGTGTGCTACCACCCACTATTTTCTGCATAGTGCCCATGGGGTCCCCTATGCAAAAAATAGCAAGTTTGGGTAGGGCATCATTATCATACGCCATTCGATGCCAGTGAAACTTTGCGAGCAGGTCCATGGGGTTAATACCCCTCCACTCGCAAAGTTTCACCACCATCGGACATCGGATGGGTGGGACAGTGTGCTGCCACCCACACTATTTTTTGCATAGTACCCAAGGAGTCCCCTATGCAAAAAATAGTGGGTTTGGGTAGGGCATCATTATCATACGGCATTTGATGTGGGTGAAAATTTGTGAGAGTGTCCATGGGGCTGCTATCCCTCTGCTTGCAAAGTTTCACCACCATCGGACGTTGGATGGTGTGCTGCCACCCGCTATTTTTTACATAGTGCCCAAGGGTCCCCTATGCAAAAAATAGCGGGTTTGGGTAGGTAGGGCATCATTATCATATGGAATTGATGTGGGGAAAACTCTGCGAGTATGTCCATGGGGCTACTACCCCTCTACAGGATCGTGTGCTGCCACCCGCTATTTTTCGCAAAGGGTTTCCCTATGCAAAAAATAGTGGGTTTGGGTAGGGCATCATTATCATACGGTGTCTGATGTGGGTAAAACTTTGCAAGCAGGTCCATGGGGCTCTGGTGCTACCCTTGTATGCATAAAGTTTCACCATCATTGGACACTCTATTGGTGGGACGGTGTGCTACCACCCATTATTTTTGGCAAAGTTCCCAGGTGAAAATTTGAGCAGGTCCATGGGGCTACTACCCCTCCACTCGCAAAGTTTCACCACCATCAAACGCCGGATGGGCAGGACAATGTGCTGCCACCCGCTATTTTTTGCATAGTGCCCAAGGGATCCTCTATGCAAAAAATAGCGGGTTTGTTGGCACATCATTATCATACAACGTCCGATGGTGGCAAGTGAAAATTTGTGAGCATGTCCATGGGGCTGCTACCTCTCCACTCGCAAAGTTTCAAAAGACATAGTCCAATATATAAAACTTTATAGAAATATAAAATCACAAAAGACATAGTCCAATATATAAATCAAAATGTGATACAACTGGTGGATGTCATACATAGAAACATGAGGTCATAAATACAAATGGCATGTAGACTGGTTGATATAAAAGAATGATGTGATATACATGTAAATGATGTCTAATCCTCATCTGAGAGGACCTAATAAGCTCTAGGATAACATGCCCGCCACCTCCTCCTCCTCAGCTCCTGTACAACCCACTCTTTGCAATGGTCCTCTGAGTAAGACGTTCCTTTGCCTTGGCTGTAGACTCACCACGTGTAGCAGTAGAGCTGCATCACGAAGCTCCTAGTCAATTGCCTCACCTCTATGCTCATGCCTCATCTCCCATAAGTGGAGATCAACATACACGTGAGCAGCAAAATGGCCACGTGTAGATTGCTCCACCAACCTGATATGTGCCTCGAGACCTTGGTCCATCAAACTCCCTGCTCCAACTGGGGTGCGTAAAGAAACTTGCTGAGCCTGTAAGATGAACTCATCGATGTGGGCCCATCGTACTCTCTGTGCCTCCTCCTCCTCTGGTGATAAATCCATCTATACAGGAATCTCAAAATCATCAATCATATCCTCTCAGCAACATATCCTTTTCTGTCATGATATCTACGATAGCCTGCTAATGATCAGTGCTATCGATGGGCCTCCATCAGACAATTGACCCATACAAGTCGTCTATCCCCCCCAAAGGCAATATAGGCCAAACTCTACACTGCACCGACAAGTCGAACACCTAGCATTCATTACCCCAATGAGCAGACAAGGCAGTAAAGATGAAATTGGTGGTGGCACCCTAATGTGTACCACCCCCAAGTGTCAAACTTGCCAAGGCAAACTCCACAAACTGTAGTACCTATGTTCGCACGTGGTCTCGCAACTAAAGAGTTTGGCTGAAGGGGATAGATAGCAATGCTTGACATCGCATGATGGCAAGCTACATCTCTGCCAAGCCTAGTCCACTCCCTCATCTAGTGCTCCAAGTGGTAGTATGTGATCCGTATCTCCACTTCCACCTCTCACGAGCTATCTATCTCTGGCACTCAATCTCCTGGTGTGACACCTGCAACTCCAGAGTGAGCTGTGACACCTGTCCGAGAAGCTCATCTAGCTCGGTATCCTAAAAAGTGAAAGCGATCAATATTAAGATAATTACAAGAAAACATACTTGAGCAATGGGAAACTAATTTAAACAATGTTCTCACATGGCTAGGGGGTGTGGGTAAAGGTGATACTGTTCGAATTCTCTCCTCGGCCTTGCTTGAAGTAGAAGCATGGGTGTGAAACTGTGCGGGGCCCTGCACAAATAAGATAAAATATAGGTGGATAACTCCTCAACATAGAAAAACACATCATAATTGAATTACTCTAGAAGGGTTTGGGAGAATACCATGCGGCTTCAATAAGAGATCCATGGTGTGTCGAATAGATTCTATAACATGATGGAGCTAGTGACCGATCTGCACACCTAGCGCTCATGCACTGTGGTGAATGGTAGCATCTCCAATCCACAAGGTGTCTGAAGTGCAAGTAGGAGACTCCTAGCCTGGTCTCCCAGGCCTCCTGTCTTGGTCCTGAAGCCGGCCCACACTATGGCCCAATGTCAGGTCGACGATTATAATAATCTACCTCGAGCCCCAACACAAACTCTACATATAACTGTTGTGCAAAATAGATCAGAATCTTATGATGATGGGGCAAGGCACCATAATACGCCACATATCCCGATAGAATGTGGGCTGCCATAGTTGCATGGGTGCACCAAGCCTCCTTAAGCAGCCTAGCAATCACGACTCACCCATCCTCACGAACGAATAGCTGTAATGTCCTCTCTCTGACAGAAGGTAGTCGGGATACCTCTCGCGACGATGAGACAAGCTGCAACATACTCGTCCACCCTGCTATGTCTCTAGCCATGTTGTCAAAGACTCTACGTCGTTGAGGGAACATCAAGTACCCATCATGCCCTCCAACAATGCAACAAGATGCATGGTGGAGGAATGTGGATCTCTTTGCCCGTGAAGCTAAGTGCATGAAGTCTCTAAGAGTGTGACCATCTTGGGGACGCGGTCTCTGGACGTGCCTCACAAGCCATGATAAAATCTATAGGGTTCCACATAACCAAAAGGTCATCTCTCTCTCTCTCTCTCTCTCTCTCAATAGTTTTGTATCACCCAAGTGAGATGACTACTTGCTGTGTAGGTATTGTTTGTGTAGGTATTGTTTAGGGAAGTCTCTAAGAGTGTGACCATCTTGGGGACGCGGTCTCTGGACGTGCCTCACAAGCCATGATAAAATCTATAGGGTTCCACATAACCAAAAGGTCATCTCTCTCTCTCTCTCTCTCTCTCTCAAAAGGTCATCTCTCTCTCTCTCTCTCTCTCATTCTCAATAGTTTTGTATCACCCAAGTGAGATGACTACTTGCTGTGTAGGTATTGTTTGTGTAGGTATTGTTTAGGGCCTTTATGGGCTCTTTTATGTGCCTCAAAGGACAAATAGGCTGCTTGGGGGGGCAGCCATGTAGGCTTGAAACAATTTTAGAAATGTTGTTTGCGGGCCATTGTAGTATACATGGGGCAAGAGAGTCTTTTGTTAATGATGGACAAAAGAACCTTGCTGCTTTAGGAGCAATTATAGGTTGCAGGGTCGGTGATACATGCATATGTGCCAAGGGGTGTGAGTGGTTGGTTGGACACTTTGCTAGTACTATGACATGTAAGGTTACTAGGGGAATACTACAAAGTTATTAATGATGATAATACTAGCTTAGGAGAGCATAATATATCCCTGAAATGTTGTTTTCAACATCATTAATTAATTAAACAAAGATGGGGAAAACACATAAAGACTAAGGCATCTAGGTCACCGCCCAACCATAAAGCGTCTATGCATAAAGCCCTATGATTAAGTCTTTATGCATGAAGGCCTTATGCTTAAGCCTTCATGCATAAGGCATCTATGCATAAAGCTTTGAGGCTTAATCATAAAGCCTCTATGCATGAAGCCATAATGCATCTTGCATAAGGCTTCATGCAATAAAGGCTTCATGCATGAAGCCATAATGCATATTGCATAGGGCTTTATGCATTAAGCCCTTATGCATAGAGGCTTTATGCAATAAGCCCTTATGCATAGAGGCTTCATGCAATAAGCCCTTATGCATAAAGGCTTCAGAGAAGCTATGTGTACCCAACCAAGATCTAAAATCAAGGTCTCGTCTAAGCCTCCCACAACTTTATAAAAAGGTGAGTGGTGCTGTGTGAAGCTTTGGATAAGTTTTGAAACATGGTTTTAGATTCGTAGTATCATGCATAACGACCAAAATCTGACAATTTTATATGTTTTGATCATTTAATTAGGGGTAGCGTAATGGAAACCTTCTACCTCATAGGATCATATCATGGATCATATCATGGATATTGTGAATGGTGTACTTTAGGTTTTTCATCTCAACTTTATTGTTCGTGAGTACGATGTGGTAATGGCTGGCATAATGGGTAGTTGCACGGCCTACCAAGTGGCAAGCACAGGCACTCTATGCTATTGGTGGAGCAATTCAATTTCCTGCACAAGAGGGTCTCATCCCATGGAGAAACTCGCACCATCCGCCTGACCTACCCCAAACCTTCTACACCCTCATGAAAGAAGCTATTAACCTATGGGCACAAGCTCAGTAGGAATCTAGCTGCATGTTCCACACCCGTACTATCAAAGTCACATAGCAGCAACACGCACACCACCCTAGGGCACTGAGCAACGTTAGTGGTGGCTAGGCTCCCATCTCTTAGCCGTTGCTCCCCCCCAAAAACCCAGCTAGAGGAGATATCTATGACTAGGTGCCACCACACCCTATATATGGCTCTTCGACTTCCCATGCTCTTGCATATGGGATAATCCACCACAACTTCTAGTCATGCGATAACCCGAGAGTAGCTACGAGAATTGCCACCTCCAACACCCTCCTTCAATTCGAGCACCTTGATCAAACAAAGTTTAGGACCACACAGGCGAGCTCTGATACCATGTCAAAGTCACGCGCAGTAGTAGCACGCACACCACCCTATATGGCACTGAGCAATGTCAGTGGTTGGGCTTCCATCTCCTAGCCATTGTGCCAAAAACCCGGTTGTCGAAGGAGATATCTATGACAAGGTGCCACCACACCCTATATATAGCTCTTCGACTTCCCATGCTCTTGCATATGAGATAATCCACCACAACTTCTAATCATGTGATAACCCGAGAGTAGCTACGAGAATTGCCACCTCCAACACGTACACCCCAGCTTGATTTTGGACCCGCCCACAACCATAGCATCCAAGCCGACTGCTTACTATATTGTGGGATGACGTGGAGGACTGTGGGACGGGGCTCTAAGTTTGGAGGAGCCAAACGTGGAAATTAACAATCTATCTACAAATTATGCAGACCCGTGCATAATTGAATGCACATTGGTTTTGTTAATTATGCTTTACAATAATCAAGTTTTGTTAATTAAGGTTTCGATGGAAATATTTGGCTCGAATATTTAAAAAACCATTACTAATTAAACTAGGAGGCTTACTTGGGCAAAAATCTAGGTCGGATAACAAATGGTGAGGCTTCTCGGGCGGCAAGATCGACAATAGCAATGCATCTTAATCGAGCTCCAATGATAGCGATTACATGTGCTCCTGAATAGCTCCGAAAAAGCTAAGAAAGGGATGACATATAATGAAAGACGAGGAAAGTTTACAAATTTTAGGGTACACATATCTCGGGTGAGATACGTGGCCACCAACATTCATTTTTGCTCTTGACCGATAAATATTAATTCAATTCAATTTCCGCATACGCCCGAGATATGTTAAATAAATTTCCATTTCTCGCCTGAGATAATTTAAATTCAATTTTGGTATCCCGCTCGAGATATGATAATTCAATTTAACACATATTAATCTAGTTTCATTTTCGGTATCTCGCTCGAGATATTTTTTGGGGGGGATTTTCAATCAGAACAATAGATAGTGTATTATTCAAAAAAGGTTATCAAAACATATACATCAAGCTTTTTAGAGAAGCTTAACTCAGCTCTTTTTTCTAGATTTTCAATACATTATTAATTAAATTCCATGGATATATTCAATTCAATTTCCATATCTTGCCCGGGATAATTTCAACTTCGGTATCTCGCCCGAGATATGTTCAATTTAACGCATATATTAATCCAATTTCATTTTCGGTATCTCGGTTGAGATATTTTTTTGGATTTTCAATACATTATTAATTCAATTCCATATCTCACTTGAGAATCATTATATCAAATTTCATATCTCACCCGATATATAAATATAAATACTGAGTTGGCATGGCACCATGATCGGGAAATCTAGCTAGCAACTCCACCTATCTCACCCGAGATACGTTGAGATGCTAACTAAATTGCCCAATTATGGTTCCATGTATCTTGTCTAAGATATTGCATGGATGCCATTCATGAACTTTCATGGCCACACATGAGATACCTCGGACACGGATTCGGGAGGGTAAAAAATGTCCCACTTCTTGCCAAACTGCCGCAAAGTAGCCACCTTATCATGCTACAACCCTACTCAATGTCAAATCTAAGGGATATATCACATTTGTGATATCCTCCTTACTCCAATGATGTCAAAACTATAAAGGTGTAGAAAGGTAAACATATCACATTGGTAATTAACCTGGCATCATAAGGGCCATAATAAGATGCTATAATTGTATGAATACCTTGTATGCATGTGATAAATTTATTAGATTGTGCAAGCAAAGAATCTGCCATCTAGGCTTGTAATCAAAAATCCAAAATATCAGCACTATCACATGTGGAGGATGATGTGACAGTTGCATGCTACAAGACATACATGGGTCAATAGGGGGTTAGCGACAAAACTACAAGCATCGTAAAATGATGTGTAGTGACATTTTCAACCATTACTTAGCTTATACCACTGAACTTAAAAAATAAAACAGCCGTGTGTCATTTAGCAACATTTTTTGTGTCGCTAGAACTGTGTCACTAACCGACATTGTTAGCGATAAAGAATCTCATGTAATCATAGGTTTATAATATAGCTCACCATACTTTAAATTTCCACCCCACGTTTTTTGGCCTAGGAGTGCTCTCTTTAACTTGAGTTCTCTCTCTAACTTACATTATATCCTCTCTCCAGCCTCCATTGCATGCATTGCACACACCTACATTTTGCCTTGTCCATTGATCCTAGCATACTAGTTTTATTATTTTTTCTTAGACAGATCCTCATAGATGGAGGATTCATAGAAGAGGTTGCAGGAGGTCATGGCCTCTAGATGGAGGATTCATAGAAGAGGTTGCAGGAGGTCATGGCCTCTATGGCCAATGTCACTATAGACCAAATTTGAGATATGATTGACTCTTTACGTCAGAGACCGATCACCAAGAAGAAGGAGGTACCTATTACTATCACCGAGAGCCACTTGTTATTGAGATGCCAATACCTAATCTGACACCTTCTGGTCATGGGAAAGATGTTGTGCAGGAGACAAGCAAACCAAAAGAACATGGCATCACACATGCATAAGTAAAACCATTTGTTGAAGTTTCTTCTTATTTTGAGAGAGAGAGAGAGAGAGAGAGAGAGAGAGAGAGAGAGAGAGAGAGAGAGAGAGAGAGAGAGAGAGAGAGAGAGAGAGAGATTAACAACTTCAAAAGTCCCAAAGAATCTATGAGACCTAAAATAGTATAATGAATAGGTTAATTCATTACCTTAGTACATGAGAGATAATATGTCTACATTCTAATGCATTTATCCTAGCATGCAAGATCTCTATATGTGTGCATGCATAGGATCTCCGTTCTCATGTTTCTTAATATTCCATTTTGTAGAACATGATTTCAATGCATGTGATAGATAAGACAATTAACTTTTACTTAGAATCTCTAGCTAGATGTTTACTACTTTCTTAGGCACATCTCTTATTTGCTATGCTTTTTTAAATCGAAACATGTAGTTTTCATGTTCCCATTTCTCCCCAAGGATACTCATTCCCATTTCTTCAACTAGCCATGTTCACATTTTGAAATTCTCATTCTAATAACTATGCTTCTTATATGGGTTGCATAGCTTTCAAACTTGTTTTGGCTTGCCGACTTCCCAAATAACCATGTTGTAATCTTGTCAGCTTCTAAACTTATGGCCGTCAAACTTATAAGGTAGTTATAAGGATTGTGGGCATTTGGGCTTCTTGACTAATTAGCTTGCATGCGCTTATGGCTTCCCGACTAACTGGCTTTCTGTCTTGTGAACTTTCTAAAACTATTTGCCTTGCATGCCTATGGACTTATTCATTTGTAATTCCATTCAAACATACCTTATTTCTTCCATTCCACCCATTTAATATGCCGTTATACCCTCCTTATCAAAACATCATCTTAATGGTTTTTCCATTCATAATAAACCATTTCCCAAACTTTTGAATTTTTTAGCGCATCGTAAATAACTCATTAAAAGGTAAAAGACAAGTAGGCAAGATGTTCAAGGATTTCAAAAGAGAATAAATGGATGTTACTTATTTCCATGAGCGGAGGAAGATCCCTTTTAATTCTATGAATAGTTTTCACTCAAGATACCATGATTTTTATGTATTTGGTATGTTGAGTGTGGCATCAAGTTAGCACTATGACTATCTAGATTATTTGAGAAGACTAAAAGCATATAAAAGTTTCACATTTCATTACTGAGAATAATATTATATGTTTTCTTGAAGGAAAATGAGTGTTGACTAGAAGCCAAAGAGTGTTCTCACATGAACTTCCACTTTTTAAAATGAATGGGTAGATGGCATACTAATTTATAATTTTTGATGGAACATCATTCATGTAGAGCTTTTTTGCTACAAATTTGTTCAATATTGCTCATGTTTATAAGTATTTGTTATGCTCCCAAGAAAAAAACCTAAACCACATGGAAAAGAAAGGAGAGTTGAGATATAAATCATGCACAATAAATAGACATGAGAGTTGGAAATAAACCATGCATAAATAGACAAAGCTAGTTAGAGATAAACATTTCACCACATGGAAAAGAAAGGAGAGATAGAGACAAATAAAGAAGATTGGACAAGTTTGATATTTGTCTATGAATGGTGTGAAGAGAGTATAAAAAAGCATGATAATATTTAGAAATCAATAAAGTGATGTGATGAGTGGGGGTGGTATTAAGGCAAGTAAATCTAGCACTCCACTTTAAATCCGACAGGAAGTAAGGGTCAAGCCCTTGACGTCGTTAATACATAAATGACAATTTTGGTTCACATTTTGAAATTCCAATAAAACAACCTCCTACAATAATTTCTTGCATATAGCCACTTGTGTGTGTGTGTGTGTGTGTGTGTGTGTGTGTGTGTGTGTGAGAGAGAGAGAGAGAGAGAGAGAGAGAGAGAGAGAGAGAGAGAGAGAGAGAGAGAGAGAGAGAGAGAGAGTGATGTGAAATAGGGTAAGTTTGTTCTACAATGTGCCAAATGGCTGATTTTACAAGATTTCATGTAAAAAAGAACTTTGTTGTCAACATTGGGAATCAAATTTCATGCCTCTAATATTCTATGTCAATTATGTAGAATTGACAAATTTGGTTGTTGTGGGCACATATTGGGCCAAGGTAAATGTTGATATCTTGTGAAAATCATTGACAATTCATGATACCCTCTCAATTAAGACAAGAATGGAATTTAATAGCCAGATAGCTTGATATAACATTTATTTATTCTTTACTCAATTCAAATCCATTCATTAAGTGTTTCACACTTACTCAAGTGTATAACATGGAAATGCATTATGTAGTGGCCCACTTTAGTTCTCTCCTTGGTCATTTAAAAGGAAAAATATGTGTGAGAATGCCAAGTGAAGGGAGTTTCAACTCTTAATCAATCATCTAAATATTTCATGACATTTACTTTTAAAAAAAGGACATTATTAGTGTATTTTTATCGTTACGAAAAAGCTAGGATTTTCTTAGACCTTATTTTAGAGTGTGATTTAATATAAATAAAATCAATGTTTAGTATGTAAGCTCATAATGAAAACCTTTTGATTGGTATGCGCGCTCAAGGCCTCTAATCAAAAGAAAAACATGCTCCCAAGGCCCAATTAACTAAGCCATGCAACAATTAATATATGTTGAGGTATAACAGCAATCAAGTGTCAAAAAAATCTCAATTGTGTCACATTTAGGGAAGAAAAAGAATGCCCTTGTGTATTTTCTACGCTTGCGACTGAGAATTTGGGATTTTTAGGTTTAGAACATATTGGTGAAGTAAAAATTAATAAAGGTAAATATGTATTCTTAATTTGATTGCCTGTGAAAATGTTATTTTTTCTAGCATTGGTGTAGAATACTCACTATAGTGTTCCAGAGGTAGAATCAATGTTATGATAATAATACTCAGTATATTATTCTAGGTAGCATTAATGTTTTGATAATAATACTCAGTATATTGTTCTAGGCAGCATCAATGTGTTGATAATAATACTCAGTATATTGTTCTAGGCAGCATCAATGTTTTGATAATAATACTCAGTATATTGTTCTAGGCAGCATCAATGTTTTGATAATAAAACTCATTCCATTATGAGTGGAAAACTTTTCCCTTTAAAAAATGTAATGAAGTAGGTTTGGGTGCACATGCACATGGGGAATGGGGCCTAGGCACTTGGGCTTAGGGACATCCCTATATGAGGCATAGGGCTCATGGAGATTGTACCCTTTTTGATCATTATACTTTAAGGAGTACTCTTACTCTTTGGAGCTCTAAGCTTCCATGGTGGACTTCTCCCTCTTGAGAAGCTATGTGTGTACTCCATTATAAGTGCAAAAGGTGCTACTCCCTAGGATGATGAGTGGGACGACATGTGTGTACTCCATGCTAATGAGTGCAATCCTTAGGTTTCCTTCATTGCAAAAAAGAAGTTATTATACCTTTTGAAGCTGAGCAACAGTTATGGAACTTCTAATTTTAAAACTCACAAGCTAATATTCTTAGAGTTGTAAGGTGTTGGACTTTGTCGGGATGAATTTGGATTTGAATCTTGCTCGTTCCACTTGAGGAATACTATGATATATAATAATTAATTGATTAAAAAATTCACATGTTAAGTTGAAATACTATACCTGAGTTCTTTTAATTTATTGAATGTTGTAAAGCATAGTTAACACCATGGGAAAGCTATCTTAGAAGTAAGGGACAAAGCCCTTAAATATGAATGATGCTCCTAAAATTTAAATCCCACATGTTTTTTTTACGCGGTGCCCTGCTAGAGGGACATTTATCCTGTAGAAGAAGAGTTTCTTTTAATAATACCTATCAAAAGAAAGCCACAATTTTGAAAAATAATAGTTATATGCCCGTCTATTATCTTCACAAAGAAATGAAAGTTTAAAAAAAGAGCAACTCAAATTAAAATTTGGGATTGCCAAATGGAGTTTTTTCTCTCTTTTTTTTTTTGGGGTGAAGGTTTCAACCCATCCCTTAGTGGAGTGGGCGGCAGTGTTCAAAAAAAAGAGTATTTTCCCAAAAAGTGGAAAACCTTCATGTAAACGAAAATCTTGAAATCTAAAAGTTTTTGTTCTAAAACTTCTCGAAATCTGGAGGCATTTGTAGCTTCAAGTTTTAAATTTGAAGGTATTTTTCAAAATATGCAGGTGCAAACTACACTAAGCTCGGTTTTTTTTTCGAGGGAGGTCAGATCGAACTCGTGTCCCAACTGGTAGAGCTCTTAGAGGCTATGGTCCCCACCCCTTTGTACAATGGAAGTTAAAGGCCTTCAAAATAAACATCAAAATTGGGAATGGAAGTTTAATAACGGGGCCACAAGCTAAAATTTTTGCCTCAGGGGCCGACAGGGTGGAGGTGGAGTACAAAAAGGGCACAACAACATGAGAAGTTGAGTTTGAGAGAGAGAGAAGATTGAGAGAGAGAGAGAGAGAGAGAGAGAGAGAGGAGAGAGGAGAGAGGTGGTGACTAAGCTCTTTTTGTTGGCGTGTGCGGTGTACGCACAAGTTGGACAAGCACTGGGCGTCTGCTTTGCTTTGGCGTAAAGTGAAGTGCGAGACGGTGTCGACCGCTAGGTCTTGCGTTGTTTGCAGCAGGAGCATCATACGCCCGTGTCCACGTGGACGAATCAGCATCCCCCACCTGGTATGCCCCCCTCAATCCATATCCCTGTCGGCCATCCTTGCATTCTTTCACATTTATTTAAATTTAATTTCACACTAGTCAATATATATATATACATATGTATATACATATACACGGAAAAATCACACTATCCTCAAATTTTACCGGTTGGTGACCCCAAATTTTTTTAATGATAAACCTATATTAGTATTTTTTCAAAACTCGGAAACTAAAAATTTTGCCTCCTTCAAACTCTACGCCTACCCAATGATACACCACTTTTGGCCCCTTGTGAAGAGGTAGCAAACAACGATGTTGGCAAAAGGACACTGACTACTATAAGTCCTACTGTCAACACGGTAGTAGTTCAATGGATAGAGCAATCCCCAAGTTGTGTATTCCAATCATGCTGGCTATTATGGGACGTCCTTGTAACTTGCCAGATGGTGGGTGTGTGTTTTGTGACCAATATATTCGGGTTGTAATATAAAAATAGTAGATTAGTCACGAAATATTCGGGTTGTAATATAAAAATAGTAGATTAGTCACGAAACTTTTAAAAACTATAAGTTCAACCAGCTACAAGTTAAGTTTTAAGAAAAAAAGTATTTTTCTAACTCTCCCAATTATGATTGTAGTGTTTGAAGTGAACATTACAACCAATCCTAAGAATTGATGTTAATGCTCGCTTTAAACACCATAATCATATATTGCATGGCAGCCTTTCATATGATAGATGTCATTGACTTTAAATGATGCTACAGTTGCTAGACTAGGTTTTGATATTCACGGTTACTAGTAGCAATGCTCGTACTCTTTTTGTCTTCTTTAGTCTTTACACTAATCATTCTACTCTTTGGAAAATCTAGGAATGTTTTGTTGGTAGCATATAAATGAGGCTAGCTTAGAGTCCATCCTCATACAATGACACATCAAAAGGTAGAAGGGACTAAGGCTTCTTGCATCACCTCGCATCATGCCCATGGATAGCAGTTCGCTACCTCTTCCCAAAGTCCTCCACAAGAAGAAGTGAAGGAGTTCTAGAGGTTGTGAGAGGATACCCCCAACATTTCTACCTCGTGGAGGATGAAATTCTGCCAATTTTTATAGCCATTCGAATATTTAACTTGTTTACTTTTCAATGGCCTCTCCTCAAAATTGTCTCCTCCTCTGTGCTTGGACAAATTAAATAAATTCAGATTCTTGAAGAACTTTCCTCATCATGTTTTATGTTGCGATGGCAACATCCTTACTTCTTGATATACTCTTTACACAAAGAGAGGTGGGAGGAGGTAACCAAGAGATTATAGCAACACCCTTATGGGGACAAACTTTAAAAACCTTCAAACCTTCATGAACATTAAAGATATTGGTTGTCAGCTAAAGTTTGAAAGCCTTAGCGGACACAAAAAGTGTTTGCTTTATTAGGGGTGGAGTAAATTACAATGAAAGCAAGGCAATACACCAACTAGAAAAGCCATCTAGCTGGAAGCAATTGGAAATTTCATGAGGAACCTAGAAACCCAGGCAAGGAAAAGGTTTCAAGGTTCTCACAAAGCTTATACACTCTCTAAGCATGTTTGGCTCATTGCACTTTTCCTTCTTAACCCACTTGTGTTATTTGATAAGTGTTCTCACTTTCTACTTAACCCTACAAGTAACATAATCCTTACTTAATCCACAATACATGCCACCTTCACCGTAGTACAACATTGCATTGCTCAATCTACAATGAAGTAGTTATTTAAGTTTTTTACACTCAATTTCATATTAGTTTATCTAATTTTATTGCCCATAGAAAGATTGTATATTCTTTTTTTTTTCTCAGTTATTCTTCAAACTGAGTTTTTGTTGCCAATTATACATGTAACCCTCATTTCCACATTATTTTTCAGAATACTTATTACCTACAAAATACTCTTCATCTACCTACAAAGTCCTCCACAAGAGGAAGTGAAGGAGTTCTAGAGGTTGTGAGAGGATACCCCCAACATTTCTACCTCGTGGATGAAATTCTGCCAATTTTTATAGCCATTCGAATATTTAACTTGTTTACTTTTCAATGGCCTCTCCTCAAAATTGTCTCCTCCTCTCTGCTTGGACAAATTAAATAAATTCAGATTCTTGAAGAACTTTCCTCATCATGTTTTATGTTGCGATGGCAACATCCTTACTTCTTGATATACTCTTTACACAAAGAGAGGTGGGAGGAGGTAACCAAGAGATTATAGCAACACCCTTATATGGGGACAAACTTTAAAAACCTTCAAACCTTCATGAACATTAAAGATATTGGTTGTCAGCTAAAGTTTGGAAGCCTTAGCGGACACAAAAAGTGTTTGCTTTATTAGGGGGTGGAGTAAATTACAATGAAAGCAAGGCAATACACCAACTAGAAAAGCCATCTAGCTGGAAGCAATTGGAAATTTCATGAGGAGCCTAGAAAACCAGGCAAGGAAAAGGTTTCAAGGTTCTCACAAAGCTTATACACTCTCTAAGCATGTTTGGCTCGTTGCACTTTTCCTTCTTAAATCACTTGTGTTATTTGATAAGTGTTCTCACTTTCTACTTAACCCTACGATTAACATAATCCTTACTTAATCCACAATACATGCCACCTTCACTGTAGTACAACATTGCATTGCTCAATCTACAATGAAGTAGTTATTTAAGTTTTTTTACACTCAATTTCATATTAGTCTATCTAATTTTATTGCCCATAGAAAGATTGTATATTCTTTTTTTTTCTCAGTTATTCTTCAAACTGAGTTTTTGTTGCCAATTATACGTGTAACCCTGATTTCTACATTTAATTTTTTAGACTTCTTATTACCTACAAAATACTCTTCATCAACCTACGTATAATACTCATTTTTTTTTCTCATTAAACTTCTTCATCTTTTATATTTTTGAATACTTATGTTTTAAAATTGCATATATCAAACATAGTTACTATTATTTATGTAATCTTATTCACATACTAAGTTTTCAAACTTTGCTTTCCACATGTACCTACTATATAGACATCCTCCTTATCTCAAGAAGAAATTTGGGTGTGGGATGGGATACCCACTCACCAATTTTGACCTTGAAAGAAAAGTATGCCCCTTACCTACAGTGTTGCACCTAATGGTGTCTTTTAGAAAGAATTATTGTACAAAAGAAATACAGATTGGTTTTAAGAAATTAAAATATATTTTGGGTGTGCAAAGGAAGACACTTACTTGCCACCCACCAACTCACCCACCACGAAAGGTAAGTCATAGAGAGGAGGAGCAAGAGATTGAAAGATACTAACCAGAAAGACTTCTAATTCGTAGGGCTCCATGCCACACCTAAGAGTCGAAACGTAGACGATGGCTAAGAATCATGCTTAACCACCGGTACCTAACTACCCTCTCTTATGCCTCCTTCAATTATTTCAATGCTTAATATTATCTAGTATATTTGATTTAGAATAATTTTCCACATAAACATTCCATGCTTTGAAATGAGTTATTAGACCACCCATGGCTGAATTCTTCTATCATTTTTGGGCACAATTCCTAGATGCTTTAAACAATGCTTTATGGTGGTGATTATTATTATTTTAATTGAGTTATCAAACCTCCAATTGCTGAATTTCCCTTGGCTGATTTTATTTTAATTTTCCTATCGAAATTTGGGCACAGGTTGCTCTACATTTCTCCAACGGTTTGGTGATGTTTTGCAAAATTTGAGTTTTTCTTTCCCCTTAAAATTTTCTCGTTCATTATATTTTGGGGGAGATTTTCCAATTTTCTTGAGAAAAAAGAAAATTCCCCCTCCTCTTTTTTTTTTTTGGGGGGGGGGGGGGGGGTGTGGTATTATGCACGGATTTCAAATTATTTCAATTATATTCCGAAGGGCTCCTTTTACACTCACTGTCTTTCGCACACACACACTCACTTACCAGTCCTGCGCGTGACTTAATTTTCTGTGCAGTTTTGACCCGGAACCACACCTCGTGTAACATTCCTGAATTTTTCATTAAGATCCTTGCATCTTTAATCACATACATAATTCGCATTATGATATTAACTATGCAATTTCCAATTTCGCTAATTTTCTTTTCACATCCAACAGATCCAGTCCTTGAGACTCTTGATTTCTATTTTTCTTTGTTTTTTTTTTTGGCTTCAATTAATAATTTGCTCAAGACGCCTGCGCTCAATAGCATCATCAAGGTATCTGCGGCCCTTTTTGCTTCCCATTAATTAGCTAATAATGTCTTGTAGAACAGACACAAAGCCTAAGCCTTATAATATATTAATGTATTGCATTAACTCTAATGTATTAATAGCCTTCTAATGATCAACGGGAATCAATTTACGACGTGCAAGGTGTTCACGTCTATAGAAGGAAAATCCAATTCATTATTCATCTCTATAGAAAGAGAATTTCATTTTGTTATTCGTAGACATTGTTGTTTTCTAATTTCCAAGCGATATATTTGTCATTGTCCAGGAGATCGACCAGTCAATAATCTTATCCTTAATACCAATAATAATTAATCTAAAGTTTCTGCCATTTTTGATAATTTCAACTTTCTCAAGTTTCCAATGTTTCTAGAACATTGTAGGCAAAGAACGGTCTATGGACCTTTTTTCCCGCAATGCCTCGCTCTTTCTCTACATATATATATATATATATATATATATATATATATATATATATATATATATATATATGTATGTATAGAGGATGGCAACTTAAAATCTCCACACAGACCAAGGTAGATTAATGCATCTAACGAGCAAGATTAATATTTTAATCGTTCTTCGTTGCAAGGTTTAATAATCATATGCTTGGTTTATACATATTTTGCAGGCGGATTTTAAGTTGCCATACTCTATACATACATATATATATATATGTATGTATAGAGTATGGCAACTTAAAATCTCCACACAGACCAAGGTAGATTAATGCATCTAACGAGCAAGATTAATATTTTAATCGTTCTTCGTAGCAAGGTTTGATAATCATATGCTTGGTTTATACATATTTTTTGCAGGCGGATTATCTTTCCGCAATGCCTCGCTCTTTCTCTACATATATATATATATATATGTATGTATATATATATATCTGCGGCCCTTTTTGCTTCCCATTAATTAGCTGCTAATGTCTTGTAGAACAGACACAAAGCAAGCCGTATAATATATTAATGTATTGCATTAACTCTAATGTATTGCCTTCTAATGATCAACGGGAATCAATTTAGGATGTGCAAGGTGTTCACGTCTATAGAAGGAAAATCCAATTCATTATTCATCTCTATAGAAAGAGAATTTCATTTTGTTATTCTTAGACATTGTTGTTTTCTAATTTCCAAGCGATATATATTTGTCATTGTCCAGGAGATCGACCAGTCAATAATCTTATCCTTAATACCAATAATTAATCTAAAGTTTCTGCCATTTTTGATAATTTCAACTTTCTCAAGTTTCCAATGTTTCTAGAACATCGTAGACAAAGAACGGTCTATGGACCTTTTTTTCCGCAATGCCTCGCTCTTTCTCTACATATATATATATATATGTATGTATAGAAACTTAAAATCTCCACACAGACCAAGGTAGATTAATGCATCTAACGAGCAAGATTAATATTTTAATCGTTCTTCGTATAGCAAGGTTTAATAATCATATGCTTGGTTTATACATATTTTTTGCAGGCGGATTATTATCTTTCAAATTTTTTTGGGGTTTGAACTGAGCCAATATGAAGGTTACTATTCGCCGTGCTAATTTGGTTCCACCAGCTGAAGAGACGCCAAAGAGGGTGTTGTGGAACTCTAATGTGGATTTGGTGATACCTAGGATACACACGCCTAGTGTGTATTTTTACAAGCCAAGTAAGAGCCACGATTTCTTCTCATACGAGGTTTTGGAGAAGGCCTTAGCAAAGGCTCTGGTGCCTTTCTATCCAATGGCTGGGAGGCTTCAAAAGGATGAAAATGGGCGCATTGAGATCAACTGCAATGGAGATGGTGTTCTCCTTGTTGAGGCTGTAGTGGATGCTACTGTTGATGACTTTGGGGACTTTGCCCCCACCCTCATCCTCAAACAACTTGTCCCCAAAGTCACCTACACTGAAGATGTCTCCACCTACCCTCTGCTTGTTCTACAGGTAACTTCACTCTTGCTTCTGTTTCTCACTTCTTCTCTCTCTCTCTCTCTCTCTCTCTCTCTCTCTCTCTCTCTCTCACACACACACACACACACACACATTAATTCCATCTTATTAATTTCACTTGTGTTGCCCTCTACATTCAGCAAATAGTTTTTGTGCTTTTGTGTTTTGTGCACCATACACTTATCGCCACCACCAATAAGAGTTTGTATGGCGCCTATTTTTTTAAATCCTTAAATTCCATTTACTTAAAAGAAATGCTAATCATACCCTATTTTGTTGAATCCTTCTATTCCACATACTTAAGAAATGCTAATCATTGTGGAGACTCTTGAGACATAAAGTGTGTAAAAAAATGATAAATCAATAGATTAGTTGGGTTTCGTTTCAATGTATAATAAGCATACATTGAACAAATGCTTTTTAAAGCAATCCCCTTGTAGCTCACTTTTGTACCGATGGATTATTCCACCTTCCCAACAAGCAATCCCCGTGTAGCTCACTTTTGTACCGATGGAATATTCCACTTTCCCAACACAAAGTTTTGAACGACAATAAATTGCATACTTTATTTTATAATACGCATCTCTTTCTTCGCATCATGACGTGGACAAGTTCCATCGGTGTCAAGGTTCGAACTTTGGGTCGCAAGATGAACGTTCTATATAACACCATATGCACATGAAACATAAATGATTAATTTTTTGAGATTTTTGTGCATCTATTATGACATTTATTACTACAAATGTGCATTTACTCTTTTCTTTCTTTCTTTCTTTCTTATAATCTCTTCTTATGTGATAGGCTCATGTGAGTGAGTTGATGTTGTGCAGGTGACATTCTTTACATGTGGGGGCGTCTCACTAGGGGTGGGCATGCAGCACCATGCAGCGGATGGCATGTCAGGCATACACTTCATCAACACATGGGCTAGTATGGCAAGGGGCATGGACATCAAGGTGACCACATTCATAGACAGGACCCTCCTTAGGGCAAGGGACCCACCCACCCCAAAATTCTCCCACATCGAGTATCAACCCCCTCCCCCATTGTTGCCAACACCACCCAAGATTAAGGCAGCTCACAATGGGCATACATTAAACACTATTCCTACTCAAAATGGATCCACTAATCAGGATGACTCATCACCCACCACTAAACAACACGTTGAGAATGTTGCCACGCCAGCCATTCTTCACCTTACCAAGGAGCAAGTGTTGGCGTTGCGAGCCAAGGCGATTGATCCCCACACGAAGGCCACGTACAGCACGTACGAGGCGGTGTCGGCACACGTGTGGAGGTGTGTGTCAAAAGCAAGAAATCTATGCAGGGAGCAGGCAACGAAGCTGTACATTGCGACGGATGGGAGGGCACGGCTGAAGCCAGCACTGCCGGAGGGCTACTTCGGGAACGTGATATTCACGGCAACGCCTGTGGCGGCGGCGGGGGATTTGATTGGGGAGCCCTTGTATTATGGCGCCAACACGATCAGGGAAGCCTCGGCAAGGATGGACGACGAGTATTTGAGGTCGGCCTTGGACTACCTGCAGCTGCAGCCAGATCTAGGCGCCCTTGTCAGGGGCGCCCACACATTTCGGACGCCCAACTTGGGGATCACCAGCTGGACCCGCCTGCCCATCTACGACGCAGACTTTGGGTGGGGCCGCCCCACCTTCATGGGCCCCGCCGGCATCCCCTATGAAGGTCTCGCCTACCTCTTGCCTAGCCCCTCTCGTGATGGTGGCGTCAGTGTCTCCCTTGCCCTCTCCTCCCACCACATGCCAGCCTTTGAACAGCTCTTCTATGAGTTCTAGCCCTACTCTACTTGGCCCTTCGCA
The DNA here is from genome assembly GCF_041138505.1 of Cibotium barometz. NCBI lineage: Eukaryota > Viridiplantae > Streptophyta > Polypodiopsida > Cyatheales > Cibotiaceae > Cibotium > Cibotium barometz. The sequence continues at coordinate 40,901,707 of NC_141058.1, forward strand.
TCTTTGGTAAACCTCTTGGTGGTCTTCATCATCTAATCCACCATGTAATTTTCCATCTTTTTTATGCCACTATATATCCACTACCTATATAGTTTTAATAGCACCTTTTTAATCCCCCAACATAAACTTTTTCAAGTAGTTCATTAAGGGGCAAAACTACCCTTCATGGGCTCAACATCTGGGGCATCCTTCTGGATCTAACCTATCTACCTTATGATTATCCACCTTTTATGCACTACCTAGTTCGTACAAATTCCATATATTTTGTTCGCACTTGTTTAATCTCCCCACCTCCCAAAAGACTTTCTAAAGTAGTTCATCAAGGGACAAAAATGTATGCTTTTTATTACTTTAAAAAAAACTAGTAAAGTGGAGTTTTTTAAATTACTTTTTGCTTTATTACTTATAGTGGACATCTCACATTATTGTGGCTAATGGAGATCATGATGATGCTATGATTTAGTGAACTATTTTCTAAGGTTAAAGTATAGCATTTTAATCAATGAGCTATTTTCTTACAACCCAACGATGTTGGACCACATTCGTTCTTGTCAAGGTTTAGGAGCAGAATATAAAGATTACAACAGCCATTGTGTAGTACTTGAAAGATTAAATTAGAAGTTGGGATTATGGTTGTTTTTTAATTTGTATTTTGAGATTTTCTTTTATCTAGCACAAGCTTGGTGGTCAAGTGTTCTAAACATTTATTTGCACCAAGTCCAAGTGGAATCATTAAACGAAGGGCACGAATCAATGCAAAGTGCATCGCATGCTTTTAAGACTAGTGATAGCGCACACCTCACTCCTCTTTTGATGGTATTTCTATCAACACTGGTTTAGAATCAAGTGTAGCTATTTTATAAATTTATGTTCATATAATCCCAATTGCAATAAACCTTCATCCACTTGGAAGGAGAAACGGTTTGGTTTCATCACCAAACAGTTCTTTTCTATATTGCCAATGAAACTGTCACGCTTAGCTTGTTGTCAGTGCGATTCTATCTGTCATTATGTACTACATCTTGTGGTTGATTTTGATAAGGGCTAACTATCATTGTTGGTACTCATTTTTTAGGTGAAACACTTTGTAATGCCAATTGATCAATTATGAAAACTGATCAATTGTGGTTACATAATCAACATGATATATGAATAAAAGCCAATTCTTAGAGGGTTGTTGGAGGAGGAGTGGTGTAGTGGACACGTGCGAGGAGGAGTGGTGTAGTGGAGTTGTGCTAGATCTTATCTCACGCGTGCGATTACATGCATCCCGTACATCGACGGGTGGTCGACGAGACAGGGCTTGCATGGAAGGGTCATCCCAGAATGTGGCACCAAGATGGGGTGGAGGGTTCGAGCGGATGGGGGGATTGGGAACCTAATGTTGAGAAAGAGATCAAGCGACACAGAGAGGAGGCGGAGGTCGAGTTTTCTAGGAAGAAGTGTGTGCTCGATTGGCTAAACGATAGACTTTGTTCTCAATCGAAGGAGAAGGTATGTTTGAAGCTTAATCAAGAGCTAGTCAGAAGTCAAGTGGGGCTCTTTTCCATCTGTAGCATCTTTGTTTTTTGTCCTGGTAGACCCCCGTCTAAGGCAGAGTTGGGAAAGTGGCTTCAAGAAAGCGTACTGCATGAAAATGTCATCTCCAAGGTGTTTACCTAGGTAAAGGCTTTTTCAATGTCCTTTTTGTCAAAGGTTAGTCTGTGATAGAGTTATTTGCCAAAGGTCCTCTATTTTTGAGCCGACATCTTGTGCATGTGTTCCCCTTCGACCCCCTTTTTGATGTTAACAAGAGTATCCAGAATGCATGTCCTGTTTGGGTTGAAGTGGTTGGCCTCCCCCTGGCTGAGACCGGCTTTACGGGATATTACTTACTCTCTTGGTCCTATGCTATATATTCCAAATGATGCTAGCAGTGTCTACATTTCTTGGAATACCTCCAAAGAAACGCCAAAATCCTTAGATGTGGACTTGGGCCATTGGGGTATTATGGAGTTAGGCTTGAAATTTGGAGCCTTTCTTGGAGCGTGTTTCAAATGCAGTGGCTTTGGCGCCACATTGCCAAAAATTATCATGAACAGCCAATAGCAAAAGAGGAGGGGGAAAAGGACGGTGAAAAAAATGGAGTGCGAAAATCTACTCCTTTAGTTGGGAGCCAGAAGAAGGAGGAGAAGGGAAAGGAAATGATGAAGGAGACTGGTGAGGGTAGCCAGAAGGGAGAGTGGGTTAGGGTAAAAGGGAAATCTAGTGTTAGGCAAGCTAAGATAGAAACCAAGAAGAATCAGGGTAATTAGGGTAATCAAGGGGTTGAAGGTAATTAGGGGTTTAAGGTATTAATTAGGGGGTTGAAGGTATTAAACCTATTTCTCAAGGAAGCCAAGAAGCCAAGAAGAATCAAGGTAATCAGGGGGTTGAAGGTATTAAACCTATTTCTAGGGTAATCAGGGTAATTACGGGGTTGAAGGTTATCAGGGTAATCAGGTAATCGAGGTAATCAGGGGGTTGAAGGTATTAAACCTATTTCTCAAGGAGGCCAAGAAGCCAAGAAGAATCAGGGTGTTGAATATTAAACCTATTTCTCAAGGAAGTCTAAGCCTTGTTCTGAACTCAAACCCTTTCAGCCCACTTAAAGAATGTGATAGTTGCCCTTCTTTTGAACAAAGGTTTGATGCTAGAGTTGAGGAGGCATGGAAGGAAATTCAGAAAGAGCTGACTATGGAGGAGGAAGAAGTTGAAATGATCCTGGAAACTGTTCCTTTATGAAGAAAGATTATGTGTTTTTCGGTTGTACGTGGAACTATACGTGGAATGTAAAAGGGTAAAAGGACAAAAAAAAGAATTCTTCTTTTTTGGGGGCTAGTGACACTTTGGGGCTATTCGGTGTTTGCCATACAAGAACATAATCTTTTTGGTAAAATCTCTAGAAAGGATAGATTCAAAGACTGGATGATTATGTATGGAGGTGTGAATTCAAGCTATAGTGGAGTGATGACCCTAGTTAAGAGTGAATTGTCCCTTAGTATTATTGCCAACCATCCTAATGGTAGGATTTTGGTAGGAGAAATCTTAGTGAGAGGGGAAATAATTTGGATCATTAATATCTATGGGGCCCACAACCACAAAATCAGGAGTGATATTATGTGGAATTGGATTGCCAGTCTGGATATTCAAGTCTGAGTATGTGGAATTGGATTGCCAGTGTGAATATTCAAGCCCCATGTATTATCTTGGGGGATTTTAACATGGTAGAGAAAGTTGTGGATAGATGTGGTGGAAGCATTATTTTAATAGGTAAGGAAAAAGGAAAATGGGATAAGTTAAGAAGAGATCTGGGGATCATTAATAGTTGGTAGCTAGGGGACTGGAGGGACAAATCGGGACACCCTTATTTTAGTTTAAAATATATATCCTCTTCTTTTGGAATTGATAGGATTTTCTTTACTCAACAAGCTACTTGGGTTCCACACACACTGAGAGTCTCTATTGAATGTAACTCTGCTCTTTCTGACCATATGCCTTTGAATTGGTGTTGGATGTAAGAGATGGGGATGAGCTTGACTTCTCTCACTACCCCACAAGGAAACTAAGAGTCAATAATCTACTTAAGGATGATCTTTTTGCGGAGTACACTAAAGAAGCAATTAGTAAGTCGAGAAGGAGAGGGTGTGAAGATGGTGCATGGAGGCAATTTGCCAATGAGATGATGCAAGGAATTATTAGGGCTGTGGGTAAATTGAGGGCAGAGGAAAAGAAATGCAAAGGAATTGGGCTCTACAGTTAGAGAAAATTTAGATTAAAAGACAAACAAGTGGGTTGAATGTTGAGGAAACTAACTTGTACTTTAAATGCCAAGCTGGCATTAAGGATGAAGATGAAAAATGTGCTAGAGAGGAGGAAAAATGGTATAAATAGAAATTTTTCAACAACAAAAGGAAACCTGAGAGTAGTCTGTTCAAACTTTCCAAAGGGAGGGACAATAAAGAGGTAATAGGAAATATCATAGATGAAGATGGACTTCCTTTAAGGGATATGAACATTTTGGCCGAGAAATGGGTAAGTTCTTTGGATCTACCCTTAGCTTGAAGGAGGATTGTTCTTTGAGGAGGTTTCAAGCTGAAAATAGATTGTTGGCACTAATCAATCAGAAGGTGGACCCTAACAAACCTAAAGGAATGTGGATGTTGAGGAGTGTTGGGTTGCCTTGCTGAAGCTGGGGAGAGACAAAGTTCCAAGATGGGATGGGTTATCTACTAAATTCTTCATTGCCTTTTGGCCTTCCTTAAAAGATATTTTGGGGGAAATCTATAGGAAAGCTTTTAACACTGGTAACATGCACATGGATTTTAAAGAAGGGTTGGTGAAACCGATTCCAAAACAAAATTCTTGTAATAGGTTTGGTCACTGGAGACCTATTACCTTGCTTACTGTGATCTACAAAACCTTGGCTAAAGTGATTGCCCTCAGAATTACCCTTGTCTTTCAGGAAGTAGTATCCAAAAAACAAAATGGCTTTATTAAGGGCAGGTCAATTTATGACAACATCTTTGTTGCCTTGCTAGGAAGAGATGTGGCTATTAACACTCAACAAAAATGCATTATGCTACAACTTGATTTAGAAAAAGCCTATGACAGAGTCATTGGTCCTTTGTTTTTCAAGAATCATGGAAAAACTTGGGTTTGGGACAAAAATGGCAGCTTGTATTAACACTCTGTCGTCCTGGGGTGGAGTTTCTAATGTGCTATTGAATTGAAGAATTGTAGGAGAGTTTGAGATTAATAGATCTATTAGACAAGGCTGTCCTCTGGCCCCTCTCTTATTTGCCATTGCTTCTCACCCCCTTGTGGAGTCACTTGAGAATGCTTGTAGAGTTAGGAGAATCATTGGTCTAAAACTGAAATATAGTGATTAATTGATTATACAGTGTTTTGCTCTGATGACTCTTTGCTCTTTCTAAAAGCTGAGAATAACAATGTTAGAGTTACTTTAGATCTAGTACATGAATTTGCTAATGCTTCTGGTTCTAAGTGCAACATACAAAAATCCATAATTATCAGCCTAACAGAAGATAATGACTTTAATATGCAGAGATGGGGATGTGAGGTGGTGCAAAATTGTTAGGTTACTTGGCATCCCATTTGGGCTTGGCATTACTAATAAATAGATGACTGATTGGGCAATAGTAAATATATTTTTGGAGAAGTTAAGGAAATGGGAGGGCATTAGAGTTCCATTTCATAACAGAATTGATATTTGCAATGCAATCTTGAATGCATACATAATGTTCCTTTTCCTAGTAATGGAATTTGGTAAGTGCCATTGGAAAAAAATGATTGGGCCTATCAGAGATTTCTTATGGAAAAATGGCAGAGTAACTAGTAAAGTCCCAGCCTGGTTGGCATGGGACAAGGTGACTATCCCAAAGGAGGAGGGCGGTATTGGTATTCTTCATATGCCTACTCATTCTATTGCAAAGAGTTCCTTGATGTTACCTAAATGCCTAATTCAGAATGATTCTTGGGCCCTTATGGTAGGGGAAATTGTTGATGCTTCTGAGGTGCATGCAAAAGGCAAATGGTTGGATTTGGGATGGAAAGATAAACTATTCTCTTTTGCTCCTATCAAAGTCACCATCTTAGCATTTTCCAAGTTACTTTGCAAAATATGGAAAGAGTGCCTGGGCTTCATGTCTTGGGATGGGGGGTGCAGAGCTACTGGTTGGGAACTCTATGCTCAGCTTGGGGATATGGTGGACACATAAATTCAACCCCCTTTGGCCCTCCTTGACACTTCTTGAGCTAAAAAGTTAAATAATAAAGTCCTAAGGCATCTGAATGACTGTTCAGACTGGGTGGATGTTGGTTGGGTGGAAAGACTTGAAGCATATAACTTGGGAATTTCATTTATCATGTAGAGATATATATATATATATATATATATATATATATATATATATATATATATGTTGATTCAGGCCTTTGCTTTGTTCCAAAAGGGGTGGTGTTCCATTGCAGTTGATGAATCCACTTTGATTAAAGATTGGACTTGGAATAATAGTGTTAAGATAGTCAATGGCAAAACCAGAGAACTCTACTCTATGATGAGATGTGGGGATGCCAATGTGAATTATTGCAACAATATTTGGAGAGTGAGCTGGAGCTTTGCCTCATGGAAAAAAAGATGGAAACAGCTTTGGGAAAGTCAGGTTCCTAAGAGGTTTCAAGTTTTTATGTGGAAGGTTGGTATGTGGGCCCTCCCCATTGGCTCTAAACTGAAAAGATGCAGGGGGGAAGAGAGCTTGAGCTCTTGCAAGCACACACACACACACAAAACCCTAATAGAGAACACACAAGGTGAGAGGCTGAAAGTCTTCTTCTTCTTCACTCAACACTCAACACACCATATACAAGATAAGAGTACACAATATGAAAGGTACTCAACCAATACATACACGGGTTCTCTATAGTGTGAACCCAACTAAATGAGCTGGCGCTATAACTATGCCAGTCTCTAGAATGGCTGTCACACAGCCTGTCATCCCACTTGCCGCATATCACCCAAGATCTCACCAACCATGCCAGTGGTGTAAGTGTGGGGCCTATCCCCTAGGCAGGTCATCAGTGTCCACCGCCTCACTAGACGAGCTCGATATCTCAAAATAAACTGCAAAGTAAAAAGATCTCTAGTGGAGTTTTCCCCAGATGCAGATCCTGTTTAGAGGATGGAAAGCATGCTTTCTAGGAATGCCCAGCGGGGGCCTGGACTAGGATTACCAAATGGGTGGAGAAGGGGCTGGGCATTCAAGTTTACTGGGGTGAATGGATTTTGGGTAAATGGTTTGTCAATGATGAACATGTAGGGACATTATTTAACATTATCAGAGCTTGTGTTTTGTGGAAAATTTGGTGTACTAGGAATGCCATTGTTTTTCAGAAGGTCTCATTCATTGGTATTGAAGCTTCAGATGTAATGCATGAATGTATCTGCATGTGCTGGTCTATATGTAATATATGAACAAGATGAGATGTGCTGAGCTAGAGTGTCTGTTAACTGAAGTTGCAGAGGAACATCACCTGACTTATGCTGTGCTCTGGTTGTGGCTTCAGATATACTGGAAGAAGGTTCCTAACCTCTGGTTTACGGTTTCAGGTTAGAAGGTATGAAGATTTGAAAAGAAGATTGCTGAGGTTTGGACACCTAGAACTAAAAGGTGGTACCTTAAGGAGAAATAGGTGGACCATACTTTTGTTGCTTTTATAGAGAGAATCCTATGGGCACTAGACCCACAGTGAAGATATGGTCAAAGAAAGGGGGAAAGCTGGAAAAATAGTCCCCTAGAGGGTGCACTACAGAAGCTATGATGGAATCTTGCATTATTCTTGGTTATCAAGTCTCTTGGGAGCACTCCAGTTTCTTGTTAGAGGAGGAGAGATGGAATTTGTTGTGTAAACTTTTAAATGAAGTAAAATGTGAAGTGTAGGGGACTGTAGGAGCATCACTGAATAATCTTTTGTCATGTAGTGTATTTGGGCCTTTTCTACTTATATATATAAATAATTATTATTGTTCAAAAAAAAAAGCTAATTCTTAGATATGTAGAGGCCTTTGGCTTTGGATTATGTAGGTAATTATCATGAATAAAAGCTAATTAGTAGATATGTAGAGGCATTTATCTTTGGATTATGTAGGTGATTGTCATTCTATTGCGCTTCTAAGTTCTAGAAGCTTGCTAGCACCATGTATCGGTTTCCATCAATCTCTTTCACACTACTACATATAAGAAGCTTTATATATGCGTTACCTTTTTATTCCCCATCAATTAGAAAACTGCTTTCTTAGATAATAAATTCTTTGCTTTGGTCCTAGTAAATACTTTACATTAGCATCACTATTGGCAATCATGATAACTATCCTTAGACAAACGATTTTAGAAGCTTTGTGTACCAATTTAATGACATTTTCGTTACACTGTAGTAATTAGGATTACCAAATGTATAGGTGTAGCACATTTAGACACTTTCATTCCAAGCACATAAATATATTTTCTTATTATTCATAGAAGCATTGAATATAAACTAACTCAAATGAAAGCATGCTATTCTATTTTCTAGATTCTTTGCATGAAATTACATAAGCCTAAAGAAACATAATTTGACAAGGTAACCCAATAGTACATCTTAGTCAAAACCAGGTAACCCTAAAGCACACTCCATGTCCAGAGTTCTTCATATAACACACTCCCATTCATAATTATACATTCTTAGTCAACCAGTTAACCCTAAAACACACCATAGATCTTCACATAACATACTCCCATCCTTTATTATACGACATGGTAATTTCATCGTAAACATGGCAAGCTTATTATCACATAGATCTAATATGCATTAGAAAAGAGACCAATTAAACTACCAAAAAATGGAAGTTATGTATTAAGAATTGCTTTTACGTTGATGTTATGTATTAGGAATTTCCTCCCCCAAAAAGTTCTTCGATAAGGCCTTCAAAAAGTACCTACCACCAAATATCAAAGGTTTTTGTTTCACAGTTCACATCTAGACAACAAAAAATATCATCTCAAAAAAGTACCTACTTTATGGGGACCACCAAATATCAAAGGTTTTTGTTTCATAGTTCACATCTAGACAACAAAAAATATCATCTCAAAAAAGTATGCATCCCAGAAGTGACTATCATGTCAAAAAAGTATGCATTGGTATCCACTTGCATAATATCAAAAAAGTGACTATCATCCTCTCCTAATCCTTTGGGTTTACACTTCAAGATAATGAACACAAGGTAGCTACGAAATAGTGAGAGAAAGTAGTGACATAGTGGTGCAAGCAGTGATAGCTATGGCATCAATAGTGAGATACAACCATTTACACGTGGCTATAATCATGGCTATCAACATGGTTGTGCCACATGTACAACCACATAGATAGCCACGTTGTGATTGTAAAAAATAATTTGGATTCTCCCACTCAAGCCGCAACCGCAAACGCACTGCAGTACCTCCCATTGCATGACGCTATAAGAAAACATACTTTGATTAAAGGGATGGTTATCCATCGACCTATGTTCTCTAGGTAAGGAGCTTTGATGGCAATCTAGGCAGACTCTAGATGGAGGATGTTTTGCTTACAAGAGTGCTTGAACACAATGAACTGGGGATGACGACGAACTAAGGCTACCAAACTAGTCTAGATATAGTACCTAGGGTTTTCATGGATGAAAGTCAACCACGTCAGTAGAGCCAACCTAGAGTCGGCATGGACGAAGGTTGGCCACATCGACGACCAACTCACGCCTTGGTCCAAAATGACCAACTGACAATATCAATGGACTAGAATCATATTAGACTACAACAAAGTCTCACATGGACTTTGAGCAACTCCCACCATGTCTGAGACCGCTTGGACCCTCAACGAGCTGTGCAAAACATGCGTCTTAGGTTTGCTATCCACATTGGCACTCACTAATGTGGTCATATAGCCTGCACAAGCATGCATCCTACTTCACAAAGTGAGAAGTCTACATAGTTGTCTCCTAATCATCTAGCCACATTTGGCCAAATGTCTAAAAACTAGGAACTATAGGGTGTGCCTAAGTGCTGATTTACCACAATGGATACTCCTCATATAGGCGGCCTTCTCATATAGGGGGAATTACAAAATAGAGCATATTTTCACTCGCAGCAGTAAGGGTCAATCATTAAGTAGATCCTTTTCCAACAAGACCCAACTAACTTTCTCTTCCTTTATTGCCTTCATCTCCTTCCTTACTTGCTCTTCCATAAGCATATTGCTCTCTTCCACAAGCATAGTGCTCTCAATCACAAGGTATGTGTCTCCTCTCTTCTCTATGTTTTTCAATCAAAATGTTTGTATTTTCTATGTTCCCCACTATTCCTCCTCTCCAATCCCTCTCTCTATTGATTTTAATAGTCTTTTTTTGTGTGTTTAGTTTTGTGTTAACGTGAAGAATCTTTAGGTAAGATCCAATCCTAAACTCAATGTTTTTTTTAATGGTTTAATGATTTTGTTTCTATGTTTAGGCTTTAGGTGCTAGCATAAGAAAGCACCCAAAAACACGGCTACACAAACCTAGGAGCAAACTAAGAGATACTTATTCAAGAACCTAGGTGTTCATACTCATTATGGGAAATAACACAACATAAGCAATTATGACATGGCATGTTGGAATTGGCCATTATACAGTACCATTTTGCCACCTTAAGATTCAGTTATAAAGGCCTCACATTATGCTAGAGATTAGGAATGGTTAGTAGACTAGATATCCAACTAAATGGATGGTTAACATGTATAATGAATTAGAGGCTAACTGAATATATAATGATGTTACTCCTATATGTGTGTTTTGTAACAAAACTCTATTATTATGTGTTCCATTTTGTAATCTATGCATTTCTATCCACATTTCTAATCAAATTGCCTCTATATGTGTGTTGACCCTCCTATGGCCATCAATCTCCAACACTTTTGGCATGCGCGATAAGACCCCTAGGCCACACATAGTACTGATTAGGGAGCTTCATGATCTTAGTGGAGCATCTAAGGCATTGATGGTAGCACATCTATGCCTCAACAATGGTGTCAAACCATGGAAACAAAACACACAAATTTAACCTCCGATCTCTACTACTACGACACTATAGTAATGTTGACTAAACTTTAGCTGCATAATGTCGTCACCTTGCTTCATAATAAAACAATGAAACGATGCAATGAGATTAACCCAAGGGAGTACAATGGCCTGCTTTGATACACCAGAATGTTCCACCATCTTTGCGGTTTGAGTAGCTAGCAAAAGTTTAACAAGATGGGACTGAGGGAGGTAAAAACCTAACAACCTAACACTAGCACACCTACGGATGCAGAGCTTGTAAGTATACACAATAGAAAAAGCTAGATTAACACAATACAAAGCACTAAATTACAGAAACAAGTGGAGAATAAGAAATATTACTACTTACAAAAACTTGATTACAAATTGATAGCATTCTCCCCAGTCATGTGCTTTGAGTAGGGAGCTTTGATGGCAATCTAGACATCTAGATAGACTCTGGATGGAGAATGTCTTGCTTATAAGAGTGCTTAAACACAATGAACTCAATGATGAACTAAGGCTGCCAAACTAGTCTATATATAGTACCACCCAAGGTCGGCATGGACATAGGTCGGCCACATCAGCCAACCCATGACTTCACCAACCGACCACATCATTCGACATGACCATATTAACTACATGTTATGTAAAGACTTTGTGTAGCTCCCATAGCCATCTGAGACCATTTGGACTCTCAAACGGGCCTCGTAACCCAAGAACAATGTGTCTTGGTGTGTTGTCCTAGCATTCACTAATGTGTGCACAAGCATGCATCCTACTTGGCAGAGTGCCAAGTCTACACAATGAAAAGATGCAGGGGAGAAGAGAGCTTGAGCTCTTGCAAGCACACACACACTCACATAAACCCTAGAAGAGAATGCACAAGGTAAGAGGCTGAAAATTCTTCTTCTTCTTCACACAACAAAAGAGGTCTACAAAGAAGATAAAGTGACTAACACACATAATAGAGCATATACAAGAGGTCCATAATGTGAACGTGGACTAGTCGGTGTAATCCAACTATAGAATCTCTAGCGAAGATATGTCAGTGCCAACTACCAAACCTGCTAGTGATGTAAATGTCGAACAGTCATGCAGGCGCCTCGTGAGTGTTAGCTCATGTTGAGCTTGACATCTCAATACTCCCCCTCAAGCTCAACTCCAGCTCATGAACTCCAAGCATATATCAAAATCTGTGGAGCTTCTCAACTCCCAAGGCCTTCATGAAGATGTTAGTAACATGATCCTATGTGCTGACATAGGCCAAGTCAATGTTGCATGCCAAGACTCTCTCCCCGATGAAGTGGTAATGTACCTCAATGTATTTCGTCCATGCATGGAAAACTGGGTTCCTGGAAAACTGTATACTACTAAGATTGTCACAATATATGACAAACTTTCTCTCCACATGCAACCCCAAATCACCAAGTATCTTGCGTAACCAAGCTACCGCGTGTGCTGCCACCGCAATGTTTGCAACACAACTTTACCAAAAACAACACTCTTGTTTGACCTGCATAAACTGTTGTATTCTCTACACTATACTGCACCCAAACTCTCAGAACCAGTGACCTCGATTTGCATACATACACCCAATGGAAACTTTAAGACCTCTTTGCAGTACACACAGTGTTTGCACAACCAATCGCCCTTCATGTAGTTCCAAAAACATAGTTATGCATAGAATCAAAACTTACCCGTAGTGCTCGTGAATGCCTCTGCGAACTGAAAAATGGAGGTCCGTTGGACAGTACTGCCCAACGGACAATATAGTTGCCTTGTAGCTCTGCTTCCATGAAGAAAGCTCCTCAATCGGAGTTCGTTTGCCTATGCCTCTCCTGAAGAGCTCCCGACAAGGGTGTAGTAGCCAACACAAAGGGGGAAGAGTGGATAAAGCTCTTACCCTTGTATCTCTTCTTGTGCTTCTCTTGCTTGCCGCTCCGCCCTTAGCATGAACCAGGCTTTGATACCATGAAAAGATACAGGGGAGAAGAGAGCTTGAGCTCTTGCAAGCACACACACACACTCACACAAACCCTAGAAGAGAACACACAAAGTGAGAGGCTGAAAATTCTTCTTCTTCTTCACACAACAAAAGAGGTCTACAAAGAAGATAAAGTGACTAACACACACAATAGAGTATATACAAGCAGTCCATAAGTGGAGTGGGTAGGTGTGGACTAGTCGGTGTAGTCTAGTTGTAGAATCTCTGGCGAAGGTATGTCGGTGCCAACTACCAATGTAAATGTCAAACGATCATATAGGCGCATATGTTGAGCTTGACATCTCAACACACAAGTCGTCTCCTAGCTAGCTGGCCACACTTGGCCCACCATCCACCAGTGTGTCTAAATTGGGAGCTCCTAGATGCTTGCATGCTCACCAACAATGGCTACTCATAAAGGGGGCCTTACAAAATAGAACACACAGAAACAACACGAGGATGGAGCATTGAGATTTTCCAACACCTCCCCTCACAATGTCCACCCGTCCGGGGGGGTGAACTACCTCTTCTGTCCAATGCTGAGTCGATGAAGATGGTGCTTTAGCAAATCTCTCCCCAGAGCCTTTATGAAGATATGTACAATTCTCAGCCATCGGGGCAGTAGACAAGCTCCATCTCTCCATCCATAATTAGCTCAGGCACATAATGATATTGTATCTCAATGTGCTTCATATGACCATGAAACACCGGGTTCTTTGGTAATGGGCCATGTCTCCCTTTTGAAGAACACCTATGTCTCCTAAGATCCTTAACCAGACTACTTCATATGAATCAAGCATGCTACCTTATTGTTAGCCTCTGTAGAAGAAAGTGCCATTGTAGGCACCTTCTTGCTAATCTAGGATATAATTCCAAACCCAATAAGAAAACAATAACCAAAAAAAGATTTCTTACTGTCACAATCTCTTATCCAATCTTAGTCAAAAAATCCAATCAAGGAATTTCCCAATTTGTAAGTGATGCCATATGCAATGGTACCATTAATGTATTTCAACACTCGCATCTGTGCCTTCCAATGGTTCTCTCAGAGTTGATTTGAGTTGCTAAAAGACACCAACTATAAAACTGATGTCAGGTTGCGTATTATATAGGAAGATCAAACTCCCCCAGCAACTTCTTATACACATTCACATTAGGAAAAATGGAAGCTCATTTTTGGGCCCTGTAAGAAATTCACTATTTTCTCTTTTCTCTCTCTACAAAAGCAAGAAAATATGGATACTTGCGTCAGAAATGTCAGTGTGAAAAGGAATAAATATATTCTTTCACATGCTTTACATTCAATGTTCATATAAGAGCAACTATTATTTGTGCAGAATTTGGTGATTCTGACACCGCAGACGCGTCTGGGACAGCCCAAAACTCCAAAAACGGCTCTGGAAATGCTGGAATTGGACATCCGGAGCCCCGAAAACGGCCAAAAAAAGGCCCCAAAAGTGGATTTGCAGATAAACACGATTTGGTATCTTCTTCCCAGGAACGGCCCAAAACCCCAAAAACGGCTCTGGAAACGCTGGAATCGGACATCCGGAGCCTCGAAAACAGCCAAAAAAGGCCCCAAAAGTGGATTTGCAACGCGATGGAAGAAGATAACGTGATTTGGTACCTTCTTCCATCGCGTTGCAAATCCACTTTTGGGGCCTTTTTGGCCGTTTTCGGGGCTCCGGATGTCCGATTCCAGCATTTTCAGAGCCGTTTTTGGGATTTTGGGCCATTCTGGACGCGTCTGCGGTGTCAGAATCACCAAATTCTGCACAAAAAATAAATTTTTTAAAGATTCAAATTGGATCACCTTATTAATGTGACACGCTTCTACGAACATACAGTACTATTTCTTTTTCTTATTTTCATCTTCTTTTGTTGAATTTTCAACGTAACGCTGGCCCACTCCTGATTGGTTGAGAGCCTATTTTCTCTCTTTTCTAAAAGGCCCCAAAATGAGCTCCCTTTTTTCCTAATGTATCCCCACAAGTGGAGAAGCATCTTCCTATACTCCTTCATATCCACAAGTGGAGAAGCATCTTCAACAAAAAGCTTTACTTAACCTCCATGGGTGTAACCACTGTGACTTGGACTTAGCCATGCCAAATGCCTTCAGATTTCTTCTACATACTTTTATTGAGAAATGAAGATTCCATCTAAATCTTGCTACCAGACCTCTATCCCCAAACTATCATATCAAACTCTAAACTCAACATTCCCTATGCCTGTTGGATCTTCTCTTCATGGTTTCCTGTCATAATGAGGTCGTCCACATATTGGACAATGATCATGTACCTTCCCTGCTCAGAGAAAATACAAATTTGTAGACCAATACTTACAAAGAAAGCATTTATCTAATGGTACCATGCTCGAAAGGCCTATTTCAACCTATACAATGCCTTTCGAAGGCTGCACACTTTGTTTTTTGAACTGGGTATCTCAAACTTGGGTGGTTATGCCACATTTGATAAGGCCAATTCAGAAAAGTGAACTTTACATCCATTTTCAATACCGGCCACCACTCTTCATGAAAGCGGCGCCAAGGCAAGTACTAGTGGTCAACAATCTAGTTGTGGGGGGCAAATGTCTCTTGAAAGTTGAACCCTTTAACCTATGTAAAATCCTTCACAAGCCTTGACTTGTACTTATCCAATGTACCATAAGACTTGCACTTGGCTTCTAAACCCATTTGCTAATAACCTTCCATTTTTCTGGACAATCCATAAGATCCCAAGTGTGGTTTCTCAAAATTGAGTCAAAAAACTCTCACTCCATGCCCCCCCCCCCCATGTTTGAATATGCTAATGCTTCCTCCAAAGCTGGCTGGCTGGCTCTTTTGTAATTTCATTATCTCAGGCCATCAAGGCCATATTGATAGTGTGAGCAGAGGCCCTCTTTTTCTGGACTCTATTCTCTTGGATCTACAAACAACTATGCTGGATCTTTTATGATTGGACAATGGAGCTTTCCCATCTAAGAGCTGCTTCACCCATTTAGGATATTCCCCCTTATGCGGTGCTGCAGGCTTCTCTTCTTCATCATTTGATGAATCTACCTCTTCTGGAGTTGGTACTGTCATTAGTGTTTGTGTCTGTTATGCTACTTATTCATTGAAGGATAGTGTGGATGAAGCCCTCTCCTCCACTTGCTTACTACTGATGAGGTTGTTCCTTGAACACCACATCACGACTGACAATTATCTTATTTGCCTTTGGGTCATATAGTCATCAATAACCACATACTATACCCTAAGAAGATAATATTTTTTACTCTTGAAATCCAACTTGGTTCTTGATGAGTCTCAAACATGCATAAAATAGTCACAACCAAATGTCCTAAAATATGCAACTGAAGGTTTCTTACATGAATAAGCTTCTTGACGTGTCATGCCCTTCACTACCTTTGTGTAACTCGTGTTAATCGCCTCGTCCCAAAAAGAATTATGTAATCCTCTGCCTTTGAGCATACTCCATGCTATCTCCACCACCATTGTGCGATTCTTGAGCTCTATAACACCATTCTATTGTAGAGTATGAGTAACTATCTTGAATATCTCTTGATCTCGTCCTCCTTGTAGGAGGAATTAAACTTACTTGATGTGAATTATCCTCTTGGATCTGCTCGAAACTTCTTTAGCCTCTTTTCTATCTCATAATCTACCAAGTTATGCAATATTTTGAACTTTCCAAAAGCTTCAACCTTATCCCAAAGAAAATACATCCACAAGAGTCATCGATCAGTAATAAGAAGGAGAAAGAACCACCCAATGTAGTGCTTGGAATTTTACCACCACAGAGATCTACATATATAAGCTCTAGAGGAGTCTTTTTAGACCTTTGCATCTCTTTTAAGACTACAAAGCTCAGGTGCCCAAATCTTTCACGCCGCTATAGCATTGTGCTTGTCCTGACATTGGTTCGAGCTATAAAAGTCCACAGCTCGTACAAGTTATTGCATTGGATTCCTTTCCCCACTGGCATTTGTGATGACTGCACTAGTCTAATCGAAGAGAAACTTCAAGTGACACATTCAGATAGACATCAAATTCTTCTTGATTTCTAGCACATAAAGGACATCTAACAACTTAGTAGTATTACCATTACTAGAAATAAAAGAAATGAAACTTAAACCCATGGCTAGGCGTTTGACATCGTTCTTGATTGCCTACCAGGATAGATTCCCCCATACACACTTGACTGGTCATATGTTAGGATGCTCCATTGTTGATGATCCATGAACCATCATATATTAAGGAATGTTCTTCTTTTGTACATATTTCTTCTATTGTCACAAAAAACTTCAATTCAACTTCAGCACTATTCCCGAACTCCTTCTTCCAAGGCTTCAAAGTGTTATTCTTCTCATTTGCTTCCTTCAACCTACATGCTTTGACCACGTGACTAGGCTTGTCCTAGTAGAAACACTTTACCTTAGTTTTCTTCTTCTTTTCAGAAGAAGAAACCTTCTGTAGGATGGTTCTTAAAGGTCGAAAGATATTGTGTAAACATTACCTATGCATGTGGTGGGTGCTAATGATCAATAACAATGTTTGGCTCAAGTAATTCTTCTTAATCAATAATAAGTAATGGTTCTTCATAGTCTAGATGTGTAAGAAGTGGTCCTCATCAAAAAGGTTTCAGCAAGATAATGTGGAAGGAATTGTGTATGTTCCAATGTGATGGCACATCTAATTGATAAGTAAGGTTATTAAAATTCTAAATAATCTTGGTATTAAAATTTTTAATAATCTTGGTGAATGGTCCATAATAGCTTGGTGAAAATTTCATAACTAGATGATTCTCTATACTCTTGACCCTTCTTTTCTTATTTTTGAAAAATAGTCTAAGAACATAATCGTCTTCTTTAATAACTTGGTGCAAATTTCATAACTAGATGATTCTCTATACTCTTGAGTCTTCTTTTCTTAATTTTGAATAGAACACAATCACCTTCTTAAAATGATATGTATTTTCTCTTCTTATTTGTCGTCTATTTAGTATATTTCTCTTGAGATTGACGTATAGATTATTATACTTGTTGGAATAAAATACAAAAGAATCACCTATTGGGATTTTATGAGAAATGCATGGTCAAAATGCATAAAGCCTTCCCATATATAATTTCTAGTGTGCTCGCTCAATAGATGAGTGAGGTGTGTTATTACAAACTATAGAAGCTGAATATATTTATCCTAGAGAAGAAACATAGGGTCTAAGTAAATGTAGAATGGTCCTATTTGTAACTTATGTTTACCTACCATTGGATTCTAGAATGGTCTTGTTTATAACTTATGTTTACCCACCATTGGATTCTAGATAAAATGTGGTCGTAAAATCCAATTTAGTGCTTAAGTTCTCAAACAATGTACTCCAAAAGTGCTTCCAATTTTTTTAAAATTAAACTAGCATATTTATGGCCAATTTTTTAATGAAACTAGCATCATGTTCACTCAATCAACACAAGGAATCTAGTGTGTATTAACTAGAAGAACCTCTATCTTATGGTATTTGGGTCTATAGTTTAGTAGTAGTCGAGGTGGAACACGTTTGCGAGTAAAATAGGTAATTGACCTAGACTAATTGGAAAGATTTCCTTCCAAATATTGAATATATATATATATATATTTTTGAGTATTGGACATAAATTTACAATTTGTTTCTCACAAAAGACTAAAATTTTCTTAAATTTTAAATAACTAAAAGTAAATCAAAGCACTACCTTCAAAATATATTAAATTTTTGTACTTAAATCATCTATAAAATAGCTATGTTTATACAACGCTTAATTTTTTGGTTATTACACAAATAACAACTTCTAAAGAAACAAAAGTTTGTGTGATGATGTGGCACATGTTTAAGATTTAAAATACTTAAACATACAAGGCAAGCTAGAAAAAGAATTTATTAGTTTCTTTGAAAAAAAATTCAAGCGATTTAATTAGCAAATTTTAAGTTAATTAAATTGTAAAGCTTGTGTAATGTTACATTCTTTTATACAGTAAAGCTTAATATTTTGAGAATTAATATTACAATCATTAGGATTTCTCATTGATGATATATCAAAATCTATAATCAAATAAACCAATTACAACGCATCATCATTTGAAGATAATAAATAGTGCTCTAACACTTTTCAACAACAACAATTTCAAATCACAAGTAAACTAGAACCAATTAAATTCAAAAAAGAATGTAATGCTAAAAAGATTATTAAAAAACATATTAAGTAAAGTTTAATTGGCATACAAAGTTTCTACTTTGCCAAGGAGAAACCTAGCACGACTAAAAGCTATCAAAATCATATGATAACATCCTATTATTGGTGTATATGCACCTTGTTCAATTACAAAGTATCAATTCTCAAATATAAAGTCATATCAATCCTACTAGCTATGCAAAAGCACTTTATTTTAGTACCAAAAAATTAACTAGGGATCAAGTATTTGATCCGAGGTTGGGGATCTTTTTTTCCTATCATTATTATTTTGATCTCCCTCCACTATAGCTTCTTCTCTGTTTGAAAGCATTAAGACACCGCCTTCGCCTTCCACCTCAGCTAAGTCTGCTAATTCCTCTAGCTCATCAGATATAGAGGAGGTAATGGTTGTTTTATAAGCAATCTAGAACTTTTAATTGTTCTCAATAGAGGTTGCGCCAACCTCTTAGTCTTGATCAGGTAGCCATGCAGAGCCCTTTATTCGCATGGGTATAAAGCATACTTAAACCTCATCAAGCTCCACAACCACACAATTTCGTTTGCATTATAATGCACCAGTTATAGTTGTCCTTACACTAAAGTTTAATATTTAAAATGAAAATACATACTTTGAGAGCTCAAAGCAAAAAAGTTAGAGATCCAATATATACCTATCCCAGAGAAGAGATCCAAAACCCAATCATCTTGAACTGATAAAACATCAATCAAACGTTTGATTAATTCTCAGGCTTCTGATACAGATTTACTAATAATTTAGACTGTGTTACATGACAAAGCTTCTGACTGATAGCAGGAAAAACAAAAAAATTAGAGACATTTATTTTTAAAACATGAGCCTTAACATGCCTTTTCTCTATCTCGTCATAATATCCAAGTGTGATCATCTCAAAGTAGCTCTTAAACGAAACCTTGGCACGTGATCAATATTGGATTTGACAATATAAAAAGTAGTAAAATATTTTAAATGTAAAGCTTCGCATATTGAAATACAAAATAATTTGAAGAAAAAAAAATTAAATAAACAAAAAACAATGAGACATACCACACTAAAGACTCATGAGCATGAGTCTCACTCCCCAAAGCAACATTGATAGATGCTGCTTGCGCAATACTATGAAAAATAACCACTTGCCAAAGAGAAGTTGTTGTAATAAGCATGATATCCTTCAACATCTTTAAGACTTGCTTATATGTAAAGGCTCTCTCATCATTGGTAGAGCCAATCATATTGAATCCGTAAGGAATATCGGCCACAATGAAGGTGTGTTCTTTTCTAGGAACAATATCAACAAGATTTGAGACATCACAAGTAACAACCTTGTAAAAATAAGCATTTGAAGGATCAACAGGATGAAAAAAATCTTATAGTTCTTCTTCAATTGGTGGAGCAATATTTCTAAGTAGCAAGTGATCTTTCTCACGTCTAGCATGATTCAAATGTACAATGAACAGTTGAGGACAATCACTATCCTCACCAGTAGCGCTTGATCTCTTCTTTTGTTAGGTATTGCTTGAGGGGGGTTTCTATCATTAAAGAAAATAAAAAAATGTTTCAAACTATAATAGCCAACTTTAATACAAATAACATTTAGAAATTATCAGATATAAAAACCTAGCATAAACCAAAACGTGTATTAAGAAAACCAACAAAGAAAAAATTTACTCATACTAATTCCTTTGCAGTAGTGGATGGATATAAAACATCTATTTTGAAACAAAAAGGATATTATACATCCATTTCAAAATAAACTAGATGTTTAACATATATTTTGAAATGAAATGGATGTCGAGCATCCATTTTGTGCCAATTTAGATGTTGAGCATCCATTTCAACACAAAACGAATGTTAAACATCTATATAGTGCCAAAATAGATGTTCAATATCCACCTTCATGCATATATAAATATTAATATAGATGTTAAACATCCATTTCGAAAGAAACTAGATGTCCAACATATATTTTGGAATGAAATGGATGTCTAACATCCATGTTATCCCAATTTGGATGTTGAACATCCACTTTAACACAAAGTGGGTGTTAAACATCTGGATAGTGCCAAAATGGATGTTCAATATCCACCTTCATGCATATATTAATAATTATAATGCATCTCCACTCACCAACACATCACAATTTGCATTTTTAATAAACGATAATCAAATATTGGTGGTTAAAAATTAAAAATAATTAGCCATAGTAAAGCAATTTAAAAAAGACTTAGAAAATTTCCAGAAACATGGGATAAAATTACTATTATCTAAAAAATATAAAACATACCCAATCTCAAAAAGCAAAGTAGAACTCTTGAAGGGAATCGCACTCCATAATCTGTCACTTTTTAATGCCATCAGCTCCACTTATCAATTAAAAAGTCAAGATCACTAACCTCGTGATCCCCACTATCTACATCCTCACTTCCCATAACATTCACTGTAGTGGCACCAACACACGTGTCCCCACAATGTCATCCAATTCATCAACATGACTAGTGTGCACTTCCTCTCAATAGCTAGGGTTTCATCACTCTCCATGACAAATTTTCACCAAATCCCTCTTTGGTTCTTTTTTAGAAAACCCTAATTTAGTCAAAAACCCTAATTACTAATTTGAAACCATGCTTATAATCTTGTTCCTTACACTTGCAGCTACTTATCAAGCTATCAAGTATTCAAATAGGAGGTCGGAGACTTGGTCGAACCTAGCGGTTGACTTTTCTAAGAAGTCAACTCTAGTCAACAAGGGTTGACTTTTTCAAAACTATTTTTGAAGATCCCTAATCTAATCATCAAGACCTATGCGAAAACATAAGGAATGCACAAATCAGAGTTTGTTTGAATAGTGTACTGGAAAGTGGGCTTATGGTACGAAACCCAAAACAGAGAGATATAGCACTTGTCAAAACTAAGATCCAAGGTGGTACAAGTGTTTGTCTCAACATTACAGATGTGTCATGTTGAGATATCGAGCTCAACTAGCACTACGCGGCGGACATTGATGACTCGCTTGGGTGATAGCTTCCACACTTATGTCACTGGCAACGGTTAGTGCGATTATGGTTGATATGTCGCCAGTGGATGACAGGCTGTGTGACAACCACTTTGGAGTACTAGAGTTATGACATAGTTATAGAGCCAGCTCATATAGTCCTGTTCACACTATAGACCAACCACTTTGTATGTTGTAGGAGAGTACTTTCCCTTTATATATGTACTCTTATCTTTTAGTTATATGGTTTTTAGAGAAGAGAAGAAGATAGAAGAAAATTCAGCCATCTATCTCTCTTATGTCTTGCAGTCTCTTGTATGTGTGTGTGTTTGCTTGCAAGGAACTCAAGCTCTCTCTCTCCCCTACATTCTCTTTATGGTATCAAAGCTCTCATTTGTGTGAGAGCTAAGGAGGCAAGCAAGAGGCAAGAACAAGAAACCAAGGAAGTGGTACATAGGTAAGAGGATCATTATTTCTTTCCCTTCTTGGCTTAGGTACAACACCTCTTGATAGCTCCAAGAGCTAAACACTCCTATTGGAGGAGCTGTCTTGATAGGCTTGGAGGTACTTGTGTGGTATGTAGTACTTTGTACTATAATTTTGCCGCCAGAATCACGTTTTGGGCACATCTCGATCTGGTGACCTACAAGTTGTGCTGAAGTACCACTGCAGTAGTCACAGAAGATAATGCTATGTTACAGGTTACATACAGAAATTTTCTGTTGTTTTTTTTATTGTTGTAGGAAAACATGTCTGGTGACAGAATCAATCATATTATCAATAACTTCCATTCTTGGAAGTTCAGAATGACCAATTTCCTTATATAGGTAAAGGATTTTGGGACTATGTCAAAGGAGACAATGAGGAGCCTCCTGAGTTGCCTGAAGAGAATGCCACTCCAGCAAACATAAAGGCATTCAAGGATTGGAACTAGGGTGCAAGTAAATTCATGTATTGGCTTTCAATTAGTATTATAGACACAATGATAGGACACATATAGGATGCCAACACTCTAGTGGTTGTGTGGTAGAATCTAGTGTAGATGTTCCAGACCAACACAAAGGCAAGGAAATTGTAGCTAAAGCAAGAGCTGCATACTGTGAAAAAGAAAAGTATATCTATTAATGAGTATGATTTAAAGATAATGGCATTGTTGAATCCCTTGGGTCCATCAATGTATCGATGGAAGATGATGATTTGGTGAGTGTCTCTTTGACTGGGATTGGCAAAGAGTACAAGCCATTCAAGACCTCCATTGTAGTAAAGGAGAATATTCTCAACTTTCAGGACTTGGTTTTTGAGGACTCTTCTTCACAAAGAAAGAACACGTTAGAACAGGCTATCTACTCCAATTCAGGTAGAGGTTGTGGTCGAGGACAAAGTGGTGGCCGACAAGGAAATCAGAATTCTAGACAACAGTCCAATGATTCACAACAACAATCGTACTACACAGGTGGAAGAGGCCGATCTAGAGGCAGGGGGAGCCAAAGAGGTCGAGGTGGTTGGCTAGGAAATCAAAATGCAAATAGAATAGAGTGGTATTATTGTGGCAAACCAGGGCACATGGAAAAGAATTGCTATAAAAAATAGAATGACATTAAAAGTGGAAAGTTGCAGCAGCAAGGCAACCATGCATCCTCTAGTAAACAGGGAGGTGATGAAATAAGTGAGCGGTTGTTTGTGATGTAGCACATGCTTAGCTTCATAATAGGAGATATGTCAGAATCTCAAGATACATGGTATGTGGATTTTGGCGCCTCTAACCACATGACGAGTCACGCTGAGTGATTTAGAAACATGCAAAAAATGAAAAAACCAAGTTATGTTGAGACAGGTGATGATATTGCACATCCTATTGTGCATGTTGGTAAAGTATCATTTGTCTATGTAGGAGGATGGCAAAATGCAGTACTTGGCAGATATACTTCATGTTCCAAATATTACAAAGAACCTAGTTTCTATTGGACAGATGGTTGAGCAAGGTCTGCAAGTGAGGTTTAATCCTCAAGGATGTTTTGTGGAAGACTTCAAAAATCAGTGTCACTTGGTTGTAAAGGGTAATAGAAATGGCAGGATGTTTACTTTAGATGTGAACATGCATGAAGTAAAGGCAGCCATGTTTGCGCATGGAACATGTGTCATTGCAAATATTAACATATGGCACAAGTGCATTCATTGATCATGTGAATGTACACCGTTTGAAGTCTATGCAGGCCTAAGGTTTGCCAAAGTTTAAGGTTGATGGTATGCACAGAGTATGTGAAACATGCCAACTTGGTAAGTAAGCCAAACATGCTTTCCCACATGAAAAGCATGTCAATGCAAGGCCATTATATGTCATACATTCAGATGTATGGGGACCGACCAAGACTGTAACAATTATAGGTTGAAGGTATTATGTTACATTCATTGATGACCACACTAGGAAAGTGTGGGTTTACTTCATGAAGGAGAAAAGTGAGGTGTTTTCTCACTTTCAGAGATTTAAAGCCTTGGTTAAGAAGGAAAAAGGCATGAAATAAAATGCTTACGACCAGATGGTGGGGGAGAATACTTCTTCAAGGAGTTCAACGATTTCTTGAGGAAGCAGGGAATCAAGAGATAGTTTACATGCAAGTACACTCCGCAACAGCAGAATGGTGTTGTAGAAAGAGAAAATAGGCACATTGCAGAAGTGGCACATGCCTTGATGGGCTGAAAAGAATATGCCACATTATTTTTGGGTAGAAGCAGTAGCAACTACTATGTACATTATGAATAGGGCACCCACTGTATCTTTTCATGGTATGACGCCTGAGTAGAAGTTTACAAGCATAAGACCAGATGTGTCTCACTTAAAAGTGTTTGGGTGTATGCTCCACCTTATATTGTCCCATGCCTTCCACATCCAAGATTTTGTCATTTCTCTGTGCTAATGATCTCGGGTATCGATGTCTTATGAAAGACCCAATGCAAAACATCAAAATTCTATGATTCTACCTGCAATACATAAGAAACATAGGAATGCAACCCCCATTAGTGTTTTTTATATGTAATTCTTTTTTCACAAACATATCCAAGTCGTCTAATAAATTTTACCTCAAACGATCCCAAAGACAATATATTGTTTTCAGATTGAACACTAAACCATCTAGGATCATCTTTTAGAATAGATGTATCAAGTGCCCTGTTCATCAGCATGATGGTAACCCTTTCTAACTTTCTCTCCTTCACAATTTGACACTCATCAAACTTTAGCACAAATTTGAGGACACCATCACATTATTCAGGAGCAACTTCAAACAATTGAACACCATATGATTGTAAGGCCTCCAAGTTGTAGAAAATATTATTGTATCTATTGTAGATCACATCTCATGTTGGTGTGTAGCATAGGTGTCTTCAATATGAAATGGGGTTCCTAGTGCTTGTTGCAGTACCTCTTCGTTTACTTGTTTACGTATTTTTTTTTTAACCAAAGAAGGATTTGGCAATAATGATCCTTTCATACTAGAATCCTTCATCTTTTCTTTCAAAGTCTTATAAATGGCTGAGTACCCTCTGTGTGATATACTAGCCTCATCAAGTATTGCCTCAATGTCCTGTGGATTGAGTTGATTCTCTTTGAAAAAGTCATCTATTTGCTTTTCTAAGACCTTCTTATATTTCTTCTTGTTCATCATCACTGCTTCTACATACAAGCGATCTAAAAGAAGAGTTAAATGTGCGCCAGAAGGTTTTGTCGTTGATTCTTTATCAGGGCGCAATAATGATCTGATATCATATTAAAATGCAAAAAATGATATACATGAACATATGCAATAATGATTGCTATTCATAAAATATCACAATAGAAACAATAATAAAATATCACAATAGAAACAATAAACCAGTTAATAGAAAGGAGCTTACTTGACTGCATATATTCTCTTCTTGATGCCACCACCTCCTAGCTTCATTTGCTCAATATCCCTTAGTTTTTTTTGTCATCTATGCGCTGATTGTGACATAGATCAAACTTCCCACAATCTTCCTATACATAGTGGGATTCTCCAACACATAACCTACATCCGCCCTAAGCTTTCCATTTTGATCTAATGGCACCGTGATTGACTTACAATCAACTATCCCATACTTGGACAACATGTCCAATACATAGTATCTTTGTGACAGCCAAATACCATAAGGAGTGCGAATGATCCCAATTCCCAAAAAGTAGTGCAGATTTCCTAAATCCTTCATCTCAAACTTCCTTTTGAGATGACTTTTCACATGCTCAATCTCATCCAAGTTGTCACCTCGAACAATAAGATCATCTACATATATAGTGATGATCACAATACCCTTATCACTCTTGTGCACATTCAAAGAGTGATCTGCATCTGCCATATGAAAACCAATAGAGATACTCAGCAATCTTGTCATGCCATGCTCGTGGAGCTTACTTCAGCCCATACAAAGCCTTACAAAGCTTACATACATACTCTGGGTGACCTGTATCCTCAAAACCAGGTGGCTGATCCATATACACTTCTTCTTGCAAGTCACCATGCAAGAACACATTTTTTCCATCCATCTGATGTAAAAACCATCCTTTAGCTACAGCCACCGCAATCACAGCTCTCACAGTTGCCATCTTTACAATCGGGCAAATGTCTCTTCATAATCAATCCCATGTGTCTGCACATATTCTTTGGCTACCAATCTAGCCTTATACCTGTTTATGCTACCATCACTATTATGTTTCACCTTATACTTACAACCAATAGCTTTCTTGCCTTCAGGTAATGGCACCAAATACCAAGTCTCATTTCCATACAATGGATCCATCTCCTCATCCATAGCTTTCTCCCAACATACATTTCCAATAGCCTCATTAAGACGTGGGTTCTATAACCTGCACAAATTTTTTCATATAAGTATAGTGATGTGCCACATAACTATCATAAGTCAATCTCTGCACATGGTTTTTGACTCTTCCAGATCGAGAGCAAGAAGCAACGAATTATGAATGTGGGTTATCTTAATCCACGGAAACTAACGGTCTGTACATGTGGCAAACATGCATGATGCCAGATCCCATGCTCTACGCACGTATGATGACACGTTTCAAAAATGGATTGATCGTAATCATCATCTATTTAATGAGTACGGCCCCACGTCCTCCTTTGCACGTGTTGACATGCTCTATGCTCTTTCACACGTGTGTCATACTTGTCCTCGGTAAATGTCAAGTATCCTTGTCCTTTGCCCCCCGTTTCGTTTTGCCTCCTTCAGCTGCGTGTATTCCTTTGTTGTGCTTCATCTATGCCATCTCTGCGATTTATCAAGCAAGCGTACATCTGTTCAACATTTTCCCTCTGTGATTCTTTGGTGAGTTATCAAGCAATCACTACTGGTCTTAAATGTTATATTCAATCATATATATCATGTTTTACCTACGTTCATTAGATATTGGGTCAAACGAAAGGTAATGTCTGACAAATCACTACTACGACATGAAGAATGAATTACGATTTTTTCTGATGTACCCATATCGCGTTATAGTATTTTGGACATACTTTCTTGTCCTATACATTGTTCTGTGTCGTGTATGTTATCTATGACTTATTTTCATGACTTACTTTGTGAAATGAAACGCTTTGTGCAAGAAATCACTACAGTGTGAGGAGGGTATGACAATTAGGTCTGATGTGCCTATATCGCGTTGTAGTGATTTGAACCTATTTTATCGTCATAGGTATTGTTAGGTGTATTGTTCATGTGTTATTTTGTCAAATGAAAGGGTCTGTTTGAGAAATCACTACAACGCGAGGAGTTGATGTAGATTTTGTCTGATGTATCCATATCGCGTTGTTGTAGTGATTTGAAGCTTTTTTGTTATCCAAGTTAACTTTTTTAGTAGTTTTTATATTATTTTGTGTTTTGAAGCGGTAAGCATGATAAATAACTACAACGCGAGGATTGTGTTGTGATTGTATCTGATATGCCCAAATCGTGTTGTAGTGATTTGTTGCTATTTTATTGTCCTGTGTATTTATTAAGAAACTTATCATGTAACATTACAACTATTTTCAGATGGCGCATACGAAGAAGACCGCAAGTCTCTCATCTACAAATGATCCTAAAGTAGGTAAAGAAGCTAGTTCAAGAAAGAAAATATCTGCACTACCCTCAATGAGAGGAGACGCAGATACGACCAACATAGATCTGTACTTCTTGAACTAAGGAAGGTGGAGAAACATATGCATTGCGCAGTTCCATAGTTGCCATTCCAGCGCGTAGTCCGATCGATATGCAAAGATTTTGGCATTAATATGCATTGGTAGGCCTCTACCCTAAGATGTTTGCAAGAGGCTGCGGAAGACTGGCTTGTCGAGTTTTTTCAGGATAGCTATGTCCTTGCCATGCATGCACACAAAATCACTATGATGCCGAAAGACATGAACTCGCTTTGTTTGCTCAGGTTCAGATATGATCGTATGCTGGAGCCCGTCCTACTTAGTGAGACAAGAGAATGAAAGGAATCTTGGAAATCCCTCTTTTGACGCAAAGAAAGTTAAGATCACATAAGTGACAGAGCCTAGTCATTCTCGTGATACAAGGCTCAACACACAAAGGATTGGAGACCAAGCCAGGATGCAGGAGCTTCGAGAATTGCGGTTGAAGAAAGCGGCTATTCGGAAAATGCATAAGTCGAATGTTAGAGCTTTGAGTTATTTTGTCCCCTCGTTTCACATTAGACTTCTCGTGCGAGGCACTGCACAATTTTTCCCTTTTGATGCGGAGGAGATTGATGTTTTATCCAATGTTTCAAGGGAGGTCAACAATAGAATTATGATAGCAGTTCTAAGGTTTGCTACGTCCTTGTCATCATCTTGATTGTAAAGTGGTTTACTTGTCCAAAGTAACTAATATAATGTAATTTTCTTGTGCAACTTGATTATATCAAATCTCCCATTCGATGTTCAAAATCGTGTATATATTGTAGATTTCCTCCTTTCCTCGGTTCTTAATGCACAACATACTTCATTAGTTGATGTATGTCCATGGTTTAGTCCGATAAATTTTGATGTAGCTCAAATAATTCTAATGGCATGCAATCTCATTTATAGTCTTCGTATTGTGACCTAAATTTACTATATATTTTTTATGTTACTTTTGATACTCCTAATTGCATGTTGTAGTTCACACTGGAGTTTGATCCTTTACGATATGGAATCCAAGACTTGTTACTTGGCCAATTCAGGTGAAGAATTCCATGGCACCGTGAGACAGTAAGTCCACACAATCATTATTTATATATCATAAACGAGTTGGAGAGAGAGAGAGAGAGAGAGAGAGAGAGAGAGAGAGAGAGAGAGAGAGAGAGAGAGAGAGAAGGAGAAGTAGTTAGAGAACTTTCAATATTGACAATAGTACTATTTCGTGCAGATCGGTTAGAAAGCTAATAATTGGTCTCGAGGCCATAATCCAGGACACACTTCTAGAACACACAAGGACTGTGAGATGCAGAGGCTATAGTTGCGGTTGGAGGGTGTGCTACAACGCAAAGTTGTTGCTACACTTAGTTCTCTCATCGCCCGCAGAAAATGTAGGCATGCTCCTTTTTTTTAAATGATATCTTACTTTCCTTCCTTATTCTTTGACGGCACATGTCTATTTTTTTGGCTTTTTGTAGAATCCACGATTATCAGAATACTCTGATCCATATCAGAGTATTCTGATATGGATCAGAATACTCTGATCCATATGGATTTAGGGCTGTTCAGGGAAGAGACCATTGAGCATATTATTATCAACATTCATAGCATGCCGCCTAATATCCCTGTTGCGTTTGTTTCCCCTCCACCACGGCCGCAACCAGGACCACTGCCCACATCAGTACCCCCGAACATAAGAAGTCGATAGGTTGGTTGTCAAGCTTCCAGATATTAATGGATCTGAAGACGTCAATTTGGAAGCTTCGAGTTCCCAACGACAGTAAACTGCACAAAGTCAAGCTTTAATCCCACAATGACAACAAGCTTCTATTCCAAAAGAGCAAGCTTCCCATCCCCAAGAGCAACCACCCCAAGAGTGTCCGGAAGAGCAACCACCCCAACAGCATCCCGAAGAGCAAGCACCCCCTCACGATAAGCTTCACCACCCCAACAACAAGAATTTTCCCACACCCAATAGCACGCTTCGTAGGAAAGAATAAGAACATGCTATCAATGTTTTAAACATCCAATAAGAAAATGTAGAATATTTGTCTTAGTTTCTATTGCTTTGAGGAATACAAAATGTTGTCATGATTGATGTAACTATATGTTGTCAAAAATACATTTATCTCCATTTATCTCTATGTGATGGTCGTTTACACCATGAAAACTTGCTTCCTTGTAATGTCTTTACATTGAATGGTCCTTTCTTTTCTCCTTGGTACCTATTTCCAAAAATCAAAGTAATGTATATAAGTAATAATGATTATGGCATAGTTTTGAAATGAATACTTTTTCGAGGTTAGATTGAATAACATACCTTATGATCGTTGCACTTGAACACATAATCATCAGGCACTTGTAGGTCATCCTCATTTGCCAAGTCTATTCTCACTTGATGCAGTGAGATGTTTGACCTTATATTGCGTACTGTCAAGAGCTTATGTTCAAACCATACCTCTAATAACATCAATGGATTTTCAATGTCATCCTCCAAGTCCTGATCAATTGTTGCTACAAGTTTTCCATTGACATAATGCCATCTCATATAATGAAAGGCCAAAATAAAATTATGGGAGCCAATCAGATATTTACAGACAATAGATTTCCTATGGATTTTGCAGGTAACCCCATTTAATTCTTTCACATCCCAATTTTGACCCAAGAAATCCAAACATTTCTTTGATTTACAAATAAACATTGACGATGTTTTTTTTTACCTCCTCATAAAAGAAGTCGACAAAAACATGCAATGGCATAAAGACAACGATTTTCACCTGACGACTTGCTACATTTGGTCTTATACACCTCTGCACGTCTTGGTATATTTTTAATCTAAAGAACTTACTTGTTTCTGCTGTTGGTATTGGCCATTCTTGACTACCGAATGAAGGCAGTGGTAATGCTTTCAAAGATCCATAACCTGTAACACTATGAGGTGCCATGTAAAATTCATTATAAAAGAAAACTCCTCTCTATGCCAAAGACCTACTTGATGTTTCTTTGTATAGCTGCTCACCAATAGATGCATGAAAAACATCGAAGATTCCCACAATACTATCTATAGGCTGCCAATCAGCCAAGTTTGAAGGATATATATATCTATACATATGAATACAAGAGAAGCATAAGTATAGAAATGAAACACATTACATAAACATAATGTAAAAATATTTACTTACAGTTTGGTCTATGGAATGGGATTCCATTAGGCAAACGTTGCAGGAATCTGCCTTAGTGTCGATGAACTCATTCTTTATTTATTTTTTTGCTTCCTCGTCTGCAACATAATCCAACTACCAATAGAGATTGTGGTAGGAATCCACCTTTGATTATCCATATCAAAACTGTTGTATACTATAACAGCTCTAGTAGAGGAGCAGGGATGCCTAGGATGTGTGGTTTCCATGGAAGAAAATAGAAAATAAAAGCAGATGTAAGAAGATGTAAGAAGATGAGATGGAAGAAGAGATAACCTCCAAAACGTGCGAAATTTTTAGAAGGAAATCCATTCATTAAATGAGCTAGGAACTTCGAAGAGAACATTTCAAAATTTTAGAGGAAAAAAACACTTTTATCAAATGAGATGACGAGGGAAATTTTTAGATTGAAAACCGTTCATTAAATGAGCTGACAACACCCTAATTTTCATATATATTAAAGAAATGACATTACAAAGTGTGGTCAAATGCATTTCGTATTTCTTTAATAACAATATATTCATATAAAGAATATATGAAAAATGTCTAATTATCAAAAGTTCCGTTACGGTGGCTCTCTTCCTAGTGGTCGAAAGCCTTTCTCTCTCTAGAGGAAAAAGGCCCAATGTTGAGTCCAAAATTTCCCTAATGATTTATGTTTTCATTGGGCCGACTAGTCCACACCTACCCACTCCACTTAGCGTGTTCACATTATGGACCTCTTGTATATACTCTATTATGTGTGTTTTATCTTCTTTGTAGACCTCTTTTGTTATGTGAAGAAGAAGAAGAATTTTCAGCCTCTTACCTTGTGCGTTCTCTTCTAGGGTTTATGTGAGTGTGTGTGTGCTTGCAAGAGCTCAAGCTCTCTTCTCCCCTGCATCTTTTCATTGTGTAGACTTGGCACTCTGCCAAGTAGGATGCATGCTTATGCACACATTAGTGAATGCTAGGACAACGCACCAAGACACACTGTTCTTGGGTTACGAGGTCCGTTTGAGAGTCCAAATGGTCTCAGATGGCTATTTTAGCTACACAAAGTCTTTACATAACATGTAGTTTAATATGGTCATGTCGAATGATGTGTCGGTTGGTGAAGTCATGGGTTGGCTGATGTGGCCGACCTATGTCCATGCCGACCTTGGGTACTATATATAGACTAGTTTGGCAGCCTTAGTTCATCATTGAGTTCATTGTGTTTAAGCACTCTTATAAGCAAGACATTCTCCATCCAGAGTCTATCTAGATGTCTAGATTGCCATCAAAGCTCCCTACTGAAAGCACATGACTGGGGAGAATGCTATCAGTTTGTAATCAAGTTTTTGTAAGTAGTAATATTTCTTATTCTCCACTTGTTTCTGTAATTTAGTGCTTTGTATTGTGTTAATCTAGCTTTTTCTATTGTGTATCCTTACAAGCTCTGCATCCGTAGGTGTGCTAGTGTTAGGTTGTTAGGTTGTTAGGTTTTTACCTCCCTCATTCCCATCTTGTTAAACTTTTGCTAGCTACTCAAACCGCGAAGATGGTGGAACATTCTGGTGTATCAAAGCAAGCCATTGTGCTCCCTTGGGTTAATCTCATTGCATCGTTTCATTGTTTTATTATGAAGCAAGGTGACGACATTATGCAGCTAAAGTTTAGTCAACATTACTATAGTGTTGTAGTAGTAGAGATCGGAGGTTAAATTTGTGTGTTTTGTTTCCATGGTTTGACACCATTGTTGAGGCATAGATGTGCTACCATCAATGCCTTAGATGCTCCATTACGATCATGAAGCTCCCTAATCAGTACTATGTGTGGCCTAGGGGTCTTGTCGCCGTGCATGCCAAAAGTGTTGGAGATTGATGATTGGGCCTGTCAGAGATTTCTTATGGAAGAATGGTAGAGTAACTAGTAAAGTCCCAGCCTGGTTGGCATGGGACAAGGTGACTATCCCAAAGGAGGAGGGGGGTATTGGTATTCTTCATATGCCTACTCATTATATTGCAAGGATTGCCTTGATGTTACCTAAATGCCTGTTTCAGAATGATTCTTGGGCCCTTATGGTAGGGGAAATTGTTGATGCTTCTGAGGTGCATGCAAAAGGCAAATGGTTGGATTTGGGATGGAAAGATAAACTATTCTCTTTTGCTCCTATCAAAGTCACCATCTTAGCATTTTCCAAGTTGCTTTGCAAAATATGGAAAGAGTGCCTGGGCTTCGTCTTGGGATGGGGGGTGCAGAGCTACTGGGAACTCTATGCTCAACCTGGGGATATGGTGGACACATAAATTCAACTCCCCTTTGGCCCTCCTTGACACTTCTTGAGCTAAAAAGTTAAATAATAAAGTCCTAAGGCATCTGAATGATTGTTCAGAGACTGGGTGGATATTGTGGATGTTGGGTGGAAAGACTTGAAGCATATAACTTGGGAATTTCATTCATCATGTAGAGAGAGACAGAGAGAGAGAGAGAGAGAGAGAGAGAGAGATGTTGATTCAGGCCTTTGCTTTGATCCAAAAGGGGTGGTGTTCCACTGCAATTGATGAATCCACTTTGATTAAAGATTGGACTTGGAATAATAGTGTTAAGATAGTCAATGGCAAAACCAAAGAACTCTACTCTATGATAAGATGTGGGGATGCCAATGTGAATTATTGCAACAATATTTGGAGAGTGAGCTCGAGCTTTGCCTCATGGAAAAAAAGATGGAAACAGCTTTGGGAAAGTCAGGTTCCTAAGAGGTTTCAAGTTTTTATGTGGAAGGTTGGTATGTTGGCCCTCCCCATTGGCTCTACACTGCAAAGTAAAAAGACCTCCAGTGGAGTTTTCCCCAGATGCAGATCCTGTTTAGAGGATGGAAAACATGCTTTCTAGGAATGCCTAGCCATCAGGGGGACCTAGACTAGGATTACCAAATGGGTGGAGAAGGGGCTGGGCATTCAAGTTTACTGGGGTGAATGGATTTTGGGTAAATGGTCTATCAATGATGAACATGTAGGGACATTATTTAACATTATCAGAGCTTGTGTTTTGTGGGAAATCTAGTGTACTAGGAATGCCATTGTTTTCCAGTAGGTCTCATTCATTGGTATTGAAGCTTTAGATGTAATGCATGAATGTATCTGTGCTGGTCTATATGTAATATATGAACAAGATGAGATGTGCTGAGCTAGAGTGTCTGTTACTAAAGTTGCAGAGGAACATCACCTAACTTATGCTGTGCTCTGGTTGTGGCTTCAGACATACTCGGAGAAGGTTCCTAACCTCTGGTTTACGGTTGCAGGTTAGAAGGTATGAAGATTTGAAAAGAAGACTGTCGAGGTTTGGACCTAGAACTAAAAGGTGGTACCTTAAGGAGAAATAGGTGGACCATACTTTTGTTGCTTTTATAGAGAATCCTGTGGGCACCAGACCCACAGTGAAGATATGGTCAAAGAAAGGGGGAAAGCTGGAAAAACAGTCCCCTAGAGGGTGCACTACAGAAGCTATGATGGAATCTTGCATTATTCTTGGTTATCAGGTCTCTTGGGAGCACTCCAGTTTCTTGTTGGAGGAGGAGAGATGGAATTTGTTTGTGTAAACTTTTAAATGAAGTAAACTGTGAAGTGTAGGGGACTATAGGAGCATCACTGAATAATCTTTTGTCATGTAGTGTATTTGGGCCTTTTCTACTTATATATATAAATAATTATTATTGTTCAAAAAAAAAAGCTAATTCTTAGATATGTAGAGGCCTTCGGCTTTGGATTATGTAGGTAATTGTCATGAATAAAAGCTAATTCGTAGATATGTAGAGGCATTTATCCTTGGATAATGTAGGTGATTGTCATTCTATTGCGCTTCTAAGTTCTAGAAGCTTGCTAGCACCATGTATCGGTTTCCAAAAATCTCTTTCACACTACTACATATAAGAAGCTTTATATATGTGTTACCTTTTTATTCCCCATCAATTAGAAAACTGCTTTCTTAGATAATAAATGCTTTGCTTTGGTCCTAGTAAATACTTTACATTAGCATCACTATTGGCAATCATGATAACTATCCTCAGACAAACGATTTTAGAAGCTTTGTGTACCAATTTAATGATATTTTCCTTACATTGTAGTAATTAGGATTACCAAATGTATAGGTGTAGCACATTTAGACGCTTTCATTCCAAGCACATAAATATATTTTCTTATTATTCATAGAAGCATTGAATATAAACTAACTCAAATGAAAGCATGCTATTCTATTTTCTAGATTCTTTGCATGAAATTACATAAGCCTAAAGAAACATAATTTGACAAGGTAACCCAATAGTACATCTTAGTCAAAACCAGCTAACCCTAAAGCACACTCCATGTCCAGAGTTCTTCATATAACACACTCCCATTCGTAATTATACATTCTTAGTCAACCAGTTAACCCTAAAACACACCATCGTTCTTCACATAACATACTCCCATCCGTTATTATACGACATGGTGATAATTTCATCGTAAACATGGCAAGCTTATTATCACATAGATCTAATATGCATTAGAAAAGAGACCAATTAAACTACCAAAAAATGGAAGTTATTATGTATTAAGAATTGCTTTTACGTTGATGTTATGTATTAGGAAATTCCTCCCCCAAAAAGTTCTTCGATAAGGCCTTCAAAAAGTACCTACTTTATGGGGACCACCAAATATCAAAGGCTTTTGTTTCACGGTTCACATCTAGACAACAAAAAATATCATCTCAAAAAAGTATACATCCCAAAAGTGACTATCATGTCAAAAAAGTATGCATTGGAATCCACTTGCATAATATCAAAAAAGTGACTATCATCCTCTCCTAATCCTTTGGGTTTACACTTCAAGATAATGAACACAAGGTAGCTACGAAAGGTAGCTATGAAATAGTGAGAGAAAGTAGTGACATAGTGGTGCAAGCAAGTGATAGCTATGGCATCAATAGTGAGGCACAACCATTTTGTCGTTATACACGTGGCTATACTCATGGCTATCAACATTGTTGTGACACATGTACAACCACATAGATAGCCACATTGTGATTGTAAAAAATAATTTGGATTCTCCCACTCAAGACGCAACCGCAAACGCATTGCAGTACCTCTCATTGCATGATGCTAAAAGAAAACATACTTTGATTAAAGGGATGGTTATCCATTGACCTATGTGCTCTAGGTAAGGAGCTTTGATGGCAATCTAGACAGACTCTAGATGGAGGATGTTTTGCTTACAAGAGTGCTTGAACACAATGAACTGGGGATGACGAACTAAGGCTGCCAAACTAGTCTACATATAGTACCTAGGGTTTTCATGGATGAAAGTCAACCACGTTAGCCACGTCAGTAGAGCCAACCTAGAGTCGGCATGGACGAAGGTCGGCCACATCGGCGGCCAACCCACGTCTTGGTCCAAAATGACCAACTGACAATATCAATGGACTAGAATCATATTAGACTACAACAAAGTCTCACATGGACTTTGAGCAACTCCCACCATGTCTGAGACCGCTTGGACCCTCAACGAGCCCTGCAAAACATGTGTCTTAGGTTTGCTATCCACATTGGCACTCACTAATGTGGTCATATAGCCTGCACAAGCATGCATCCTACTTCACAGAGTGAGAAGTCTACATAGTTGTCTCCTAATCATCTGGCCACATTTGGCCAAATGTCTAAACTAGGAACTATAGGGTGTGCCTAAGTGCTGATTACCACAATGGATACTCCTCATATAGGCGGCCTTCTCATATAGGGGGAATTACAAAATAGAGCATATTTTCACCCGCAATAAGGGTCAATCATTAAGTAAATCCTTTTCCAACAAGACCCAACTAACTTTCTCTTCCTTTATCGCCTTCATCTCTTTCCTTTACTTGCTCTTCCACAAGCATATTTCTCTCTTCCATAAGCATATTACTCTCTTCCATAAGCATATTGCTCTCTTCCACAAGCATATTGCTCTCAATCACAAGGTATGTGTCTCCTCTCTTCTATGTTTTTCAATCAAAATGTTTGTATTTTCTATGTTCCCCTCTATTCCTCCTCTCCAATCCCTCTCTCTCTATTGATTTTAATAGTCTTTTTTTGTGTGTTTAGTTTTGTGTTAACATGAAGAATCTTTAGGTAAGATCCAATCCTAAACTCAATGTTTTTTTTAATGGTTTAATGATTTTGTTTCTATGTTTAAGGCTTTAGGTGCTAGCATAAGAAAGCACCCAAAAACACGGCTACACAAACCTAGGAGCAAACTAAGAGATACTTATTCAAGAACCTAGGTGTTCATACTCATTATGGGAAATAACACAACATAAGCAGTTATGACATGGCATGTTGGAATTGGCCATTAGAGTACCACTTGCCACCTTAAGATTCAGTTATAAAGGCGTCACATTATGCTAGAGATTAGGAATGGTTAGTAGACTAGATATCCAACTAAATGGATGGTTAACATGTATAATGAATTAGAGGCTAACTGAATATATAATGATGTTGCTCCTATATGTGTGTTTTGCAACAAAACTCTATTATTATGTATCCCATCTTGAAACTTTGTCTCTCCCCAGCTTCAGCAAGGCAACCCAACACTCCTCAACATCCACATTCCTTTGGGTTTGTTAGGGTCCACCTTCTGATTGATTAGTGCCAACAATCTATTTTCAGTTTGAAACCTCCTCAAAGAATAATCCTCCTTCAAGCTAAGGGTAGATCCAAAGAACTTTACCCTTTTCTCGGCCAAAATGTTCATATCCCTCAGAGGAAGTCCATCTTCATCTATGAAATTTCCCATCACCTCTTTATTGTCCCTCCCTTTGGAAAGTTTGAACAGACTACTCTCAGGTTTCCTTTTGTTGTGTTGAAAATTTTCTATTTATACCATTTTTTTCTCCTCTCTAGTGCATTTTTCATCTTCATCCTTAATGCCAGCTTGGCATTTAAAGTACAAGTTAGTATCCTCTCATTCAACCCACTTGTTTGTCTTTTAATCTGAATTTTCTCTAACTGTAGAGCCCAATTCCTTCGCATCTCTTTTCCTCTGCCCTCAATTTACCCACAGCCCTAATAATTCCTTGCATCATCTCATTGGAAAATTGCCTCCATGCACCATCTTCACACCCTCTCCTTCTCAACTTACTAATTGCTTCTTCAGTGTACTCCACAAAAAGATCATCCTTAAGAAGTAGATTATTGACTCTTAGTTTCCTTGTGGGGTAGTGAGAGAAGTCAAGCTCATCCCCATCTCTTACATCCAACACCAATTCAAAGGCATATGGTCAGAAAGAGTAGAGCTGCAGTTAATAGAGACTCTAAGTGTGTGGAACCCAAGTAGCTTGCTAAGTAAAGAAAATCCTATCAATTTCGGAAGAAGAGGATATATATTTTAAACTAAAATAAGGGTGTCCCAATTTGTCCCTCCAGTCCCCTAGCTACCAACTATCAATGATCCCCAGATCTCTTCTTAACTTATCCCATTTTCCTTTTTCCTTACCTATTAAAATAATGCTTCCACCACATCTATCCACAACTTTCTCTACCATGTTAAAATCCCCCAAGATAATACATGGGGCTTGAATATTCACACTGGCAATCCAATTCCACATATTCAGACTTGAATATCCAGACTGGCAATCCAATTCCACATAATATCACTCCTGATTTTGTGGTTGTGGGCCCCATAGATATTAATGATCCAAATTATTTCCCCTCTCACTAAGATTTCTACTACCAAAATCCTACCATTAGGATGGTTGGCAATAATACTAAGGGACAATTCACTCTTAACTAGGGTCATCACTCCACTATAGCCTGAATTTACACCTCCATACATAATCATCCAATCTTTGAATCTATCCTTTCTAGAGATTTTACCAAAAAGATTATGTTCTTGTATGGCAAACACCGAATAGCCCCAAAGTGTCTCTAGCCCCCAAAAAAGAAGAATTCTTTTTTTTTTGCCCTTTAACCCTTTTACGTTCCACGTACAACCGAAAAACACATAATCTTTCTTCATAAAGGAACAGTTTCCAGGATCATTTCAACTTCTTCCTCCTCCACAGTCAGCTCTTTCTGAATTTCCTTCCATGCCTCCACAACTCTAGCATCAAACCTTTGTTCAAAAGAAGGGAAACTATCACATTCTTTAAGTGGGCTGAAAGGGTTTGAGTATAGAACAAGGCTTACACTTCCTTGAGAAATAGGTTTAATACCTTCAACACCCTGATTACCCTGATTCTTCTTGGCTTCTTGGCTTCCTTGAGAAATAGGTTTAATACCTTCAACCCCTTGATTACCTCGATTACCTCATTACCCTGATAACCTTCAACCCTGTAATTACCATGATTACCCTAGAAATAGGTTTAATACCTTCAACCCCCTGATTACCCTGATTCTTCTTGGCTTCCTGGCTTCCTTGAGAAATAGGTTTAATACCTTTAACCCCCTAATTAATACCTTCAACCCCTAATTACCTTCAACCCCTTGATTACCCTAATTACCCTGATTCTTCTTGGTTTCTATCTTAGCTTGCCTAACACTAGATTTCCCTTTTACCCTAACCCACTCTCCCTTCTGGCAACCCTCAGTAGTCTCCTTCATCATTTTCTTTCCCTTCTCCTCCTTCTTCTGGCTCCCAACTAAAGGAGTAGCTTTTCCCACTCCATTTTTTTCACCGTCCTTTTCCCCCTCCTCTTTTGCTATTGGCTGTTCATGACAATTTTTGGCAATGTGGTCAAAGCCACTGCATTTGAAACACACTCCAAGAAAGGCTCCAAATTTCAAGCATAACTCCATAATACCCCAGTGGCCCAAGTCCACATCTAAGGATTTCGGCGTTTCTTTGGAGGTATTCCAAGAAATGCAGACACTGCTGTTAGCATCATTTGGAATATACAGCATAGGACCAAGAGAGTAAGTAATATCCCGTAAAGCCGGTCTCAGCCAGGGGGGAGGCCAACCACTTCAACCCAAACAGGACATGCATTCTGGATACTCTTGTTAACATCAAAAAGGGGGTTGAAGGGGAACACATGCACAAGACATCGGCTCAAAAACAGAGGACCCATTAGGAACTCAATGGAGTCTTCTTGGGCCCTTTAATTTGGACGTTTAGTGAAATGCTTAAAATGCTAATCCATCTTTGACCAAGCCTAGAGGCCTAGTCCTAAAAGCATATATTTGATTTTTCACAAAAATAAAAAAAATAAAAAAAAGGAGATATTCCTAGATCTGGCCACCTAGGTGACTTTAAAGCTTTGTAATGGGCTGTCAGTCAGTAATCATAGCCTGCAGCAACCTTTTCGAACTCCAAACATTCCAAAAATTTGTCACTTTCTTCCCCCCTTTTTTGTGTGTACACCAGATCTCTTTCTCTCTCTAAATCTTCTCTCTAAAACGCCCTGCACTCCTTCTCCATGGAAAAAAGCATCTTTCTCTACTCCAAAAGCCATAGCTGACAGATCTGTACTCCTAAATGAGCCTTCTCTCTCCAAACCCACAATAGTAGCCATGGCTTGCAGGGAAGAAGCTTACCATGAGCATTCTCTCTACAGTACTTGGTCCTCTCTCCATAGCTAGTAGGTCTGTACTCCTAAATGAGCCTTCTCTCGCCAAACCCACAGTAGTAGCCATGGCTTGCAAGGAAGAAGCTTACCAGGAGCATTCTTTCTACAATACTTGCTTCTCTCTCCAAACCCACAGTAGTAGCACAGAAGAACCTTTTCATGAAGTATTCTCTCTCTCTATATTGCTTAGCAGCCATAGCTTGCACTAAAGAAGCTTCCCATGATGCATTGTCTCCTTTGCATTTTCGTCTCACCATTGCCAACCCTCTCTATGTTTCTTTGGCTCCCTTTCTGGCTTCTTTCTCTATCTACAATGCAGCTCTAGAGAAGCAACCCTCATCTCCATTCTTTCCATTATTTTTTGATACCATATCCTGCTCCTTCCACTCCTATTCAACCCAAGCTTACAAGCCTACTTTCTTGTAGATGGCACTACAAGACATCACCAATAAGCCTTCTAAGATCCG
This sequence comes from Cibotium barometz, assembly GCF_041138505.1. Lineage (NCBI taxonomy): Eukaryota > Viridiplantae > Streptophyta > Polypodiopsida > Cyatheales > Cibotiaceae > Cibotium > Cibotium barometz. The sequence continues at coordinate 40,942,910 of NC_141058.1, forward strand.
CCTTCAGGTTGATGTGGAGACAGAATACGCAACCCTACGCAGTAGGCATGTTGCACCCAATATTTCATACGATCAGCTTCGAATGCAAGGAGCAAAGGCCATTGATCTTTGGATTGATGGAAATCTTTATCCACCAGATCCAATATCTGGTGCCCCTCCACCATTCAAAAGCATTACAAGTTTTCTTATGTTTGTTGGTGATGGTTTCAATGGGCTTCTTGGCTATTGTAGGAGATTACACATGTTGTGGCTAGATGAAGTAGCTGAAAAGAGACAAACACAATTTGTCTTCGACCAGCTTCAAGCGGCATCGACTAAGCAGATCAATGGTTTGATGCAGAGGATTAAAGAGCTCTCAGAGGAGCTTGAGGTGCAGAAGAATAATCTAGCGGATCGTGTGCGCACAATAAATCAATTTACCGATAATTATGTTCGTCTTCAACACTCCACTCGTAATCTTCGACGTCGTGTTCACCATTTCACTCACCTTCCCATGGGATATCACGCAAGGCAAAGAAAACGTAAAGCTGTTGGGTTGCTTTCAAAGACAGCAGGCGCATGCAAGAGGCGTAAACAAACAACCAGGTAAAAATTTTTGTAGGAATTATAGCAGCTTTGAGAAGCAATTAATGAATAAAGCATCTCTCATGGTTGACCATTGTGATTGTAGGGCTTGTGCAACAGCTATACTAGGATGTAACAACGCTGAGGACAATGTTAATGCCTCCCTTCTTCAGCATGTCCTTCAGGAGAAGGATATTATGGAAATGATAACAGGTTCTGGTAATGATAAGCTGCGGGAGACCCTTCGTCAACATTTCTTGAAGGAAATCAAAGAAATTGTCACCCCCAAAGAGATGCTTGATATATGTGACTCAGCAGGTATTAGCCAGAAAGGTTACAGAGCAATATACAGGTCAATCACTTTAGGGTTGCGAGCAAAGGGAGTTATGCAATCCTTGCTTCCAACACTTTATAGCTTACAGATGGCAAAGAAGTGTGCTAATGGTGATATTGCATCCATGTTCGAGGGTGGGTACAAGTGGGTGGAGGATATTATGCCAATGCCAACAATCAAACCCTTTGAATACAATGCATATAACAATGTCTACATTGACATGGAAGTGCTACAAAAAGCAATGATTCAGTACTATGGCGTCACACTTGAAGAGACAGGTGGAAATGCCGTGTTTGTCTTGAAGCTGGATGAATGTCAAGTGGTTAAAGGTCAAAGACTGGAGCGTGTTAGTTTAACCTTGATGAGCCGAGCACTTAGAGGAAGGCCTTTAGAGACCCAAGAGTTGGATGCAACTGAAGACAGCAACAGTAGGGGTCAAGGGCATAAGCAGGACTACTACGGCATTCAATCAGAGAAGAACATCTGGTGGCAAGCAGCATGGGTCCTCCCAAAAGAGAACCATGATACCTTGAGGTGGTATTTTGAACGGTCTGGCATTCAACATGTCGTCTCTTGTCAGGTCAATGGTCAGAAGCTTGATGTTCCCGGAATAGGCTGCTTTAATGTTGAATGGCACTTGGGTGGCGATCTAAAAACCTTAAAGTGTATGTTGGGTTGTAAAACAGGTGCGAATACTATATTCTCATGTGTTTACTGTTGTCATTCCAAGACAGCACTAGACTCAAGAGTAAAAGGGAAACAACCTAGCAAAGGCAAAAGTCAAAAACAGGTGGGTGCAAAAAAAGCAATCGTTTTTGATGCTGAACAGAGGAAAGGATCAAAGGTATGGCATAATGGCATATTAAGTTGTGACCAGAGCAAGCCACCTAGTCGTGACCAGGGGGACAATGCTTGGAACCCAATCTTGGAAATTCCACTATGTCAAGTGCATGTGTGCACATTACATGCAAGACTCAGGATTTTGGATAAGCTATTGATGCTCCATATAAACTATGTCTGGAACATGGAGCCCGAAGATCGACAAGAAGAGTCAATACGTGCACTAGAGGGTGTACTTTCCTCTATGGGATTACATGCTGGAGCAGTGGTCTTGACAAAGGACAGAAAATCAAACCCTACACAAGACAACCCTAATAAAATTTGCATGGGTGGATCAAAGGCAAGACACTTGCTATCAAACCACTTGGGTTCTCATAGCCACACTGACTTTGAAATTTGGAAGAAGATATGTGATGTCACAACATATCGAGGAAATGATGCCAGGCTTGGCCTAAAACGTGCACATGTATGGGAGGTGTGTAATAAAATGGTCGATCTTCTAGAGCGACCTCACCTGGATGACCATGGTATTGAGGCACTTAAAGAAGCCACTTGTAGATTCACAGAAGAAATGGTCGAGGCATGGGGAGAAACACACATTACTCACTACATGGTAATGTTGTATTTATTGTGTCCTTGTAGTATGTTCTTCATACTATTTGTTGACTTTTTGTAATTTTCTATGCAGCATATATTGTATGCACATGGGCCATACTTTCTCGATAGATATGGCTCTTTAGCACTTTGGAGCAATCAAGGCATGGAGAAATCACATTACCAAGCAAAGGCCGTGTATTTTAAGGGCACTCGCCATGGTGGTGGCAAAGTCAAGAGTAATGCACTCCATGAAATGTTCAACTGGTTCTATCGCGTTCTGGTTGGCAAAAAAAGGCAGAAAAGTCGCGGTAATTTGTCTCTTAGGCGTCAAATAATGAAAACTGTTAATGCAAGAAGAACTGAAGGATACAACAGATCAAATGCTAGGGAGAGACTACGGCAGTGGGTAGCAAGCAAGCGTCGGTGTGGTTCCTCATGGGCTTAAACTCTCTGATTATAATCCTTTTGTGTTTTTAAATTTTTAAAAGTTTTAAAAAATTATATTTATAGACATATTTAAGTCATTTTTCATTTATAGCCACCGCATTTCAATTTCTTCTTTGTGCTCTACTCTCTCTTGCCCTCCCACTATCTCTTGCACTCGTACATACCTAGGCCATGCCAGAAGAACAGGAGCAAGACTTGCGGTTTTTCGATCAACTCGGCCCACTACCTGCTACAGCAAAAAGGACAAGTCTACCTATCGTAACAGAGCAAGAGGCAAAGGAGATGAGAGAAGAAGAGCGCAGGAAGGAGGCCGAAGAAGCGCAACGCAGGAAGGAAGCTGAAGAAGCAGGGTCTAGTAGAGAAGCAGAAGAAGAGCGGCGTCGAAAAGAAGCCGAGGAAGGTCAAGGGCAGCCACCAGAGATTGTTATTGAGGCCGACACCCTAGAACAGCTAGAGGTTATCTTGAAGAACAGGGAGGTCGAGCTCTTGTCCTACGGCATCACGAAAGATACCATTGACAAAGAGTTTGCTATTGTGAGGGCAGCTTGGGAGACAGAAATGCAAAAGAGACAGCAGCCCAAAGAGGACGCAAGGAGGGCAAGCCAAGCACAGCCACAGGCAGCCACAACATCCAGACGGCCAGTCAAGAAGTGTGGTAAAAGAATGGAGGGCAAGTTTCGGGACCAACAAGAAGAGGAAGAGCGTGCACAAAAGAAAAAGAAGTTCAGGTCTGAACGACCACCGTGGGAGAATCAAAGACCACCACCGCCTCCACCAGTTACAAAGAAGAAGAGAAAATGGAGGCCAGGGACAGTCGCGCTACGAGAGATTAGGAAATATCAGAAAAGCACAGATCTTCTCATCCCCAAGGCACCATTCTCTCGACTGGTGAGAGAAACAATGGAAAAATATTCTGACAGGGTTGACCGCATACAGAGCACAGCTCTTGAAGCTCTTCAAGAAGCTGCTGAAGATATTGTAGTTTCTGTTTTTGAAGACTCAGTGCTGGCTATGGTACATGCCAAGAGAGTTACTTTGAAGCCTGTAGATATGTCCCTAGCCCTACGTCTACGTTTAGAGCGTAGCCTTCTACCTCAATAGGCTAACCCATTTTGTAATACTCCCTACAAAATTTTGTAATGTTCCCAGATTCCTTTGTAGCTTTTTCACACATTAATGAAAACTTTGAGTTGTGTTACATTCTTTGTTGAGTCCATTTTTTTTGTATACTCAGTGCCAATGAACATTTCATTTAAAAAATATAAAAGCACTATACACACAGGAAGAAACACACACACACACACACACACACACATATATATATACACACACAAACATATATACACACACATATATATACATATACAAATATATATACATATGCACATATATATATATATATGTACACACACACACATATATATATGAATATTTATATATACAAAAAATGTAGATCCTATAAAGTCAACTAGAGAAACTTATACAGTGTCTTATGTGCCTCAAGGCAAAAAAAATAAAAAATAAATAAAAAAAATGCCATGTGCGCTACGGCGCGTTAATCTCCAGTTTGACCAGGTCAAAATGGAGATTTACGCGCCGTAGCGCACATGGCATTTTTTTTTTATTTTTTTTACCTTGAGGCACATAAGACCATTTAGGTGCCCTAACAGCCCCAAATCTTACATATATGTGAGTGTGTTTACATCTATAAATACAATATTTTTTCATACCGCTCTAACCCAATCTCGATTACTTTTTTTAATCACGATCTCAATTAAAACAAATCCTAAACAATTTTTTCTATGAACACATGAACAAAATCTTAAAATTGCGATGCTTGAAATGGTATGTCACAAGTACGCCAGGAAAAATCACAACTTACAATGCACAACAAAATTTTTTTATTAAACTTGGAAGAGAAGTTTGCATTACATCTTTTTAATAAGCTCTTGGAAGAGCTCAGGAGAGAGAGTTCTAGAGGCTGGTTTCTGGCCTAAGCTTTGGAATACATCACTCGGCTCATTGATTCCTTGAGCCTGAGAAAGGGCACAATGGCCTAAAACTGAGCCGGGATGGTTGCCCGTGAAGCAATACAAGGCAGCTTCCCTAGCTACCAAAATACATTTATTTATGTTCGAGGCTAAGGGGTTCTCCGACAAGACTGCACTAAGTGCTTTACATTTTAGGAGCTCGGCATAGGCGATCTCTGCATATTCTAAATGAAAAACCCGCACTATGTCGGCTCTGAGGGCAGGTATGTAGTGCCAAAGGGATGCATCTCGACCCTCTGACTTTGGCCGCGTTCCTCCTACGCGCATAGCAAACTTGTCCACTTCAAAAGCAGTCTGTCAACATGTCAATATAGAAGTTAGGAAGCGTGAAATGATACAAAAAATAATTTGCTTTACAACTAAGAAGTAAGGACATACCTCAGTTGCATCGTCACTTGCAACTAGTTGCTCATTTGTCAAGTTTATGCTTCCTTGGTCTTGAGCATCGCCAGCAACCAAGGGCATGTGTGGTTCAAAGGCATCTACGCTCTCATAGAATTGCACTTCTTGCTTTATTTCAACGAGCGCTTTGGCCACTACAACTTCCAAGGTACTGCTACCAATATCATATGCAAGCGCTTTTGTGAGGTTGTCATCTTCAAAAGAGATTTTCACTTTTCCTTTGTCTTGACCCCCAGCATTCACGGCAATAATAGAAAGTGCCTCATCCTCACGAAACCCGAGTGTCTTGGCAATGTCATCCAAAAACAAAAACTCTTTCCCATCAATAATGATTGGATGCAAAGACTTGATAACAAGGTCTGGGACCTCCTCGAGTACTTCATCACCCTCTAGAACTAGGTTCGGAACCTCCTCGGGGACATTATCTTGTAGAGCCACCAATGCCATTGAGGCCTCCCATTGTTCTGTAACATTCTCTTCCTCAGCATGGGCCTCTTGGACCTGCTCCATTAGCTTTACTTTGCCCTTTTCTTTTTCCTTGCCACTTTCTTTCGCCACACCCTCTTGTAACAGAAGGACCAAAACCATGTCCCAGCTTAGGAAAGAAGTGCCGATGTTGCCCATTTGTAGATCCAGGAGTAAGTCTTCCTCCTCATTTCTGTAGTCCTTTTCTGTGAGGGATTTTAAAAACCTGGATAGGCGAAATCTAAAATTCTTCTCTTCCCTGAATATGTACTTGATGAGGTCAACTGGAACCCATAAGCCCTCATCACCCTCAAACATGATGGAGTACGTGCTGATGTGTTCATCCATATACTGAATGACATCTGTAAAAGCATCCGCGTGTAGATGCATTGTTGCACGTACATCAATTGCTCCCTCAAACATAGGGACGATCTCATCAACCCTATGAAGTAACTCAAGCTTTCCTAGCTGTGCAATAAGTGCGTCAAGTAGAGGTGCCATGTCTATGAGTGATTGGAGGAAATAGAGAGTGTGTGATACAGAAAGGTGTGCGAAATTGAGAGCAAGTGTTAGGAGAGAACGATAATTGTCAATTGATGTAAATGAGTAAAGTATCGTTTATAAATGGGCGACCTTGTTATAAAATTTTTAAAAACTTTTAAAATTTGTAAGTACCAAAAATTTTTTAAGAAATGGTATGCAAAAGCAAGAACGTATCCTTCCATCGCAAGGTCATTTCCAATTTATTAGTGGCTCACGCCACTGATGCTTCTGTGACCAACCTTACACTATCACAAAAAAATAAAACTGCACAAGATAATTGAAAATTCTTAATAAGACAGTGAGGCAAAAAAATTGAAATTGTATTTACTTCAATTCAAGATTACATATCCAGTGGTTATCTGATAGCTACACAGCCAGGGAAAGTAATTTCTCTACAAAGAAAAGATCGTTCCTGCCTTTTGCGCACTACTCTACCATTTATTATCAAAGCAAAATCACCACTGAGTGAGAATCGAAGAACTAAGTAGTCACGTAAGTTGGCAAGGGACCAGTCATCGTTCACAGTAACATCTTCTACATCCCCACCTTGCATGGATATATGTAGCACACCCTGTTCTGTAGAGGTTGTGTCGGAGTCTAACGCCTCCCATTCTCCATTTGTAAGCTTCCATCGCCTGTAAGGAAACACAATGGACAACTGTTGCTTGGCAATATGATAGCGCGTCACAACCTTCTCAACAATTACTCCGCATCTGATGGTGTCTCCATTGTGTTGAACAACTTTTTTATCCCATGCAGGTGATAAGAAACAAGTCAGAGCTCTCTCCCCCTTTGCAATCCATAAAGTTGGGGTACGATGTGTGTCACTTGTACGGAACAGGTACACAAAGAGGTGTAGAGGTATGAAGCAGGTTATGGTTGCTTTGTGAGATCCATATGTGCACTTCATAGCATTTTGCACCTTACTTTCGATCTGCAAACAAGCCATGGCCACTGAAGCATTGTCTGGAATTGGCCATTCAATAGATGTGAGAGTTGGCGTAGGTTTTGGAACTAATTTTCCAGTACCATTTGCTGTCGTGGGAACCACATATGTATCCTCATAGAAGAAGATGTTTCGTGCTAGAAGTTGTGCAGCTGGACACCCTCCAAAGATTAAACTACCAAGCTCCACATGGTATGCTTCAAAGGTTCCTGAAATTGCCTCCATAGGCTCCCATTCACTATAGTTTGAGGGAAAAATATCTACGCACAGGAACCCAAGAACAATCGAAGCAGTGCTCAGTATACCATTATTAGCACACAATTGATTTAAAAACAAGAATATAAAGTGGTGAAATAACTTACAATTTGCAGGAAATTGTTGACGTTGGTCATGGTCTGCTAGTTTCAGCTCTGTTGCCTTGTAAACATGTTGGACCTTGGCTAGCTTTTTTCCATCACGATCTTGTTTGAGCTCCAATATCCGCCCTTTCCAATGGTGACTTTGTATATCAACGTATCGCTTTGACACCTTGTGGCTTCCTCTTGTACTAGGCTGCATCGTAATCCAATTCCACTTCTCGTACTGTTTGATGTTCCAGTGCCCATCCTCATCTTGACCACTGCTACAAGAGAGAGATTGAATACTGATCGGAGGCCTTCGAGCTCTAGAAGAAGACATCAGATGTATATATTAGAGAGATTATAAACCTTGATGGCAAAGAAAAATAGAATGGTGAGAAAAAAACTTAGACTAGGGAGATGTAAAAAAGAGAAGGAGTTGTAGAGCAAGTTCCAAGGGCTTGGCTGTGCTATTACTGCACTTTGAAAGAGGATATTGGAGGGGATGAGAGGAGACAATGAGTAAGATTATGAGAGCCAAAGCATTTGCAACTCAAGCTTCCATAGCTTGGCTCCACTGTCACACTCTGTAAAAGGAGGTTGGACAAGGTAGAAGGATGTAAGTGAGGATCAAACTTCCCTGGCTTCTGAGAGGAGGTTGCAGATCAAGCTTCCATAGCTAAGCTCTGCTGTTACACTCTGTAAAAGGAGGTTGGACAAGGAAGATGGATGAAGTAAGGAAAGGTAAGTGAGGATCAAACTTCTATAGCCTCTCAGAGGAGGTTGCAGATCAAGCTTCCATAGCTAAGCTCTGCTGTTACACTCTGTAAAAGGAGGTTGGACAAGGAAGAAGGATGAAGGAAGGAAATGTAAGTGAGGATCAAACTTCCATAGCTTCTAAGAACAGGTTGCAGATCAAGCTTCCATAGCTATAGATCTAGGTTTCTGAGTGAAGAGAGAGGTAGATCAAGAGGTAGATAGCTAAAAGAAGTAGTCTGGAGAGTGAAAAACGCCTTGCTATGAGAAAGGGGAAAGAGAGAGCGTTTTGGAGGGAACGTGGGAGAGAGGGATAGTGGAAAGTGAAGGGGAATGTGCATTGAATGCATGGGAACTCGTTTTTGGGCCTCTATCACTTTGGAGGCCTTAGTTAATGATGGCTGCAGGCTGGTGGCAGGCTGCAGCTATCCTTTTCTATATAAAATAGGGGAAAAATGCAAATACGTTTTGAATTTTTGAGTTTTAGTTGATTTTGAAAATTTAAAAAGAGCCTATTTAGCCTATTATTCTAAGTTTGACCACTACCTTCTAGGCTCTTACAAACCATTGGTTTCAGTCCACATGTAATCTCCCTATTTGTCTATTTCTTAATCACCTCCATTAGGCAATGGCAAATTAAAGGGCCCAAAAAGACTCCATTGAGTTCCTAATGTTTGGCAAATAACTCTAACACAGACTAACCTTTAACAAAAAGGACATTGAAAAAGCCTTTACCTAGGTAAAACAGCTTGGAGATGACATTTTCATGCAGTACGCTTTCTTGAAGCCACTTTCCCAACTCTGCCTTAGACGGGGGTCTACCAGGACAAAAAACAAAGACGCTACAGATGGAAAAGAACCCCACTTGACTTCGACTAGCTCCTGATTAAGCTTCAAACATACCTTCTCCTTCGATTGAGAACAAAGTCTATCGTTTAGCCAATCGGGCACACACTTCTTCCTAGAAAACTCGACCTCCGCCTCCTCTCTGTGTCGCTTGATCTCTTTCTCAACATCAGGTTCCCAATCCCCCCATCCGCTCGAACCCTCCACCCCATCTTGGTGCCACATTCTGGGATGACCTTGCCATGCAAGCCCTGTCTCGTCGACCACCCGTCGATGTACGGGATGCATGCAATCGCACGCGTGAGATAAGATCTAGCACAACTCCACTACACCACTCCTCCTCGCACGTGTCCACTACACCACTCCTCCTCCAACAACCCTCTAAGAATTGGCTTTTATTCATATATCGTGTTGATTATGTAACCACAATTGATCAGTTTTCATAATTGATCAATTGGCATTACAAAGTGTTTCACCTAAAAAATGAGTACCAACAATGATAGTTAGCACTTATCAAAATCAACCACAAGATGTAGTACATAATGACAGATAGAATCGCACTAAAAGGTTACCCAACAAGCTAAGCGTGGCAGTTTCATTGGCAATATAGAAAAGAACTGTTTGGTGATGAAACCAAACCGTTTCTCCTTCCAAGTGGATGAAGGTTTATTGCAATTGGGATTATAGGAACATAAATTTATAAAATAGCTACACTTGATTCTAAACCAGTGTTGATAGAAATACCATCGAAAGAGGAGCGAGGTGTACGCTATCACTAGTCTTAAAAGCATGCGATGCACTTTGCATTGATTCGTGCCCTTCGTAATGATTCCACTTGGATTTGGTGCAAATAAATGTTTAGAACACTTGACCACCAAGCTTGTGCTAGATTAAAAAAATCTCAAAATACAAATTAAAAAACAACCATAATCCCAACTTCTAATTTAATCTTTCAAGTACTACACAATGGCTGTTGTAATCTTTATATTCTGCTCCTAAACCTTGACAAGAATGAATGTGGTCCAACATCGTTGGGTTGTAAGAAAATAGCTCATTGATTAAAATGCTATACTTTAACCTTAGAAAATAGTTCACTAAATCATAGCATCATCATGATCTCCATTAGCCACAATAATGTGAGATGTGATGAACTACTTTAGAAAGTCTTTTGGGAGGTGGGGAGATTAAACAAGTGCGAACAAAATATATGGAATTTGTACGAACTAGGTAGTGCATAAAAGGTGGATAATCATAAGGTAGATAGGTTAGATCCAGAAGGATGCCCCAGATGTTGAGCCCATGAAGGGTAGTTTTGCCCCTTAATGAACTACTTGAAAAAGTTTATGTTGGGGGATTAAAAAGGTGCTATTAAAACTATATAGGTAGTGGATATATAGTGGCATAAAAAAGATGGAAAATTACATGGTGGATTAGATGATGAAGACCACCAAGAGGTTTACCAAAGATGCGAAGGGCCAAGTAGAGTAGGGCTAGAACTCATAGAAGAGCTGTTCAAAGGCTGGCATGTGGTGGGAGGAGAGGGCAAGGGAGACACTGACGCCACCATCACGAGAGGGGCTAGGCAAGAGGTAGGCGAGACCTTCATAGGGGATGCCGGCGGGGCCCATGAAGGTGGGGCGGCCCCACCCAAAGTCTGCGTCGTAGATGGGCAGGCGGGTCCAGCTGGTGATCCCCAAGTTGGGCGTCCGAAATGTGTGGGCGCCCCTGACAAGGGCGCCTAGATCTGGCTGCAGCTGCAGGTAGTCCAAGGCCGACCTCAAATACTCGTCGTCCATCCTTGCCGAGGCTTCCCTGATCGTGTTGGCGCCATAATACAAGGGCTCCCCAATCAAATCCCCCGCCGCCGCCACAGGCGTTGCCGTGAATATCACATTCCCGAAGTAGCCCTCCGGCAGTGCTGGCTTCAGCCGTGCCCTCCCATCCGTCGCAATGTACAGCTTCGTTGCCTGCTCCCTGCATAGATTTCTTGCTTTTGACACACACCTCCACACGTGTGCCGACACCGCCTCGTACGTGCTGTACGTGGCCTTCGTGTGGGGATCAATCGCCTTGGCTCGCAACGCCAACACTTGCTCCTTGGTAAGGTGAAGAATGGCTGGCGTGGCAACATTCTCAACGTGTTGTTTAGTGGTGGGTGATGAGTCATCCTGATTAGTGGATCCATTTTGAGTAGGAATAGTGTTTAATGTATGCCCATTGTGAGCTGCCTTAATCTTGGGTGGTGTTGGCAACAATGGGGGAGGGGGTTGATACTCGATGTGGGAGAATTTTGGGGTGGGTGGGTCCCTTGCCCTAAGGAGGGTCCTGTCTATGAATGTGGTCACCTTGATGTCCATGCCCCTTGCCATACTAGCCCATGTGTTGATGAAGTGTATGCCTGACATGCCATCCGCTGCATGGTGCTGCATGCCCACCCCTAGTGAGACGCCCCCACATGTAAAGAATGTCACCTGCACAACATCAACTCACTCACATGAGCCTATCACATAAGAAGAGATTATAAGAAAGAAAGAAAGAAAGAAAAGAGTAAATGCACATTTGTAGTAATAAATGTCATAATAGATGCACAAAAATCTCAAAAAATTAATCATTTATGTTTCATGTGCATATGGTGTTATATAGAACGTTCATCTTGCGACCCAAAGTTCGAACCTTGACACCGATGGAACTTGTCCACGTCATGATGCGAAGAAAGAGATGCGTATTATAAAATAAAGTATGCAATTTATTGTCGTTCAAAACTTTGTGTTGGGAAAGTGGAATATTCCATCGGTACAAAAGTGAGCTACACGGGGATTGCTTGTTGGGAAGGTGGAATAATCCATCGGTACAAAAGTGAGCTACAAGGGGATTGCTTTAAAAAGCATTTGTTCAATGTATGCTTATTATACATTGAAACGAAACCCAACTAATCTATTGATTTATCATTTTTTTACACACTTTATGTCTCAAGAGTCTCCACAATGATTAGCATTTCTTAAGTATGTGGAATAGAAGGATTCAACAAAATAGGGTATGATTAGCATTTCTTTTAAGTAAATGGAATTTAAGGATTTAAAAAAATAGGCGCCATACAAACTCTTATTGGTGGTGGCGATAAGTGTATGGTGCACAAAACACAAAAGCACAAAAACTATTTGCTGAATGTAGAGGGCAACACAAGTGAAATTAATAAGATGGAATTAATGTGTGTGTGTGTGTGTGTGTGTGAGAGAGAGAGAGAGAGAGAGAGAGAGAGAGAGAGAGAGAGAAGAAGTGAGAAACAGAAGCAAGAGTGAAGTTACCTGTAGAACAAGCAGAGGGTAGGTGGAGACATCTTCAGTGTAGGTGACTTTGGGGACAAGTTGTTTGAGGATGAGGGTGGGGGCAAAGTCCCCAAAGTCATCAACAGTAGCATCCACTACAGCCTCAACAAGGAGAACACCATCTCCATTGCAGTTGATCTCAATGCGCCCATTTTCATCCTTTTGAAGCCTCCCAGCCATTGGATAGAAAGGCACCAGAGCCTTTGCTAAGGCCTTCTCCAAAACCTCGTATGAGAAGAAATCGTGGCTCTTACTTGGCTTGTAAAAATACACACTAGGCGTGTGTATCCTAGGTATCACCAAATCCACATTAGAGTTCCACAACACCCTCTTTGGCGTCTCTTCAGCTGGTGGAACCAAATTAGCACGGCGAATAGTAACCTTCATATTGGCTCAGTTCAAACCCCAAAAAAATTTGAAAGATAATAATCCGCCTGCAAAAAATATGTATAAACCAAGCATATGATTATTAAACCTTGCTATACGAAGAACGATTAAAATATTAATCTTGCTCGTTAGATGCATTAATCTACCTTGGTCTGTGTGGAGATTTTAAGTTTCTATACATACATATATATATATATATGTAGAGAAAGAGCGAGGCATTGCGGAAAAAAAGGTCCATAGACCGTTCTTTGTCTACGATGTTCTAGAAACATTGGAAACTTGAGAAAGTTGAAATTATCAAAAATGGCAGAAACTTTAGATTAATTATTGGTATTAAGGATAAGATTATTGACTGGTCGATCTCCTGGACAATGACAAATATATATCGCTTGGAAATTAGAAAACAACAATGTCTAAGAATAACAAAATGAAATTCTCTTTCTATAGAGATGAATAATGAATTGGATTTTCCTTCTATAGACGTGAACACCTTGCACATCCTAAATTGATTCCCGTTGATCATTAGAAGGCAATACATTAGAGTTAATGCAATACATTAATATATTATACGGCTTGCTTTGTGTCTGTTCTACAAGACATTAGCAGCTAATTAATGGGAAGCAAAAAGGGCCGCAGATATATATATATACATACATATATATATATATATATGTAGAGAAAGAGCGAGGCATTGCGGAAAGATAATCCGCCTGCAAAAAATATGTATAAACCAAGCATATGATTATCAAACCTTGCTACGAAGAACGATTAAAATATTAATCTTGCTCGTTAGATGCATTAATCTACCTTGGTCTGTGTGGAGATTTTAAGTTGCCATACTCTATACATACATATATATATATATGTATGTATAGAGTATGGCAACTTAAAATCCGCCTGCAAAATATGTATAAACCAAGCATATGATTATTAAACCTTGCAACGAAGAACGATTAAAATATTAATCTTGCTCGTTAGATGCATTAATCTACCTTGGTCTGTGTGGAGATTTTAAGTTGCCATCCTCTATACATACATATATATATATATATATATATATATATATATATATATATATATATATATATATATATATGTAGAGAAAGAGCGAGGCATTGCGGGAAAAAAGGTCCATAGACCGTTCTTTGCCTACAATGTTCTAGAAACATTGGAAACTTGAGAAAGTTGAAATTATCAAAAATGGCAGAAACTTTAGATTAATTATTATTGGTATTAAGGATAAGATTATTGACTGGTCGATCTCCTGGACAATGACAAATATATCGCTTGGAAATTAGAAAACAACAATGTCTACGAATAACAAAATGAAATTCTCTTTCTATAGAGATGAATAATGAATTGGATTTTCCTTCTATAGACGTGAACACCTTGCACGTCGTAAATTGATTCCCGTTGATCATTAGAAGGCTATTAATACATTAGAGTTAATGCAATACATTAATATATTATAAGGCTTAGGCTTTGTGTCTGTTCTACAAGACATTATTAGCTAATTAATGGGAAGCAAAAAGGGCCGCAGATACCTTGATGATGCTATTGAGCGCAGGCGTCTTGAGCAAATTATTAATTGAAGCCAAAAAAAAAAACAAAGAAAAATAGAAATCAAGAGTCTCAAGGACTGGATCTGTTGGATGTGAAAAGAAAATTAGCGAAATTGGAAATTGCATAGTTAATATCATAATGCGAATTATGTATGTGATTAAAGATGCAAGGATCTTAATGAAAAATTCAGGAATGTTACACGAGGTGTGGTTCCGGGTCAAAACTGCACAGAAAATTAAGTCACGCGCAGGACTGGTAAGTGAGTGTGTGTGTGCGAAAGACAGTGAGTGTAAAAGGAGCCCTTCGGAATATAATTGAAATAATTTGAAATCCGTGCATAATACCACACCCCCCCCCCCCCCCCCCAAAAAAAAAAAAGAGGAGGGGGAATTTTCTTTTTTCTCAAGAAAATTGGAAAATCTCCCCCAAAATATAATGAACGAGAAAATTTTAAGGGGAAAGAAAAACTCAAATTTTGCAAAACATCACCAAACCGTTGGAGAAATGTAGAGCAACCTGTGCCCAAATTTCGATAGGGAAATTAAAATAAAATCAGCCAAGGGAAATTCAGCAATTGGAGGTTTGATAACTCAATTAAAATAATAATAATCACCACCATAAAGCATTGTTTAAAGCATCTAGGAATTGTGCCCAAAAATGATAGAAGAATTCAGCCATGGGTGGTCTAATAACTCATTTCAAAGCATGGAATGTTTATGTGGAAAATTATTCTAAATCAAATATACTAGATAATATTAAGCATTGAAATAATTGAAGGAGGCATAAGAGAGGGTAGTTAGGTACCGGTGGTTAAGCATGATTCTTAGCCATCGTCTACGTTTCGACTCTTAGGTGTGGCATGGAGCCCTACGAATTAGAAGTCTTTCTGGTTAGTATCTTTCAATCTCTTGCTCCTCCTCTCTATGACTTACCTTTCGTGGTGGGTGAGTTGGTGGGTGGCAAGTAAGTGTCTTCCTTTGCACACCCAAAATATATTTTAATTTCTTAAAACCAATCTGTATTTCTTTTGTACAATAATTCTTTCTAAAAGACACCATTAGGTGCAACACTGTAGGTAAGGGGCATACTTTTCTTTCAAGGTCAAAATTGGTGAGTGGGTATCCCATCCCACACCCAAATTTCTTCTTCAGATAAGGGGGATGTCTATATAGTAGGTACATGTGGAAAGCAAAGTTTGAAAACTTAGTATGTGAATAAGATTACATAAATAATAGTAACTATATTTGGTATATGCAATTTTAAAACATATCAAGTATTCAAAAATATAAAAGATGAAGAAGTTTAATGAGAAAAAAAATGAGTATTATACGTAGGTTGATGAAGAGTATTTTGTAGAGAAGTCTAAAAAATTAATGTAGAAATGAGGGTTACATGTATAATTGGCAACAAAAACTCAGTTTGAAGAATAACTGAGAAAAAAAAAGAATATACAATCTTTCTATGGGCAATAAAATTAGATAGACTAATATGAAATTGAGTGTAAAAAAACTTAAATAACTACTTCATTGTAGATTGAGCAATGCAATGTTGTACTACAGTGAAGGTGGCATGTATTGTGGATTAAGTAAGGATTATGTTAATTGTAGGGTTAAGTAGAAAGTGAGAACACTTATCAAATAACACAAGTGGGTTAAGAAGGAAAAGTGCAATGAGCCAAACATGCTTAGAGAGTGTATAAGCTTTGTGAGAACCTTGAAACCTTTTCCTTGCCTGGGTTTCTAGGTTCCTCATGAAATTTCCAATTGCTTCCAGCTAGATGGCTTTTCTAGTTGGTGTATTGCCTTGCTTTCATTGTAATTTACTCCACCCCTAATAAAGCAAACACTTTTTGTGTCCGCTAAGGCTTTCAAACTTTAGCTGACAACCAATATCTTTAATGTTCATGAAGGTTTGAAGGTTTTTAAAGTTTGTCCCCATAAGGGTGTTGCTATAATCTCTTGGTTACCTCCTCCCACCTCTCTTTGTGTAAAGAGTATATCAAGAAGTAAGGATGTTGCCATCGCAACATAAAACATGATGAGGAAAGTTCTTCAAGAATCTGAATTTATTTAATTTGTCCAAGCAGAGAGGAGGAGACAATTTTGAGGAGAGGCCATTGAAAAGTAAACAAGTTAAATATTCGAATGGCTATAAAAATTGGCAGAATTTCATCCTCCACGAGGTAGAAATGCTGGGGGTATCCTCTCACAACCTCTAGAACTCCTTCACTTCTTCTTGTGGAGGACTTTGGGAAGAGGTAGCGAATTGCTATCCATGGGCATGATGCGAGGTGATGCAAGAAGCCTTAGTCCCTTCTACCTTTTGATATGTCATTGTATGAGGATGGACTCTAAGCTAGCCTCATTTATATGCTACCAACAAAACATTCCTAGATTTTCCAAAGAGTAGAATGATTAGTGTAAAGACTAAAGAAGACAAAAAGAGTACGAGCATTTCTACTAGTAACCGTGAATATCAAAACCTAGTCTAGTAACTGTAGCATCATTTAAAGTCAATGACATCTATCATATGAAAGGCTGCCATGCAATATATGATTATGGTGTTTAAAGCGAGCATTAACATCAATTCTTAGGATTGGTTGTAATGTTCACTTCAAACACTACAATCATAATTGGGAGAGTTAGAAAAATACTTTTTTTCTTAAAACTTCACTTGTAGCTGGTTGAACTTATAGTTTTTAAAAGTTTCGTGACTAATCTACTATTTTTATATTACAACACGAATATTTCGTGACTAATCTACTATTTTTATATTACAACCCGAATATATTGGTCACAAAACACACACCCACCATCTGGCAAGTTACAAGGACGTCCCATAATAGCCAGCATGATTGGAATACACAACTTGGGGATTGCTCTATCCATTGAACTACTACCGTGTTGACAGTAGGACTTATAGTAGTCAGTGTCCTTTTGCCAACATCGTTGTTTGCTACCTCTTCACAAGGGGCCAAAAGTGGTGTATCATTGGGTAGGCGTAGAGTTTGAAGGAGGCAAAATTTTTAGTTTCCGAGTTTTGAAAAAATACTAATATAGGTTTATCATTAAAAAAATTTGGGGTCACCAACCTGTAAAATTTGAGGACAGTGTGATTTTTCCGTGTATATGTATATATATATATTGACTAGTGTGAAATTAAATTTAAATAAATGTGAAAGAATGCAAGGATGGCCGACAGGGATATGGATTGAGGGGGGCATACCAGGTGGGGGATGCTGATTCGCCCACGTGGACACGGGCGTATGATGCTCCTGCTGCAAACAACGCAAGACCTAGCGGTCGACACCGTCTCGCACTTCACTTTACGCCAAAGCAAAGCAGACGCCCAGTGCTTGTCCAACTTGTGCGTACACCGCACACGCCAACAAAAAGAGCTTAGTCACCACCTCTCTCCTCTCTCCTCTCTCAATCTTCTCTCTCTCTCAAACTCAACTTCTCATGTTGTTGTGCCCTTTTTGTACTCCACCTCCACCCTGTCGGCCCCTGAGGCAAAAATTTTAGCTTGTGGCCCCGTTATTAAACTTCCATTCCCAATTTTGATGTTTATTTTGAAGGCCTTTAACTTCCATTGTACAAAGGGGTGGGGACCATAGCCTCTAAGAGCTCTACCAGTTGGGACATGAGTTCGATCTGACCTCCCTCGAAAAAAAAACCGAGCTTAGTGTAGTTTGCACCTGCATATTTTGAAAAATACCTTCAAATTTAAAACTTGAAGGTACAAATGCCTCCAGATTTCGAGAAGTTTTAGAACAAAAACTTTTAGATTTCAAGATTTTCGTTTACATGAAGGTTTTCCACTTTTTGGGAAAATACTCTTTTTTTTGAACACTGCCGCCCACTCCACTAAGGGATGGGTTGAAACCTTCACCCCAAAAAAAAAAGAGAGAAAAAACTCCATTTGGCAATCCCAAATTTTAATTTGAGTTGCTCTTTTTTTAAACTTTCATTTCTTTGTGAAGATAATAGACGGGCATATAACTATTATTTTTCAAAATTGTGGCTTTCTTTTGATAGGTATTATTAAAAGAAACTCTTCTCCTACAGGATAAATGTCCCTCTAGCAGGGCACCGCGTAAAAAAAACATGTGGGATTTAAATTTTAGGAGCATCATTCATATTTAAGGGCTTTGTCCCTTACTTCTAAGATAGCTTTCACATGGTGTTAACTATGCTTTACAACATTCAATAAATTAAAAGAACTCAGGTATAGTATTTCAACTTAACATGTGAATTTTTTAATCAATTAATTATTATATATCCAAATTGATCCCGACAAAGTCAAACACCTTACAACTCTAAGAATATTAGCTTGTGAATTTTAAAATTAGAAGTTCCATAACTGTTGCTCAGCTTCAAAAGGTATAATAACTTCTTTTTTGCAATGAAGGAAACCTAAGGATTGCACTCATTAGCATGGAGTACACACATGTCGTCCCACTCATCATCCTAGGGAGTAGCACCTTTTGCACTTATAATGGAGTACACACATAGCTTCTCAAGAGGGAGAAGTCCGCCATGGAAGCTTAGAGCTCCAAAGAGTAAGAGTACTCCTGAAAGTATAATGATCAAAAAGGGTACAATCTCCATGAGCCCTATGCCTCATATAGGGTCCCCTAAAAGTACACATGTAAATGTCCCTAAGCCCAAGTGCCTAGGCCCCATTCCCCATGTGCATGTGCACCCAAACCTACTTCATTACATTTTTTAAAGGGAAAAGTTTTCCACTCATAATGGAATGAGTTTTATTATCAAAACATTGATGCTGCCTAGAACAATATACTGAGTATTATTATCAAAACATTAATGCTACCTCTAGAACAATATACTGAGTATT
Organism: Cibotium barometz; assembly: GCF_041138505.1. Classification (NCBI taxonomy): domain Eukaryota; kingdom Viridiplantae; phylum Streptophyta; class Polypodiopsida; order Cyatheales; family Cibotiaceae; genus Cibotium; species Cibotium barometz. The sequence continues at coordinate 40,962,172 of NC_141058.1, forward strand.
ATTATCATAACATTGATTCTACCTCTAGAACACTATAGTGAATATTCTACACCAATGCTAGAAAAAATAACATTTTCACAGCCAATTAAATTAAGAATACATATTTACCTTTATTAATTTTTACTTCACCAATATGTTCTAAACCTAAAAATCCCAAATTCTCAGTCGCAAGGTGTAGAAAATACACAAGGGTATTCTTTTTCTTCCCTAAATGTGACACAATTGAGATTTTTTCGACACTTGATTGGTGTTATACCTCAAAATACATTAATTGTTGCATGGCTTAGTTAATTGGGCCTTGGAGCATGTTTTTCTTTTGATTAGAGGCCTTGAGCGCTCAGACCAATCAAAAGGTTTTCATTATGAGCTTACATACTAAACATTGATTTTATTTATATTAAATCGCACTTTAAAATAAGGTCTAAGAAAATTCTAGCTTTTTCGTAAAGATAAAAATACACTAATAATGTCCTTTTTTTTAAAGTAAATGTCATGAAATTTTTAGATAATTGATTAAGAGTTGAAACTCCCTTCACTTGGCATTCTCACACATATTTTTCCTTGAGAACTGAAGTGGGCCACTACATAATGCATTTCCATGTTATACACTTGAGTAAGTGTGAAACACTTAATGAATGGGTTTGAATTGAGTAAAGAATAAATAAATGTTATATCAAGCTATCTGGCTATTAAATTCCATTCTTGTCTTAATTGAGAGGGTATCATGAATTGTCAATGATTTTCACAAGATATCAACATTTACCTTGGCCCAATATGTGCCCACAACAACCAAATTTGTCAATTCTAGATAATTGACATAGAATATGAGAGGCATGAAATTTGATTCCCAATGTTGACAACAAAGTTCTTTTTTACATGAAATCTTGTAAAATCATTGTAGAACAAACTTACGCTATTTCACATCTCTCTCTCTCTCTCTCTCTCTCTCTCTCTCTCTCTCTCTCTCTCTCTCACACACACACACACACACACACACACACACACACAAGTGGCTATATGCAAGAAATTATTGTAGGAGGTAGTTTTATTGGAATTTCAAAATGTGAACCAAAATTGTCATTTATGTGTATTAACGACGTCAAGGGCTTGACCCTTACTTCCTGCCAGATTTAAAGTGGAGTGCTAGATTGATCCCTACTTTTTAGTCATACTTGAATTGTAGTAGTATAGGAATTTTAACATTGAAACAAATGTGAGACCTTCTTGATTGCTACTTTGTTTTTCTCCCTTCTTGATTGCTACTTTGTTTTTCTCCCTTCTTGATTGCTACTTTGTTTTTCTCCCTTCTTCTTCTGTGTAGATTCATTCCTTCTTCTTATATGTAGACCCATCCCTTTGAATGGTACTTTTTGACTATTGAATACTACTTTGTTTTTTTTCCCTTCTTCTTACATGTAGAGCTATCCCTTTGAAGGGTACTTTCTCCATCAACACACCTAAAGCAATTACCAATCAACAATTTTCATGTGGCCTTGTCCTTGTAAAGTATATGATAGCTCAGTAGTAGTATAGACATCACTTATGCCGCCCATCTGGCAAATTCTCTTAGTGTGTGAGAGCCCTTATAGGGGCCTTATAAATGCATGGATCCCGAGCTTGAGTCTAACTTTGGTTACATAACCTTTAAAGGGTTCTTGGGATAGAATCCTAGAGGTTTCCTATTATGTTAAAACAATTCTTATTCATCTTCTTCTTCTTCTTATCTCTAATTATATATATTTTTCAAATTAAAATTTAGAATAATTCACAAGTATTTGTATGGTTATAGTGGTTTGTCATTTTCTTATGGTTCTATGTTTTCATTGTAGCCAAGTATTAAGCTTGACTTTCAATTTTATCCAAGAAAACTTGTGACTTTACTATCATAGAAATCCTAGTGATGAATTTGAAATTATGATATCTTCTCAAACTATGTATATGGTTAGAGTGTTGCCTTGATACCACCCCCACTCATCACATCACTTTATTACTTTATAAATATTATCATGCTTTTTTATAATCTCTTCACACCATTCATAGACAAATATCAAACTTGTCCAATCTTCTTTATTTGTCTCTATCTCTCCTTTCTTTTCCATGTGGTGAAATGTTTATCTCTAACTCGCCTTGTCTATTTATGCATGGTTTATTTCCAACTCTCATGTCTATTTATTGTGCATGATTTATATCTCAACTCTCCTTTCTTTTCCATGTGGTTTAGGTTTTTTTCTTGGGAGCATAACAAATACTTATAAACATGAGCACTATTGAACAAATTTATAGCAAAAAAGCTTTACACGAATGATGTTCCATCAAAAATTATAAATTAGTATGCCATCTATCCATTCATTTTAAAAAGTAGAAGTTCATGTGAGTTTCTAGTTAACACTCATTTTCCTTCAAGAAAACATATAATATTATTCTCAGTAAAATAAAATGTGAAACTTTTATATGCTTTTAGTCTTCTCAAATAATCTAGATAGTCATAGTGGTGACTTGATGCCACACTCAATATACCAAATACATAAAAATCATGGTATCTTGAGTGAAATCTATTCATAGAATTAAAAGGGATCTTCCTCCGCTCATGGAAATAAGTAACATCCATTTATTCTCTTTTGAAATCCTTGAACATCTTGCCTACTTGTCTTTTACCTTTTAATGAGTTATTAACGATGCGCTAAAAAATTCAAAAGGAGGGTATAATGGCATATTAAATGGGTGGAATGGAAGAAATAAGGTATGTTTGAATGGAATTACAAATGAATAAGTCCATAGGCATGCAAGGCAAGTAGTTTTAGAAAGTTCACAAGACAAAAAGCTATTTAGTCGAGAAGCCATAAGCATATAAGCTAATTAGTCAAGAAGCCCAAATGCCCACAATCCTTATAACTACCTTATAAGTTTGACGGCCATAAGTTCAGAAGCTGACAAGATTACAACATGGTTATTTGGGAAGTCGGCAAGCCAAAACAAGTTTGAAAGCTATGCAACCCATACAAGAAGCATAGTTGTTAGGAACGAGAATTTCAAAATGCGAACATGGCTAGTTGAAGAAATGGGAATGAGTATCCTTGGGGAGAAATGGGAACATGAAAACTACATGTTTCGATTTAAAAAATCATAGCAAATAAGAGATGTGCATAAGAAAGTAGTAAACATCTAGCTAGAGATTCTAAGTAAAAGTTAATTGTCTTATCTATCACATGCATTGAAATCGTGTTCTACAAAATGGAATATTAAGAAACATGAGAACGGAGATCCTATGCATACACACATATAGAGATCTTGCATGCTAGGATAAATGCATTAGAATGTAGACATATTATCTCTCATGTACTAAGGTAATGAATTAACCTATTCATTATACTATTTTAGGTCTCGTAGATTCTTTGGGACTTTTGAAGTTGTTAATCTCTCTCTCTCTCTCTCTCTCTCTCTCTCTCTCTCTCTCTCTCTCTCTCTCTCTCTCTCTCTCAAAATAAGAAGAAACTTCAACAAATGGTTTTACTTATGCATGTGTGATTTTGGTTTGCTTGTCTCCTGCACAACATCTTTCCCATGACCAGAAGGTGTCAGATTAGGTATTGGCATCTCAACAAGTGGCTCTCGGCGATAGTAATAGGTACCTCCTTCTTCCTCGTAATCGGTCTCTGACATAAAGAGTCAATCATATCTCAAATCTGGTCTATAGTGACACTGGCCATAGAGGCCATGACCTCCCGCAACCTCTTCTATGAATCCTCCATCTATGAGGATCTATCTAAGAAAAAATAATAAAACTAGTATTCTAGGATCAATGGACAAGGCAAAATGTAGGTGTGTGTAATGCATGCAATGGAGGCTAGAGAGAGGATATAATGTAAGTTGGAGAGAGAACTCAAGCTAGAGAGAGCACTCCTAGGCCAAAAAACGTGGGGTGGAAATTTAAAGTATGGTGAGCTATATTATAAACCTATGATTACATGAGATTCTTTATCGCTAACAATGTCGATTAGTGACACAGTTCTAGCGACACAAAAAATGTTGCTAAATGACACACGGCTCTTTTATTTTTTAAGTTCAGTGGTATAAGCTAAGTAATGGTTGAAAATGTCACTACACACATCATTTTATGATGCTTGTAAGTTTTGTCCTCGCTAACCCCCTATTGACCCATGTATGTCTTGTAGCATGCAACTCTCACATCATCCTCCACATGTGATAGTGCTGATATTTTGGATTTTTTATTACAAGCCTAGATGGCAGATTCTTTGCTTGCACAATCTAATAAATTTATCACATGCATACAAGGTATTCATACAGTTGTAGCATCTTATTATGGCCCCTATGATGCCAGGTTAATTACCAATGTGATATGTTTACCTTTCTTGTACACCTTTATAGTTTTAACATCATTCCAAGAGGTGATTAACCCTTGGAGGAGTAAGGAGGATATCACAAATGTGATATATCCTTAGATTTGTCACTGAGTAGGGTTGTAGCATGATAAGGTGGCTACTTTGCGGCAGTTTGGCAAGAAGTGGGACATTTTTTACCCTCCCGACGTGTCCCCGGGGTATCTCGGGCGAGTTAAAAATGACCAATTACACACTGCCAAGGTGTCGCGGTCACATATCTCGGTCGAGATATGTGTGGCCACAAAAGTTCGTGAATGGCATCCATGCAATATCTTTGGTGAGATACATGGAACCATGATTGGGCAATCTAGTCAGCATCTCAACGTATCTCGGGTGAGATAGGTGGAGTTGCTGGCTAGATTGGTGCCATGCCAACTCAGTATTTATATTTAAATATCGGGTGAGATATGAAAATTGATATAATGATTCTCAAGTGAGATATGGAATTGAATTAATAATGTATTGAAAATCCAAAAAAAATATCTCAAACCGAGATACCGAAAATGAAACTGGATTAATATATGCGTTAAATTGAACATATCTCGGGTGAGATACCGAAATTGAATTTAACTTATCCCGGGCAAGATATGGAAATTGAGTTGAATATATCCATGGAATTTAATTAATAATGTATTGAAAATCTAGAAAAAAGAACTGAGTTAAGCTTCTCTAAAAAGCTTGATGTATATGTTTTGATAGCCTTTTTTGAATAATACACTATCTATCGTTCTGATTTAAAATCCAAAAAAATATATCTCGAGCGAGATACCGAAAATGAAACTAGATTAATATATGCGTTAAATTGAATTATCATATCTCGAGCGGGATACCAAAATTGAATTTAAATTATCTCAAGCGAGATGAAAATTTATTTAACATATCTCGGGCGAATGCAATCTCCTCCGGCTGGGTTTTTGGGGGGGAGCAACGACTAGGAGATGGGAGCCTAGCCACCGACGTTGCTCAGTGGCCTAGGGTGGTGTGCATGTTGCTGCTATGTGACTTTGATAGTACGGGTGTGGAACATGTAGCTAGATTCCTACTGAGCTTCTGCCCATAGGTTAATAGCTTCTTTCATCATCATGAGGGTGTAGTAAGGTTTGGGGTAGGTCAGGCGGATGGTGCGAGTTTCTCCATGGGATGAGTCCCTCTTGTGCAAGAAATCGAATTGCTCCACCAATAGCATAGAGTGCCTGTGCTTGCCACTTGGTAGGCCGTGCAACTACCCATTACGCCAGCCATTACCACATCGTACTCACGAGCAGTAAAGTTGAGATGAAAAACCTAAAGTACACCATTCAATATCGATGATATGATCCTATGAGGTAGAAGGTTTCCATTAAGCTATACCTAATTAAATGATCAAAACATATAAAATTGTCAGATTTTGGTCGTTATGCATGATACTACAAATCTAAAACTATGTTTCAAAACCTATCCAAAGCTTCACACAGCACTCACCTTTTTATAAAGTTGTGGGAGGCCTAGACGAGACCTTGCTTTCAGATCTTGGTCGGCTACGCATAGCTTCTCTGAAGCCTTTATGCATAAGAGCTTATTGCATGAAGCCTCTATGCATAAGGGCTTAATGCATAAAGCCCTATGCAACATGCATTATGGCTTCATGCATGAAGCCTTTATTGCATGAAGCCTTATGCGATGCATTATGGCTTCATGCATAGAGGCTTTATGATTAAGCCTCAAAACTTTATGCATAGATACCTTATGCATGAAGGCTTAAGCATAAGGCCTTATGCTTAAGCATAAGGCCTTTATGCATAAAGACTTAATCATAGGGCTTTATGCATAGAGGCTTTATGGTTGGGCGGTGACCTAGATGCCTTAGTCTTTACGTGTTTTCCCCATGTTTGTTTAATTAATTAATGATGAAAACAACATTTAAGGGGGGATATATTATGCTCTCCTAAGCTAGTATTATCATCATTAATAACTTTGTAGTACTCCCCCAGTAACCTTACATGTCATAGTACTAGCAAAGTGTCCAACCAGCCACTCACACCCCTTGGCACATATGCATGTATCACCGACCCTGTAGCCTATAATTGCTCCTAAAGCGGCAAGGTTCTTTTGTCCATCATTAACAAAAGACTCTCTTGCCCCATGTATACTACAATGGCCCGCAAACAACATTTCTAAAATTGTTTCAAGCCTACATGGCTAGCCCCCCCAAGCAGCCTATTTGTCCTTTGAGGCACATAAAAGAGCCCATAGAGGCCCTAAACAATACCTAGTCATCTCACTTGGGTGATACAAAACTATTGAGAATGAGAGAGAGAGTTAGAGAGAGAGGATGAGAGAGAGCAAGAGAATGAGAGAGAGAGAGAGAGAGAGATGACCTTTTGGTTATGTGGAACCCTGTAGATTTTATCCTGGCTCGTGAGGCATGTCCAGAGACCGCCGTCCCCGAGATGGTCACACTCTTAGAGACTTCATGCACTTAGCTTCACGGGCAAAGAGATCCACATTCCTCCACCATGCATCTTGTTGCATCGTTGGAGGGCATGATGGATACTACTCGACGTTCCCTCGACGACGTAGAGTCTTTGACAACATGGCTAGAGACACAGCAGGGTGGACGAGTACGTTGCAGCTTATCTCATCGAGAGGTATCCCGACTACCCTCTGTTAGAGAGAGAGAGGACATTACAGCTATTCGTTCATGAGGATGGGTGAGTCGTGATTACTGGGCGGCTTAAGGAGGCTTGGTGCACCCATGCAACTATGGCAGCCCACATTCTATCGGGATATGCGGCGTATTATGGTGCCTTGCCCCATCATCATAAGATTCTGATCTATTTTGCACAGCAGTTATATGTAGAGTTTGTGTTGGGGCTCGAGGTAGATTATCATAATCATCGACCTGACGCTGGGCCATGGTGTGGGCCGGCTTCAGGACCAAGACAGGAGGCCTGGTGAGACCAGGCTAGGAGTCTCCCACCTGCACTTCGGACACCTTGTGGATTGGTGGAGATGCTACCATTCACCACAGTGCATGAGCTAGGTGTGCAGATCGGTCACCAGTTCCATCATGCTATAGAATATATTCGACACACCATGGATCTCTTATCGAAGCCGCATGGTATTCTCCCAAACCCTTCTAGAGTAATTCAATTATGATGTGTTTTTCTATGTTGAGGAGTTATCCACCTATATTTTATCTTATTTGTGCAGGGCCCCACACAGTTTCACACCCAAGCTTCTACTTCAAGCAAGGCCGAGGAGAGAATTTAGATAGTATCACCTTTACCCACACCCCCTAGCCATGTGAGAACATTGTTTAAATTATTTTCCCATTTCTCAAGTATGTTTTCTTGTAATTATCTTAATATTGATCGCTTTCACTTTTTAGGATACCGAGCTAGATGAGCTTCGCCGAGACAGGTGTCACAGCTCACTCTGGAGTTGCAAGTGTCACACCAGGAGATTGAGTGCCAGAGATAGATAGTCCGTGAGGTGGAAGTGGAGATACGGATCGCATACTACCACTCGGAGCACTACATGAGGGAGTGGACTAGGCTTGGCAGAGATGCAGCTCACCATCATGCGATGCCAAGCATTGCTATCTATCCCCTTCCGCCAAACTCTTTAGTTGCGAGACCACGTGTGAACATAGGTACTACAGTTTGTGGAGTTTGCCTTGGCAAGTTTGACACTTGGGGGTGGTACACATTAGGGTGCCACCACCAATTTCATCTTTACTGCCTTGTCTGCTCATTGGGGTAATGAATGCTAGGTGTTCGACTTGTCGGTGCAGTGTAGAGTTTGGCCTATATCGCCTTTGGGGGATAGACGACTTGTATGGGTCAATTGTCTCACGAAGGCCCATTGATAGCACTGATCATTAGCAGGCTATCCTAGATATCATGGCAGATGATGGATATGTTGCTGAGAGGATATGCTTGATGATTTTGAGATTCCCGTATAGATGGATTTATCACCAGAGGAGGAGGAGGCACAGAGAATACGATGGGCCCACATCGATGAGTTCATCTTAGAGGCTCGGCAAGTTTCTTTACGCACCCCAGTTGGAGCAGGGAGTTTGGTGGACCAAGGTCTCGAGGCACATATAAGGTTGGTGGAGCAATCTACACGTGGCCATTTTGCTGCCCACGTGTATGTTGATCTCCACTTATGGGAGATGAGGCATGAGCATAGAGGCGAGGCGACTGACTAGGAGCTTCGTGATGCAGCTACTACTACACGTGGTGAGTCTTCAGCCAAGGCAGAAGAGTGTCTTACTCAAAGGACCATTGCAAAGAGTGGGTTGTACAGGAGCTGAGGAGGAGGAGGCGGCAAGCATGTCATCCTAGAGCTCATTAGGTCCTCTCAACAGATGAGGATTAGACATTATGTACATGTATATCACATCATGCTTTTATATCAACCAGTCCACATGCCATTTGTATTTATGACCTCATGTTTCTATGTATGACATCCACCAGTTGTATGACATTTTGATTTATATATTAGACTATGTCTTTTGTGATTTTGTATTTCTATAAAGTTTTATATATTGGACTATGTCTTTTGAAACTTTGCGAGTGGAGAGGTAGCAGCCCCATGGACATGCTCACAAATTTTCACCCGCCATCGGACGTTGTATGATAATGATGCGCCAACAAACCCGCTATTTTTTGCATAGGGGATCCCTTGGGCACTATGCAAAAAATAGCGGGTGGCAGCACACTGTCCCGCCCATCCGGCGTTTGATGGTGGTGAAACTTTACGAGTGGAGGGGTAGCAGCCCCATGGACCTGCTCGTAAATTTTCACCTAGGAACTTTGCCAAAAATAATGGGTGGTAGCACACCGTCCCACCCATCCAATGGTGGTAAAACTTTACGCATACAAGGGTAGCACCATAGCCCCCTAGACCTGCTTGCAAAGTTTTACCCACATCAGACACCGTATGATAATGATGCCCTACCCAAACCCACTATTTTTTGCAGAGGGAAACCCTTTGCAAAAAATAGCGGGTGGCAGCACACGATCCTACCCATCCGGCATCCACAATGGTGGTGAAAATTTGCCAGTAGGAGGGTAGTAGCCCCATGGACACACTCGCAGAGTTTTCCCCCCATCAATTCCGTATGATAATGATGCCCTACCCAAACCTGCTATTTTTTGCATAGGGGACCCTTGGGCACTATGCAAAAAATAGCGGGTGGCAGCACACTATCCCGCCCATCCAACGTCCGATGGTGGTGAAACTTTGCAAGCAAAGAGACTCGGGGGGGTCACTCGTATAAATATGTAAGTATCACGTGGGTTCAACAGAAGGACATTTTAAATATTTAAAACCTACAGAAATATATTTACAGAGGGGATTTATTTATTGTATTTTAAAAAAAATTTACAGATTTGAATAGGAAAGGATACATTATATTCACTAAAAAATTCACAGATAAGGGACTTTTTAAATAGGCCTTGAACGCACGTGATATAGAGGATTTACATATAGTGACCCCCCCGAGCAAAGAGATAGCATCCCCATGGACACTCTCACAAAGTTTCACCCACATCGGATGCTGTATGATAATGATGCCCTACCCAAACCCACTATTTTTTGTATAGGAGACTCCTTGGACACTATGCAAAAAATAGTATGGGGGTGGCAGCACACCATCCCACCCATCCGATGTCCGATGGTGGTGAAACTTTGCGAGTGGAGGGATATCAACCCCATGGACTTGCTCGCAAAGTTTCACTCGCATCGAATGCCGTATGATAATGATGCCCTACCCAAACTTGCTATTTTTTGCATAGGGGACCCCATGGGCACTATGCGAAAAATAGTGGGTGGTAGCACACTATCCCGCCCATTCGGCATCCAATGGTGCTGAAACTTTGCGAGTGGAGGGGTTGCAACCCCATGGACCTTCTCATAAAGTTTCACCCACATTGGACGCCGGATGTCCCACTCACTCGCAAAGTTTCACCCCCAAACCATTAACAGAAAGATACAAAATATATGGACACAACTAAAAAGCCAACTCCTAATATATGGACACAACTAAAAAGCCAACTCCTAATATATATGGGTAGAAGATACAAACTGAGAGAAAGATACAAAATGAAGGGCAATAGATACAACAAATAAGAGAGAGGAGGCTACAATATCAATCCACAAACTCTCTAGCTCTGAGGGTCTCCAAGATGCTCACATGCTCGTGCTGGGCTAAGTTCCACCATAGGGGGCCTCCCTTCTTGTTGTTAACTTACTGAAGCATGAGTTTCATAGCAAGAAATAGATGAGAGTATATGATTGCCTCCTCCACTCATAATGTACAAACTCAATGCTACCCTTGCACAACATCTTGCTGGATAGGTGTCATCTCCAGATGGTGTCACGCTAGTGGCACACTCTTTAGCCTCTAGGCATTTTTGGAATTTATAGCATTCATTTCCATTTTTTCCTATTTACACATTTTTGGGTGGAGGAAAGGGTGGAGGAAATTTTCTAGAGATCCGTTCATCTTGTGCCTATATATATGAGGCATTTGTAAGGTCCCTCCCAAGCCATGTATGTATGTGTCTCTTTTAATATAGATTTCAATAAGGAAAGAGAGTGTACTTAGAGAAGAGTGAGACAGTAAGGCTAGAAACATTAGGAAAGTGTTAGAATAAAAATATTAGCTCCATAAATCTTAAAAGAAATAATAACATAAGAATAGTTCTATTAATAAGAGATAAGTATTCCCAAAAATAGAATTTCGAGTTTAGGTGATAAGAGGTCATATTTAGAGTGCTTTTACACATTTAGAGTCCATGCATACTAAAAATGTGAAAAAATAACATGTTTCTAAAGATGGCGCGTTTGTGGCTATATACAGATGTTTTTGCCTATTCTGCCCACGCTAGCTTGTAGACCAGAAGCCTTCCCGTTCTTTTGACTGGTTATATGACCATATTCTGAGTTTTTATCAGAGAGTTATGGCCGAAACAATTTGCTGTTTCTGTCAGGGTCTCTACACAGAGAAAACTGTGAGAAGGCAGCAAGTAGCCTTAAGGTAATCCTAGAGTTTGAGATGCATATATCCCTTCATTCTTATCTAATATCTCAGAAAAGAAGCTTAGATTGCTATGGTCTTTCGGAGGAAGAGACCAAAACTCCATAGCTTTTCTTTTAGAGAAAGAATAGTATCCCGTAGCCCTGTAAGAGAAGAAGGCTATTTTGCCATAGACCTTAGAAAGAGAGAAGAATCACACTATGAGTAAGAGGACATAAAGCTTGGAGATTATTGGATGATTTCAATCAAAAGACAAGGTATTAGAAGACTCTATTCTCATATGTCAAGTTCTAAAGCTCTTGTTAATACGAGCAAAGACAACGATAAACGACAAATTTCTATAAGGTATTTACATATTTTGTTTTTCAATTATATATCATTCTTAGGGGTTGAGGTATGGCCCCGGCTTCTCTATTGATTGTTACAGTGATCTATTTGATTGATTTACCATTTAACGTTTGTATTCTTTTAAACAACAGCATATGCCTTAATAAAGAATGTCTTATCGCAATCTCAAGTTGAAATGCTAGAATCTGTGTGAGAAAAGGATTTTTTTCTTAAGAAGGTAACATGGATTCTAGTCCTATGGTTTAGTGAGTAAATGGATTGTTATCTTGGTTAAATTAAGGTACAGGTACAACTTCTCCCTGCCTTGACGCTGCCCCGTTCTTGTGCTTGTATAGCTAGACGGCGGAGACGTTAGTAAGGCCCGGAGTTGGCCCATGGTATCCCTCATACCATTGGGAGAATGAGGTTTTCCGATTGAGGCGAGTGATTGTGATGCTGCCTAGTTCTGAGGGCCCAGGCTAGTGCGGTGAATTAGCCCACCCTAGTGCACAGACATCCCTCTGAGGGGCGGGAGGATCGAGCGATGGAGCCTGAGAGGGCGATAGGCCAGCTTGAGTCCTCGCCAGCGGCCGACGATGAGGTGTATGGTCCCGTAGGGTTTTGCCCAGCATGTGGAGGCTGGAAGGCCGAATTCTAGATCATCGGTGGTATAAAGGAAAAGAATAAGAGAGCCAGTTTGGCTTGTATAAAATTGATTCATGTTTTAACTTTGTTTTTATAAATCTTATCTTTGGTATGATTGTATTGTAGAAAAAGGCTGTTTTAACAAACCTTGTGAAAAGGGTCTTAATTAAGGAACATGTTTGTTTATATCAAACAGTGTGGTAGGATTAATTAGAAAACAAATTGACGCGTGAGTAGGATGGAAAGTGGGAGGATGGAATGCCCCGACGACACCATCCTACGGATGGGTGGACCCGATAAGTCGAGTAGCTTTCCAACAGATTAAGTGAAAGCCCTACGCTAGATAAATAGGTTCTTGGGCAACTCTATTTTAAAAGACTAGGCCAGCGGCTTTGCCTTGCATGGATGAGAAAAAAAGCGTTGTATCTAGGAATCAAGACTAGTAGTTGCCCAAATTATGATCAATTACCCTATGGGTGATTTGATTTTTAGAAGACCACGCTCCCCCTGCGGGATAGAACTAGGTCTTACCTATGAATCGTATTCTTGAATCTCTACATGGTCGAGGTGTCGATGAGTAGGAAATTTTCTCCAAGTTAAGACTTAGTGGACTATCTTAAGTGTTTCCCCTATTTTTGGAAGGGGGGAACCTTACAAGTGGTATCAGAGCCAGGTTAGTTCCTAGGGTTTATTTTTTTAAAGGTTAACTATCAAGGGATTAAAACAAGTGATTGTTTATCATATGAGGACGAATCAATCATCTCTACTGGCCATAGAAGTGATTTGAATATCCTCACATGTTGAGACAATCATCCTATGAAATTGTACTTGTATCTTGGGGGTGCACACGCAAGATATTTGTACAATAAATTTGAGAAATGAGATTGGGGAGAAAACCTTTTGTGAGGAAAACATAGGGTGATCAAATTAAGAAACTAGTGAGAGACCGAATAGAAGGATAGACCAAAACTTTGTTTAGAGAAATTTTCAGGATATATCTCATTAAATTGTGTATTCTAAATTATTAAGATTACAACTCCATTGAATTGAATAGTTGACGTGTGAATGCCATCCATTGGATGCTTTACACTAGGACAATCATCCAAGATCTTGAACCCATCTCAGACAAACATGGGTCTCGGATGTGTAATTCCTAGAGGATCATGCTCTTAGATGTGTTAATCCCAAGATACTAGATGTGTAATTTTGAGAAAACTAATCATCTTAGATGTGTCAATCCTGATAATCTTTGGATGTGTCAATCCCAAGGCACCAGATGTGTAATTCTCAAAAAAATAAAGATCTCAAATGTATTAATCCTGACTGCTTTCAAATGTGGTGCTATGATAAGTATTTGATAGTTTTGAACTTTTAATGGATATAATGAAAGAAGCAAGCTCACCCTTGCTCGCGTCTAAAAATCATAAGAAATGCCAAATTAGTTGGAAGCATTGTTGTCAATCTAACCATTGGAGCTAGAAAGTTAGAAGCATTGTTGTCAATCTAACCACTGGAGCTAGAATCAGTTATGAGATGCCATGAAAGTACACCTTCGTGAAAGGTTTTGTCCTCTAGGATTTTGAGAGGATAAAATTAACGAATTTTTGGAGCTAACCCAAGAAGGAAAGACCCTAAAAGAATACCACCAAACTTTTGTTAAACTTCTCCGATTTACTCCAGAGATGGATGAGCTCTTCTCCATCGATTCATCTGGAAGCTTAATCTACTTTTGAATAACCTCATCAAGAATGTAAAACCATCCTCTATTTCAGAAGCCATAATTATAGCCAGAGACTGTGATAAAGTTTTTTCTATATAGAAAGTGTCGAGAAGGACATGAGTCCTTCCATGTTAATCAAGAAGAGGTCTCCTAATTCAAGAGGAACGTCAAGCCCACCCTTGGCTACAAGGAATCATGAGCTAGAGCAAAAATTAAGTCAAAAAATAGAGATAGCAGGGTTAAAGATAATCGAATTCAACAATTATTTCTATGAGTAAATAGAAGAGGATTGGTGCAAGATTTATGTGAAGTAATGTGCATGATGATGAATAGAGCTATTCTACAAGACGATAGATTGCATAAAGGATTGATTCCCTTACGTTTTTCCATGATAATTTGTTAAGTACCATATTACATGGGGGTATAAAATAAGGAATTCGAAGGTTCATAGCATTTGAGAGGTATATGGATGCATGAACTTAGGATAATAAGGCCAATTAACTTTAGAATAATAAAGACCTTTTGGAGGCACAACAAAACGAGCCAAGCACATGAAATAAAGGACTCTTTAAGAACAATGTTTAGATAAAAGAAGATTTTTACCTAGTGTGGGGACACCACTTTGAAAGAGACAGGAGGATTTACTTAGATACTACCCTAGCTAGCGAGATGAGGACATCTCGAATCTTTTAAGTGGGGGAGATTGTAAGGTCCCTCCCAAGCCATGTATGTATGTGTCTCTTTTAATATAGATTTCAATAAGGAAAGAGAGTGTACTTAGAGAAGAGTGAGACAATAAGGCTAGAAACATTAAGAAAGTATTAGAATAAAAATATTAGCTCCAAAAATCTTAAAAGAAATAATAACATAAGAATAGTTCTATTAAGAGATAAGTATTCCCAAAAATAGAATTTCGAGTTTAGGTGATAAGAGGTCATATTTAGAGTGCTTTTACACATTTAGAGTCCATGCATACTAAAAATGTAGAAAAATAACATGTTTCTAAAGATGGCGCGTTTGTGGCTATGTACAGACATTTTTGCCTATTCTGCTTGCCCTGGCTTGTAGACTAGATGCCTTCCCGTTCTTTTGACTGGTTATATGACCATATTCTGAGTTTTTATCAGAGAGTTATGGCCGAAACAATTTGCTATTTCTGTCAGGGTCTCTACATAGAGAAAACTGTGAGAAGGCAGCAAGTAGCCTTAAGGTAATCCTAGAGTTTGAGATGCATATATCCCTTCATTCTTATCTAATATCTCAGAAAAGAAGCTTAGATTGCTATGGTCTTTCGGAGGAAGAGACCAAAACTCCATAGCTTTTCTTTTAGAGAAAGAATAGTATCCCGTAGCCCTGTAAGAGAAGAAGGCTATTTTGCCATAGACCTTAGATAGAGAGAAGAATCATAGTATGAGTAAGAGGACATAAAGCTTGGAGATTATTGGATGATTTCAATCAAAAGACAAGGTATTAGAAGACGCTATTCTCATATGTTAAGTTCTAAAGCTCTTGTTAATACGAGCAAAGACAACGATAAACGACAAATTTCTATAAGGTATATACATATTTTGTTTTTCAATTATATATCATTCTTAGGGGTTGAGGTATGGCTCCGGCTTCTCTATTGATTGTTACAGTGATCTATTTGATTGATTTACCATTTAACGTTTGTATTCTTTTAAACAACAGCATATGCCTTAATAAAGAATGTCTTATCGCAATCTCAAGTTGAAATGCTAGAATCTGTGTGAGAAAAGGATTTTTTTCTCAAGAAGGTAACATGGATTCTAGTCCTATGGTTTAGTGAGTAAATGGATTGTTATCTTGGTTAAATTAAGGTACAGGTACAACTTCTCCCTGCCTTGACGCTGCCCCGTTCTTGTGCTTGTATAGCCAGACGGCGGAGACGTTAGTAAGGCCCGGAGTTGGCCCATGGTATCCCTCATACCATTGGGAGAATGAGGTTTGTCGATTGAGGTGAGTGATTGTGATGCTGCCTAGTTCTGAGGGCCCAGGCTAGTGCGGTGAATTAGCCCACCCTAGTGCGCAGACATCCCTCTGAGGGGCGGGAGGATCGAGCAATGGAGCCTGAGAGGGCGACAGGCCGGCTTGAGTCCTCGCCAGCGACCGACGATGAGGTGTATGGTCCCGTAGGGTTTTGCCCAGCATGTGGAGGCTGGAAGGCCGAATTCTAGATCATCGGTGGTATAAAGGAAAAGAATAAGAGAGCCAGTTTGGCTTGTATAAAATTGATTCATGTTTTAACTTTGTTTTTATAAATCTTATCTTTGGTATGATTGTATTGTAGAAAAAGGCTGTTTTAACAAACCTTGTGAAAAGGGTCTTAATTAAGGAACATGTTTGTTTATATCAAACAGTGTGGTAGGATTAATTAGAAAACAAATTGACGCGTGAGTAGGATGGAAAGTGGGAGGATGGAATGCCCCGACGGCACCATCCTACGGATGGGTGGACCCGATAAGTCGGGTAGCTTTCCAACAGATTAAGTGAAAGCCCTACGCTAGATAAATAGGTTCTTGGGCAACTTTATTTTAGAAGACTAGGCCAGCGGCTTTGCCTTGCATGGATGAGGAAAAAAGCGTTGTCTCTAGGAATCAAGACTAGTAGTTGCCCAAATTATAATCAATTACCCTATGGGTGATTTGATTTTTAGAAGACCACGCTCCCCCTACGGGATAGAACTAGGTATTCACCCTATGGGATCTCGGATACTATGGATCCTACATCTCCTACGACGGTTGGGGGACCGGCAACTACTACAACGGAAGTTGGTGCAATTCCTTCTTCTGTAGGTGCTTCTACTTTCTCTTTTCTGTCATATCCATTACCTTCTACCGATCCTTTCTCTCTTTCTTCTTTGTCCTTTATGCCTTCCTATCCACATACTTCTATGCCCTCTATGGTATATCCCCCTACATCATCTATGCCTTTTATGGTAGCTTCATCTACTATGATTCCTCCTTCTACTACTTCCACTACTACTCCTCTCCCCACTCAATCATTTCAGCCCTTTAGCCCATTCACTCAATCTTTGAGCCTTCCAAGTCTTTCCGATTCACAAAAGCTTACCCCAAACAACTACCACACTTGGTCCTTGTTTATGCAACTTCTTTTGGAAAGCGCCGGGGTGTGGTCTATGATCACTTCTCCTCATATGGTGCCTTCTCAATATCAAACCTATATGGATGCATGAGCCAAAGCTTTACTTGTGCATGGCATGTCTACATCGGTTGTGTCTCAATTTCTTTCTACAAGGAGTACGGCTCAACAGTTATGGCACGCTATACAAATGCAATATGGAAGACTTTCAACGGTTAAGATGGCTAAGTTGGAAGAAGATTTGGATAAGCTTTCTATCTCCGAATCCGACAACATAGTGGAGAAGCTTGGAGAATTCAATTGAATCAAGCGGCAACTTGAAGAGTTTGGTACATTGGTAAGCAATCCGGTCCACAAGATACTTGGTAAATTGCCTTCTTCTTTTGAATCGTTCAAAGATAACATCTTTCTTTGAGTTCCTTTCCCTTCCTTTGAAGAGACTATGGGTCTTCTTCATGATAAGTGCCTTACTCCGCAAGCAAAACAAAAAGGACTCGGCTTTTGTAAGCCAAGGCAAGGGCAAAGCCAAAGGCAAGGGGAATGATCAACGCAAAGGCTCTAATTCCAATGCTAAAGATTCTTTAACCAAAGGCGACAAGGACAAATCAAAGGATTCTTCCAAGGAGTGCACGTTCTGTGGTCGTAGTGGCCATAAGGAGGATCGTTGTTTTGCTAAGAAGGCAGCATCCAAGAAGGTAAAAGCTGAACTTGAATCCAAATCTAAGGGTTCTTCTACATCAACATCTTCTCACGACAAAGACAAGAAGGAAGATGGTAACGCCAAGGTTGCATATGTTGCTATGTCTTCTACTTCCTCATGTGACACATCACTTGTGGTAATCAAAGATCTTGATACGCATACTGCGGATGAGTGGATTGCCGACAGTGGTGCTACCTCTCACATGACGAATAGTTCTTCCTTATTGGAAAACCATAAGTCTATCTCTTCATCAATACACATTGGTGATGCTTCGTCTCTCCCTGTGATTGGTATTGATGATGTTTCTTTTGGAGATGCTATCTTACATAATGTTTTGCATGTGTCTAAGATGTCTGCCAACTTATTTTCTATCTCTAAAGCTACTTCTAAAGGTCTTGGGGTTTACTTTGATGAAGTGATTGAAATCATTGATAGACAGTCACTTTCTTGTGTGGCACATGGTTATCAAAATGCTGGGCTTTATCATATAAGCTCTTTTACAGCACAGTTGCCACCACATGAGTCTCATCTTCATCAATTATTTGCTTCTCCTAAAGCACTTGTTTCTAATGAAGATAGTGATCTATGGCATTTCTGCTTTGGCCGTGTTCCTCTTGCTACTTTGCAACATCTTGTCTCACATGACATGGTTATAGGTCTACCAAAGCTTCAGAAACCTCGCCATCACATTTGTTCTTCTTGTGCTCAAGGAAAGCAACATCGGGCTTCTTTTCCAGAGGAGGCTACTCATAGGGCCACACGCATACTTGAGCTTATTCATGCTGATCTTGCAGGACCTATGGAAGTACAATCGCTTGTTGGTGGATCCAAGTATTATATGCTTCTTGTGGATGACTTCTCTCGCAAATCTTGGGTTTATTTCTTACCTAAGAAGTCTGATGCTGTTTCTCATTTCAAGGTTTGGCTTGCCCAAATGGAGAATCAAGCAAGTCAAAAGGTATCTTTTCTCAGGACTAACAATGGAGGTGAGTTTACAGCATTTGAGGATTTTCTAGCTTCAAAAGGCATACAATGACAAACCACCATACCCTACACTCCTCAGCAGAATGGTGTGGTTGAAAGAAAGAATAGAACGGTGAAGGAAATGGCCCGCTCACTCTTACATCATGCGACGCTACCTTCCTCCTTTTGGGGTGAGGCTATAGCTACTTCAGTTTATCTTCTCAATCGCTCTCTTTAAGAAAGCAATGGACGGCATGACTCCAGAGGAGGCTTTCACAGGCCACAAGCCTACTGTTTCTCATTTTCATGTCTTTGGTTGTGTTGCTGATGTGCATGTGCCTTCTTATAAGAGAAGGACTCTTGATGCTAAGTCCAAACCTATGATATTCACAGGATATGCTTCTCGCTCCAAAGGGTTCCGTTTTTGGGATCCTTCTCATGAGGATATTGCTCTTTCGCGTGATGCCATCTTTGATGAGCATGTTTTTGGTCCTGATGAGTTACCACCTTCTACATCTCTCTCAGATCCATTTCCATCTCTTGAGCTTGAGCCTCTCTCATTCCCTACAGTCTCATCCTCATCTATACCATCAGTTCCTACTTCATCCCCTTCATCCATTTCGATTGCGACACCTACTACTTCATTGGATTCTACACGGACTTCTGGTCCTCCAAAATGGGTTCGCTCTCTACTTTCAGGATTCAGGTATTTCACTTTCAGATGCTCAACAATCTACTACATGTGTCTTACGTACACGCCCTTCAGTAAATATTACCTTGATGTCTCATATTGGTGATGTGTTTGAGCCCTTCAGTAAATATTGCCTTGATGTCTCATATTGGTGATGTGTTTGAGCCTGAAACGGTTAAGGAAGCTCTTTCCTTACCACATTGGTGTGAAGCAATGCAAGCAGAGATTTCTTCTATTGAATCTAATAACACATGGCAGTTAGTTCCACGACCTTCACATAAAAAGGTCATTGGTGTTAAGTGGATTTTCAAAGTCAAGTTTCATTCTGATGGTACTCTTGATAAGTACAAGGCACGACTTGTTGCTAAAGGTTATGCTCAAAAAGAAGCTGAAGACTTTGATGAAACTTTTGCTCCTACTACCAGATATTCTACTATTCGTGTTGTTTTTGCTCTTGCTTCTCACTATGCCTGGCCTATAAAATGGATGTTAAATCTGCCTTCTTGAATGGAGATTTAGAGGAGGAAGTTTATGTGGCACACCCTGAAGGTTTTATTGCACAGGGTCATGAACATGATGTGTATTTATTATAGAAATCTCTTTATGGTCTTAAGCAAGCTCCTCGAGCTTGGTATCAGAAGATTGACAGTTTTCTCCTTTCTCTACATTTTGAGAGGACTCATGCAGATCCTAATCTTTATGTGCTTATTGTGGATGATGATATATGCATTCTTGTGCTTTATGTGGATGATTTGAGACTCACTAGCTCTAATTTGGACCTACTCAAATGGGTTCAAACTCAACTCACAACATCATTTGCCATGACTGATCTTGGACTACTCCACTATTTTCTTGGTTTAGAAGTGTGGCAATTTGCTTCTGGCATCTTTCTTTGTCAAAAGAAGTATACTTTAAGGTTGCTTGAGAAATATGGCATGCATGATTGTGCATCACTCACTTGTCCCATGGATCCTAATTCAAAATTATCCAAAGATAATGATTCCCCTGAGGTTGATTCTACATAGTATCGCCAACTTATTGGTTCTCTACTTTATTTGTTTAACACTCGGCCAGATCTCTTCTATGTTATGAGTATTCTCAACCAATTCTCTTCACAGCCTCGTCGATCTCATTGGCAGGCAGCTTTGAGGGTTCTTCGATATCTTCATGGAACTCTTGAGTATGGCATTTCTTATGCAGGTGGAGATACACTGATTGGTTACTCAGATTCTGATTGGGCAGGGTGTATTGATACTAGGCGTTCCATGTCAGGCTATTGTTTTATGCTTGGTAAAGGACTTGTTTCTTGGAAATGTCAAAAGCAGCGAATTACTTCTTCTTCATTGACAGAAGCAGAGTACAAGTCATATCTTGATGCCACTTCTGAAGCACTTTGGCTTCAGCAAATTCTGAATCACCTTATGTTCATCTACTCTGACACTTATCTACTCAGATTCACAGAGTGCTATTGCTTTAGCCAAAAATCTAGTTATTCGAGGACGATCCAAACACATTGACGTTCATTTTCATTTTGTTCGTGATTGGATTTCTGAAGGTCGCATTTAGCTTGAGTATTGTCCTACCAAAGATAATGTTGCTGATTTGTTTACTAAGCCTCTTCCTCGACCTACCTTGGATTATCTTCTTCAGCACGTTGGCGTTGGTCCTCCCATCTGGACCTGAAGAGGAGGCGTTGGATAGGTGTCATCTCCAGATGGTGTCACGCTAGTGGCACACTCTTTAGCCTCTAGGCATTTTTGGGATTTATAGCATTCATTTCCATTTTTTCTTATTTACACATTTTTGGGTGGAGGAAAGGGTGGAGGAACTTTTCTAGAGATCCGTTCATCTTGTGCCTATATATATGAGGCATTGTAGTTCATTTCTAATCAAGTTGGCTAGTGGTTCATTGATGAGTTCTTGAGTACATTGTCTCTTCTCTCATCTCTTCTTTCTCACACATCTGACCCTGCGCATAGTAGTGACCTGCAATTATCATGCTGTGGGCATCAAATGAGAATCATAATCATCAGTCACATCACACTCAAGGGTGCACTTGGGCCTAGTGCATCTCAAAATGTAGTAGTCCGCCTCCTCTTCATTGTCCTCCTGGGCAATGACTACAAAAACATCACCCACTATCAAAATATTTGTGAAAGAATCATGATCTGTCCCCTCAAGTAGTGTGAGGGGATCAAAAGTGGTGGGGGGTAATGCTCCTTGCTCTGGCCTCAACACCTACGCAACTAAGGATCAGCCCACTCTCTCATCTCATACAATGAGTAGTCACCATCAATGCATGGCCCGTAAAAGCATAAATGGCACCGTGTGAAGATGGTGGGGTCATCATAGGATGTGCTCCTAATGATGTGTGGCCAAAGTGTTCCATCCACTGTTGCACAATTTGGAGAAGCACCATCAAGGACACTACTGTCAGCACAGGTCAAATGCGCATTGCACCAATCCACTACATGTTGTGTATCTCAAAATTGCTCACTCTCATGGCAGAGCTGGTGACATCTAAGGGCGTGTTTGACACACACACCTGCACCATCATGCTCCCCCTTTCGATGCCTTGTCTCGAAGAAGCTCCAAATCACCTAGTAACTTGTCATTCGATGCCTTGTCTCGAAGAAGCTCCAAATCACCTAGTAACTTGTCATGTGATGCCAAGAATATAGCCAATAAAACTAACAAGCACTTTTGAATTGTGCCCCACATCCATCAGACCATATCCACCACCTTGTCCATGTGACTCCATGCTCTCTCAAAAAGTCATCATGATGATGGAAGCAATGCTGCACAAATTGGGCACTGTGAGAGCGATCACTACTGTATGATGACTCACTCCTCTAAGGTGCTCGCTATGCCATCTACTTCCTCCTCTACATGCCGATAACTAATATGCACCATGATGGCCACCTAGTCAAGGACACAAGAATGGGAATTGTTAGATTCATAGACAACCTCAATTAAAATATCTTGAAGACCTTAAATTGAAAACAAGGCAATGTCTCATGCAATATCTACTCAAAAAGTAGTACTCTGCCTGGATCTCCTGTTGTGGTACGAATGTGTAATTCTCTACGAAGTCAACCATAGTGACAACTCCACCAATAGGAAATTGTTTTGCAAGTTGGCACGAAACGGATGGTCCTGCCACTTGGCACCATGAGCATGTTGTACGTAGGCATATGCAAAATAATCTGTGAATGTGCTCATGAACTCGCCACATGCTGAATGGTGCTCCACTAGCTGTAATCTCCTCAACTTCCCATGTGTCACATACTCATACTATAACCATGTCACCACCTCAGCCCCACTGAGGAATCCTCCTCGCACAAGTGAAGCATGGCCAAGCTACTGCACGAGGTACAAGTCCCCATGACATAAGCCATTTGATGTTAGACGGGATCCTCCGCCCGCGGGCATAATAGCGAGTGAATAAAATCCGTCAGGCTATAAGGCACCACCCCCTGATGGCTAGAGAAACCACAAAAGACATCCTAAAAAAGCTGAAATCCAACGTGGTACCTACAAAGACGTGTCACGCTACCTCGAGTAGCGAACAAGACAAGGCTTGCAAGCCTCAAATAAACACTGGTTGATGGTGATCTCATGGTGTGCAAACTTGAACTCTAAGTACAACTCTGTCTGTGTCATCTCAAGAAAGTAAGCCCTATGCACTATGTACTTCCCCAACGACGAACCCTATGTTGCAATGCCTTCTTGTACTCTGGTGATGCACGACAATGCTCCTCCCAAAACCTCTCTATCATCGCCCTCATCTCAGGGTCCAATAAACGACTTCATCTAGGTGCACGGCCACTACTAGCCCATAGAGCACACTCAATCCCACTGTCCAAGCTCTGTCTCCTCACAAACCCTGCATGAAGTGCTCGTTGACGAGACGAATATGAAGTATGCGAGAAGTGGCACAATGTGTACCTAGGGTAGGACCCTACTAGAAACAAACTTTGTAAGGGCATGTCTTGCAGCCAATCCATCTAGATGCATTTTATGCTTGACTATGCTGTAGGACTACCTCAAGCTCAGTAGCACACCAGCATGGGCTCTCCTCGGATAATGTGGGTTGTAAATCACGGAAGCAACAGTACACTGTGCCGTGCGAGTGCCATATCAGTGCATCTAGCATACTAGATTGTGATGACATCAAAGTACTTGTCGAAGATAGCATTGGCTCAGTTTCATGCACCAGACCTGGAAAGGGAATTCCTATGAGAAGATTCCTCATGAGCAATATCGAAGGGTGAGTGGCAAGCACATGGTCAATAGTGTCATCGGCATCACCGAAGTGAGGAGTGCCGATGGCACAAGGAAGGTCATGTGCACCACATCGAGGAGTTGCATCAAGGTCATGGGCCGTGCTAGATGGAGGAGTGCCGAGCTCGTAGGTGTCACCCAAGAGAGGTGAGGCAAACTTGTGAGCCGTGCCCGAGGCTGGAGAGGCACCCACGGGTAGAGGAGTGGCAAGCTCATGGGTGGTATTTGACAAAGGAGTGGCAAGCTCGGATGGTGCACCCCAGGGGTGGGCAACACCCAAGAGAGAAGTGCCAAACTCGGAGGGCGCTCCAAAAGGTGGAGAGGCACCGAACATAGGAGTGTCCACCTCATGGGCGATGCCTAAGGGTGGAGTGACAACCGCATGGGCAAGGTGTAAGGGAGGAGTGGCAAAGGGCTCAAAATAGTGTGGAGAAAGAATTGTGGGAGAATGAGGAGGAGAAGGAGGTGGAGTGGGGTCATGGGGAAGAGATGAAGATTGGATGGGGGGAGGAGATGATGCCTCATCAATTGAACCCGCCATGCGTTGTAATGCTCAAGCCCTTGCTTTGCGCTCACGATCTCTTCTTCTCCTATCTTCCATGCGAACCCATGCTTGGATCAGTGGATCTCGTTGTGTATTGCTTTTTCTACTCCTACGACTTTGTGAACCTATGCTAAGAAGTAGGAAAAAGAGATTAAGCATAAAATTGAAGATAATTAAGATTAAAGTAATACTAAAATTAGATTATGGATAAAATCAAGATTTTTACAGATAATGATATTTTTAACAAAATATTTAAAAATAATTATAATTTTTAGAAATTATGAATTAATCAATTTTTGGTAACAAATATTATTATTTATTTATTTATTTAATAGAATTTATATTATTAATAAATAATATTAAATTTTCTTTAGACATATTTCAAGTTTTCTCCTAAAAAAAGATTTTAAAAAAATAAGAATTTCTAAAATAGTAAGAATTTATTTAATTATATCATAATATTCACTTGATTGAAATTTTAAAAAAAAAAATAAAAATATACTTTATTCAATAAATAATATTTATTTGATTAAAAAAATATATTTATTTTTTCTTTTTTGGGTAGGAGAGGCTTAAAATTATATTACATAATTTTATTTCAAATTTTTTTCCAAAATAATTTATTTTAAAAATGATTTCGTATTTTTTGTATTAATTAAATCATGAAATATAATGTGGTGAGGTGGCAGGTGTTTTGCCACGTGACAAAATTATGTTGACATGGAACCTCCATGTGGGCATTCCTCATGCTCAAGTGTGAGGTGGCAATGCCATGCGTGTATATAATGTGTCATGCCATGTAGGCACAAAAAGTCAACCAAGTTGACTGTGTGTGTGAGGTAGCAAGATGACATAGACATTCTTGATTACGTGGAAATGCCATGTATGCATTTGATGTGGCATGCCATGTAGGCTTTAGGGAGTCAAATTTGTTGATTGAGTTGAGGTGGCATGATGATAAGGCATGATGAGATGGCAAGATGCTCATATTATGGAGTCTCCTCCATATGATGTGGCATGTACATATAGGACGAAGCCTATGTTACCATAGCTCAATTGCTTGACAAGTGGCATACTCTCTAGGTTGGTGAAACACTAAGCCTAATAGGCATCCTTTGTTTTAGACTTTGGGCGGACAAACAATGAAAATTTGATTAAGATGGCTAGACAATGGGTTTCCCTTACTTAAATTCCATCTTTTTTTTTGTTAAATTCATCATGAGATCCACAAGAAATTGAAGTGCAAGGAGGGTTGTATAAAATTTATATAATTAAATTATTAAACTTTTGCGCAGGCCCTCTAAGAGACTTAGTGAATTTTGTACAGAAGATCGAAAGAAATTCAACCGTTAAAATTGCAATTTGACAATATGGCCACATTCTATAGATATTTGTCTAACTTCTCACCATTGGATCTCCAATGATGAGCTTCACATTTGCTAATATCCTAAATAGAAAATCACATGTTGCTTTACAATATAAAGTAGCAAAAAAATATTTATAAAAAATAGTTAAATAGCTTTAAAAATCCCAATAAATCAAGTTAAGCTCTTTGCAATGTGTAACATTCATGTATGAATTGGGATGATCATTGGACTTGGGATGCAAAAGTACTAAGCATCGTATGTGTGACATACACTGCAGTAAAGAAAGTTGGAAAATGTAAATGCCAAAACATTAGTGTAATGAGTTGGATTGTGGTGGATTCTTTGACTGATTTGGTCCATCAATTGATTGTATGTTCAAGGCAAGTGGAAGATGGCACGCACCTCAATAATTCTCCCACAATTATGGAGGTTTTTGATCTTTAGATCCACCAATCAAATTGGAGGCACACTTTTGTTGATTCTTGGCTCATCGCCATCATACATCCTTGTCCTCATCATCATCATACTCCTCTTATAAGTTTCCATATCTCTGAATCAAATGTCAACCACCCATGAGATATTACAAGAACAAATGCTTTTATACATCATGACTTTATAAAGAAGTGTTAGATTTACTGTTTTTTTTAAATGCATGTGTTCAATTCTTCTTTCATATGTGTTCAATTCTTCTTTCATTCACCCTTGTATTACATCAATGAGACAAAGTTTTGAGAAGAGTCAAGATGATAGCCTAGCTTGAACTTATAAAGTATTATGTGGCCTCTTAATCTAAATGAAAATAACGATAAATTCATCACTGCCACGCTTTGATGTTCTCATGATATACTTCTTGAAATTGGGAATAAGATGAGTGTTTAGAATGCAATTGTTGTTACTTTCTAAAAACCACACGTGACTAAGAATTTTTGTTCTTTCATGTTTATTAGAGCTACCCAATGGATTGAATTGGAGTATTTTGTGATGGTTTGGAATGCCAACTGGGCTAACCTAATGCATAGACATACCATTTACATATTTCCATATTCTCACACATATATAATGAAATCTTTCATAGCATTACATTACCATCTCCCAAAACTCCATTATTTTTATATTGCCTCAGGTAATCATGTTCCATAAAATGTTCAATATGTTCTATATTCTAATTTCTTGCAAACTTCCTGATAACGGACTAGTAGGGTCCTCAGCTTGCAAGCTCATGGCATTGCAAACTTTTTAGCTTGTAATCTCATGGACTTCCTAACTATCAGACTTCCAAGCTAACCAGCATATGGAGATCCCGATTTTGTAGGCTTCTTCACTTAAAAACTTATGACCTTATGTGCATGCTTATGGATAACCATCAAACTTAGAAGCCCCAAAAGCTGCAAGCATGTAAGCTGATTAGCCCATAAGCATACAAAAGTGTATGCTTATGGACTAACCATTAAACTTGGAAAGCCCATAAGCTTAGAAAAGTGTATGCTTATGGACTCTATCAAACTTGGAAAGCCCCAAAAGCTGCAAGCTTGCAAGTCAGCTAGCCTGTAAGCCCATAATCTTGCACCTCGTTGTGGCATGCCAAGAAGACTAGCCAGTTAATCTTTAAGTTTACAAGCTAGGAATCTCACATTCTTGTGAGCTTATCGGCTTTCACTGGAAGAAGCCTAACTAATTACTAATCGACTAGCTTAAAAGATTGGAAGATCATATACTTCTTCTTCCACCACCTTCCCCATGACTCTCGATTGTAGTATATATTTCCTGAAATCCATGGACATCATGTGCATGATCAAGGTGATTAATTATAATCCTACATTAATTAAACATAATTAGAGTGGACTAATCTAAGGTGGGTGTAATCTAAATGTACTCATGTTGATGAGTAAGTGCAATAGACTCAAGCATAATTAGGTTACAAGATGAAGACTTGTACTCATAGAGAGGCTTGAGATGTGTGCGAGTGATATGATTTCATTTCTTGAAATGGCCCCCTTTTATATGAGGAGGTACACCCTTGGGCTTGTACAACAATGTGGGATAAATCCCTTTGCTCATGTAGCTTCATACATGCTGGGCTTCGCACCTTCTTGGCTACTCATCTCACTCCCTACCTCTTCCTTGTGCTCTATGGCACCTCAACACCCCCCCTTGGTTTCATATCTCTAGGCTACTCAAGGTGGTCGGATGTAAGGTTTACAACATGTCATCACTCCCCCCTCATTTCTAACTTGGTTGGGTAACTTAGAGGCTCTTTGTCTTGGTTATTCTCTAGCTCAGAGGTTTTTAAAGGTGGTTGGGTGTGAATTACAACAATCATTACTCCCTGGGAGCTCAACTGGCTACTCTCAAGTGGTTGGGTATGAGTTACAATGATCATTACCCCCCTGGGTGCTCAACTAGCTACTCTCTAGAGCTACTCTCTGGTGGTCGGGTAGATACACACAACATTTGATTTTTGGCCTACTCATTTGGTGGCATTTTAAAACATATGATTTAGGTTAGGGTAGTGGTTGGTAGCTTAATGTTAAAAACCAAAAAATAGAGAAGAGAAAGGGGGAGAAGAAAAAAAAAAGAACACCGCCACTAGGTTCCAATTACCAACCCTCTCAAGGGTCCCCACTTTTTTTTAGGTGTATTAATTTCTTTCTAAATTGCAAAGAGATTACAAGTTGTCCCATACATGTGAACTATTATATGTACCTTATTTGGGCTGAGAAATGGACCTGGTTGATTCCATGAGACTGGTCCTTTTGGCTTCATACTTCACCCTTATTTGATGCCCACTATTTGGCTTTGATTGAGCCCATAAAAACCCCTATCTACCTTGCCCATAACTCTCTCGATTGTAGCATATTCAGTAGGCTATTATCAAACTTCTTATTTGGAGCCATTGCTTGCCTCTAATTGAGCCCCTAGAAATGCCTATCTCCACTTATTCTTCCACCACCTTGCCCATGACTCTCTGAATTGTAGCATATTCAACAAGCAACTGTTAGACTTCTTATTTTGAGCCATTTTTTGCCTCTCTAATCAAGCCTCCCTGTCTCTCACTTGTTCTTCCACCACCTTGTTGATGGCTCTCTTGATTGTACATATTTAACAAGCCATTGTTGGACTTATTATTTGGAGCCATTGCTTATTGAGCCACCAGAACCCCCTATCTACTATCACTTTTTCTTCCACCACCTTGCTGTGATGACTCTCTCAATTGCAGCATATTCAACAAGTCATTGTTAGAATTCTTATTTGGATTTCTTTGTTGCCCCAAATTTGGTCCACCTTCTTCCATGGTCACTTTTTTTATGTTACTGATACTGTGTATAAACTCACCTCTTGATTGTGGTCACTAAGATTGAGGCATGGCATGCTATAACCCAATCTATAAAGCTAATCTTCTGAAGCATCATCTCCTCTCTTGACTTCCAAACCACCATCCTTTTGTGCCTTCAAAACCATGTACTTCAATTCATTCCATAAACTTATTTTTGTTCTCATTCTCAGCAAGCCATCAAGGGTCTTCCTAGTTAGATTCCTCTATTAGCTTATCTAGAGGTTTTGTAAGTGAGATGTTCTTGTTAGTGAGTAATCATCTCACTTTAAATGTTAATGAAAGTTACATAGCACAATACATGTGAGGTCAAGAGCGAGCGAGAGAGAGAGAGAGAGAGAGAGAGAGAGAGAGAGAGAGAGAGATATTTTGTGTAATCTAATTTTGAGTTATATTATTTGTTCTATGTTCATGCTACCTTAGTTCAAATAAGATGTCCTTGCTAGTGAATAATTATCCCACACTTAATACTTTCATGAAAGTTGCATAACATAATACACGTGAGGGAGGGAGCAAGAGAGAGAAAGATATTTTATGTAATATAATTTTGAGTTATATTATTTATTATATGTTCATGTTGCCTCAGTTATACTCATACACGAGGATATGGATCGAGTAGTGCACTAGTAGGGGTTCCACTCCCATACCCTCCACACCTGCACCACCACCTTCTACCACACCTACATTACCACATTCTACAACACCCATTTTCACCACACCACCACCTATTACACCCACACCACCACCCATGGGGTGTAGTAGACCCCCTGATCCCCATGTAATAGTCTACTACCAACCATGTCCATATACACACCACACCTACAAGGCAAGTCGCGTATGATGTCATGGGTTGAACTTTTCAGTTATGAGAGCTGGTGTTGCTCTACCTATCGCATGTGCATATTTCATGGACGTAAGCATATTTTAAATATTAGATCTAGGATTATTTAATTGATAATCTTATACAACTATGCTCTAATGAAATATTAGATCTAGGATTTGGAGGAGGAAAAGAAAGCACTCATGTAGTTGGAGTCCAAGTTCGGAGGTGGCTAGTCGAAAAAGATGATTATGAGAGAGATGTGTGAGTGAGTTAGACATAGGCATGATAACACTAGATACAATAATCAACCTTTAAAGTTTAATAATAATTAAATCGATGATGTAATTTACTAGGACCTTAAGTTTACATCAAGTTCTATTGAAGGGTTAGTCTCTCTGATAATGCAAAAGCTTCTTGAGCATATTAGCATTCAATTAATAAATCAATTATTATAGCACTTGAAGGCATGAAATTCATGGAAAATAACTAAAGAAAAGAGAGAGTAGAGAGTGTACACCAAATTGGGTCCCTAATAACCCTCAAAAGGGTCCCCACGTTGTAGTGTATTTGATTTTATTACTGTATGAAATAGCTGGAGTGATTAGAGGCTAATTGTGCATGAGCCTAAATCTAACCTTATACTTTGATGATGAGAAGAAAATTAGAGGTGGATATCCAAACTTTGACCTTATACTCGCATGAGATGGGGAGGCTACACGATGACTCTAACTCAAGGTAAAAAATAAGATGCCTCCATGAATATATAAGTGTATGTGGGTTGGCGATTATTCCTCCTACATAAATCCAAAATTATAGAAAATGGGGTGAATATTTTCAAAAAATGCCCTAAAATGTCCAAAATTGGGCAAATATTTCTAAAACCCTTCAAAATGCCCAAAATTTGGGCGAATGGTTTAAGATACTGGGCGAATGTTTTTGCGGGAAAATCCCAAAAAATAGCCAATTAGTGAAGATTAGCCCCCATTTTTCCTTTGCTCTGAGTCCATGGAGTAAATAACATTCGGGGCTATGGAATTGAGTTTTGTAAATTATGCCATCCATCACCATGTGTGGGTTACATCATACATGAGGGTTGGAATGACTATGAATGAGATTGACTATGAACAATACACCGACAACTCATCCCTAGACTACTACCCTCACAATCAATTATGCTTGGTGCGAGCTCTAACCTTTGAACATGATAATGAAAGAGGTGTGGAATCACTCTAGCTCAATATCTTTGTTCTCATCAAGTGAATTCTTATACACTTCAATGGAAAGAAGAACATGCAAGCCTAAACTCTCATCTTTCATTAGGTACTTCAGTGTCTTCACATCAGCTTATTGTAAGTCATCCTTAATGTCATGGACATCATGTTGACTGTCATATCTATATCAATTTTTGTGTTGTTGTTTGTACATTCCAGCCCCAAGATATGCTCCCCTCCTCTCTCGATGCTATCTTGATCTGTTACCTCATCCCCTTTGTTTGGCCACAATACCCATCATGTGCATGAATGCTTGATGAATGGCTCAATTCTTTGATGCAATACTTTTGATGACTCGATGACATAGAATCCATTTATATCCATTCTACATGCTGCATTATGCCCACAATATTGTGTCTGGAACCATTTGATTTATAGCAACACTTGCTTGAAGGACCTATAGGTGACCTTGATGATATCTTTGAGCACTCCAACATAGTCGATATCACCATCGACAAGATTTGTATCCATACTACTAGTACGGCTTTGTTGTTGAATGAGGCAACAATGCCAAAATCAATCTTGATGCATCACAAATTAACTCTTGAGATCTGAAGATATTGACCATAAGCCCACATACTATTAGAACATCATACATGTCCAAACAAGTAGAGTGATAGTGTGTGAATTTAGGCATTACTACATGTGAAGTAAAATTGTCTACATAATGATAGATTTTGCATATACATGTATCTTACATGGAAATTGTGCCCACAATATATCTTTGAGAAACCATCGTCCCCCTACTCACCACCCTATTCAAAGTCTCTCAAACTCAATCAAGTACATTAGGCATGCTTGCTGTTAAGTGGTGACGCCATGGTCTCTTACTTTGCAAGGAGTCTCTTGCCCTTTTCCTCCTCGTACAAGTCAATTCACTTTGCCATGCATTCGCATATTGTACAACACAAAGGCGTTTATTTATTGGTGAAGCTCATACAACAGCATTACCTCCTTTCCTTTGCCAAATACGGCCTCCCTTGAGATTGGTCTTCTGTCCATAATCTTAGTGAAGCACGATCCATGATCACCATGTACACAGTTATGCAAAATAGTGTTTGTTGAATAAGACAACCCTTTACCATGGCCATGGGATCCTCTGATCTTACTTTTTTTTTATGAACAAAAATTTCACTACCTTCATAAATTTCTCAAAGAAGCATATCCATTGGCTACTCATGACAACTACAAATGACATTTCATGCACAAGGTGGATGAGAACATGCACTTATATGTCAAAGAATCCTCTAGGTAATTCATTTTCCATAAGGCGCAAAAGCATTATGGTATCTTCTTTTATCTTGTCTTGCACCAATGATTTGTCGCATGAGGGGGTTTTGGATACGTTCACCATGATCTCATTTTTCAAATGGGAATGGAAATTTTTCCAAATTATAAAATTTGGTGTTAAGTTTACTTCTAAACGAGAAAGTTCTCCTAATTCAATAATAATATTGCATATCCCAAAAGTCAACCAACCTTGAATTACCAATGGTAGTACATAGTACAAAATACAATATTGAGTTATATTTAGAATAGCAGACATAGGAAAACAAGAAATGTAGGTTTAATTTATATTTAAAATAGCACACATAGGTTTAAGTTAGTGCTTCATTGTGCTCGACTCTCATAAGGAGTTATGCTAATCATAGGACTTTAGTCCTCATAACTTGTCATTATTTAAGGTGACAAGGTTTCGAAATGAAGCTCCATATCCAATTGGTGGTTGAAATTGCTTAGTTTGTTCCGAGGCCATAGATGAGGTTTATTTTTGGACTTAACAATATCATTTCTAACTATGAGCGAGTCATGGTTGCCTATAAGATGCCTGTGTATAGTGACTATGCAACATTCTTGAAAATGTGCATAGGATTCAATTAGGTGAACAATTTTTAGCTTATTCCAATGTTATAGTCGATAAAAGATCAACTTTTCAGGATTTATTATGATGGGTTCATCTCTTGGATTCTTTTGTCTACGAATTTCAAACATAGTCTATGCTAAATTCTAGTCTTCTGGGGTCATCTTGCAAGGTGGTGCTCGATCCTCCATTTTTTCATTAAACTTTTATGGGGCTCTATTTCTCATACAAGGTGGTGCTCAATCCTCTACTTCTCTTGTGAGGTGGTGCTCGGTCCTCTATTTTTCCATTAAAATTTTGTGCCTCAAAAGTACTAAACAGGTGATATATGGGTACAGACCTTCTATAAAATAGATATGCACACTTGTTTAAGTTCACTTCATTTTAAATCCAATTTCAGCCCACAAGTAGGACATGCATGATGGCCTTTTGTAGCAAGATCTGTCATCCATGTTAAACTTAATTATTGAGTAATAATAAGCGAGACAATTCTTTATATATGTCGTGTATACTACACTCCATACCTGAATAAAGTGAAAAGCTAGGATAGTCATGAATGGTCCATGTAAGTATTCCTCGTAGAAGGAAGTTTTGATACTGAATAAAGTGAAAAGCTAGGATAGTCATGAATGGTCCATGTAAGTATTCCTCGTAGAAGGAAGTTTTGATACTCCTCATATCTATATCTTTCATGCATCTTCAAACCCTACCAAAGCTATGTTTAGAGCTCATTCGATAAGAGGTGCTAGGTACACGTTCATGTTTGATACTTGGCTCTTTCCTAACATACACAAATATTGGTAAGTTAATCTTACACCATTGTTCATCATGATAAATAAAGAAGAAAGAGATCCATAAAAATAATTACTAGTCGAGAATTAGGAGACTAAGTATCACGAATATTGACAAGTTATTCTTGCACCATTATACATCATGATACATAAAGAAGAAAGAGATTCATAAAATCAATTACCAGCTAAGAAACACAAGACTAAGAATCAAGTGCTCCCTTTTTATCACCATGAAAGGTGGAATATTGTAATTAACTAACACAATAGGTCATGTTGCCCATTTGGATGACTTTATGGAGATTCAAGGGTTGATTCCATCAAGTGCTAGTCCAAGTCAGAGATTAGGGGTTCCTCTTTGAATACTAGCCATTCTCATTCACATCAATGTGTTAAAATGCTCCACAATCTGTAGGGATTCATAGCCTTTCATTATGGTGTTTCTATTTTTAACATGCCAGTCCATATATTCTACAAGCAATAGACATCCAAACATAAACTTTAGACAAGGTTTAAGATGAAAATGTTGTATAAATTTTCTTGGCACATTGCCATTTGGGAACTTCTATTTAAATCGTGGCTCATTACATTTAGGACAATGTGTTTCATATTTCTCCTTTATAGAAGATACAATTATTGATGCAAGCATAAATATGCTTGTAATCTTTGCCCAAATCTGATAGCATAGACTTTGCCTCAGATCTTGATTTTAGTAACATATTATTTTTTGGCAATAATCTTGTTGACATGTTTTCAAGAAGAAGAGAGTAAAAAATATATACACACGTATTTAATTATTAAAAATAAGAGAAAGGAAGACATACTCTAATAGTGCGGTCACTGAGTTATTGTTCCATCCATGTCAAGTTTGTAGATTTAGAATGAGTAGACTTGTAAAAGTCTCGAGAGTGTTTTTGCATTCTCAAAAACAAGACTTGAGGGCTTTCTTCATTAATTTGTCGTGGCTATGTCAATGATCAATCTCTCTTTCTTTTTTCCTAGCACGGTTTATCTAAGTTATACATTTTTCGATTGTTAAATATATCGCACATGATATCAACTGCCATGTCACCCTTGTAGGTGGTCATGTTATTATATGGTTTATCTAAATTATACATTTTGCAATTGTCAAATATATCACACACGATATTGCCATGTCACCCTCCTAGGTGTCATCATATTTTGATTGATTACAATACGTGCCTGTGATATTTTGATATCTGACAAGATCCTTGTCTCTTATGAAATTAGCATATTCTTGTGGCAATTATGAAATGTAGTCCATGATAAGGTCTAGGATCTCTAGAGGCTAACTCATCAATAATGTTTGGTGTTTAAACCAAAAAAATAAAATAAAAAATCACTCATTGGCTCTCTCTCTCTCTCTCTCTCTCTCTCTCTCTCTCTCTCTCTCTCTCTCTCTCTCTCTCTCTCTCTCTCTCTCTCTCTCTCTCATTACCTACACATGAGTAAGGTAGCTCATAAACATTGACTACACACATGCATTGAAACATGATCTTTTCTTTCACAAATTTTCCACACATAAAAACATGTACACAAAAGAAAACAAAGACAAATATGAACCTTCCCACATGTGAACTGTCAATGTATATAAGTATAAAAATATCTGAGTACAAAAATATCCGAGTATAATCATTGAAGTATAAAAATATTTGAGTATAATCATCTTTGCTCTTGTGACATCCCAATGGAACATCTAATGGCAATCATGCCTACTCATAAAAATGCCAAGCAAGAGTGGGTCTCCTAGTAAATGCCAAGAGAGAGTGGGTCTACTAAATGCATAGTCCACCAACCACTCCTCCCTGACTTTCAAACTCTTAGTAGCAACAACTACACACCGATATGTACTTCTTAATACCAATACACTCCTTAAACATAAAGTTTAACTATGCTCCTAGCTCTCCCCTACTACTCTTTATCAATCTTGCTATGTTCCAATGTGTATAAGGGTGACCATCTATGTAAGTGTGCTCTCTATGTGAAACCCTCCTAGCAGATGTGTGCTCTTTCTCAGAGCAATGGATGCTACATTGGAGCACATCTCGTGCGTGGCCATGGCGATCACGTAACGAGTAAGGTGCAACCATAATCCCCAAGAATATTAAGTATCAAAAAAGCTAATCTCGTGTGTGGCCATGGTGATCACGTAACGAGTAAGGTGCAACCATAATCCCCAAGAATATTAAGTATCAAAAAAGCTCATCAATGTTACTACACCTCCTATGGGTACATGTATGTCCTGAGAAATGTAGAGACCATGACCTGCATTGTAAATCATGGATTGTGCTACAATGAAGTGATGTCCCCAATGAATGAACTCCTCCCAATCAAATGGAAGATCCTATGCTATCCAACCACTTGTTGCTCTATATTCATAAGATGCTTGGACTAAATGTGGTGCTTCTGGGTAATTGTTCGGCTAACATGCCCAGTGGTAGGATGTCTCCTCACTCATCATCATGGGAGGAGTCTAAGCTAGTGCTCCACTATATGATGTAACCTGCATGTTAAACAAATAATTTGAGGAAAAAAATATGATTTTTAAATCAACATTAGATGAAGAGTAAGCAAGTATACAAAGTCATCACATTGAAGTCAAAGGTGTATTGGAGCGTCCATATACAAAAGCCTCACTTGAGCTTGTGCTAAGTATAAACATGGCTCATGTGTTGAACAAGACCCTAGTAGTCCACACAATAAGAGATTCTCCCCTGTCAAAATCTCCCACTGATCATTAGAGTTAGATGAAGACAGTTCTTGTGGTATAAAGATGAAGGTTCTCCAGGAGGTGGTATGGGATATAATGATACTCATCCCATAGTAGGAACTGGATTGAATGAAGGTGTGTGCACAAATGCTTCAGAGTCACTATCAGCCTACATGTTCAAAGAGGAGAACAATTATAACAATTTATTTATATACATCTTTCTCTCACAAACATAAATTAAAATCACAAGATTAAGAGCTCTCTAATTGCACCATATTACATCTACTAAAGTAAATGGTGACTCACACTACTTATTTTAATTTAAAGTATATTTTATTTAAATCACATTTTTAAAGTTTCTTTAGCTAACATACTAGTTTTACTTCACAACTTAATCTTATCTTAAACACATTGCAGACAAAATAGGTAATATTTTCTAAAAACAAGAAACATTTGGCATCTTTCAAATATTCCATCAAAAAGGTTAACTTTTTACATCTTTTTGAAAAGTGGTCTACATATGCATACAACACAACCAAAAATGATAATATTTTAGACACTGCGTATTTCTTACAAAAATTGACATGAGAAAAAAGACTTGGTTTGGCTTACTTTTTGAGATCATAACTAAAAATCTAACAATAGCCAAAATAGAGACATTGTTTATCATTGCCATCTTCAATCCAGGAAAAAAATTGATACAAGTGTAAAAACGAGCTATTTTCTAGATATACAACTCATGGTATAGTTATGGTTCCTCATGATCACTGCTATCTATAGCATCACCATCACTAGTTAATGTGCCTTTCCTTGAGAAGGTAGAAGAGGCATTCTCTTCTTCACTATCCACAAATACATTTTTTGTTCAATGTGTATACTTAAAGCTTAGACTCCGTAGATCTGGTGCTACCATGTTAGCACGATTGAGGATATGCTACAGAGTGTCACTATAAAAAACTATCAGCCTAGACTCCTTGGGTCTGCTGCCATGTTAGCACGATTGAGGATTTGCTACAGAGTGTAACTATAAAAAAGTATGAGTTTATATGAATATATTACAAAAGTGTTATCTTGATACAATCATTATCTTTATTATAAAACCCTATTTTAGCTCTTGATGACAGTAGTATTAAAATCCATTTTGAAGCTCTTGAGTATCATAATTTACAAATTGATAATATATACTTTTTTGGGAGACTTTGTTACATATGGATGAATTTTACAATATCATGAATAAGCTTATATTTAAAAGTTGTCTAATTTTGAAAAAAGTTACACACTCATTTTTAAAGAAAAAATGGGTTAAATGGTAATTTTAGTTATTAAACAATTTTAGAAAGCATGAAAAAGCTCACTTTAAGGAAATAAAGGTTTATACTTTTTTGAAATATTTTTTTGTAAAATATCAGGTGAGGGCTTGGGTTCTAATCTTGTTGGTTACTACACATGGTAAGGATCTTTTAGCTATAACATTTGTGGTCAACTTAAAGCAAAGCAACAACTTTTCAACTAAATGCTGATGTTTTGCATCAACTCAATCAAAACATCAACTCTTAGCCAAAAAGTGATGCAAAACATCGGTTTTTCCAAAGAACTTGATGTTAACTTGATGTTTTGCATCAAAGTTGATGCAAAATATCAACTTCACCATAAAGCTCTGAAGAAGAAAGTTGGAGGATGGAACGTAGATTTTCATTTTTTTTTCTACAATTCAATTTTAAAGCTGAATAACTACAAACAAATGCGCATGGTGGGACCATTTATGTCGGGGAGGGGGATGCATGTGAGCCTGGACTTTACCATGACTATGTGTAGTAGTATGCTCTCCACCAGCATAGGAGACCTTGAAGCTACCAACATCATGAAAGCTCCAAGCTTATCTCTTTCACACCAAGCTCCTCTCTACCACCATTCAAGAAGCCCCAAGATCCTTTCTTTCCTCTCTGCACACAAAGATAATGTCGTGGGGCGAAGATTTCATCTCTCAGCATCCTTCATATGTCCTCCAAATAATTATTGCCAGAGCTCATTCCTACACTTAGCAAAGGAATTTGACATTGAGCTCTTATAATGAAACATCACACTCTTGGTCGTGCACTTAAACATATGGTTCGATAAAAAAATAAAAATTTCAAACACCAAATTTCCTGCATCACAAATATAGTACATATGGCATGTCCCAAACTTAGACAGGTAAACAGTATGCCCATAAAATGTTAATAACTTCTTTGTTTAACTCCAATTCCACCCCCACTTTTCACACAAGGAAGGCATGTAATGGAGATCTTAACTTGATTTATTGAGTAATTTTTACATGTAATTTCTAGTTTAAATTAATTATTATATATTTTAAAAGTATACAAAAGGGTATTTTTTGTATAGCACATCGTTATACCAAAAATTATGTATTTTTACTTGCTTGAATGATCCAAGGATAGACAATTATGAGGATAATGTGCCCATATGGTCAAATTTCATTCTTAATGGTTAGATTTTCTGAGATCTCGAGTGGAAATTTACTTCAAAGTTTTAGAGCAACTAAACATAAGTAGTAAATTAATTATAAAATTAAATTTTATGGGATTATGCAATAATTTTATATGAGCAAGTAGTGCTAATGAAGATGAATCTATAGGAAATAATTTGGTTAGAAAAGATATATTTTCATCTATTTTATGTGAAATAGCTCTACTTGAGTAGTTTCTACCCTTCCAAGCCTAAACCCAATAGGCTTGGTAAAGTAGGTTATGTAATGTACCAAACCTACGTGGAGACCCCTAAGGTGGCCATGCATGTGGTCACGTGTCTGACATGTCACCTACACATGGCATTCATTCCACCTCTCAATGTGCCACCTCACTATGCCACCTTAACATTGATGACATGGCTTGCCACATCATCATTGATGACTTGGTAGGCCACCTCATTATTAGTGACCTGGAATTCCACCTCATTAGATGTCATGTCACATGGATTAACACATCATGAAAAAGGGAGATCTGCCACCACATCTGAGTTGCTGCCATGTGTCACACATGTATGCCACGTCAGTAGAGTCGGCCATGTCACATCATCAATTTGAGTTCCCATGTACATCACCTTCCATGCATGGGTGCATCCATTCATGGTTTTAATTTGTTTAAATAAAAATATACATCCATAAGAAAATATATTATTTCACCTATATGAAAATTTAAAATTTGCTATATTTATTAATTTATTGGATATATATATATTTGTTAATTTATTGGATATATATATATTTTTTGGTATATTGTTTAATTTTTAAAATATTAAAATTTTAATTAAAAAAAGAAACAATATATATAAGTTAAATAATATAATACATAGACTTCTTCTTTTTTAATACAACTCTTTAAAGTTCTTCTTTAAAAAAATACTTGTTTTATAATTAAAAGAAATATATTTTATCTTCTTCTTTAAAAAATATTTTCTTTATTTTTAGAATTTTTATTTTTTTAAATATATTATATCGAAATCCTCTCTACTTTAAAAATCTAACCGAAGATATCATGTAGATTTGATAAAAAAAGATATATCTATTAATAAGGGAAATCTTATTTTATGAATTAGAATATCTAATATAATGCAAGATAAGAGAGTGTCGTTTCCTACAAATGGACACACTTCTATGTTCATTTCATTCAATCATAGCTTGGCATCTAGTCTTCATAGCATTTTGTAGAGAATGGGCTCATAAAGTCATAGGAGTAATAAATCTAATAGGAATAGGAAACCCCCTGCTCATGTGGCTCAAGAAGCAGAGAGAAAGAGGATAGCTCTCTCGCGAGCGAAAAAGAGAGTGGAGAGCAAGCCAACGGGCAACCGCTAATGTTGGCAGTACACCACCACCCTCACCTCCTCCCCTACTTTTTCCCCCCTTGGTTTGGTTGAAGTTGTGAGCCTCCTCCTCTAATGAGAGTGTGAATGCAAGAGCCACCATAGGCAAGCCAGCCATACGTCGTCATGCGTCCAAGATCATTCGCAACTTCTCTCAAGATCTCACTCCCTTGTCACAATCTCTTCTTCTCACATCCCTTATTGACCATCGTGACCTAGCTCAGGGTATGGCTATTGCTAGAATTTGTGATTGTCGAGAGAGGAAAGTGGGTGCTGAGGTTTTTAATAATGTTTGTCGCTCTCCACATCCATCAAGAAGAGGAATACCTTGGATGCATTGGCTGCTCGTCACACTATTGTAGTAGCCATTTGTAGACACCACAAAGTAGGTGAGATTAGAACTACCTCTCGCATTCTTTGCATAGCACCACACACTCAAAGAGGTGGTTCTTTGAGGAGGCAAAGTCTAGATGCTGATGATGCTTGGGTATTGTGGGATTCTAGTGGTCGTGCTTCTAGAGTATGTAGTGCACTTGCTCGATGGTGGGGGAAAATCCAGGAGATTGCAACTTGCGGAGAAACAATACTCCACATGCATTGTTCGATACTTCTTTTAGAGAGCATATCTACCCTTACATATGACACACCCATTGTGCCAAGTGGCAAGACCGTTAGTTTTATTCATGCTTGGAGCAGTTTCCTATTGGTGTGTTATCTTAGTGGTGGACTTTGCTAAGAAATATACATTCTCGCCCTACCAAGAGTGAGTACTGCTTTTCACAACATGTATAATATCTTTGATTGCTTTGTGATGTAATAGATTGTATTTGACCATTGTGTTAAGATAAAATTGTATTGCACTTTAGCTGGCCATTTTGGTGCATATTAGCTATCGTCATGCACAGAGATACACTTGGATAGAGTTTCCAACATCCTCGAGGCTCAAATCATTATTAGGAGTACCATTTTTACATTAGTGATGATCGCTCACATGATGCACATTTTGTACAGCATTGTTTCTCCCTTCACGATGTATTTATGATGGACCATTGTGTCACATGGCATGAGCAGTGGATTTGGTCTGATGAGTGTAGTGGTTAGTTCAAGTCTTCGAGGGAGTTCTATTGGCTTTATAGATGGCACTTGGAGACTGTCATTTAGAGATTTTTTGAGACTGGCCATGGGAAGGGGGAGCATGACGGTGCTAGTGCATGCGTGAAGCGTGCTTTACGGCATCACTAGATTCAACACGATGCAGAGAGGTTTAGAGATGCATAGCAGGTGGTGGAGTCATGCACAGAGAACTTGAGTGGTAGCGCAACCTCTTCTTATCCCTCACGCGATGCCAGGATGGTTAGGAGATATTTTTGGTGTGTGGATGCAGCACTATCGAATTGCTCTTTGGCATTCAATTGCTAGATAGTTCCAGGGACTTTGGGCTTCCACTCCATTTGGAGCATCTCTCACTAGCAAACGACCCTAATATCTTCACATGAAATTTTTCATTCTTTTGTGAAGCATGCATTGAGGGTGATGGGGTGACTGT
Organism: Cibotium barometz; assembly: GCF_041138505.1. NCBI lineage: Eukaryota > Viridiplantae > Streptophyta > Polypodiopsida > Cyatheales > Cibotiaceae > Cibotium > Cibotium barometz. The sequence continues at coordinate 41,004,175 of NC_141058.1, forward strand.
GTCATGTCAGCATGGGTAGATCCTTAGACCTGAGCATCCTATGCATGTTGTACCTATGACACTTAATGCTGGCGCCATGTTTGCCAGTTGACTATGATGAGCTTACGAATTTATTAACCATGGATGATGTCTTTGTTGTGATTGCCCCCCCCCCCCCCCTCGACGGCAATGAGGAGAAGGTGGACTACTATTTGTTGAGATGCTCTATGCCAAAGAGCATTGTTAATGAGGATGCCATCGATGGTCAAGGGGTTTAGTTTGATGCACATAGTGTGGTCATGGCATGTTACTATTTTCATAGGCATGGGAGATACCTTTAGTTTTCCAAAAGTACCAAATTGATCATGAGGCCTACATCTTCTCTCATCTTGTGATTATAATCAAGCTTCATCTTGATCAAGTTCAGAGTCGTAAAAGCAGCGCTCGACCGCTTTGATAGCTTCATGTACATGAGCACGAGAGCATATTAGATGTTTCGAGAGCTAGAGTGGGTGAGCTAGAGTGGGTGTGCTCATCATTAGTTTGATATCATCAAGAGTTTTACTTTGAATTTTTATTATTATATTATTAGTGTCTCACTTTTTCTCATTGTAAATGATGTCTATTTGTTTAGTGTTCAAATTGGGCCTTCAGGCACATTGCACACAAATGTGGTCCGATGGCAACACACTTTGCGAGAGTGTATATGCGGTCCAAACTCTTACTCTTGCAAAGTTTGGTCACCATCCAGCCTACAAGAGCCCAATTTTCTATGGGCTATGTGTATGCCAAAGGCCCAATTTTCTATGGGCTATCTAAGGCCACAACACTTAAAAAATTGGGCCTTTGGCACGTACATTGCACACAAATGTGGTCCGATGGTGACCAAACTTTGCAAGAGTGAGGGTGTGGAACCCATTTTCTATGGGCTATGTGCATGCCAAAGGCCCAATTTTCTATGGGCTATCTAAGGCCACAACACTTAAAAAATTGGGCCTTTGGCATGTACATTGCACACAAATGTGGTCCGATGGTGACCAAACTTTGCAAGAGTAAGTGTGGGTTCCACACCCTCACTCTTGCAAAGTTTGGTCACCATAAGACCACATTTGTGTGCAATGTGTGTGCCAAAGGCCCATTTTTTAATGGACTCTCTAAGACCACAACACACAGAAAATTGGGCCTTTGGCATGCACATTGCATACAAATGTGGTCTGATGGTGACCAAACTTTGCAAGAGTGAGGGTGTGGACCCCATATACACTCTCACAAAGTTTGGTCACCATTGGACCACATTTGTATGCAATGTGTGTGCCAAAGGCCCAATTTTCAACAGGCTCTCTAAGGCCATAACACATAGAAAATTGGGCCTTTGGCATGCACATTACACACAAATATGGTTCAATGGTGGCCAAACTTTGTGAGAGTGAGGGTGTGGGCCCCATATACACTCTTGCAAAATTTGGTCACCATCGGACTACATTTTTGTTCAATGTGTGTGCCAAAGGTGGCCCAATTTTCAATAGGCTCTATAAGGCCACAACACATTGAAAATTGGGCCTTTGGCACGTACATTGCACAAAAATGTGGTCCGATGGTACTCTTGCAGTGTGCGTGACAAAGGCCCAATTTTCAATGGGCTCTCTAAGGCCATAACACATTGCACATAAATGTGGTCTAATGGTAATAAAACTTTGCGAGAGTGAGGGTGTGGACCCCATATACACTCTTGAAAAGTTTAGTCACCATCAGACTACATTTGTGTGCAGTGTGTGTGCCAAAGGCCCAATTTTCTATGAGCTCTCTAAGGGCACAACACATAGAAAATTGGGCTTTGATACGCACATTACATATAAATGTGGTACGCAAACTTTGTGAGAGTGAGGGTGTGGACCCCATATACACTCTTAAAAAGTTTGGTCACCATCGGACCACATTTGTGTGCAATGTGCGAGTCTTCGGTCTAATTTTCTATGGGCTTTCTAAGGCCACAACACATAATTGGGCCTTTGGCATGCACAAGGCACACAAATGTGGTCCGATGATAAAAATTTGCAAGAGAAAGTGTGGGGTCCACACCCTCATTCTTGCAAGGTTTGGTCACCATCAGACGACATTTCTATGCAATGTGTGTGTCAAAGGCCCAATTTTCTAAGTGTTGTTAAGGCCATAACACATAGAAAATTGGACATTTGGCACACACATCACATATAAATGTGGTCCAATGGTGATTACACTTTGCAAGAGTGAGGGTGTGGACCCCATATATACTCTCGCTAAGTTTGGTCACCATCGGACCACATTTGTGTGCAATGTGCCTACCAAACAAAGGCCCAATTTTCTGTGTTGTGGCCTTAGAGAGCCACATAGAAAATTGGGTCTTTGGCACGCACATTGCACACAAATGTGGTCCGATTCGTGTGCAATGTGCAAGAAGCCAAAGGCCCAAGGCTCTCTAAGGCTCTCTAAGGCCACAACACATAGAAAATTGAGCCTTTGGCATGCACATTGTACAAAAATGAGGTCCGATGGTGATGACCAAACTTTGGAAGGGTGAGGGTGTGACCCTAACCTCGCTCTTGCAAAGTCATTTGTGTGCAATTTACATGCCAAAGGCCAAATTTTCTATGGGCTCTATAAGGCCATATGCATAGAAAATTGGGCCTTTGGCACGCACATTGCACACAAATGAGGTTTGATTTGGTGATCAAACTTTACGAGAGTGAGGGTGTGGACCCCATGTACACTCTCCCAAAGTTTGGTTAGCATCAAACTACATTTGTGTACAATGTGTGTGCCAGAGGCCCAATTTTCTGTGGGCTCTGTAAGGCCACAGCACATAGAAAAATAGGCTTTGGCATGCACATTGCATACAAATATGGTCTACTGGTGACCAACCTTTGCGAGAGTGAGGGTGTGGACCCCATATACACTCTCGCAAAGTATGGTCACCATCAGACCACATTTGTGTGTAATGTGTGTGTGCTAAAGGCTTGATTTTTTATGGGCTCTCTAAGGCCACAACACATAGAAAATTGGGCCTTTGTTATGCGCATTACACACAAATGTGGTCCGATGGTGACCAAACTTTGCAAGAGCAAGGGTGTGGACCCCATATACACTCTCATAAATTTTGGTCACCATCGAACCACATTTGTGTGCAATGTGCATGCCAAAGGCCCAATTTTCAATGGCCTCTCTAAGGCCACAACACATAGAAAATTGGGCCTTTGGCTCGCACATTGCACACAAATGTGGTCCGATGGGGACCAAACTTTGTGAGAGTTTATATGGGGTCCACAGCCTTACTCTCGCAAAGGTTTGGTCATCATCAAACCATATTTGTGTGCAATGTACGTGCCAAAGGCCCATTTTTTTATGGGCTATCTAAGGCCACAACACATAGAAAATTGGGTCTTTGGCACATAGGTTGCACACAAATGTGGCCCGATGGTGACCAAACTTTGCAAGAGTGAAGGATGTGGACCCCAAACTTACTTTTGCAAAATTTGGTCACCATCGAACCACATTTTGTGCAATGTGCATGCCAAAGGCCCAATTTTCAATGGGCTCTATAAGGCCGCAAGCATAGAAAATTGGGCCTTTGGCATAGATATTGCACACAAATGTGGTCCGATGGTAACCAACTTTGCGAGAGTGAGGGTTTAGACCCCATATACACTCTCACAAAGTTTGGTCACCACCATCAGACCACATTTGTGTGCAATGTGAGTACCAAAGTCCCAATTTTCAATGATATGATTTTATGTAACCAAAATGGGATAATGTATAAATTTATAACAGAATAATACATGGGATAAATCATGAAACTAAAATGGGATGACGTAACCAAAATGGAAAAATGTATAAATATAACAGAATAATACATGGAACAAATTATGAAACTACAACAGAAGTGTGCCAACCCAACTACTCTAGGCTTAACCACCAAACAACACTAAAAAAACATCATGTAATGACTGTAAAAGTAAGTGCTAACCCAGGTACTATGGGTTTAGTCACAGTCACTATCCAAGTCTAGCCAATCTACATCATCATCTACAAAATGACCTTGCTGTCAAGGAACCTTTATAACTTGTTGTGCAATAGTAGTATTTGTTAAAAATACAGCAATGTGATGAGCTATGGTGGATTTACACATGTTATTTGTCGGTTGGGTATCCATGTAACTTAGGTGAGTTATATGGAAATTTAAAATTATTTTTTCCCTTTTTTTTACTGAAAATAACACGTGGTGCTCACCAGTTGGGTATCCATGTAACTCAGTCGTCGAGTTACTTTGAATATCTAAAAAATGGATTTTGTGGATTTTAATGTAACTCGGTTGAGTTACATTGAAACTCAAAAATTTTAATTTGGGAATTTTAATGTAACTCAATCAAGTTGCGTAGAAAATTTTTAAAATTTTGATTTGATGCTTTGAGATGTGCATGTATGCCAAGTTATGCATATGTAACTTGGTTGAGTTATATACAAGTCATCCACGTTGATAGGATTTTTTGTGCCAAAGGGGTATGCCCAATGGAGGTGTCCACCCAAACACATCAGGTATGGTTAGGAACCTTAGAAGGTAGGAGATTGTTGCATGGTCACCTGCGCATTGGTAAACTAGTCGTTATCAACTACTGTTAAGTGGAGGGAGGACTGTTGCATGGAGAATAGCCAACTAGGTTGGGTAGAACAGTTGAGGTGTGCATGGCGAGAGAGAGCACATCGTGTGAAAAAGCGGAGGAGAGAAAGTGGTGTGTGTGAGAGCTTTGTTTTGAAGAAGAGAGTGGTGAGAGGACTATTTTTTTTGGGGAAGTTATGTGTAGCTTGTTGAAATTAGTTGTTTTGTTTGAGATGAAGGCGATGTGGGGACTAGTAGAGGAGACTTGGATCTTTCCAAAGTAGGGGTTGCAAGGGTGACAAGGAGTTTTGTTTGGAGGGTGGTGTCCCAGGACCTCTGAAATTGCATCACTATTGGAACTTGGATTAGATCAAGGATTACTCAAAACAATTCCCATTTGTATTTGATGGTTGAAGCTTGCAAGCTATTTCTGCAATTCTTGTTGTTGTTGTTGATCTTGATAGAGTTGAGAATATAAGACTGGTTTCTGATGAGGTTAATTGTGTGGGGTGCCCTTGATTTCTTATTGTTTTCTCTCATCTGTTTAATCCCCAACTCTCCGAGTGTGTTGAGTGTGGCACTATTTTTTTAAAATATTCACAAAAGGCCAGATTGTGTGGAATTGAATAGTTCACTTATCTTGGTTCTAACAGTGTTGTTTGGATAAAGTTTTATTGAGGGAAAAGTTGTGAGCGAAGAGCTAACCTGGGTTGAGTCTGAGCTGAGTTGGTTAGCTTGTGTAGGAGACAACCATAGTCAAGTAAGGACCATATATAATTAGTTGATGGTGTAGGAACCTTGATTTGGTTTGTTTAAGTTGAGGGGAAGTGATCCTAAGTCCCATGTGATTGTTGGAAGTCTGTCAGAGATCAAATGTCAGCAATCAGAAGGCTTTGTGGTCTGATGGGGTCCCTGTGGTTTGCTATAGTCACGTTAGAGTTAGTTGAGTCTCCATAGAATAGGATTCTTGTCTGGTTTGAGTGCCTAGACGTTCTAGAAGTGCTAGCTGACATAGAGGAGAGGATGCCTGCATCAGCTATATCACCTTAGTTGGTTGGTCATCGCGGATAATCAATTCGGAGGCAGCTGGGTGCCATTCGATTTGAAGGCAATTGGGTGCTAGTTGTAGTCAACAAAAAGCTAATTGTGTGATATCCCTTCAAATTCAAAGGTGCATGAGGGTCTATGGATGTCTGAGGACGTTTGGAGAAGATTCTGATTCACTGTAGGCTTTTGAGTTAGGCGGTTCTATGTTAGATTTATGAGGCAGAATGCAGCAAAGTGAAAGTTAGAGGAAGGTTGGAAGAGGGTCGGGAGGGTGTCCAAGAAGGACCTAGGATTATGTATGTAAGATCAGCTGAAGCTGGAGGACAATAGAGGATCTTGGAGGACAGTTTTTTGACCAAGGACAAGCGGAGGATTTCGGAGGCAGAATCAAACGATTCTATGGCGGTGAGTGTTTTTGGTCAGCTGGGTGTCAGGTGAGGTCAAGAGAGGTTCTTAAGTGAATGATCAGTGCTCTTGGAGGTCAAAGCTGACCCAGAAGGAGAGTTGAAAGAGGCAACTAGGCCAGATAGGCTAGTTGGGAGGGAGTTGAAGTGTTCAATTGTGTCAGCTGAGGATCAGGGGACATCAACTGGGTGTATTGGTGCCTTCTTTTGGTGTTTGTGCTAGGTTGTGGTGTTGGTGGTAGTTTCCTCCTCACTGTGGTGTGCTTTGGACGGGGCAATAGGTTCTCCCGGGCACATCATTTTTTTGGTGTCTCTACAGAGGAGGGCTTTTCAAGGCACACTTCAAATTATTGTAGAGTTGTTAAGTGTCAGTTGTTGAGATGGCTGCAATGATGACTTATCCCGTGTTCCACAGTCTTCTAATGAGGATCAAGATGACTTTTTGTTGGGGATGGAGTTGGTAATTTTCTCCTTTGGAAAGGATAGAGATGAGGACAAATTGACACTATTGTCCATGTTGTTGAAGGGAGATGCCAAAAGGTGGCTCCAGAGACTTGGAGAGGTTAGCCAAATTAGGGTCAAGCGTACGAAGATGTCAAAGGGGCTTTAGTGCAACATTATAAGAAGGGTGAATCCCCGGATGCTAAATGGCAGGACATATCTTCTAACTTCAAAACTAGATGTTTTTTTCAAAGATTTCAATGAAGCAATTAAGTATGCGCAGATTTATGATGACATTTTACGTCGATCCAAATCCAATCTTAATAAGACAATTGATGAGAAGGGTGGTAATTTTAAAAGAAAGTCATTTCAAAGTGACAAGGGGTAGGGGAGTTAGAGTGATTAGAGAGGCAATGGTGGGCATTTGTCGAAGAAACCATGCCACACTAGAGAGGAAAACCAAGCAAAGATCCAAAAGCAACATCAGTACAAAAAGTCATGAAGGAAAATCTATGCTTTAACTACTTTGAGGTGGGACATAGCAAGGCATCATGTCCTAAGTTGGCCACTAGAGGGAGTTCCAGTAATGCCAAAAAGGATGGAAAATCCTTTAGGCAGGTTCATACTATCCAGCAATTACCTCTTTGTTCCATAGAGTTCAGAGAGGTCATGGTTTATCATACGAATAGTGACATAGTTGTGTGCCAGCCATCATTTAGACCACATGATTTGGTTTGATTATATGGCAGGATAGGTGGCTGTAGAGTCTTGTCAATGATTGACAGTGGTGTCACACAGTGGTGTCACACACAGCTTCCTTAACTGCGCGTTGGTTAAGAAGTTGTTATTACCTAAGACTAAGAGTGAACATAAGTATAGAGTCTCATTAGTTAATGGTCACGATAAGACCGTTTAGGACACAGTGGTCTTAAGGGTGTCACTAGCTATGCAGCAGGACTACGAGACTTTAGTGTCTCCATGTTTGTTGAACACTGTTTTGTCATCTTATGAACAAAACCAAAAATCCAAGGCAAAAACTGAGACATTAAAAGCTGATAAGTACGTAGTTACATTGAGTTCTTTATTGCAAGAGTTTAGGGATGTTTTTCCCGATGGTGTTCTACCATCTAGAGATATTGACCATAGCATTGAGGTGCTTCTTGGTTTGAAACCTATAAGCAAGCCTTCTTTACAAAACCAACCACTCTGAAGCACAGGAGATGGAACGGCAATTAGCAGAGTACGTGAAGAAAGGGTTTATAAGACCAAGCTCTTCACCATGGGCATCACCCATTCTTTTGGTAAAAAAGAAAGATGGGTCTATGCGGATGTGCATAGACTACCATTCTCTTAATCAAATTACAATTAAGAGAACAAATACCCAATGCCACACACTGACGAGTTTTTTGCACATTTTTCACCAAGGATAGGGTCATATTATATCCACAGAAGGAATGCGAATGGGGAACTTGAGAAGGAGGAATCCATTCTCAAATGGCCGGATCCAAAGAACCTAGAAGAATTACAATTTTTTCTAGGTTTGTCAGGGTTTTATCGACATTATGTCAAGGAGGACTACGTGAGGATCGTAGTCCCCTTAAAGTTAAGGACAAAAGACAAAACTATTCGTTGGGAGAATCCTCAACAAAATAAAATTTGAAAAACTCAAGGTAGCCATAGCTACAGCACTTGTTTTAAGTATTGTGGATCCCAATGATTCGTTTGTATTGGACATAGACGCAAGTAGGGAGGTCATAGGGGTAGATTTAATGTAAAGGGGACGCCTTGTGGTACTTGAAAGCAAATGCTTAATTGTGGTACTTGAAAGCAAATGCTTAATTGTGCCCAATGCAACTACTTGGCCTATGAGCAAGAGTTACTAGCTATTATTCATGCTCTAAAAAAGTGGTAACATTATTTATATGGCACTACTTTCGAGGTCCGGGCGGACCATGAAAGTCTGAAATGTCTTTTTGAGTCAAAATGAGTTGAAAGGTAGAAAATATCGATGGAGGGAGATCCTATAAGAGTTTAACTTGCAACTCCGTTACCATAGAGGTAAATTTAACATAGTGGAAAATGCGCTGAGTCGCACACGCTGATGGTGAATGAGTTGAGTTTCACCACAATCAAGAGTAAATTCTTGGATTCACTACGTGGTATGTGCAAGCATGGTCGTCTTTTCAGAGGTACGGCTTGATGTACGCGCTCGCACTTGTCAGAGCAGCATACACCTTCCTTGTTTGAAAGGAGTGCTAATCCGGAGGGATTAGCCAAGGTTCCGATGAGAAGTAGAGTGAGAACTAGTCCGAAAAGACTTGGGTTATGTACCGAGATAGAGAGCTAGACCCTTCACAACCACTTGACATTGGTTCATTTGGTGGTGATAAAGTTCGTTAGGGAAAAATTATAGACACTATTCCATTGACGATGAGTACCTACTCTACAAGGGTAGAGTTTGTACACCAACTATTGGTGACTTTCAGCGCTAAGTTCTTATTTTGAAAGTCATGATAGTCCGAGTGCTGGTCATCCCAAGATACAAAAGACCTATGCACTAGTTAAAATACAGTTTTATTGGCCAAGTTTGTTTAAGGACATCCAGGACTTTGTGTTGAAATGTAAAAGTGTCAAGTCAATAAACATGAGTGCCTCAAGGTTAGAGGTTTGCTACATCCATCAAATTTTCCCAAAGGAAAATGGGAGAGTATTTCCATGGATTTATCACTAGTTTACCTAAAACGACTTGAGGGAATGATTCAGTTTGGGTAGTGGTTGACAGATTGACTAAGATGGTCAAACTTATACCTGCTAAAAAGAAGGTGGAAACTCTTGAGTTATGTAGGTTGTTTATCGAGCATCTCTACAAGCTATATGACCTGCCCATAGATATAATTTCATATATGGATAGAAAATTTGATAGTCACTTTTGGAGGGAAGTCTTCAAAAAGTTGGACACTACTATGAGTATGAGTACGGCTGATCATCTGCAATCTGATGGTCAGATCAAGAGACTCAACCAAGTGTTAAAGGACATGCTTCGAGTGTATGTCAATAAAAAACAATCCAATTGGGAGGAGTACCTGCTGCCAGATTTGGAGTTTGCTTATAATAGTTTGAAACATTCAACTGGATTTAGTCCATTCATGTTAATGTATGGTTTCCAACCAAGATCTCCTATGGCTGTAGGGCTACAAAAGGAGAAGATTCAGTTTGTCAAGGATTTCCTTAAAGACATGCAACCAAGATTTCCTTAAAGACATGTTAATGTATGGTTTCCAACCAAGATCTCCTAGGGCTGTAGGGCTACAAAAGGAGAAGATTCAGTTTGTCAAGGATTTCCTTAAAGACATGCAAGATATGCTAAAAGTAGCAAACGATAACATTTGTAGTGCACAAGGTCGTGCAAAAACATATGCTGACAAGAGCCACAAAGAAGTGACCTTTAAAGAGGCTGATTTTGTTTTCTTGAAAGTGCCTCTGAAGTCAGAGACTATCAAGATGGGAAAGTGTCAAAAGCTTTCTCCTAGATATTGCCGTGCATTTAAAATCCTTAAGAATATTGGTAGCATAGCATACAAACTTGAGTTTTCGAAGAGCTCTTGAGTACATCCTGTTGTTCATGTTAGTAGACTTCGAAAAACCATTGACCATAATTCGCGAAGTGCATCCCTCATGGGACTTGTCCACGTTAACGCGCCATTGACTTGTCATCTTTGTGATAACCTCTGCATCATGTGGAAGTATTGCACTGCCTTCAAGCATTGGAGTGGCTTCCCATTATTACAAGTGAATACAAAGTTGTAGTGGCTTCCCATTGTTAACGAGTGAATACAAAGTTGGAGTGGCTTCCCATTATTGCGAGTAATACAAAGTTGGAGTGGCTTCCCATTGTTAACGAGTGAACAAAAGTTATATCTAGAGAGGATGAACTCTTCAAAATCTCACATCCAAAAGGCTTTCAAGAATTGCATGCATGCGAACTATCGGAGTGTGGGTCCATCGATGTTAATGTTCAAGGAAAGGCCTGGACATGGGATTCATCGTATTTGTGCCATTGCATGTGGACCTTCTCCTCTTTGAAGTCTTGCATGTGGACCTTCTCCTCTTTGAAGTCTTGGAGGCGAATCTTGATGGTGGCCAAGAACTTAACGGATGCTTGGGTTGTGATGTCGGCAGGGACCTCATGATAGGACACGCGATGAACTATGTGATCTGCCCATATATACAACCTCTATTGAGATCATGCCGAAAGATGGGGATTTGAACTCTAGGAAGCTGAGAAATAATGGATTGATCTTATTTTTTTGAACTCTAGGAAGCTGAGAAATAATGGATTGATCTTATTGTTTTGCTTCATAATGTTTCCACTACATGTGCACATGCTTGCATAGTGACATGTACATGGGATTGATCCTTTGTGTTACTAGTATATCACAGTACACATGGGCCAAACTAGTCCAAGTTCCTTAGGTAGTGGAGCTACCATCTTGGTTGATTCTTCATCTTGGCACTATTGAATGCTCAGTCTCATCTATTGGCTTCCTGTATCCACCTCTTTCTTCTATTGGGGTATTCTGTAGCCACTCCTTGAAAGGTTTCTCTAGGTATAATGACATCAGTGGGACCTCGAGTCTATGTATAGTATGAATTGGTTCTCTTCTATTGGGGTCTTCTGTAGCCACCCCTTGAAAGGTTTCTCTAGGTATAATGACATCAGTGGGACCTCGAGTCTATGTATAGTATGGGCTAGTTCTCTGGGGAAGGGCCTTCACCAGCCTGTAAATGGTATCATCATAATTTTAGATAGAGGTCCCATGGAATGTCATCTGGTAGCCTTTCTTCTACTTTAAAGAATAGGTTAAGGGGGTTGAAAGATCCTGGGAGGGGGTCTCCCACCCATTGAGGTGTGACTCTTTGATTAAGAGTAGGCAAGACCTCACCCTCTTCTAGTGGCTTTTAGGCTTCTTGTGGCGATGGTGGCTCATTAAAGGGCTCATTGTTGAGATTTGGGAATCTAGGGCATCTTGGGGCCCCTCTCCTTGTTCCTTATCTGGCCGCGGCTTATCCCTAGATGTCTCAGCATCTTGTTGGGGGGCTGCTCCTTGGATGTCTCAGCATCTTGTGGGGGGGCTGCTCCCTAGATGTCTCAGCATCTTATTGCAGGTGTCTCCCTGTCCCCTTCTTCAGTGTCTACATATGTGCTCTTCAGGGTCTCTCCCTCCTGACTTATGGTACTTATCAAAGTAATCCTTTTTATCGAGCTCATCAATGAAATCAAAGGCCTCATCACCTTCAACCCTATCAAAGGTGGGATAGGAAACATGTGTGGTGGTAAAGAAGAAGCCATTGGCTGCCTTTTGCTCTTCAATTTAGTATGCGATCTGGTGATAGACAAATATGACACTGATTAGGTTATAAGTGGTAGCCAATGGACTAGCCTGCATAGCTTTGTACATGGTCCACATTAGAGCAAGGCCTTCTCCATGAACCCCTCCATGAACCCATTGCATTGTGCCATGGTTTAATATATCATTTCCCAAGGTAGCATGCATAGTAAATTGGCGGGCATTGAGAACTACCTACTCTGCATCGACCTCTGCACATGGGTTGTTCAATAAAGAGCACCAAGCATGGTAGTTTTCAACCATGGGTGCACCTTTTGGATATAAATGCTAGTTGGTAGTTTTCAACCATGGGTGCACCTTTTACTTGAGGCAGATGTCTCCTTTGAAAATGAGCATGTTACTAGACGCATGTATTCCATGGGCACTTTGCGGTATAGCTCTGTAACAAGTGGAGGGTTAGGGGATGGTCCAAGGCATATCCTTGATAGATAAACATGAGAAATACTAGTAGTGGGCTAGACAATGGTGCTACTATAAGGTGGGAAATTTTATTGCCACCTCTAGAAAAAGCTACTTTTTCTACATGAGCTCCTATCTTGACTCTTTAGAGTCTGAGCTTGTTAGCTCTTGAGAGATGAGGAGGAGGAGAGCATGAATGTGCTACATCAGTTGTATATAACCTCTCATCATTGTACTCTCGCATGTCTAATAGATTCTGTTTCCCATCTATTATGTGATCTTTGTATTCTACTGTTGTGTATGGTTGTTTGTGTTTTGCTTCCATGCTTGTGCATGGTATCAGGCATCTTGTGTTTTGCTTCCATGCTTGTGCATGGTATCAGGCATCTTGTGTTTTGGTTGTGTATGGCTGCTTCCATGCTTGTGCATGGAAGCAACCATACACAACCAAAACATGCATGGTATCAGGCATCTTGTGTTTTGCTTCCATGCTTGTGCATGGTATCAGGCATCTTGTGTTTTGGTTGTGTATGGTTGCTTTCATGCTTGTGCATGGTATCAGGCATCTTGTGTTTTGCTTCCATGCTTGTGCATTCTAGCAAGGTATCAGGCATCTTGGTTTTCAAGATCCTTGGCTGCTGGCTTGTTTTGGCGATGCCTTGTGGTGGACTGGTGTAGTTGTGTTTATTTGATCTCTGGGGGGAGGAAGCATTCCTTTGTAGGCTGAACACACAATTGCAATCATGAGAACCTTCTTCTTGTGCTTACTTACTTTCTATTTAATGTTTGTTGAGTTTTTTTGTGGCTACAACCAACCATCGTGTGCTTCGGCTCCAACTCAAGTAATTTGGTTGGTTTGTCCAAAAGGATCTTTAGTCTGTGGCCAAGTGAATCCCTAAAGCTGATCAAGCCACATGATACTTCGCATTGGACTTTGCTGCAGAAAGATGCTTATCTTGAGGCACTACTTGATTAGGAAGAGAAAGATGCTGAGGTCTTTGCCCCATCCCGGTTACAACACCTAGGTCCAAACCAATATATCCTGGGAATTTCATCCAAGAGAGCTCCCTTTTCAATGACTCTACCAAAGGAGATACAACCTCTGTAGATGGTTGATCACGGCAACCACCCGTGGTCCCATGTCAACAAGACCCTAGTGGCTACCCAAGGGGTCCCAACCTATGTAGATGATTAATTATGGACACCACTCTTAGTCCCATGTCAAGATAAGCCTCCACGAATATACCGAGGAAGGTCTTGGCCTTGACAGTTGGTCTCCATGAGAATGACTCATGGTCAATAGCCAATGCCACTCAGGGAATTCACTTTACGAGATGGCATATACTTCTCAGAGAACCATCACTTATCTCCTTATCGAGATGAGATCATTCTTTTACCAAACAATAATTCACCAAATAGCTAATAACAACTTTTCTTTTTAAACACCAAAATTCACAATCATTACTTGGCTCCTTGATTTCACACGGTTTAATCAACCAAAGTGAAGGGCCTCAATAATCCTTCTCAAGGATCGTTATCTTAGATAGGTTCCCTAACTTTTCAAACTTCTCAGATCATTAGACCTCTATTTAATCTCGCTCTTTCTATTCCCACTTTTCAAGGAATGAAACAATAATTCAACTGGGAAGAACCAACCTGGATCCTGTAGTCAAATCCAAAGAGATGATAGTGGGAGAGTCCCTGACGTCTTCTTTATAATCCAAGTCCATCATCTTAGATCACTTAGCATAAAATAGGTTTAGTTTAACTTTATCTTCACAACATAATTGTGCAACATAGCCAAGTCCTTACACACAAACCAAAACTTAGAAATTCATTTACTTGGGATAGGCTTGTCAATAATATAGGGAATCTCTATAGTGACTTTGTGAGTCACGCCACAAGTCTGTCAACAATATAGGGAATCTCTATATGACTTTGTGAGTCACTCCACAAGCCTTCTTCACAATCCAAGTCCGTCATCTTAGATCACTTAGCATAAAATAGGTTTAGTTTAGCTTTATCTTCACACCCACTTGGTTTACCCGTTACCTTTAACAGTGGATTTTTGAGTCAAATACTACCACATTGGGATTATCACTTGGTTTGTTTTCTTTGGTTATGTACCACCTAGACCCTTGAACTAACTCTAGACTAGGTTTATTCTAGAGAACTCAAATTAGCACTTTTAATAGAACAAAAATTATTGTTGTTTGTTGTGTTACTCTTACCCCCTTTTTGTTCATCACTAGTTGTGAAACATGGTCTTCCTATTTGTCAAAGAGCCCTTTGTCTATCTCTTATGTATAGTGTTAGGATTCCTCTTTTGTAGAAATACTTTTTGCTACTCACAAATTAATGTTGTGAATACCTTTCACTTTCTATGGGAAAAAGGATTTCTCCTACATGTTTGAGGCTTAAGAGAGTCCCTTACTCTTGATAAACCATTGTGCCATTGCACTTTGCTTATGTATGCTCAGTCATAGAGAAATTATTCCTATGGCTATCTATTTTTTGAAATTTTATACTTATCTTAGAACTTCCACCTTAGAACTTATCTTAGAACTTCCACCTTGCTCTATGGGAACATTTAATGTTTTCTAAGGTTCTTAAATTATTCTACCTCAACTTCTGTTTCTTCCCTTTTCAAAAAGATCACTAGCATAACTTGAATGGATTGAAAACAATCACGAACTTCATTACTCACCATTTAATTAACCTTAAAGCATAGAAAAGAACCATCGACCTTGAGCCGTAAGTTATTCGACTTTGAACGCATTCAAGAACTTCATAAACAATATTAAAATGAGAAAGTGGGGACATATAGACAAGCTTATGGGAACTCCTAAATGATGCAAGGTTTCAGAAACTTATAGTCAAACTTGCGAAGTCATGCTTGCTTACAAGAGTATTACCATGTTTGCTTATAGTCATGCTTGCTTACAAGAGTATTACCATGTTCTTGAAAGAAAAAGGTTTTCCCATCACTTAGTTCTACCTTCTACCTTGGTGCATGTTTTTAAGAAAAGAGATTAAAATTCTTTTGGCATAAGTCATGAAACTTGAACTATTAACAACTAAGATTTGGACATACTTATCAATGCTAGGCTTAAGGCCATCATTGTATTACTTTCATCTAAGTAATAACAGACAACTCAAGTGATCATAAGACAATATCCATACCCTAATACCAACCTTGGGATAATGAGAGAAGCAGGTTGTTGGGACTATATGTTGTCCATAAGTTCTTAATACTCAAGCATTGCACAATCTTGTTGGTACTATATGTTGTCCATAAGTTCTCAATACTCAAGCAGCGCACAATCTTGTTACATTCAAAAGATTAGATTGAATAGGTAAATTCTCATGAAGTGAAATTCAAGCAATCTAGATTTCTTATATCTAAGCAAGAGTAAGTGAATATACCACCATGTTTGAAGAGTTCATCATTAGTTAGATGACTACCATAAGTATAGCAAAAAGTTATATCTGCAAGTTTAGTCTTAAAAGTAACTATGTCTTTTATGATGAGAAGAAGGTAACTTATTTATGAATAAACTTTTGGATCATATCTATGGAAAGTACCAAGTCATATTTAGAAAACAAGGGTTACATAGAAGCTCAATAATGTTTGGATCAATCTAAACAAGGGTTACATAGAAGCTCAATAATGTTTGGATCATATCTATGGAAAGTACCAAGTCATATTTAGAAAACAAGGGTTACATAGAAGCTCAATAATGTTTGGATCAATCTAAACATAAGATGTCTCTTAGATATGCAACCTTTACAAAAGTAATCCTTCAAAAATGGAAAGTATCGGATGTCAATCTAGATAAGCATGATGGACATAAAGACTCTATGTACAACAAAAGATAAGCTCCCATGACAAATCCCTAACATACGATGACTAAAACTTAACTTTAAAAAATGCATACTTTATGCAATCATGGAAAAAAGAGACTTCTTAGATCCAACCTAAGAAAGAGCGTTACATTTCAACGCCAAGGTTACTTTAAGCAAATACGACTCTATGTAAGCGAGGGTACTTATCGCACTTAATATATATACATGACAAAACCCCATATTTGGTGAGAAAAATACACTTGTTAGTCATTATAAATCCTTGTAGGAAAAATATTAGAGTTACCATTAAATGGGAAAACTTCAATATCAAGTTTGAACCATGCTCACATAGCCCCAATGGAAAGCATATATTCGGCATACCTATGGGGAAGAGGTATGCTCATACAAGCTAATGAGTAAGAAACTCCTATTTTCAGCATGCTAATAAAAATAAGTTAACCTCTCTTATGAATCCAAAACCTCCTTCAAATCGAAGCATGAATGCAACATAATCAGGTATACTTACTACTCCTTCAAGCCTTCTTGCATTCATCCATTGATTAGTGGGTACAAAGAGGGATTAAGTAAACTAATTAAAATTTAAAATTTTCTAAAAATTGAGAGGAATGCCCATTTTGGAGAGATTCAATCACTCCTCTAGCTCCCATTGAGATCATCTTAGACATGCTTAAGTTTCAATATGGTACTTGGACAAGCAAGAGTATCTTGCTCATTAATCCCCTGATCTGATAATACCCTGATTTGAGATCTATCTTTTTGAAGATCTGGGCTCCACTTAGCCTGTCCAAAAGCTCATCAATTCTGGGGATAGGATACTTATTCTTAACTGTCAGCTGATTGAGACCTCTGTAGTCCACACAGAGTCTTAGCGTTCCATCTTTCTTTTTCTGAAAAAGAACTGGAGAACCCCAAGGTGAAACACTGGGTCTTACAAACCCTTGTTCTAATAGCCATCTAAGCTATTCCTTGAGTTTGATGGCTTCAAGAACTGGCATTTTGTGCGTGCGCAGGGCTACTGGTGGCTGAGATCTGGGGGTCAATTCTATCACATGATCTACTTCTTGAATTGGAGGCATCTCTGTTAATTCTGATGGGAATAAATCATCATAATCACTTAACCATTCAGGTTCTTTAGCTTTTAACTTTGAGTCTACTGGATTCATTTTAACAACATAAATGAGATACTTCTTTCTAAGTCCTTTTAGTAACTTAGAAGCCTTTACTAACTGCAGACTTGGGAATCCTAAAATTCCGGTTCCTTGAACTTTATTTCCGTGGTGGAGGTCACGGAAGGAAATGGTTCCATTATGACAGTGAATGTCAGCTTGATTTTTATGGAGCCAATCTATTCCAAGGATCCCGTCGAAAACTAAAAAAGGTATGACTCTAACTTACAGTCAGTTAAATTCCCATCTAGATTGAACTGAATACGATATGTCTCAAGGTGAAGAATCTTCCCACTTGCCAATTCAACTTGCATAGGTTTCCTTGATTTCTGATCTAAGACTAGCTTATGCAAGCATCCAAGGGAAATGAAAGAATGAGTACTATCAATCAAAAGCTTAAAAGGCTTATCTTGATACTCAGCTGGAGTATGAATGATGGAGAATTGACGGTTTGGCCCTTGGTTTTCAATTGCTGCATAAATCTATCCTCTTTCTTCTTCCACTACTTCTGCTATTGTGACTGCTCTGGCTGCTGCAGTCTGAGGCAGAACTCTTTCTCTTTGGTTGCCCTAGTTCTGGGAAGGAGTTCTGAGGCTACTCTGGACAGAGGCAGATGGCTGAGCTGGAGTTCTCCTAGGATTTCCCTGATTTGGGCAAGATGGACCCTGATTGGCAAAGAACGTTTGTTTAACATTCTGTCTGTTCCAAAAATCCTTATAGTATGCAATTACCGTATCCAATAGTTTATATGACTCAAAAATAATCTTAGATGGTCTAATTTGGACCCCACACCTATTTGGCAGCTCTCATTACTTCAACATTCCACCTCGAAGGTGCTTTCTCCCCACACCTATTTGGCAGCTCTCATTACTTTAAACATTCCACCTCGAAGGTGCTTTCTCCCCACGATCTAGTTGGATTTATGGGATCTTGGGACCAAAAGGAAACTTTCCATTTAATTCCTTTTTAAAATATGACTTTCTCTTTGTCGAATTGCAACTAGTAAATAAAGGAGTTTGGCCATACGTGTTGAGGGGTTAGGAACGGATCTTACATCCTCCCCCACTTGAAAAACCGAGATGCCCTCATCTCGAATATCTCCTCTTCTTTTTCCTAGGTAGCATCTTCCACTAGGTAAAATTTCTATTTTACCAGACCTTTCCTTAGGGTTATGTTCCTAAGGGTCTTCTCCGGAACATCTAGGATGGTTCAACTATCCTTGAGTCCAGGAGATAAGTTATTCCTCTCCTAGTAAGTGATCTGCGTCAAGCACATACTTCTTAAGTAAATTGACATGGAATACATTCTAGACCTTTAGATGATGGGGAAGCAGTAATTCATATGCTTGCCTCCTGGTGATGATTTTTTAATTTTTAAACACAATGCACACTGCATAATCTCTCTTTCTCTCTTGGGGCTATTGCCTAGCTTAAAAGTGCGATGCAAGGGTTTTGTTTTGTGAGCCCTCCGGAAGGTAGAAGACTCTAAAAATTGAGCTCTCCATGGACTGGAGCCATTTTGGGAGGTGATGGCTGCCATTAATTAAAAATTTGAAAAATTTGAATCTGTTGATACGTATGAAATTCAAAACCTTATTAGTTCACGGTTTCCAAGTTCCAACACCTTGGAAAAAAAACATCTCCTTTTCACTAATAATAATCCAATTTCTTTTTTACAATACCATCCAAGCATATTCGCTACTTAAATAATGGATTAAACCCAAAAAAAACGCAGAATTAGCAGTAAATAATCCAATTTCTTTTTTACAATATATTCTCTACTTAAATAATGGATTAAACCCAAAAAAAACGCAGAATTAGCAGTAATCAGCGAAGCGTAACCAGAACCAGAACCAGATCTCGTACAGCTCTGTGAAGCCTACTCGTGTGATCACTCTGGACGCTTGTCTCTTACATGAGTAGCGAAGGTATTTCTGTTCTGTTTGGGCCTGTTTTTTTCGCTTTTGTTGTTGTTGCTGTTGTTGTTGTGTCCTCAAGTATGTTTTTTAACCCTAAAACGAGTCATTTCTGCTCTGTTGCCCCAAAGACCCCCATGTTGAGTGAAGGGGCTGGTGCTAATTGGCAGAATTGTGCTTCAGCGTATTAGAGCCTTGAAATTCTCGAAGGAGTACCGGAGTCTGGAAATTCTTGAAGTGGAATTCGATCCATGGGAGACTGATTGGCGAGTTGGGCTAGGTATAGAACTAACGGACGGGCACCCAAGTATGGACGGGCGGGCGCCCAAGTGTGGACGCCCGATGACCGGTCAAGAGCCTATAAAAGAGTGGCCAAGGTTAGTCAATAGTTCATAGAGTCTCGCGTGTCTTTGTGAGAGCTCTATGATCAGGAGCCTGGATCTAGTGCAGACGTGCACCTGCTTTATGCAGCCAAGGCCAGCAGCAGCAGTCTTGAGGCCCACGAGGGTAGCTTCGTGGCGGTATGGGACGTTATGGGGTAGAGGTTGGTCGGTACGTCTAGCTAGTTAGCTTAGCTCGTGGCTCGGTGGGGACAGCCAAGACTTGTGGGTTTTGCCCATGGCTGTCAAGGTTGGGAGGTGAGCCAGGCCTGCACCCCCTTCATGTTGTTTGGCTTTGTTTCGCAGGGTTTGAGTCTTGTATATCAGGAGCGTCTACAAGTTGATCCTTGGGGGATTTAAGAGTGGTATCAGAGCATACCTCAAAGAACATGCAAGTCGGTAGGTAGAGAAGAAACCCAAGACTGTCAATCTATTTATCATGAAACCGCGGCCATGACATCAGAAGAGTACCATGACTTTCAGTAGTTTAGACGACCTCTCAGAGAGGAAGAATTTCTTTCTTGGAGAACCAAGAGAGAACAAGACCAAAGAAGGGCTCAAATGTTCGCAGATTTCATCAAGGATTGAGTCACTGAAGTCGAAGGAGTTGAAGCTGCTAAAGCCTATCTTCGAGTCACCATTGCAAAAGGATCTAGAGCTACCCGTTTTATTTCTTATGGAGGAGACAAGGAAGCTACTCCTAGGCGTGCTCTCTCGCTCTCTCACATGCAGATTCCTCGGGACAAGTAAGGGAAAGGAAGGCAAAGACGCCAGAGAGATCTGAAGATCATCAGATTGACATCATGCTAGGAAGTTTGACAAGTGGTTTGTAGTGGTGTTTAGCCCATTGCATATTTCGACAAATAAAGCCATAGAATCTTTGTGGACCAAAGCTGAAACAAAACCCTTTTGAAGCATTGAGACTTTATGCTAGCAAAGGACCGGTGTTGGTTATTCTACACCTTTTTGTGATTGAACATGATGAGATTGCATTGGAGCAGTCTTCAACCAAGCAGGCCATGTTGTGGCTGATGAATGTCAAAGACAACAAGAAAGCAGAT
The DNA here is from genome assembly GCF_041138505.1 of Cibotium barometz. Lineage (NCBI taxonomy): Eukaryota > Viridiplantae > Streptophyta > Polypodiopsida > Cyatheales > Cibotiaceae > Cibotium > Cibotium barometz. The sequence continues at coordinate 41,024,872 of NC_141058.1, forward strand.
GCATTATCTCGGAGACCATTGAGCCATGCGGTTTATATGGGTTACTGAAACGTACCCATATTCTGTTTCATGATCTAAGCACAAAATTTCTCAAGATTTACTGAAACCGGCCTTCAGAAACTTGACGGGCGGTGAAACAAACACTCGCACACAAAACACTTCAACACCTTTGAGGACCTGGAAAAGGAAAACAAACAGGGGGAGCTAGAGTGCTCCTGCAAAAAGTACACGGACACCGGTTGGCCCTAAATCGCAGTGGTGCCCCTTGCGGTATTTCTTTAATTTAATCAAATTTGAGTACAAAGTACAACTTGTAGAATCCTCCATCAATAGGATCCCTTATAGTTTCACCCAGGACTTCCAAATAAGAACTCTCGTTATTACAGCAGAGCATACCATAGAGAAGGCACACCTGTACAACACCTCCCTGCTTTCGAAAGGTCTTCTCCATCTCAACTATGGATCCTTCGAACCTTTTCCCAAACAGTAGTAGGGCTGTACCGTACCACATGTCTTTTCCTATAGCCAGAGCTTGCATGTAACCTCGAGAAAACTACAACCTGTTCACATGAATCCAAAGACATGTTTTCCACATGAAACCAAAGACCTGTATTTGATAAACCAAAGACCTGTATCCCATAAACCATAGGCCTGTTTCCTCAAAACCAAAGTCCTGTTTCCTCTCGAAAAGCCAAGGTCCTATTTCCATGAGAAATCCACAGATACACCATCCAAGCATGGTGCCAGAACTAGGGTTGATTTCCGCAGCAATACCCTACGCTTTTTCCATAACCCAGAGAGAGAAAGATAGAGGCCGTTTCAAGCAATCCCTGAATACACATAAGTTCAAGACGAAGAGGAACACATCTCTTCCATGAACATCATCCCGTGTATTTGTAGCTTGGTCTCTGTATCCAAATCTCTTCAACAGGGCGTGAATCCATGATGAGAGAGAGAAAGAGAAAAGCCTATCTCTAGTCTCCTGCATCAAGTAGGTTTGGGGAAAATCTGTCGTATAACAACAGTAAGGAGCAAGGCTGCGGAAAATCTGTCGTATAACAACAGTAAGGAGCATCAATAGCAGCCTTGCTCGGCCGTACAACCCACACAAAGTCGCCACAACAGCAGCCGAGAGCAACACGGAGGCGCGCACAACAACAGCCCAACAGAGGCGCCATACAATAGCGCGAACGCACGAAGGCGCGCACAGCAGCAGCGCACATGTGCGCTTCCTATCTTGCAGTCGTTGGCCTACCCCTGTTGACCTGCGCAAACCAGCTCAGCCCTCGTGCGCTTCTTGTCTTGCAGTCGTGCGAGTTACCTGTGATCTCTGGCGACCAGCCACCCAAAGAGAGAAACGCCGCACACACACACCGAATCCTGTGCTCTTTGGCGACCAGCCTTAGATGCGCCTCACACCACACGCCACACGCCACACGACGACTCCTATAGCCAGCCTACGAGAGAGAGAGAGAGAGAGAGAGAGAGAGAGAGAGAGAGAGAGAGAGAGAGAGATTCAGGCTGCGATCCCAAGGTGATGCGCCGCCCTTCGCTTTTATAACCAAAGATGCGATTCAGTTCGCTTTCTCCAAAAAGCCAAAAGCAAATAGCAAAAACGCATCTTCCAAAAAAAAATTTTCTTTAAAAATTTTAAAGTTTTTAAAGTTTTAAAACCTTAAAAACTTTAAAATCCCTTTTTGTCCCTTTCACACTTGGGCTGGCCACATATGGGTTTCCTTTTCAACTCCAAACCAATGCCATTCACACTGTCCACCATGTCCTTGTGCCCACCTACATAGTGTCCAAAGAAAAACACAGGGTCGTAACATACCCCCCTCTTGAAAAAAATAGCAAGCATCCTCGATTAGTGGATATAAAATTATCCGTTGCACAATCATTAAACATAAACAAAGCGAGCTGATTCTTGAGTTGTCCCCAAGCTTTGCATACAATCTTATCTTTGCCCTCATGGATTGTATCCCCTTGCACATCGGGAACGCCTTGGGCTTCGGTACATTAGCATTTTCAGCTTTGTTCTTCTTATTTGGGCATGCTCTTGCCATGTGCTCGGTGCTGCCACAAGTAAAGCATTTGCCTTCACGCATATATTGCTCCTTCTTCTTAACACTAAGACCAAAGTTTGCCAGCTTATAAGGACGCTTTTTAGCAAACTTATTTTCAGCTTTTGGACCTGATTTGGCTTGATTTTGGTCCCTTTTAGGTGGCTGTCCATCATTTTGCAGGTTTTGGACAGCCCTCTCTTTGTCTTGAAATGAGGGTTTAGCCTTATTGGATCGACTCAATTTGAGTTCCAATTGCTCGGTGGCAGTGGCGGCTGCGATTAATTGGTGTAAGGTATGACCAGGATACATTTGTAATCCCGCTTTGTACACGGGTTGCAATCCCGATTGAAACCTTCTCTTCCTTTCCGACTCGGTGACATGCATAAATGGAGACACCTCCAAGAGCACTTTCCAAAACTTTTGTACATATGCATTTACCGATTCCCCCTCATTTTGCTTTACCCAATCCCACTTCATTGTTATCTCATTCAATGCATTGGGAGGCAAGAATTGAGCATAGAACCTCTCCTTGAACTCTTCCCATGATCTAACAGGATTCGGTGAGAGCTTCTCCGTGAGCCACCAATGGGCAGCAGTGCCTTTCATGAATTTGCTTACATGCCGGATCATGGATTTCTGAGTGAAATCCTCATTACTGAAAGCAATATCAAACTGGGCAATAAAAGCAAGTACCTTTGATGCATCATATTCCCCATGATATGTGTCAAACTTCACAGATTTGTCTCCGGCTTTGAAGTCACGAGACTTTGATGCATGTGTGTGCATCTCAACATGTTTTCCCCCATGTTTGTCCATTGGGACAGTCCCTGTGACTGGCATCATTTTTGGACCAGAAGGTGATGCATAAGGCATAGATACATGTGCCCTGTAAGCATGAGGCATGGCTGGCCCCTCAACATGCATTGATACATTTTCAGCCATAACTTCTCCCTCACGAGCACACTCGAAGGCATGAGTGGCATGAGAGAGACGCGGAATACCTGCACCAACAGAAAATTGCAGCCCATGTTGCATGTGTTGTGCATACACATTTTCAGCTGGCAATGGCATTTGACATACATTTTGATCACTGCCATAAACATTGTATCCTTCACGGGCTACATGAGGTATTCGTGCATGGCGTGAAGTCACTGATTGTTCCTCTCCCATCACATGGAGATTCATCCTCTTAGACATAAGTTCTTGTTCGGGCACTTGTGGGGATTCCAAGACATGTGGGATGGTTGCCTTTTCTGTATAGGCATCCTCGGTACGAGCCAAGTATGCACGTGCTGCATCCCTCGGTTGCATGTGCAACTCTTGAGCAATCATTGCCATTGCATGATCCATATAAGATTCAGCTTTCTTGGCTTTCAAACGGTCATGTACCAATGGATCCTCGCGGCGATAGAGATTCAATTCTTCTTATTGTGCATGGAGAAGAGCCTGCATACGAGTAAGTTTAGCCCTCAAGACTATGGACTCTTCTTCTTGCATCTTCTCTTTGCCACGGGACGGCTGTCCCACATATTCATGTTCCCTATTGTGCACCACATGAGTTTGCTCATTCTGTAAAGCATTGGAGACATGCATTTCATTGTCCTTGCCTCTTGTATTAGCATCTCCAACATTCATTGTATGGCTGTTTATAATGTTCTAAGTGTAGAGATAGCTGGTGTTCACGGTGATCGTCTCTCACGATAGAAGTGAAAGAGAACCGTAAGCTCTGATACCAATGTAACTTGGTTGAACACAATGCTGATCAATACACTTAAATACACTAAGATTTGAAGGACACTTACTCAAATACAAGAAGTAAATTGCTGAATTGACAAGAGACACACAATAAGCCGGAACGGCCAACCCCTCCCTTGAGTAAATTGTATTACTATTGGAGAAATTCAATACATAGCTTCACGGGCATCCATTGCCAAATCCTCCATGTCAATGCATATGAAATTCAGCATTTAGAAAACAATGGTATGTCGATGTAGATCACCAAGGAGCTCCCTTGATGCCCGGTGTCACAAACCCCTATATTCTAGGGACATGCGGATGCGTGTCAGGCCTAGAAACATGCGGATGCATGTATGTATTATACCTGGGCATGTGTATGGATCATATGAGTGGATGCATATGAGTCCAAGGACATGGCAGGACATTTGTGGACTTTCGGGCGGTGCCCATGTGGATTCCGGCCATGCACACATGGTGTGTTATGATGGCAGGCGGAATATTTTCAAGTACAAGAATGATGATAGATGGTTCTCCAAGTTTACATGTGCACAATGCATAAATGATGCATGCCATAACTTTATTTTACTTTGTGTGACATTGTCTTGCTGCCTGGACAATGCTTGTTATTTTGGCTTGTGAAGTCCGAGGGACCGGGGACGCCTGGGCACCTTGTGGACACGTGTGTGCACTCTTGTTTGGGCCTAAAACTGTGGGCTTATGGATTTTGCACGTGGTAAGTGCGTCCACACTCAATTTACAGCTTACTTCATTTACTACTAAGGTTTATTGGTTTGCAGGTCCACACTCATTAATAAGTGGCCGGACAACTTATAATGCGTTCGCATTTGGTTGGACCAAAATTAATGAAGTCCGGACAGCTTAGGGCCATTTCCCATTTGGTTGGACCTAAACTTATAGAAACAGGACAAATGGAGCACTATGGGCTGGACACCTTATGGGGACACATGTCAGCCAGCATGTGTACCCACCCACCAGGCCCCTGAGGTGGCACCTGAAAAAGGCGCCTCCCTCAAGAGGCCCTTTTGGGCTGTTTTACTCATTATTCAACATATTGGAGAGCTGGTTGGAACTTTGGGAGTTGCTACAGGGCTGGTTGCTTGCTTCCTGGACTCGCACAAGCTTGGACAACGATCCCCACACTCTTCTAAAGGGCTGGTTGGCAAATTTCAGACCTGCAATTTCTGGTTATTGCGAGTTTTGGGCTGGTTACAGGTGTCCAAAGTCAACTTGGACAGTACAGGACAGCTCTAGGGACCTCCACAGGGCTGTAGGACCCTGTACAGGTGGATTTCTCGCGACAGAAAGTTGCTGTTTTGGACTGGTTATTGCACAAAACAGGCCGGACAGCAATGGAATATGTGAGCATGGATGTGTCTCAAGGATTCCTGGTTTAGCAGGTGCTTAGGGCAAGCATTGGGGACACTTGCTCGCGGAGTACACAGGTTTCTGGATCAGTTTCTCGCGTGGAAACAGGGCCTAAAGATCGATTTACATCTTGTGCAGGGCGGATGTACGTGTGAAGAGGCTTGTGCAGGGCGGATGTACCTGTGAAGAGGCTTGTGCAAGGCGGATGTACCTGTGTGTAGGGCGGATGTACCTACAGATTCTCTTGTTTGAAATGTATTCATTCATAATGTATTTGGAAGAATCAGGTGCAGGCTGGTGGTGAATCCCCAGGCACCCGTAATCTTGTACTTTGCAGACTCTTTTGGTAATATAACCTAAAGGGGGGGGGTCAGCCTATCATCGGCCCCTTTATGTGGTGTACTGTCATTTTCAGCTTTGTGGTTGTAATGCTCAAGTGTTAAGTGCTCAGAATCGTGTTCACATTTATACGATTCCAATACACGCGTCCGCCTCCCGTTACACCCGGCCCGACTTCAGTGCCCATATTCTCTACCATTGGCTCTATGTTCTACCAAGCAAGGTAGCAACGTCTTCAAGAGCACATAGGACAAGAGAAATACTACACAGGGCGGCTAAACAAGGAGTCTTGCCCTTCTACTGAATAAGTAATGACAACACATTGTCCAATTAGCTTACCAGTCTTCTAGAAGTTGTTGCAAGCGGAAGCCTTCGCGTTGGAAGCTTTAGGAGTGTTGATATCTTCGATTTGCCGCAATCCTTCGCGACAAAAGTCTTCAAGAGGATGAAGGGAACCCTGGGAAAGCTTCCCCTATGGTTCAATTTGAGAAAGGAAGGCTGAAATTAGGGTTTTCAGCAAAAAGACTAGAAATTACAGCAAAAATGAGAGCTGTTTTGCTGAATTTCAGTCATTGGGAGTGAGTAAGAGAGTGATTAGCACTTAGAAACACTCTTGGAAGCTTGGAAACACTCTTGGAAGCTTGGAAAACACCCTAGCAAGTTGGGTATGGCTATGGAGAGCTTCGAAATGGAGAGAAATGGTGGACAAACAGAGTTTTCAGTCTCCAAAAATCCTCATGAAGAGAAAACACGAATTTTCTCTTGATAAGTAAGTGAATTGGGGTCCAATCAGGTGAAGGGACATGGGGAGATGCCCATTTATGAGTAACAAGGGAGGATCAGGTCCTGGACATTGAGTCTTGTCCGCCTCGAGACTTCAGTGAGTGTGAACTTGGAAGTGGTCATAATTTATAAGTGACTTTTGGGCGCCCAAACTTTAATGAAGTGGGAACGCATTCACTTATAAATATTGGCCAAGTCCTAAGGGCTGTTTGAGCGTCCCCTAGCCCGGAACTACACATAGGTCATGTAGGCATGAAAACAGCATGCAGTTTCATTTGCAGGAAAGCACATAAAGATGCTATGCAATGCAGCATTGGCATGAGCAATTTCCGTTCATGAAACCATATAAGACCAGGCGTTTCCAGGCAAGTATATGCGATACCAGACCCAGTGGAAAGCCAATCCTCCAGGCGTTTCCGGGCATGTACACAAAGGCACAAGTCCCAGCGGAAAGCCAAGTCCTCCAGATATTCCGGGCATGATAACATCAAGTCCCAGCGGAATATCATATCCAACTATACAGCATGACACATGTCAATCACATGCATAGGCACATTCCATAAGCCATGGACACCAATCCAATATGTACATAGTGTGAAAGCAAGAGTGAACCATTCGGGTGGCCAAATGGTGACACTGTCACGTCAAAGTGACAACAACTCTTGCTTGTTCCTTCAGAACCTGCAGCAAAAGTCTAAAATCAAATGGAAACACGTAACCTGTGTTAACCAAAAAAACAAAACCATGCATCATTCTACATATGACAAACATATGCATGACACATATATGCATTTGCAAACAATATGCTCCTCAAGATGCTCTACCCACTCCACAATAACATTCTCAGGGTTGCTCGCAAGCCTTACACCCATGGGTATCCCGCACAGGACCCACTACTGGAGGTACAACATGAGCATATGAAAGCACTCAATGCATCTAAACTATACATCCACTAAGTACTTTCCACATATGTCCCTCTTGATGCTTTACACACTCTACTTATGGCCATCTCGCAGGAGCCACATTCAGTGATACACCATGAACATGGTAAAGTACCTTTCCACATATGTCCCTCTTGATGCTTTACACACTCTACTTATGGCCATCTCGCAGGAGCCACATTCAGTGATACACCATGAACATGGTAAAGTACCTGATGTATCATACCAACATACATGCATCTCATCCTGACACATCGAGAGTATTGCCCAATGTATTCTCAAGGGTACCAGGATCCAATGGCACCAGAATACCATAATATCTCGGAAAGTGGATAAATACATGCACACACAGAGTTCAATCCATATATGAACCAAACCAATCTCTAGGACTGCTCGCAAGACTTATGCCCTTCATAGAGTCTTGAAGTGTTAGCTCAGGTTGCTGCAGACTTTGAGCTCAACCAAACCATGCCATTCCAAAGGAGACCAACTCCACAAATAGCATCATCTCAATATCCAATTGACCGATCCTGTGGTCAAGAACAACCAGAACCATATGACAAAGATCAATGTCCCAATCTTCCTCAGTCATACCTTAGTTCCAAAGGCAAAAACCATTTCTGTTACCCATAGTTGTAGACAGAGTTATCCATAGTTGCAGTTATAGTTCATGGTGCGGCCGACTTTGAACCATACCCAACTTTACCATGTCATGTGACTAGTCACAAAATCATAGAAGTCCCAAAAGCAGATGTACTGTCAGCCTTAGTACCTCGGGTGAATACAAAGATGTCACCAAGTGACTTCTAGATGAAAAACTGAGCCTATCTATAACAAGGGAGTGGAGGTGCTACCCCCCTCTTGAGCATCAGGCAATGCTCCAGACCTATGCTTTGCTGAACCTGAATGAGCCGTAGCAAGAGTCGGCTCCAATTCAAAGGCATCAAGATAAAGCTGCAATACCTGAGGTGAATCTGCTAAGTCACCCTCCTCCATCTACTTTGCATCCATCGGTGAATAGTTCTTGAACTTCACAAGATAGCGACGGGAAACTTTACCCTGTACCTTTCTTTTCTTATGTGCCAGTATCTGCTCAAGAATAAGAACCACATCAAGTTCCTCTGCTTCCAACTGAGCCTCATCTCATATATCCTCAAGGACCCAAAACCTGCTTGCACTCCACCCAAGTGGTAAGCACAAGTTCCTAATGAAGCATAGTAGATCACCACTGCTAAACATAGAAAGAAGCTGCCTTCCGAACCCATGAAGCCTCCGTGAAGATACCACTGGTGACAAAGTGTCGAAAGCCATAGCCTTCAACCCATGTTTTGCACCATAACACTTCAACTGCTTCTTGTTCCTGGCTGACTACTTTCTGTCCTTGGTGTCTTTTCTCCTGAGCTTCATCTTTAGCTTTTGCTCTTCACCTGATATAGGCAAAGACAATCAATCCTGCGTTGTCTCCTGTACTTTCTTTTCACTGTCCACATGTTGAAGCTTTTGATGTGACAACCACGGGCTCGCCTCCTTGAGAAAGTCGACGATATCCCAACGATGGAACCATGAAACCGGCCTTCAGAAATCTGACAGGCGGTGGAATAAACACTCGCACACAAAACACTTCATCGCCCATGAGAACCTGAAAAAGGAAAACAAACAGGAGAGCTAGAATGCTCCTACAAATAATACAAGGACACCGATTGGCCCCAAAACACAGTGGTGCCCCTTGCGGTATTTCTTTACTTGATCAAATAAGAGTACAAAGTACAACTTGTCGAATCCTTTACCAATAGGATTCCTTTTAGCTTTTCATCCAGGACTTTCCAAATAAGAACTCTCGTTATCAGAAAAGCATTCCATAATGAAGGCACACCTGTACGACACCTCCCTGCTTGAAAAGGTCTTCTTCATCTCAACCATGGATCCCACAACCCTTTCCCAAACAGCAGTAGGGCTGTACCAAACCATATGTCCTTCCTATAGTCACAGCCTGCATGTAACCTCGAGAAAACTTTAACCTGTTCACATGAATCCAGAGACATGTTTTCCACATGAAACCAAAGACTTGTATCTAATAAACCATAGACCTGTATCCTCGATACCAAAGTCTTGTTTCTTCATGAAAGACCAATGTCCTGTTTCCATGATGACAGATAAATCCTCATATGCATCATCCAATCACAATGCCAAAATTCCAGAGAGAGAAAGATAGAGGACGTATCAAGCCATCCTTGAATACACATAGGTCCAAGACAAAGAGCAACACACATCTCTTCCAAGAACATAATCCTGTGCATATATAGCCTAATCCTCTGTATCCAAATCTCGTAAACAAAAATCTGCTTGCGAAGAGAGAGAGAGAGAGAAAGACCCCTTGGCTGTTAGCCCCTCGGTGCCTCCTTCAACTCACCGTCTTCCAAGAGAGAGAGAGAGAGAGAGAGACCCACGCTGACTGCTTCCATACATGCAGCCACCTGGCGTAGAGAGCCTCCCATCTGACCCTCGTTTGACTGCTCAACTATCTGCATAGAAACTCCTGCTTGATGCCTACCTAGCTGCCCATTGCTGACAATAGCCCTTAGATATAGTCGCGTGTCGCTTTTTACCGGTAGTAACCCATGCTCAACCACCTGATCACCTACTTGACTGCCCATGCATAACAGCACTTGTCTGGAGCCTAGGTGCAGCAGCACCCTACTGTAGGTCATGTGCATCAGTATCTTATCAGCGCCCAACAGCAGCACAGCAACAACAGCATCAACCAACAGCAACGGCAGTGGCTAGCAGCGGCCAACAGTAGCTCCAGCTGGCGGCAGCACAGTACCCAGCGGCGGAGATGGTCCTGTACCCGGCGGCGACAGTAGTAGGTCTCGACGGAGGTGGCAGCAGGACCCGGTAGCAACAGTAGCAGCAGCAACGATGATATCGGCTGTACTCGACAGCGGTAGCGGCTGCTCCTAGTGGCGGCAGCGGCTGCTCTTGATGACGGCAGCGGCTGCAACAGCTCCTGGTGGCGGCAGCAGCAACAACAGCTTCTGGCTCCTGCGCAGTAGCACCACCCCACGCGTAACAGCAGCGCCAAAAGCAACTTTAGTAGCGCCCAGCGTAAGCCATCCGGCGCTCTCCACACGGCGACCAGCACCCACACGATTTCCTCAAGCTCGCCACCCTTATAAAGAGAACGATGCGCTTTTCATAAAAACGCCAAAAAGCAAGGGTTTGAAAAACGCATGCTTTTCAAAGAAAAATATTTATTTATTTTTTATCCTCAAAGGTTTTAAAAACCTTATAACATCAAAATCCTTTTTGTCCCCTTTTTTTACACTTGGGCTGGTCATACTTTATGAGTTTCCTTTTCACATTTAGCTAATGCCTGTCCACACTGTGCATCCTGTGCCCGTGCCCGTGCCCACGTGCTTGTTGTCCAGAGAGAAAAACACAAGGTCGTAACACTGTACCAAGAGTAGCCAAATGCTGTACAATAGCATCCTCCTCGAAGGTCGGCATCGCCAGATGTAAGAACTCAACTGCCCCCTTTGAAAACTGATGTCGGGACTCCATAGGCCCAACCAAATCAAAATCCCAATCCTTCAAGCCCTGGAAGTACCACTGTGCCCCAGGCACGGTCACGGACACACCTGACCACAATCCAGTACCCTCACACAGAGTAAGGGAAATAGGAACATTCATAGTAGTGGTAACTGAAGTAGTAGTAGCCTCCTCAATAGCATCACACAACGTAGAAGCAGGCTCCTTCATAGAAGGCAAAGGGACCAGCAACACATCCTGGTCACTGGTTGACGAAGAAAGAGTTGGAGGCGAAGCAATAGGAGACAAATCCCCCTGAGAAGTTGTGAACAAAGATAGCCACTTTCTTCCTCAAAAACAGTACCAAATATATCATCCTGGCAGGGAGAAGTATGCACAGAAACTGAAGGCAAGGCAACAGGAGAAACAAACTCCTCAGATGCAATGAGCAAAACTGGCCCACTATCCTTCGTTGCAGGAATATCTCCAAAAGAAGTATCCATAAGATCACTGGTTGCATAGCACCCAGAAGCAGAAACCATCTGCCGATCACTGGCATCACCATACAGGTCACAAAGCAACTGCCACACAGAGAAAGTAGAAGCATCATTAGGAGCATAGATGAAGTGTCGAAGAACCAAATCCTGACAATTCAGGAGGAGAAAGCCATAGATCTGTCCGTCAGTCTTCCTCCACCGACACACATCCTCTACAGAGGCAAGGTCCGGCAAGCACCGATTTTTGTAGGAGAGAAACTCCATCAAACCATACTCCTTGAGAATAGAAGTAACCTGCAACTTCCATGACGGAAAGTTACCAACATCCAACTTGTCTGCCTCATCAAGGAAATAACAAGAGAGTGGTACGGGAGCCAAATCTGAAGTTGTCATCATTGATCCAATCAATAGAACCAACCCTCATAAGATAAAACTGTCCAAAACAAAAAACACTGATATAGGGCCCTTCCTCCCACCAAAATGCAGCCCTAAGAGGCTGGACAGCACCCGAAAATCCTCCTGTAGCAAAAAACGCAGAAGCTTCTGTCGACTGTACCTCCAACCTTGAGGTCACTAGAAGAAGGAAGCAAAAAATGCTGATTTGATATAGAAAGGAAAGGCAACCACATAGGGCTTGGGAATATGCTGTAAGAGGGTGAAAGAGGGAAAGGCAACAACAAGGACAGTAGCTTGGGCTCTCCTCAAGAAAAAACGCACAATCTCAGAAGAAGAAGTGTCCTCCACATGTACCAAGGGTACCACCAAAGCCCGAACTGCCACAATCCCCCTCTGCACTAGGGAATGACCACTGGAGAGGAAAACGCAGCAAAAGAAGCGCTGCTGTCCTGAAAAAACAGGCTGCCTATATCCAAACTCTACATGGAATGAAACGCTGATCAGAAAATTACCTTATGGCTGCAAGTGGTGAAGCCAATCTGAAGAGGATGTGATCAGCAGATGCTGTCCAGAAAACACAGCAACAAAGAGGCTGCAAATTTGAGAAAAAAACGCAGAGGAGAGGGTGCTGAAAATAGGGCTGAATCTGGGGCAGCAGAGGAGTCGCTGAACCGGGAGCGATGATACCATGAAAGAGTGCACGGAGCGGAAGCAAAGGGGCACTAGAGCGTGCTGAATAGAGAGTGCGAGAGAGAGAGAGAGAGAGAGAGAGAGAGATGGAGCAACTATGCTGAATATACTGAAGCAAAACAGTCCCAAAGCAAGAGACACAAATAGTCTCATAAGTGAGGGAGCAAAATATGTACAAGACTGAATGAAAAGTGAGAGGCCAGCCCCACCTATTTATAGATGAGGAGAGCTGGCCGACTAGATCTAAATAGTTGGCCAATTGGGAAAATACCAAACAGGCTGGGAAAAATCCCAAAAAATATATATATAATAGGGGTGGCCAGCCCAGAATCAAGGGCCATGCAAAAGGGACCAAAAGGACACCAAAAATGGGCAAAAACTGGGGATGAATGTGCTAACATCTAGAACCTTTACAAAGAAGGGACTTTCTTGTGGAGATATATACCCATCTCAGTGTGGGAGAATCTTGGGATTACCTTGTCCAGATTGGATTGAGAACAAAGAGCTTTTGTGGATACTTGGGAACATCAGTTGGACTCATTGGATTTTGGTACTAGCCTGGTGTAAGGCTGTTGTGGGTCATCCTCGTGGTGAGCTCGGCATCAGTTATCTTGTGCCTCGAAATCGACCTCAGCCCGATCTCGACATCGACACCTTTGTTTGATATTGTATTCATTTGTTCTATTGGTCCTGGCTTGGAAAAGCCCGTGGATTGTTCTTGAAACCACTTAGCGTGGTGTACTGTGTGAATCCCCAATTCCCATCTTTCTCTCCCCCTTCTCTCTCTTTATCTTTATCTCTCGTACACGTGGTTGCATCTGTCACTGCACGCTCTGTTGGGCGTATAGTGACAACTAGTTGCTAAGAAGGGAATGGGCTGCAAAAACTCCTTGGGGATCGAATTTTGAATTTGGTTGCCTTTTGTAAGGTACCCAAGGATTATCCGACCTAGAACCAAAACCCTATCGAGGTTTCATAGACCTGACATCGTATGCATCGTATGACCGCAATAGATTGCAACTAGCGACTCACCACCCAATCGTAGGTTCATTGCGCCCCCCCCCCCCCCCCCCCCCCCCCCCCCGCGCGAGGTCTGATTACCACGAGCCTGCTTGGTACCGATGGCCTTAACCTAGCGTCCATACCACACTAACCTTGAAGCTCCATGGCCATGAGGTCTTGCACGTGCTTGGTAGCCCGTGTGGATAACTCCATAACTCATAAGTGTCCCCAAGGTCACTTTTATAGCAATAACATGGCAATTATTGGCCCTTGCTTTGTTTATAAGCTTTTAGCCATTATTAGCTCTAGGCCATTAATTATAAGCTCTTAGCCAATCTAGACCTCATCTTGCTAGGCTTGTTGGGACGCAACACTGGTTGTGCTTGCCAACACAATCAGGGCTCTTGTGGAAAGTGGCCCCTAGTTTGGGCACTGTTGGAGGTCAGCTCGTTTCTTCACAGAGCTGCCCATGATAGGTTGTAGGTTTTCATGACCGAGCAAGGCGCATGCATTGGTAGCTAGTAGAAAGCAGCTTCAATGGTTGGGTAGCAGGGTCTGATGCATGTGACGTCACTAAAACTAAATGTGGTGGGTCTAAAAAGTTAATCAAATTACCTTTTTATAATAAGATCTACATTTTGTGTTTGCGTTTGTTTTTTTGTTTTTGTTTATTTTTGCTGGGTAATAAACAGCTAAACTATAGATTAAAACTAAAAAGGCTTTACTCGATGATAATCACATCCACAATATTGAGGATTATTGTTTCTCAAAAACTATTTTATAAAAGAAAATGACACAGCATGTACACTATTCACTCATTGACTTGGTTATGGCTGTTTTTCTTGTAAGCTCTTCATGGCTTCAGAACTTTAACCAGAGCTTTTTGTTCTTGTGCCAATATGCATTCTTGGCAGGTGATGGATGAGCAACCAAAGAATGAGACCGAACAAAAAGTAGGTGGGAAGAGCATCCAACATATCAACGTGCTCTTTTTTGCAAGGGCTCGAGAGATTGCTGGTCTGTCTGAGACTACCCTCGAAATGAAGGTTGGCTGCTCAAACACCGTTTCTGATTGCATAGAGATCATCACAAGCGAGTTTCCTGGTTTGCAGGAAATCATTTCTTGCATGATTGTAGCCCTTAATCAAGAGTATGTAGATGGCACTGCACTTGTCAAGGATGGAGATGAGTTGGCCTTGATACCACCAATAAGTGGCGGCTGATGTTGCTCGGCTCATGTGGAGTCTAGTGTTGGTTGTCTTAGGAGATGCCAAGGAAGCTAAGTTCTGAATATGCTGCCGTTTCTCTCTTGGTTTCAATGGAAGCTGTCTCTTTAGCTCTTGGTTTCAATAAAAATATGTTTCTTAAGGACTAAAGGATGCTGTGTGTTGCATCGTGTGTGATTCTGGTCTTTTTGGGTCTATGATGCTACTGGAGTAATGTATCTTTAAAATAAGAGGGAACAAACTTGTGAGATAGATTTAACTTGTACTTGGCCTGCCTCAAGCTGTCATCTTACTTTTATATGGTTCTGCACACATTATGTGTAGCAAGCCGTGGTTCTTGGATGGTAATCTTGCTTATGGAATGTTTACCCTGTGCAGATTGTAAAGTGACAGATTTATAAGCCAAAGTCAAATACAAAGACATAAATTTACAACTTCACCAAACCAGCCTTCATAACGCAAGCTTCCTTAGTGAGAGATTATTTGTAATCCATGCAAGTTAACTAGTTCCTGGGCATGGTGGACATTGTGTGTTTCTTTGGGAACTTAAAAGGCAGCCAACCACTGTATCTTCTTCTCTTATTGGACAATAAATGGAGGTTTCTTTGATTTTCCCTTGGCATGAGCCATTGCACAATTTATTAGTGTCAGATTTATCCTCTGTATCTTGCGTCCTCACTACATTTAGATGACTAAAACCTAAAATGCAGTTATGTCACCCTAAGGCTTGCACTCGTCTTTTTTTTTTGACCACCATGCATTGCAAGGCTTTTCATTGCAACCAATTCTCTCTTTATATCCTAGTGGAGTGCATTTGAGTATTTCAAGTGCTGCTTTCATTTTCCTATTAGTTTCTTCTTGCTGATGGTGAATTGTTCTTAGGGATTTATTATCATCTTCAAGGCCTTTCAATCGCTCTTGATCTGCTCACATTTCATTAACATTTTCAGACAATTGATGCTCTCTATTAGTAAGAATCTTAACATCTTCTTCCAACTTTGAGCACTTCACTCACTCTTCTCGTAGTACTTGTTGAGGTGCTCTTAATCTACCTTGCTTAAATACATACATTATCGAATATTGAATAAAAGACCATGTAATATTGGAGCTCTTGAGGCATCACTGCACAAACATTTACGATATAATCCATGCTCACCTTCACCAACATACCTCAGCAAAATGATGATAAACTTTGAGGGGGAAAATTTGCATGTGTAATGGATCTGGATATACAGAACTATCCACCCACAAATCAGTATTCTTCTTTCCTCGTCTTCGATAAAAAGAAGCAACCGCTGCTATATTGATATTTTGCCTGTTGTAATCTGCACCCCTACATGCAACATACTTGTCATCAACTCCAATGTACAGATCTACTTTCCTCTTGCAGTCTGTAACGTCTCCAAGGGGTTACGTTTGTGGGGGGTGATGAGAGTGAGAGGAACAAACAAGGAGAGCCAAAGACAAGGAGGGCAATGTAAGAGAGATGAAAAGAGCAAAAGGCAGTGGAAGTTGACAAGAGAGGAGGATAAAATTTGCAACAATTTAAACTAGAGATGGCGAGCTATTGTAAAAGTGCTTGGCTCATATCCAAGTTTTTCCTCAGAGATCATACGGATTGTAGGGAGACCTCATTTCAACACTTGAAAGGGGAAGGTGGGATGCCCATTGAATTTCAATTGGTTTCCCTTCTTTTTTTCTTGCCTTTGTACCCATTTGTTAGTACTAATATCACAAAGACCATCACTAAAAAAGAAACCACCACTCAGGCCTAATGCAGGCATCATCTCTTTTAAAAGATTTTTTGAGCTTTCTGGGCTCCCATATTTTGGTTGTGCAAGATCAACATTCACACAACACCTAGAACATCAAAGAAAGGAAAGGCACATCAATTCATGAAGGCATGCACATTCCACCAGAATTCTTTTTTTGCAAGCATTTATCAGTGAACAATATGGCAAGTTTCTTCTCATCTCACACACACACACACATCCAATGATACCAAGTCATTTGATCTCAAGCACTATAACTCATGTGGGGTGTGATTGGGAAGAGTCCAGCTTGAGAGCCGATTCTGCAGATAGCATGGGTTGGTGACACTCCTCTCCCAGTATGTGGGAGGCAACCTGCAACATACAGCGTGTAGCCTCCATGAGTGTGATTATTTTGCTTGCCTATGCCATTCTGGTGAGGAGTACAAGGGATGGTGAACTGGTGCATTCCATGCTGCTGGCAGAAATCTTCAAATGCATGAGAATCGCATCACTGTCTGTTCTAATCGTTTTGATGTTGGTCCTCAACTAGAGTTTTGTAACCTTTAAAACAATCAAGAACTTCAGATTTTTTCTTTTGGAATCAAAGTATCGTGTATTTTGTATACTCATCAATAAAGGATGATGAGTGCGAGTGATGTTTGTAAATATTTTTGAGTGATTTTGTCTATTTTTATGGACAAAAATGTTTTTTTCCACATTAATGTAAAGGGGTTTTTCCACAATTAATTATAAGAAGTCAACATTAAGGTATTGTGGACCTTTTGTTATTACTAGAAGAGTGGGAGAACAAGCTTTTGAGCTCTTGCTTTATGCACATTTGAAATGTTTTTCCTGTAAGCATGGTAAAGAAATAGTACCAAATCCTAGTCATATCTTAGGTTATGAATAACTTTGCCAACTAAGGGTCACATTGAGGTAGAACCTAAACTCATCCGTGATACAAGGGAAAGACTTCTACGAAACAGAATTCACAAAAAATGTTTAGTCAAATGGAAATTCTACCTTGTTGAGAAGATGCAACATGGGAACTTGAGGAAGATCTAATGAAGAATTACCCCTACCTATCAAGACAAAGACATCTCAAATCTTTTATGATGGGGAGACGATGTAAGATCCCTGATGCTTGTAATAATTTTTGGAAATATTATGGAGTAATTTTGCCTATTTTTATGTCCAACCAAATGAATATAAAGGGGGTTTTCCTCAATTTAAAAATGCATGTGGAAAATGGAGAATAGAATATGGGCTCATGGGAACTCCCACCACACCTGGCAGAGCCTACCATTTGATGGAGATCCCCTTACGCCATAATCAAGAATGTTAGGCATGCATACATAGAGTCTGTGCATAAGAGCTAATAAACCAGAAGGCCCACGAGTCTAAAGTCCATACTAAGTCTATTCATGCATATTAATCTCTTCAGCTAGATGGAGATCCCCTTAAGCCATAATCAAGAATGTTAGGCATGCATACATAGAGTCTATGCATAATAGCTAAGAAACCATAAGGCCCACAAGTCTATATGTCCATATTAAGTCTATTTATGCATGCCCCACAAGTCTATGTATGCATGTTGGCAAGTCCCTAAGTCTATTTATGCATGTTCCGCAAGTCTATGTATGTATGCCCTGCAAGTCTATTTATGCATGCCAACAAGTCCATAAGCCCATAAGGTCGCAAGCTAGTAAACTAGAAAGCGTGCAAGCCACGCCAGTAAGCGTATAAGCCGATGAGCTGATAAGTCCATAAGTCCATAAGCCCACAAACTCATCGGTAAGTCTATGAGTCCATAAGCTCATTAGTCCATAATCTCACAAGTCTATAAGCCTATAAGCTCATAATTCCCTAAAGTTTTTCTAAACCATGTTTCACTTGAATTAATTTTGTTGTGTTTTAGGATCATGTTACTACGAAGCATGGCTATGTGCAACCGAAAAGTAATGGAAACGTCTAGTCTCAAAACAATAGAAACATGAGGGTTGAGGATGAAGTTGCAAAGAAGTGACAACAATTAGAATAGATCAAAAAATTAAAAGATAGTGATTAGTTAATATTATTCTCTCCCACTTTTTGTCACTCATCATTTGGCAATTTTGGATAGTATTATCTTGTTTTATATATGTTTAGTTATTTTTTTGTTGGGATTGGTGGCATGGTGTCTACCTACTTCTAAAACAGATTGAGGATGGCAAAAATATTGGATACGATTAGTTAAAGGTTCAATTAGCATAGGCTAGAGTCCATTCACTCACAGAGCTATATTTACAATTGTCTTGGTTATTTACATTACTATAAGTGAGTTTTTGTAAAAAAATTTCATAATTAAGTCTTTGTGATGTTAATCATTACATTGTACCATTGTAGGAGGCTATTGTAGATTCCTCTCGGTGGAGGGTAATGACCATGAGAGAACAAGTAATCACGAGTCACGAGACAAATGAATCTCATGATTCGGATGGTTTTAGCTAGACATAGAGATTCATGGATGGTCATAGCTAGATATGTTTTTTAATGGTTGTAGCTACATAGTTAGGATTATTGAGTCAACATTTATATGTTTATGATGCAATCTATATCTTGCATCATGACAATGCTTTTTGTCACGGCACTTGGGATAGATCCCCCACTCCTATATTTTGTATCTTGCATCATGATGATGCTTTTTGTTATGACACTTGGGATAGATCTCCAATCTAATGTTTTGTATCTCGCGTTATCCCCACTTGTATGTGCGCGTGTGCGCGCGCACACACACACACACACATATGTATATATTTCTTAATGAGATTTCTCTCTTTATTTTGTTATAAAAAAAATTTAAAGTTTATTAATTGATTTAACATATCACTAAAGATTTAAAGTTTATTAATTAAGTATTAAAAGTGGGCAATATGTTGGTGACTAACCTCCATAGTAGAGAGAATTACTTAATTGTTATTGCAAACGATGACAGCATGCACTTATTGAATCACCAAGTGTTAGCCAAACTAAAAACACGTGTAAGATCAATCTAAATGAAAGAGATCAAAGAGAGAGAGAGAGAGAGAGAGAGAGAGAGAGAGAGCGAGAGAGAGAGAGAGAGAGAGAGAGAGAGAGAGAGAGAGAGAGAGCTACAAGGTGCAAGACAGAAGTAAGGAAAGAGAGAGGCTCTTCAGATAGAAAGTATGACACAGAGGTTGGATAGCCAAAAGAGCCTTTTCCTAGAGTAGTTATGAAATTTTGTGTCAGTGTGTCATAGAGTGGATTCTAATGTTATTAATGATGTCTTTGCAACATGTTTGCCCCTCACCTCAGCCTCCCTCCCCTGCCTTGCTCTACTTTCTCCTCCTCTCGCTACCTGTTATCCCTCGCCTCCCTATGCAGCTGTACTGAGCTGTCCCCTCCTGCGTTCCTCCTCCTCCTCCTTCACCCAGGAGTGCTACCTTATCCCCCTTGCTGTTCCACGCCTCTGCTGGCCTCCCCCCCCTCCTTACCCTCTTCTTCGTCATCCTGATCAGGTGCTTCTAGCTTTCGGGAAGTTTTCTCTTTGGCAAGATTCAACAACTTGTGGCCTAGCCACTCGGTCATGCCTGCTGACCAAGGCCTCAAGCCTCTCTTTTTTTAGAAGGGAACCTCTAGCTCCTTGCTTTGACAGTCACATCCTTCAGTTCTTGCATGGACGGTTGGGATTCAACCCCTTCGTATCTACATAGCATCTCTGGAGTTAGTGCCTTATGCCATATTGCTTCCTTTCCTCTCGGGGTACCCTTTACAAAGAGTTTACTTTGGCAAATGTTTCATCTGTCGATAGTAGAACGTGTGATCTTCCTTGACATCTTGGTCGCATTGGCGGGTCATCCACTGTGCCACCTCTCCCTGCCTACCAGCTTGTACATGATCAGTCTCAGGCTAGGTGGCTATTATCAGTCAGAATGATTTTGGACAACCATCAAGCAAACCAAAGAGTGATGCAAATCAAGGAGGAGGGAAAGTGTCATTATTGCAAAAAGGCAAGGTATTACATTAGTCAGTGTAGGAAGAGATAGGCCAAGGAGAAGACGAAAGAATCTAGTTTGGCAGTGGACTCGTGCTCCTACAGAGGCAAAGTTGATGATTCAACTAACTTTGTGCATGATGATTGGGCTTTTTGAGTTTGCGGTTATGACGCATCACAAGAGCACTTCTCTCTCAATCTCAATGAGAAACAAGTTATATGATAATTTGACAGACTGAGTGGAGCCTCCACACATATCACCTCTAAGAGGGATTTGTTTAATTCATCAAGGGCTACCCCAAAAGGCAAGAAAGTCACGTGCAAATAACTCTTCTTATTATGTCAAAGGCTTCGGTGAGAACATACTCATAGCTGCAGAAATGATTCATAACTATGCATTTCAAATGTACTTTATGTGCCAAGGATAAAGGTTATGTGGTTAACTTTGAGGATGACAGATACATAGTAAGAGATAGAGAGAAAGACTATGTGATGGTCACTTTTGGGACTTTGTACCGGGCCTGGACTCATTTGAGAAGAGAGCACACATGCATGTTTGGCCACTACTTCTACTTTTGTCATGCAAGAGGTAGAGTTATGGCATGCCATATTTGGGCATGTGAATTATTGCAGTTTGTTGTTTTGTTGCAAAGGCATCAAATGGTGTAGGAGATGACTCATGTGGAGATGCCACCTAGACATGTATGTGAGACAAGAGGCACAAATATCCTGTAAGTAGCCCAAATACGCACCTATGTGCATAGCCAGACACAACGGGCACAATCTGCCACCAAATGCAATCACATGTACTTGTCTTACGCAAACCTATTGCAAAAAACTGAAGGAAAGTGTGGGAAAAAGCCTTGATTTTGCACTTACATATGTAATTTGTCGACACCGGAATAGCGCTTTGTGTAGATAGCCAATGATGGGAAGCTCAATAACCCCAAATTTTGGCAACTTTTGCAGCTTCAATTTTGTGTGCATAGGCACAAAATACCATGTCACAACTGTACGACCACCTCCAAACATGTTGAATTTTTGTAGAGGTGATGCACAAAGTAGAGCGAATATACGTGTGTAGATGATACTCGATTAGGGTTTGGTTGTACGGTTGTACGAGCAAGTCGTACAGTTCTAAAATCAGGGTTTCTGAGGGACAACTTTAAGCTTCAGGTTAACCTATCATCCATAAACAAATGGATAAATTGAGAGAGAAAGATGAATTCTTAAAGAGATAATTGAGACATTACATCTAACCAAGATTGTCATTATGGGAAGAATATCTAACTTCAACATGCAACAATTATTTCCACACCACCATTGGAATAAACCCTTTTGAGACAACTTCACCACAAGTGTAGGCATAGAGTCAAGTATTGCTAGTGCAATAGGTACAATCAGTTACTGTTGGTATACCAAGTATACAATATTCTACGTCGAATTTAACTAACTCTAAGCACATATTTTACATTTCCTTCCTAGGGTTAGACACTTTTCTTCACTAATTCTTAGAAAGATAAACTATGAAATTGAACAAAGTTTACTAGTTTTTAGAAAGATAAACTATGAAATTGAACAAAGATAAACTATGAAATCATTTTACTAAAAATAAAATGATTTCACTTTCCTCACTTCTTTCTAAAAAATAAGGTCACCAATCTCAAGGTCGACTTAGCCTAACCCTAGCTTGGATTAATCTAGATGTAAAATAAAACATCGACAAAGTTTGTATGCAAGTACATGTTAAAATCCTAATCGTACCTATAAAGTACATGTTGAAACCCTAACCGTACTTGCAATTACATGTTGAAACTCTAACATTACTTGTAAGTACATGTTGAAATCCTAATTGTACCTGCAACAACTACATTTAAAAACCCTATTGTACCTACAAGTACATGCTAAAAACCTTATTGTACTTATAAGTACATGCTAAAAACCCATTGTACCGATGAGTACCTATCGATGTCATCCTATACTCCAGTACCAAATGTACGTGCTGTGAAATGGCACCAAGTGTACCTATTTGAGTACTTGCTATTGATACTACATAGCAGTAATTGCTCGTGCACTTGTACCTATACCTGTTTGTGTACTCATACCAATAGTAAGGCTTGAGCCACGGTCCCTACGAGGGTGTGAACAAGGCTCTATTATGAGAGAACCTGTTTGTGCGTGGTCTCAAAATGACAGTTTCACGTTGACTTCCCTCCAAGGGTATGAGATTGGTGGCCAAGCTACTCATTCGAGGAGTCTGCTGACTTCGACAGCCTACTGTCACACACTTTTTTTGGGTAACTTGTATTTATACTTGCATTGAATTGGATTATCTGGCAGGCACACCCTTGGAACTTTGTACAGATTAAATACTCCAATAATATACTCGACAATATAGTTGCTGGGGGAGGGGGGCACTCACAGCCCCACTGGTGGTGCAGTGCCTGTCACCCCACTGATGGTGTATTGTGCAATGCATGTCTCTTTTGTAGATTATTTGTGTAGTGATGGATCATTCAATTCCTTTGTGCAATGTGGCTTTTACATTCTTTTAACAATCTGGCCACATATGGCCCATCCTAGGGTGGAAATCGGGATCTCTTGGGCATCCATGGTACTCATACACAAAATGGCTTCTCCTCATGAAGTGAGCATCGAGCTAGCCCAGTAACCCACGCAATCAAGACAATGAGGGTGGGCATTCAATTCCAATAGGGTGTGCCAATGCTTTACTCCTCATCCCATTAGTAGGTTCAAGGCTTCCCTATCTTCGGGTCAATTCATCAAGGCTGGCTCTTAGTCTCCTTTATTTTTTTATTCAAGATGTCAGGTGGGCATCAAAATTTCTATGGAGATGGCTGAGCAACCCGGGCCAAGATTATCATTTGGCCATATTCTTCTCCAGTTTCGCGCCAATTTATGGGGCCTAGCAAACTTCTTGCCCAGTGTTGGATCCAAGCACTCGGGATCCCAGTTTTCACACCAATTTGTGACTAGTGTGTGGATCCAAGTGTGTGGATCCAATTTGTGACTAGTGTGTGGATCCAAGTGTCTAGATCCTAGTTCCACGCTTTCCAATGTGCCAGACTTGTGCTCGAAAATGTAGTGTTGTACATGTTCCATGACCGAGAGATTTATTCATAACAAAGTGCACATGCACACATGTTTGCATGTTTGAAACCATTCTCCAGTGAATTGTTTTCATGTGACTGTCTACTTCATGGGCCTGGGATGCCTACCCGTGAAGAATGCGAATGCTATGTATTCTGATGTGTTTTGTGGCATGTGAATAGGCGGTAAGTGCACTCTAAACAATTCTCAGGAGGAAGCCCTTGCTGATATGTGATTGTTTCTAGAGAGCCCCCTTGGCTGCATATTGCTGTTATCCCGAACCTTTTACGGACATGTTTGTGCTCATGGGCAATGCTTGTGGTCAACCGATAGTGTCCTACGTGCTCTTCTTCACCGTGCACAAGAGTGACCACCACCGGTGCCAGTTCATCACCGTGAGGCTACAATCCAAGTACTAATACAGGCACACCAATGATGTGTGTGTATCTTGAATACCAGTTTCAAGATTTCTTCACTCCAGTGAGAGGTGGGGAGTTGCTAGGAAAGCTCTACATCACGAAATCATAATTGGAAATATTGTTTCATACTTGTTTAATTTTCAGCATTGTCTATCTCTTGTTGTTTCCATTTCATAAGTGTTTTTAAGTGTTGATTATTTTACAAGACAATGCCCAATTAGTGCTCACACCCAACCAAGCAAATTAGCGCCAGCATGGCCTAGAGTATTATCATTTAGTGACCTAAGAAAGACACTAAGATGGAGGCTGTATACACTATGAAAGAAGGGTGTACAATGCAATGAAGGTAGATCTCAAAATTGATGTTTTCAATATATGAAAGAAGGGTGTACGATGCCGTGAAGGCAGATCTCAAAATTGATGTTCTCCATATATGAAAGGAGGGCGTACAATGCCGTGAAGACAGATCTCAAAATTGATGATCTGAATATGATGGAGGCTATCGAACATGCGCTCATTCAGGCCCTAAAACCCAAGGACTGTATATCCCACAAAGATCTCCCTCTATCTTGAGTGGGGTCCAATATGGGTATATCAGCCTACACTTGCATGTAGCCTATTCAGCATGAGGCCAAACCTACCTAATCCGTTTTTTAACAATCTGGCCACATATGGCCCATCCTTGTGTGGAAACCGGGATCTATTGGGCATCCATCCATGCTATTCATACACAAAGTGGCTTCTCCTCATGAAGGGAGCCTTACAATGTAGAGCTAGCCGGTATCCACACAATCAAAATGACGAGGCTAGAGCACTGATTTCCAACACGAGGCGTCTGTCCTTTATTCCTCAACCCACAACTAGGTTCATGGCTTCCCCATCTCCCGATCAATTCATCAAGGCTGGCCCCTAGTGGAGTCCATGAGCTACTGCTTGAAGGTATGAGACAATTTTATAGACCTTTCATTCACACTTACACACCCTCGAGGAGTTCCTATATTTCGAGTTGGCAAGGGGAACCTACCACGACTTACCTTGCTTGTGACAAGGGGAACCTACTACGTTTTGCTACTATCATGGAGGAGTTCTTCCTTTCCTACTGGGCTAAAACCAGTTGGCATCAGTCCCATCAATTTGTGGGCCCACCTCAATGGTCAAGTTTTTCTAGTGCATCCCAGTAGTACACCCCTGTATGCTATCTGGAATGCCAAGTGAACATCAGAATCTCTATAAAGTAGGAAATCGCCCCCTCCTATGCAAATGGGAGAAGCTGTTATATAGCTTTGTGGGGTTGTCCTTTGCAAGGCAAGTGGTGGTGATCAACTAGGCGTTCTTGATCACCATGTGGTACATCATCTGTTGTTGGGTTTTCTCCTATGCATGCATTGGCTAGGTTCAAAGACATCACTCATAACTTCCTTTAGGCATGAGGAGAAGGCCGAGCATCGCGAGACATGGTGGCCTAGAGTATCGTCACCCCCCCCCCAAAATAATAATAATAATAATAATAAAATCTCCAACATTGGGGAGGGAGGGGCAGTAGAAGCATCTCTTGGTCTCCTGTGTTGCAACTCACACTCCTAATTACAGTGGTCCTTCGTCCCCAAGTGCACCCGAGTGCACACTTGATCTTCGATAAACTCCACTTTGCAAGTTTGGACAGACTTCTAGCTAGCCTTATTGGAACCTGTGCTATACTTGAGCCAACCCTTTATCAGTCCCTCACAACTGATGAGGAGCACCTCCTACGATGGAATGCCCTTATACACCTCTCCTCTGGCCACCACCTTGGAGCCCACACTCACATCCCTTGGGGTCACCTTGTCTCTGACCCAGCACAGTCAATGGGATCCTGGCTCCACGTTATGCAGTTTCTGTGATATGCAACGAAAGTCTTTGTATTGGAAGATCCTGTCACACAAATGCTCACACCGTCTTCTGTATCCTAAGTTTTGTGAGTTTAGCAATCCATTTCAATACTTCAAACTTTAAAGAGATGAGAGAGATATATGAGAACTGTACACTAGATTGGGTCCCGAATTACCCACTGAAGGGCCCCCTATCCCGATAACGAGATAGTATTTGCTTTATTTCTTTAGAGATTGACTGTGGACTGCAGATAAGCCAAATGCAAGATCTCCGAGGATCGGAGATTGGCTGAACTGTACACAGCTATAGAAACACCTCGATGACCTGATCTCGAGCCTATGCACTCTTCCCAAGGGCATGAGGAAGGACTGCACACCTGAGGCTGAGAAAAGGAGATGGTGGACTGTTCTAAGCTATGTTAGAATGCTGTAAATGCTTATGAATGCTGTGTTACCTTCACCAGATGACTGTTGCATGTATGGATGATGCACAGAAGATGCAAGACTGAAAACGCAAGCTGTAGGACTGAAACGCAGACTGTACTGCTGCTGGACAGAAACACGTGTACGGCTGCTGTGCTGGACAGAAACATAGACGTGTACTGATGCTGGACAGAACTGTAAACGCAGAGGTGTACGACTGGACAGATGCAAAAAACGTTGGCTGAATTCTGGCGTTAACTGAGGCTGGACTGTATGCTGAATCAGGGCTAATGCTGAATGCAACCCTCGCCTATGGTTGTAGGGACTGCTGAACTGCAGGTGTTGGATGAACAAGGCTGGTTGACGCAACCTCAAGCACTCCAAGAGCTCGATGAGACTAGTCTAGTGCTGAAGGCAAGGGAACTCCTAGGGTATAAATGACAAATAATGCAAATAATGTCAAATAAATACTATAAAATATGAAAAAAATACCAAATAAATCCTAGTAAATTTCCTAAGACTTCTGGGATGTTCTAAATGATGCACAGGCATATGAATGCATATTATGCAGGATGCAGAGTGCTTTTTGATGCAAACCCTAAGGTTTCTACTGACTCTACATGCATGAATGATTCTCTCCAATGACATCCAACTTTCTACTATAATATGCCACAGGTCTATTGTCCTGCTGGAGGACTGCACCTATGGCTACATTGCTGGCATCGATGATGACCTCGAAAGGTTCGTCCCATGATGCTAACTTTAATACAGGTGCTTCTGAGGCAGCTTTCTGGAGTGCACAAAATGCATCAAGCACCTTACTTGTAACTGAGACTTTCTGCTTGCGAGTCTTCACTCCCTTGAGCAAGTCGGTAAGAGGTGCTTCAAGGTTGGAAAACTGATGGACATGGGTGCTATAGGCCTGACAAAGACCTACGAATGAACAGATTTCTTGGGCGGTCTTAGGAATGTCCCAATCTAAGATCTCCTGAACCTTTGATGGGTCCAATCTAATCCAATCGGAACCGATGATGTAGCCTAGATACTGAACTTCCTTAACACCAAAAATAGACTTTTTGGCGTTTATGTAGAGCTGATTATCTCGCAAAAGTTGCAAGACTTTCTCCACATCTTTCTCATGCTGCTCCGCAGTGGCTGAAAAGACTAGTATGTCATCAAGGAATATCAAAACACACTTTCCAATGTGGACTGCGAAAATCCTAGACATCATCTTATTGAACGTTACGGGTGCATTTGTAAGCCCAAAAGACATGACTACGAACTCGTAGTGACCACGCTCTGTCCGAAAAGCTGTTTTTGGAATGTCAGCTTCAAAAATGCGGACCTGATGGTAACCACTCTTGAGGTCAATCTTAGTGAAAAACTTAGCACCGTCGAAACGCTCCAGAATGTACTCTATCCTGGGCATAGGAAACTTATTCTTGATAGTGAGTTTGTTTAATGCCCTGTAGTCTACACAAAGGCGTGCAGACTTATCCTTCTTTTGGACGAATAGGATAGGTGTAGCAAATGGGGAGGAAGAAGGCTGAAGGAATCCGGCTCGGAGAAGCTCAGATAACTGCTTTTCTAACTCGCCCTCTAAAGTCTTGGAAAGGCGATAGGAAAACCTGGGTGGGAGACTGGGCGGGAGATCGTCTCTAAGCATAATGTCTTGGTGTCTAGATAAGAGGTCTGCTAACTGAGGGACTGAAGATGTAACGGATGCTACTAATGAGGGAGGGGCTGATGCCAAGAATGCTTCTATCCCCACGAATCATGACAGGCTCAGGAAAACCTTTACAAATAGTAAAAGTGTCCTACCGCCAATTGGGAATAGGCTCATACTGACGGAACCACTGAATTCCTAAGATCATGTCACACCCCAACAGAGGTGAGACGATGAAATCTCGTTGAAATGAGGCCTTCTGAACTTCAAAGGCAAATTACTGTGCCTTCTGGGAAATGTGGGTGCGAAGACTAGGTGTAAACCCGTCCACATCGAGATGATATGGGACTAATGTGCAGTTCAATTTATTAGCCAACTGGGGAGAGATGGCGTCTTCAGAACTACCCATATCGAAAAGGACTACAAACTATCGGCCCTGGGTAGAGCCATAAGCTCGGATGAGGCTCTTCTGAGCAGCATCGCTCTCACCCTCCTGCTTAGCATCAAATACCACGAATGACATAGGATGCATGTAAGGTAAAAGTTGAAGTGCATTTGAGGTAGGAGGCGGGTCTGGAGGAGCTGGGGAGGCTGTGGCAACTGTGGCAGAAGGAGCTTTCGCGGCTTGTGCCGCTTGCCATTTGTGGCAATCCTTCTTACCATGCCTATAATATGACAGAAAAAACATCTATTTTCTGACCGGTACTTCCTTTGCTCCTCTGGAGGAAGATAACCTCCAGTAATGCTTGCTTTAGCCTTTTCATCAAGGGTTTTCTTAGGGTCTTTATCCTTCTTACCCCCCTGGACTGGAGCTATTACTGATGTCCTTCTTAGCATCTTTAGAAGACGCGTTACCTTTCCATGTCTGTGCAGCTGATTGCTGCTGCTGGGATTTGGTACTGGACTGAGATTACTGCTTGGGTTTGCCCCCGTTAAGCTTCATTTCTTCATTCTGAGCGAGAGTCAGAGCCTGATCATATGTACTTGGTTCAAAGTTACGAACTGTGAACCGAATGTTAAGAGTCCAATCCACGAATGAATTGCTCCATCTTAGCTTGCTCAGATAACCCTAACTGATGTGCTAAAGTAATAACCTTATCGAAAAACTGAAGCACTGGGGATCCGTTTTGTCTGAGTCCAAAGAACTCGTCTTTCAGACCGGGGTCTTCGTCGATCCTACGTTGGGCTTCCTTATAGTCCCGTCTTTCTACTTTTTCTCTTCTCCTTCGGGCCTCGTCCTCTCTCCTTTGTTGTTCCATCTGAAAGAAGAGGGAGATGTAGACGGGTGCTGCTGGAGGTGTAGAAGGGCGTGCTGCTGCTGCCTCCAAGAGTTGGAGACGCTCCATGAGCAGCAAGTTCTGAGCTCTAAGAAGAGCTATGGTGTCTGTTGTAGGCGGAAGAACAAGGTCTCCTTCGGAGGAGACGTCTTCCGGCTGATGAGTACTCTCTTATGTAGACATGATGCTGAAGTCGATGGTCGTGTGCCGGAATGCAATCTAACCATCCAAGGATGCCCCCACGCTAGGATACGGTGTGTGTGGACAATCTGAATCTGATACCAATGTGACATGCGGCGGAAGTCTTTGTATTGGAAGATCCTGTCACACAAATGCTCACACCGTCTTCTGTATCTTGAGTTTCGTGAGTTTAGCAATCCATTTCAATACTTCAAACTTTAAAGAGATGAGAAAGAGAGATATGAGAACTGTACACCAGATTGGGTCCCGAATTACCCACTGAAGGGCCCCCTATCCCGATAACGAGATAGTATTTGCTTTATTTCTTTAGAGAGAATGACTGTGGACTGTAGATAAGCCAAACGCAAGATCTCGGAGGATCGGAGATTGGCTAAACTGTACACGGCTGTAGAAACACCTCGATGACCTGATCTCGAGCCTATGCACTCTTCCCAAGGGCATGAGGAAGGGCTGCACACCTGAGGCTGAGAAAAGGTGATGGTGGACTGTTCTAAGGTATGTTAGAATGCTGTGTTACCTTCACCAAATGACTGTTGCATGTATGGATGATGCACAGAAGGCGGGGTACTGCTGTAGAAGTGATGCAAGACTGAAAACGCAGGCTGTACTGCTGCTGGACAGAAACGCAAGTGTACGGCTGCTGCTGGACAGAAACATAGACGTGTACTGTTGCTGGACAGAACTGTAAATGCAGAGGTGTACGGCTGGACAGATGCAAAAAATGCTGGCTGAATTCTGGCGTTGAACTGAGGCTGGACTGTATGCTGAATCAGGGCTGATTTGATGTTGAATGCAGGCGCCTATGGCTGTAGGGGCTGCTGAACTGCAGGCGTTGGATGAAAAAGGCTGGTTGAAGCAACCTCAAGCACTCCAAGGGCAGGATGAGACCAGTCTAGTGCTGAAGGCAAGGGAACTCCTAGGGTATAAATGACAAATAATGCTAAATACATACTATAAAATATGAAAAAAATACCAAATAAATCCTAGTAAATTCCCTAAGACTTCTGGGATGTTCGAAATGATGCACAGGCATATGAATGCATATTATGTAGGATGCAGAGTGCTTTTTGATGCAAACCCTAAGGCTTCTACCGACTCTACATGCATGAATGATTCTCTCCAAGTGGGTTAAGGGACTTGACTGACTGACTGACCCGCTAAGGCTGAGGAATGACCTACGTAGCTCGTGCTTGACTTATCCTGGACTGAGGATGTACAATGGGGTCACGGCGTACGACAATTATCATCCTATTGGGTTCTAAAACTGTACAACTGTTGCACTTATGATGATGAGCCATCTTGTCACCATGCACCGAGAGAAGAGTGCATGTGACAGTTTCCTCCCTCCCCGTTCAAAGAGAAGTGATTTGCATCTCTCTCTTGGGAGGAAAGGAGAGAGAGAGGGTGGAAGGGGAAGGAGGAGGGAGTGTGTGGTGGGTTTGGGGGGGACCTTATCCTTGATATTGACTCAGGCATCCCCCCAAAGTGGCAGACCCTTTAGCCTCACCTCTCCCCAAGTGTAGGTGGCAACCTTCTTCTAGCATGACATCTCCCTTGTGATCTTCAATACTCGAGAGGACTGTCTCTTGCTTCCCTTCAAAATGGGCAGCTGCAGAGCTCTACAACACACAGAAATCCCCTCCAAGGAGCACTGTCGGAGAGCCTATCATGAAAGTAAAATTGAGGAATGGAGTCTCTGAGGGCCTGTGGTCTGTTATATAGAAAGATCCCCCCTCCCTTTGAGTGGTTCAGCCTACTGTAGGGACCGCAAGATAAAAAGAAGTTGGCAAAAAGAAGTTAGCCCCTTGTGGCCTTCTCACCAGGCCTGCCCCTGGCCAGACCTCCCTATGGGCTGCCCTCCCTATGGACTGCATCAGCTGCTCTAAAGCTTGCGCAATCTACCATAATGGTTGCACAAATTATCCATGCTAGAATCTACCCTTCTGTGCTGTTCATACATGGCTCCTCCTGTTCCCACCTTTCCCCACTGGCTAGAAGCCCATTAGGGTTGCATTAGCTGCCCTAATGCTTGCACAAATTATCCACGCTAAAAGCTGCTCAGTCTCTGCATTTGCGGGATGGCTCCCAACATTGAAAGGTTTAGACTGCTCAACAACTGTGAGCTTTAGTTAAACTCACCACATGGAATCAAAACAACAATCTGACTGGAGTCTGAACCGATAGCTGGAATAAGAATAAGCTTAAAGCATTTCTATTAAATAAGCAACAAGAGTTTAACCAACAAAGTTTGATTAAAGTAATAGCCTTTCAGTCGAGCTGCTTTATGCTTATGTAAGGCTTTCATCCGACCCATTTCTTCAAATCTCAGTGTATTATGCTTCAAAAGACAGCCAATTGCCTGGAAGATAAGCTGAAGATCATAAGAAGGGCGAGCAATCATGCAACCCTTGACAAGAAGACGGGTGCACCCCGCAATCCCTAAAATTTCAAGAGTAATACAGACTAAGAAACATCACCCAAAGACCTTCATCATCATAACTCAAATATAGTGCTACTCATGTCACATAGATGTGATACACAAAGGAAAATGTCAGGAACCTTATATAAAGAGCCAATTCGATGGCTATTGCACAGCAGAATGTGAGAGAAAGTACACAAACCTTTGATGAAACTTTACATGTCAAGTATTTTGACCCTGAAAAACTCAAAGGGCTCTTGTAAGAGCCAAGCTGTAGAGAGTATAATATACATCAAGGTTCATGAGGCCTCCATGATGCAACCCATGCTTTGAGGACCTCCACATTATTACTCATGTCCTCTATTGTATTGCTAGCCATAATCATAATGATGTCATGATGGTAGCTGTCCTCAGCTTCTTCACGCAACACTTGGAAGATCTCACATTCAAGATTGCTTTGAAGTTTCTGTCCCATGTATCCCCTAAGAGTAACAAGCCATCTTCATAAATTTTTCCTAGTGTGCATAATAACAAGATATTCCTTGTATGAATCTGTACCTGTTTGTCAGCCTATCAAACAAGATAGAGTTGTCCGTTTGAAGAACTACCACCAAATCAAACCACCTTTCTGGAAAAAGTTCACAGCCATGGTAATCAACTATGTTTCCACCTTCTCTCATGGAGTCTTCCAGCTCATCGCAGAGCTGCAAAAGGGGTCCGAAATGTTGAAGAGATTTACTTGCAGAGCAAGACAGAAAACCCAAATACGAAAAAAAGGCCTACATATTAACCATGCCAATACGCCTTAAACCTTTGCAAGAAGGAGAACCCTACCGCTTTGAAGGCCTTAAAGCCTACCATTAAATGTTGGAAGAAAGACAACCACTACTTCTATAGTAAACTCTAGCCCTAGTACCATTGAAGATCCTAATAAAGGCATCGAACCATTACTACAACTAACTCTAGTACAGCTAAAAATCAAGTTGACAGCACCAATGAGGTGATAGCCCAAGTGGTGAAGGTGTTTGCCCTAGGACCAACAGGTCCTGGGTTCAGAACCGCACAAGGTTCATGTAACACGGTAACTACCAGTGGATCTTGGGCCTAAGGCTAGTCCTAAAGAAAAGGGAAAAATCAAGTTGACAGCCTTAAAACATACCACTAAACCTTGAAAGCAGAGAAACCCTATTTCTGCGATAAATCTTAGCCCTAGTGCTGTAAACATAATGTTGTAATAAACCCTTACCTAGGGCAGTTAATGATACAGTTCAAACGACACTTTTACACAAACGCAAACCCTAGCGTTGTAATCAACCCTAACCCTGATAGTGTTAAAACTGCTGTTCATAAGGCTAGTCCTAAAGAAAAGGGAAAAATCAAGTTGACAGCCTTAAAACATACCACTAAACCTTGAAAGCAGAGAAACCCTATTTCTGCAATAAATCCTAGCCCTAGTGCTGTAAACATAATGCTGTAATAAAGTTAATGATACAGTTCAAACGCTTAAACCATACAATACACTTTTACACAAACCCTAGCGTTGTAATCAACCCTAACCTTGATAGTGTTAAAACTGCTGTTCATACAATGTACGTGTCGAACCTGAGCAGGAAGGCAACCCTAGACCTGATACTGTTGAAAACCCTAGAATGTTACCAAGTCTTCGTTGAGGATGTGGCATTGGAGGTCGGGGTCCCAGCCATCGTGGAGGTGCTTCTCCTTGACGAGGTCTCCCACGTTGATGTGGCGAAGGTGGGCGGCATCTGCGAGGAGGGAAGAGGAGGAAGTCTTGCCTGTGCCTGGGGTACCTGTGATCAATATGTTGGGCTTCAGCCTGGCCACCATCTCTCTCTCTCTCTCTCTCCTGCTACTCTGTGTGTGTGTGTGTGTGTGTCTGCGTCTTCGTCTGGGACATAAAAAGTGTGTGACTAAAGTATATGCTACTATTTGGTTCTAGATCCTTAACTTTGGACCTACCTACACTCTCAGCTCATATGTCATGTCCCCATCTCTTGCCTTTGAAGTTTGCATCTCCTTAGGGTGTTTACACGTGTGCTTAGTAGAACAGAGAAATGGACAAGCCACCTTTCTCCTCTTTATCAAAGAACCAAAATGTGTGTAAACATAGGACATACTACATGTTCATGCATCGTGCCCCGGAGAACTCCGCACCATTTTTGGAAATTGCGGTGGACAACAGAAAGCTTTCGCTATCAAATTGGCCACCAGAATATGAGAAAACCTTCACCCCCACATTGCTTATAGAGAAACTTTTAGTTCAATAGACGGGATCCAACAATACAATGGCGCATTTAAAATTCTATTTCTAGGTGCATGACTATAAAAACCCCTTTATATATTGATGCTTCTTTTACTTGCTCAACTCAATGTAGCTCATTGATTTTTTACATGGGAATCGAACTCCACCTCTAGTAGCCCAGAAATCTTAATGCTGTAAGGAGCATGTGAACATACTAATAATGTTCTACTTGTGTTTTGGTCAATCAAAAGTCCTTATTTTACAATGTTTTTTTTAAATTAATGTATGTACTAGAAGGTTCTTTAAGCAATTGTCACAGTAACCTTGTTCTTTTAGTTAATGTATTGAGCTAGTAAAGATTCTCTATTGTGTAGATGAGGCCTTGTGCCATCTCACTTTTCAACCTATAACTTTTTACCCTACAATGCACAAAGCCACCCCGATTCTTTGTAGCCCCTCAACCCCAATTCAATCTCTCATCTATATATAGCTTTTACTCTCTCCATAGTCATCATCCTTTTGTGAATATATATTTAATAAAAACCCCTACCTCATTAAATGGCAACTTAAAGTGTGCGTGGGTAAGCAAATTTTACTTTCTCTTCTATTAGCAGTTGAGTGCCAAAAGGGAGTATTTAACTTGATTGTGGCTAAGATCAGTAAGCTAAGACAATTCATATTTGAAGATGCTTGTTTTGTAGACTAAATTAAAAATTAAAAATATCTAAAGTCATCAATACTGGAAGCATAAAATTTTCTAATCATCCAAGAGAGACGAGCATAGTGCAGGCAAGGGAGGACCAAGGGCTATTCTTAATCTAGCAAGTTATGTTGATTAAACAAAATGAGAAATGTATGGGACATTTATTAGCATTTTTGAGGCACTACTGCTGCAACATAGATCATTGATATACAATCATAGGCATTACTGCAACATAGAGCACCAAAGAAGAGAGTATATTATAGCATATAGTAAGAAGAAAGTATATTGGTTAGTGTGGTTGCAGCCGCCGGCAGGATACTGAATCGATGGGAGCTAAATAAGGGGTAGTATAAAGATGTGCAAGCATGAAAAACAAAAGTGTAAGCATTCTTGGTAGATTGTATAACCACCTCACGATGGTGCAGTCGTGATTGAGAATTATTGATTTACAGCATGCATTTGATGTCACAGACATGGGGCTTTTGCATTACTATTCGGGCATACAATTTATACCTTTTGAGGAGGGTATCATGTTGTCTCAGTGCAGATATGTTGAACAGCTCCTTGAGCATTTTCACATGACAGATTGTAAACCTTTTCTACTCCTATGGAACCAGGTTCAAAACTGTCACTTGAGCATGCTGGTGAGCCTTTTGATGTTGCCATCTATCAGCAAGCTATGGGATGCCTTATCTATTTATGCTCGACTCGTTTGGACATAGAGTATGTTGTTTCTCAGTTGACAGATTCATGCATTGTCTGAGCACTATGCGTTGGCAAGCGTGTAAACGTGTAAAAGCGTCTTTCGCGCAAAATTATTGGCAAGATATTAAAACCAATCATGTGTACTACATTGTAAAAAGTGGTTGTCTGCGCTTTTGCCGCACAGGTCGTAGCTGGGGACTTGCCGAACACCGTATGCGAGCCACGAATGGCTGCAAGCATACAACCAGGAAGGCAAGCTCAAACAGAATGCAAAAAGGTGTGTCACTCACCGCTTTGCTGCCGCCTCGAAGGATTCCCGCGTCGCAGCCGTGAAGGAGGAGCCGCCGTCGCCGCTCTACCACCTCGCCGCCGCCGCCGTGCCGCTACACAGTGCTCGATCGCTCTCTCACTCTCTCTCACTCTCTCTCTCTCTCACACACACACACGCAGGAGAAAGAAACCAAGGAGATAAGGCAAGATCACTCTTGTATTCACAACACATGAGAATGAGGATTTTAGGGTTACATTTGACTCTTATAGGTGACTTGGCCGTTCACACTTGGGCGCCCATACATGGTCGGCTGATCCTAACCCTTATCCTACTGATATTCAAGGTGCGCCTCTCATCGGCGATCACCCAATCCCTTCATCCTTAACATATGGTGCCGACAAGCCCGGCCCATGACTCAGAATAGTTAAACTAATTACATGACGTAAAACATAGTACGTCTCATTGTCCGTCTCATAGGTTAACATGCCCCCCTTCCTGATGTAGATTCCATCCTCGGAAGCTATGGTATGGTAAGCTCGACAGGGTTGTTGTGGTGGACCGTCTGCAAAACAGGGAAGTAGAGTGAAAGTATGCTGGAATTCAAGTGTAGAAATTCAAGCATGTTAGACCACAATGGATGTTGCGATGAGAACTTAGTTTAAGGGTCACATGAATGAGCTAGTGTAGCAAATTAACAGGAGTTTAAAATTATTGAAAGTAAATCAAGAGTTAGCAAGGTGTCAAAGGTTAATCAAGGTTTATAACTGGCCTAAGTCAAGGAAAATAACCAAGCTTAATAAATAAACAGATGACCACACTGTGTCTACTCTAAGAACAAGTTAATACCACAAGGCTACGGACACAAGAAACATCAGAGTTACAGGAGCTTTTTGCCTCTTTTTTTTTTAATGCATGTGACAATTTTTACACACAATGGCGACCTTCCTAAGGCAAAACTAACATCGATCCTGGTACCATGTTTAACACAAAGCATTCTCCAAGAATCTATTAGTTCACCTTAGGCAAGGCTACCCCCTACCAACCAAGGCATCGGTCTGGAGTAAAATACTCCTCACCTACCAAGTATCAATAAGGCGATAGGCCAACATTAAAGCACATCATAGACTTGCATTGCCATTTATTGTAGGCTTTTTTTAAGAAAAAATTAAATTAAATTTCTTTTGATCTTCGCTCCTGAACTAAAATGTGTTCGTACATCCTTTCGACAAGGGGTAAAAGCTATGTCCCAGAGGTCAACACACACACAGCCAGGTGTCAAACATTAAGATTAGAC
The DNA here is from genome assembly GCF_041138505.1 of Cibotium barometz. Taxonomy (NCBI): domain Eukaryota; kingdom Viridiplantae; phylum Streptophyta; class Polypodiopsida; order Cyatheales; family Cibotiaceae; genus Cibotium; species Cibotium barometz. The sequence goes on from NC_141058.1 coordinate 41,061,825, forward strand.
CTAAGACAATCGTATTCCAAGGTTAACTAAAGACTGCATGCATTTTCAAGAATATATCCAATAAGGTTAAACTCATTAATGATTCACACTAGCACGTCAGGCAACTTCAAAAACTAAATAGTACATTGACAATTTCCATGTGGTCATGCATTATAGTTCATGCAATTAATTGGACAGTAAAAAATTAAAGAGAGTGGGCATGGAAGAATTACACCTGAAATTGGAGATATCCTTGATTTGACGAGACAGCTTGCAATGTGATGTAGATATATTTTGATGAACGTTGCGGCAGTCTCAGGACTTGGAAGCGAACCCACCTCAAACTTTTTAACCTGTACAATCAACTAACAAGCACTATACCTCGAGAGGCACATCAGTGTGAAAATTTCAAGACTCGTTTAATGAATCTAAACTAGAAAAAACTTGAAAACACTAACCTACCTACCAGTCACCACACTACTACTGAGGATACGGTAAGAGGATGTTGTAGAGTCCTGGCTCTAGCCCTAAGGCTAAGCCTCTATCCGCATCATCCAAACAAATAAAGTCAACCTCAGTAGTGCCATGAGTTTCATCCGTCCATTCATCATTGTCAGATATTTCCTTTTCATTTTCCCATCCACATAAACTCATCAAGAATGTAACCATGCGAGGATAGTCATCTTGTGGAAAAGGAAAGCATTGGGCTATCGGGGATATCAGTCATGGTCAATAGGCGAATTAGCCATTCTAATTCCTCAACATTTTCCTGTCTGGCTAGTACATCTATATGATCCCATTCAGTTTCAATAGGCGAATTAGCCATTCTAATTCTCAACATTTTCCTGTCTGGCTAGTACATCTATATGATCCCATTCAGTTTCTATATGATTACCATTCCAATCCTCTTGAGTAGCAACACGAAGACTAGGAATGACAAATTCCCACGGCATGACTACTTCTTGGCCATACACCATTTTGAATGGTGTGCAATTAATAGCCACTTTGTATGCAGTACGATAGGCCCATAAAGCTGTCGTAAGCTTTAGATCCCAATCCGTGCGATGAGCTTCAACTGTCTTTGTCAAAACAGAGATTAATGTCTTGTTTGTACTCTTGGCTTGGCCATTTGCTTGCGGATAATAAGGAGTAGATTTATGATGGGATATCATGAAATTTGTTGTGAGCTCCTTAATCACATCATTTATAAAATGCGTCCCATTGTCGCTCACAAGTTCAAAAGGACAACCGAAGCGTGTGATTATATTTTCAAAGAGGAACTTGGCTGTTGTCCTTGCATCTGCCTTACGTGTCGCTTTCGCTTCAGCCCATTTGGTCATATAGTCAGTGGCCACAATAATATAGCGAGATTGTGTGTTGCGGGCCGCTGGGCTAATTGGACCTACAAAGTCTAAACCCCACTTTTCAAATGGTTGGTTTACTTTGATTGGATGTAGGGGCATCTGATCTTTCCTTTGGGGTTTCTTGTATCGTTGGCATTCATCGCAACCCTTCACAAAGAGTGATGCATCTTGGAACATAGTGGGCCACCAATACCCTGATTGTAAGATCTTTCGCGCAGTTAAGTCTCCTGAGAAGTGACCACCGGCTACGCCCATATGTGCCTCTTGCAAAATGTATAGATACTCATCCTCTCGGGCACAATGCCTAAGAACGTCATCCTTTTCTCTTTTATAAAGAGTCCCGGCTATCAGGCAATAGGGTTCGCATTCTTTGATTAGCTTTCGAGCTAGATCTTTATGAAGCTCCTTGGGTGGAAAGCCATTAACCAAAAAGTTAACAATCTTCTCACCCCATTCAGGCATTGTCTCCACCATGAACAGGGAAGTGTCAGGTAAGTCATCATCAACCCCCGTAGGAGCCTCGCCATTAGGTATGCGAGACAAATGATCAACCATAACATGTTTTTTGCTAGGTCTCACAACAACAGTGAAATCAAACTCAAGAAGAATCAATAGCCATCGTGTGATTCTTCCTGTGGAGCATGGTTTGTTTACCAGATACAACAATGCTTGATGATCCACATAGAAAACAAATTTGGTAGCAAGGAGGTAATAACGAAATTTCCTTACTGCATATATCATTGCCAACCCTTCTCGCTCCGTAGTGGTGTAGTTCATCTCAGCATCGTTTAACTGGCGACTGGAAAAGCTAATGGGGTAGTCTAGCTTGTGTTCTCCAGGTTGAGTTAACACACACCCAATAGCAAAGTTTGATGCATCAATATGCACATGGAAGAGTAAATCCCAGTTAGGCATTCTCAAGATTGGAGCACTCGCTAAGGCCTTCTTTAATAGCTCATAGGCACGGTCACATTCTTCGGTCCAAATAAACTCGATGAGAAGCTTATACAATGGTCGAGCTATCTCGGCGAAGAATAGAATGAACCTTCGATAATAACCAACGTGGCCCATAAAGCGTTGGGACTCCCTTGTAGTTGGTGGGTGGTGGCAATTCTAGAATGACCTTGATTTTACTCTCGTCCGTGGAAATCCCATTTTTGGACACTATATGTCCTAAGATAACTCCGTGTTTAACCCAGAATTGGCATTTGAAAGGATTCAAGGAGATGCGATATAATCTACACCTTTCAAATATTTTTCGTAAACACATCAAGTGCTCATCCCAAGAGGAATGAACACAAAGATCATCTAAGAAGGCTTCACAGAAGTCCCTTAGATATTCCTTAAAGGCTGTGTTTATCAATCGTTGGAATGTTGCAGGTGCATTGGTCAAGCCAAAAGCCATGACGCGGAAGGCAAACACTCCAAACTCCGTGATAAATGCTGTTTTAGCTTGGTCCTCGACTGCAATTGTGATCTGATTGTAACCCGAGTACCCATCTAAAAAGCTATATGCCTCCTTGCCTGCCACTCTTTCAAGCACATGTTCAGAATATGGCAAGGGATAATGATCCCTTCTGGTGGCTGCATTAACCTTTTTGAGATCAACGCACACTCTGAGTTTCCCATTCTTTTTTGGTACGATGACTATCGGAGAAACCCATTCTGAGTGCTCAATAGGGTATATGAATCCACATTTTACAAGCTTTTCAATTTCCTCTTGTACAATCTTTGCGTACTTAGGATTCATTGGGTAGGGACATTGCTGGACTGGTTTAGCAGTGCTAATCATTGGAATCGTGTGTTGCACCACCGAGGGTGGAACACCCTTCATATCATGATATGTCCAAGCAAATATGTCCTTGAATTCTTTAAGAAGCTTCGTAAGTGCAGCTTCTTCCGCCTTGGTGAGGTCTTGAGCAATATAAACTGGTTTAGACTCCTCACCCGAATCTGCTAAGTCTATCTCCTTAACTACCGCAGGGCCATCGTAGACACCGCTACTCCCATTGGTAGGCGTTCGTTGGGCTTTTGTGTAGACCACTTTACGTTCCCCTGTGGTAAATGATTTGAAATGCTCAGGTGCGGGGTGTAAGTCTACTGGTTCTTGTTGTGCCAGGCTTTTTTCTTTCAATTCCACTTCCTTTTGCTGCTGAGCCAACTCTTGGTTTTGCCGCCTCCTTGCAGTACGACTTAGTTTTGGCTTCTCATTGGGCGACGTCATGAGGTTGCGAAATACACCACATGACACTTTGGAGGTATTGTCCCCAGCTAACTTCCGATGAGCATCAATGGCTCCTACATAACTGAGCCATTCTGCAGTGGATCTTTCCTTGTTTATTGCAGTGCATACATTAGCTCGATAGCGTTGGCGCTTATGTCTCGTTTTCTTCTTACCAAGTTTTTGATTTTTGTTTCTATCAGATTCAGATTCACTTGGTCGATCTTCACCTGTGTCCCCCTCACTTTCGGATGAACTGCAAGAGGTCACTGTCCTAGGCCTTGAGCACATTGCTTCCACATTTGGTGGGTGAATATTTGATTCGTTTTCCCCATGAGGCTCAGGGTCAGTTTCTTCTTGAGATTCATACTCAGAGTTGCATTGGTCAAAGTCTTCGCTACTTTCAGTGTCGGTGGAGTTTGCCACGTTCTCGCCATCAGGAGTCAAGTGTATAACACCTATCATGTTTATTGGCACTAACGGTGGCATATCTTGCCCCTCAGGTGTTACCCAACTTGTGCCTCTATTTCCCCATGTGTCTATGGTTTCCGCTAGGTGTACCCAATCCACGTTATCCGACTCAGTCATACCCGGTAGAACATCCATATAAGGAGAATCTTTTCCATCATCAGTCTCTTTTTTGCATGTATAGCAATACCTTAATGGGGCGGAGTGAACAGTGGTATCTGATCGATTATCAATGATAACCTTGCTTCCTAAAGGATGTGCACGACCATTCTCGAGATCAACTCGAATGACAGAATCCTGGAATTGTAGATAGACATGGTTTTTCGACCAGTCATGCACCATTTGTGCTTCCCTCATGAAAGGACGTCCTAGGATCATTTGATATGACATAGGATGCTTGGAGAAATCCATTACAATGAAAGTATGTCGTACCTTGTATCCCAGAACCTTGATCTTAAGGTCCCTTAACATTCCAATAGGTTTAGCAATAGTTCCGTTTGCCATCTTAACCACTATGTTTGTGACTTCAAGGTGAGGTCTCCCCATAGATTCCCAACAGTTTTTAGTCACAATGCTCACTCCAGTACCACCATCAAGGATTCCCTTTAAAGTTAATCCCTTGGTAGTAATGGGGAGGGTGGCATTAGATTCGTCACCTTCAAAGTACTGTCCCAACTTGTTAACAGGTATTTCAACGACCGAATCTTCATCTAAGTTGGGTTGTAGATCCCAATGCTCCCCTTCATCTTGAAGTGTGTCGGGTCTATCCATATTTGCAAATTGTGGTAGCCTTGCCTTTAGTTCTCCATTGAGAAATGCCCGAAGAGCTAAGAATATCTCAGGATCTCCGTATAATTTGGATATGATCGTGGTTCTGATTTCTGAGGACATGAAATCCATTAACTTGGACACATTCAACGGTACTTTTCGAGATATCGCCCCTTGACTAGGGACTGGTGAAGATGGAATCACTTCCTCTTCGATGGGGTCAGGCATTCCCTCACTAAACATTCTTTCAAGCAAAAAGGGTGTTTGCCCACTTCCTGATGTCCTATCCTCACTTTCTTCCCGAATGATACTAGGTATAGCTAACGGTTTATGGTTCCGGTGAGGCTGAACTTGCGTAGGAAACACTGTGTCTGGAATTTTGATTTTTCTCGGGTTTGGCTCCAGTTCTCTTTGTGTTTCTTCCACTAAACCCCTTAAGTGTTGCACTTGTTCAATCTCCTCAACTGGGTTTGGGTAAGTTCCAATCTTTTTCTTGAGGGTTTTTGGCCCACGTGGCTTGTCTTGGGGAGTCTCAGTCAGTTTGGGTGGTCGAGAGGGCATTAACTGACTTGGTTGTGGGACCGAGGAAGTTTCCTTCTGTTTCCCCTTATTTATGTACTCGCTTGATTCTCCTTCATTGAGCTCCCGAGTGGGTTCCTCCCTTAAGGTAGTGGCTTTGGTCCCCATGGTTTCTATTGAATCGGAATCATCTTCAGGATCATTCATATACACGGGGTCGTCTCATGTCCCTATGTTAGTCTTTGAACTAGGCTTGGAGCTCGTGGCATTAAGCGATCTCTTCCGTCGTGTTTTCTTTTTCTTTGCCTGAGCGATTGATGCAGTATCCCTCTCTTCAAGAATGTAGTTTTGATTTTGAAGCATTGACCGTGTAACTACATTCGCGGGTACAACGGGTGTGGTTCCTCGTGCTTGGTTGGTGACCTCAACCAAATTCAATGGCGTAATCTTGGGTGCGTTAGGATTATGTGGACATTGAGCGATCAAATGATCTATGCCACAACGATTACATGTAAGTACCGGCATTCCCGATGTGCTCCCTTGATTTGGTTGCATTTGAGTAGCGATCTTCTGTAGCCTATTAGGGCACTCCTCTACACGATGCGGTCCACCACACTCGTAGCATTGAAGAGGTGGTCTCCTTGCCAAGGTATTAAGGTTTTGCCCTCTTGTGACGAGAGCAGCCGCTTGATATACAGGCTTGACTTGCCCGAAATGATCCTCCATGTAGTACTGGGGAATCATTTCAAACGTATCAATCCCGTATGGAGCAGTGGGGTCTATCTCCTCTTCATAATCCCCACACGCACTATGTGACTCACAACCCATCTGGTTTATTGGGGTAATCCTTGGATGTGGAGGTTGTGGTCCTAGCACTGGCGGTGGTAACGGCACAGACTGGACTACATTCGGATTCCTTGGAACTATGTGCTGTGACGGTTGCTCGATCGGTTGTGCAGGCATCAGCGCAGGTACTTGAGGTGTGTTTGACCAGGCCAGTGGTGCCTGATTTGCCAACATTCGCTTAAGTACTAGGCAATCCTTAGATTGATGGCCGTACTTACCACATGCATTGCAATTCCCATTGAATTTGACTCTGAATGTGGGACATTCACTTGTGCTATGTGGTCCTAAGCAAACCGAACACCATTGTTGCTCTCTTCTTGGGTACATATGGCTATTCTGAGGAGCTCGATTACCCCTAAAGTATTCTTGGAGAGCCTTAGTAAGGTCGGTCTCACAGACATTTCAGATATCTTGGGCTCCTTGGCAATAGGTTTTACTATCATTGGCTTGTGCCCAGATACTTGCGAACTAACAGATTTTGTTTCTGAAGACACCTTTTTACCCGCAATCATCAAGTTGTCTTCTAGCTGGATTGCATTGGCAGTGACTGCTTCCCACGTTGTAAGACCTCTAATGACTAGGCCATTGTAAATGTCCTCGTGGCGCAATCCTCGGATGAATCTATCGAGCAGTTGGTTATTATTGAAGCGCTCATCGAGAGTGCAGCAAGAATTTAGATGCTTCAATCGACTTATAAAGTCTCTCACTGACTCCCCTTCCTCGCGTTCAGCTTTTTGGAGTTGAGATGCTACTCCCCAAAGCACACCTTCACGTATGTATTCTTTCAAGAACAATCTCTTGAGAGTGGGGTAGTGAGTGCGCTCTTCAACCCTTAAGGTTCGATACCAATCTCCGGCCTTCCCACTCAAGGTTAAGCCTAAGGCTTTACACTTATGCAGCTCATTGTGCTCTTCGAAGGAATCACACACGTGTTCAAAGACTTCAATGTGCTTCCTAACATCCTCGTTACCACTGAAGTTTTGAGTGAGCTTAGCCACTTGTACTGCCTTGCTTCTAGGTTCTCTCTCAGGCATGCCCCGTATGTTTTCCACAATGGATCGTCTGATCGTCTGAGCAAATGCTGCGAGATCACCTAGGTGAGCAGGCATAGCTGGTGGAGGCACTTCTGGGATAGCCTGGCTGATAGGAGTTGGCGTTGGTCTGAGTATGTTGGCGAATGATGTAGGATATGATATGTGACTAGGCCTAGCTTCTCTTGGATAAGGGTTGTGATAAGGCGGTCGTGGAGCATACGCCATTGGCATACTAAGAGGCGTAGGAGCTACATGAGCATGAGTAGCGATAGGTACATATGGTTGATAGGCACCGGCACGCACTGTTGTAGGTACTGTTCCACTAGGTAGCGGTGTCGTACTAACTACAGTGGTAACAGGTGCGCTTTCAGTCATGCTCATCATTGGGGTAGGCATTGTGGATTCCTTAATGGAAAGTTGAGAGCCAAGGTTGGAAAGATAAAGTTACTGCTCGTGGGCTCAACCTGCATTGAGACTCCAGGCGAAACAACATACGAAGGGTCTATGGGACTCACCGACCAATTGTGATAGGGTTGGTTGTTTGGCCTTGCCTGTATCCAAAAATCTCATAGGGCCAGTGGAAACTAGGTTCACTCCCCTATTTTGCCTCTCAAATTGGATAATTCTATGAATAACCTCACATATCATGTGTTGTTGCTCCTCTAGATTAGTGGCGCTAGATGTAGATCGTAGGACTTCTAACCAACCTACATGGTATGTGTAACATGTGTTGTTGCTCCTCTAGATTAGTGGTGCTAGATGTAGATCGTAGGACTTCTAACCAACCTACATGGTATGTGTAACCTGTGTATAGGTCAGTTAGAGTCTCTATGTGTAGATCATATTCCCAATTTTCATTGAGAAATATCCCATCTAGACTTGGTGTGCCAAACGGTTCTCTTGAAGTGGACGCAATGTCACTTCTTATGGATTGGCTTCTAGGGACCTCTACTTTAGGAAGAGCATCGGAATGTGGTAGCTCAGTAGGGCCCTCATTAAACGAAGTGGGTAGAATATCCACATGGACACTCTTTGGGAGGGTAGGGTCTACATGAGATGTGAATGGCGAATCCACTACCCCTCCTTCTTCATTCACTTCGCTTGTCGCATGTTCAGAGCGTGTAGCTCTACTAAAGGTCTCTATTAGACGACTAAACATGCTAGATCCGGGTTGTGGGGCCCACATTGGCATGTTTTGGCTTGTCTCCTCAGGGTTCTTGGTAGGGTGTCCTTCCATGGCTTCTGAGTCAGAGGACGAGTCACTATCCACTATTCGTGGATCTTGGGTTGCACTCCCTTGGGTTCCAGCCGAAGGCCAAGATGCCAACGTGGAGGGATGGTGTGAGCCTGCGTAAACTGAAACACTTTCTAGTGGTTCAGGCTCTAGCACCTGACCAGAACGTAGATGCATGTGACGTGGGTACCCTACGTGCGTTGGTAACTACCCTTGAAACTCACACAAGTGGTTTCTTAGGTGTTTCGCACCCCGTTTTTACTTGTTTTTAGATCGTTTCTAACTTGTTTTTGACCCCCTTACTTACGGTCGAACTTGGACTAGGGCGTGTGATAACTCGAAACGAGCGTATCGTTTAAAGGGTCCTAGCGTGCTTTACAGCACCGTGTTTGCCTATCCAGAGCTCCTGTGGTCCTCAAAACAGTCCGTTTCCCTATGGGGGAAGGGGCAAAAGCCTATTTGCTTGTGGAGGAAAGGGTGAGGGCTTTATCCCACATGCTCACTTTACTCCTTGGGGAGTAGGCTACATATAGGGCACAACTTCCCATAAGCTCTCACTTGAAAGAAAGCTATGGAGGCTCACTCTCCTATATATATATATCAAAAGACTGAGACCGAGGCCGGGGTCGTGGGTCAATTGGAGGTTTTTTCTTTTCAAAATTTTTTTCTCCAATTAAAAAATATTTCCTCTCCACACGTTTGGTTCTTTCTTTGAAAATAAAATTTATTTTTTTATTTTTTTATTTTTATGATTTTTTTAATTTTTATTTTCTATTTTTTTAGATAACTTTTCTAGGGTTTCTTTAGGGTTCAGCCTTGGCCGTGGCACAGTTCGCACACAGCACAGATCTGCTGGGGATTCAGAAATTCCCCCCCCACACGCAGAAAACCAGATAACAGAACGCACGCCCACACGCAGAGCGGAAAAATAACAAAAGAAACAGAAATGCCGAAGACAAATTGTAGAAACAGGTTGCAAAACACAGAAACACCTCAACAACAAACACACAGTCGCTTTCCTACAGTGTAGATTAAACTTCACGCAGCAGCCGAGCTGCAAACTGGAGCTTGGTGCAGGGCAACTCCCCGACAGCGGCGCCAAAAATGTGCGCTTTTGCCGTACAAGTCGTAGCTGGGGAACACCGTATGCGAGCCACGAATGGCTGCAAGCATACAACCAGAAAGGCAAGCTCAAACAGAATGCAAAAAGGTGTGTCACTCACCACTTTGCTGCCGCCTCGAAGGATTCCCGCGTCGCAGCCGTGAAGGAGGAGCCGCCGTCGCCGCTCTACCGCCGTCGCCGCCGCCGCCGTGCCGCTACACAGTGCTTCTCACACACACACGCAGGAGAAAGAAACCAAGGAGATAAGTCAAGAGCACTCTTGTATTCACAACACATGAGAATGAGGATTTTAGGGTTACATTTGACTCTTATAGGTGACTTGGCCGTTCACACTTGGGCGCCCATACATGGCCGGCTGATCCTAACCCTTATCCTACTGATATTCAAGGTGCGCCTCTCATCGGCGATCACCCAATCCCTTCATCCTTAACATATGGTGCCGACAAGCCCGGCCCATGACTCAGAATAGTTAAACTAATTACATGACGTAAAACATAGTACGTCTCATTGTCCGTCATAGGTTAACACAAGGTTGCAGAGAAAATCGGTTTTACATAGGCAACGTACATGCATTTCTTAGATTTATGACGTTAAAAACCTTATAGAGCTTCATAGTCCCTTACATGCCATGTTAGTAATAGGAGTAGGAATCATGGCTAATACCACCACAACCACTTAGGAGCTAAGGATTGGTTATGGGGCCTTTCAAGAGAATGAGATAAGAAGAATATAGGTGTAGCTCTCTCTTTTGAAATTAATAAATGGAGTGATTGAGCATTATTGGCAAGATATTAAAACCAATAATGTGTACTACATTGTAAAAAGTGGTTGTCAAGGTTGCAGAGAAAATCGGTTTTACATAGGCAACGTACATGCATTTCTTAGATTTATGACGTTAAAAACCTTATAGAGCTTCATAGTCCCTTACATGCCATGTTAGTAATAGGAGTAGGAATCATGGCTAATACCACCACAACCACTTAGGAGCTAAGGATTGGTTATGGGGCCTTTCAAGAGAATGAGATAAGAAGAATATAGGTGTAGCTCTCTCTTTTGAAATTAATAAATGGAGTGTGATGGATGTTAGCATAAGAAAAGGCATTAGCTAATAACATTTTGTAACATCATGTGTATAGGACACATGTATATTAAATGGGTAATAATAATTAATTTTGAGTACTCTAGTATGTAACGATGGGTAATATAGTTGATTAAGGCATGCATATGTTATGTCTCATTTTGTGAGTATCATTAGATATCTGGTACACCGTGAGGTTATGCACTTATGCCATGGGCACTTTTGTCCCAGTGGGTCACCATGGCCATCCAGGTGTGATCGGGCACCTTAGGGTTAGCTAGTATATAAGAAACTTTACTCACATTTTAGGATTGTGTGCTCATTTGTACTTTCTCTTTGTACTTGTAGAGAGCTTTCATCTGTCTCCTTTGAGCTTGCCATTCTCCCTCACACTCTACACCCTTGTGTTTTTGTCTTTGAGCATTGTGTGTGTGTGAGTTCGGCTCTCCATTCTGCAAGATCCATCAGTGGTATTGGAGTGAAGCTTTTCCATAGGTGTTTCTCTCTATACTATGTGCAAGCTTTCATAGCTTGTGTTAAAGCTTTCAATAGCCTATTTCTTTTGGTCTTTATCATGTTTGCAATTTAATAATCAATTTGTACAAGGGCTTCAAGCTACAACCAAATGATTCAACATAGCTGCAGTTTTTGAACTTTTACAGAAGGATCGTTTTGTCAAAACAATCCGATCCCACTTCTGCACCACTTCATCAGGTGCTAACACGCGGGTAGATAGAATCGCCCGTTTTTGGGATTGTTTTCGTCTTGTATTGTTTTCTTGAAATTTTTTGGGGTGTAATCGCCCAATTTTGAGATCATTTATACAAGTTTTACAATTAATCGATTCAACTCTTGGATCTTCAGCTTCTTTGATCAATCGATTCCACAAGATGGTTCAAATTACTCCCTATGGAGTTTTATGGTCAGAATGGCTTGTTTTTACAAAGGACTTATGGGACATGTCAGTGGTGGTGATGACCCCCGTCCTGGTAATTTCTCCTGCTACTCCTCAAAGGGGTTAGGGCCAAGACTTCCAACAACAAGTTCCTCAAATTAATGTTGAACAAAGGGGTCAGGTCCGACACATCCAACAACAAGTTCCTCAATTTAGTGTTGAACAAAGAAGCTGGGATTCTCTTGATGCTCAAGCTTTGACATTGATTACCTTGTTGGTTAAAAGGTCTATTGCTCCACATATTTGCTCTTGTAAAACATCCATGCTTACTTGGAACACTCTAGAAGTTATGTATTAGGGTAAAAATGATGCAAGGATTTCTTATCTCAGAATGTAACTTGACAATAAAAATATGCAAGTAAAGGGGTCCATGAATGAACATTTAACAAAGTTACAGGACTTGAGAGAGTAGCTTAAAGTCTATGAACAACTTAAATCACTATTTTCAAACAAACACATAGTCTACTACTCTCATAACATGGTGATTCTAGAGGGACATGAGCACATGTAAAAAGAACTCTATGCACAACTTAGTCTAGGTGGTTATTAACCACCTCGTTGGTCAACATGGTTTTTCCCACCTATGGTGCTTCACCATCTTACTTGCATGTAACGGAGTATAAAATGGTGTTGGATTTATAAAGTGGCATTACCTCGATCTTAATGCCAAATAGGGAAGTAAAAAACTTCATGTGTATACTTGCTTAAGGCTATAACTATTGGCCTTGGACTGTATATACTTGCTTAAGTGAAAAACTTTGTGTATATACTTGCTTAAGGCTATAACTAGTGGCCAAGTACCTATTTTAAGTTTTGTCCAGCCTAATAAGAAATAGACATTCATTCCCTTGCAATAGAATACAAGTGAGTCATGCCTCTTCTCTACTCTCTCTCTCTCTTTCTTGTTTGTGTTCAATAGAATCTTTACATAGCTTGATGGTTTAGGATTGAGTGTAGGTCCCTCCCTTGCTTGTTGAGCTTCTTCTCTCCTCTTGTGAGAGAGACACAACCGTGCATGCTATCCTCTTTTGGCCTCCAGAGGGATTTACCTTTACTCCCATGGCCATGGAGTCTCCTCAGTGTGACAGTAGGATGTGAGTGATTGGCTAGTGCACACACCACAAGGGAAGTTGCATTTACAGCTCTATGGTGAAGTGCTAATAACGACACTTGTCTTCAATATTTATGACATAGGCTAAGGTAATCTATTATCTTTGATATTTTTGACACTACCAACTAAGAAAAGTAAAGGGCTTAGCATTTGTTCGTGGCTATTGGGTTTACCCAATGTCACCGGCCCTGGTATCAAATTTGGTGCATTAAATTTATATGTTCAAATGCTTTGATGGGGCTGGTCTTCTCTTTGTTTGAGAATCTACAGTGATTGCAAGTGTGCAACATAGAAGGAATCCAGTCATCTCAGGCCTTGGTGGTGAGTAAGCCAGGTACACATCTCTAACTCCCACCTTGCATACTTTTACTAGTGTGGCATACCAACCCACCTAGTTTTGCATATGCATACACATTCACATGCATTGCATTCACATACGGACTTCAACGTGGATATTCTCATCGAAAGGAGTACAACAGGTAAGCACAAGGTATTATTCTTCCCTACTCCTCGCTTTTTCTTCTAGCACGAGTTAAAATCCGCCTAGGATCTCTCTTGTAGTGAGCCGCAAGGCAAAACTATAAGGGCATATACTCTATTTTTTAGTATGGTTTTGAGCACAACATGACCATGATAACCAATTCTCGCTGGCAAGGAAGGTAAAAGGCGGTAAAGAGTTCTCAACCCTTTTCCTTGCATTGGTAGTTTTGATCCAAGGACTTACCAACCCTTGAGGTCATAGGTCGTAATCTTGTCATTTGGTCATTTTGTTATTGTCTCTACATTCCTTTGCCAAAATTTCGGTGGCCCATAAGGCTATTAAGAGCTAATTGCCACACTTTCCATGATATTTGGAGAAGAAGGAAGGTTGCGAGTTGAATTGTGTACCTCCAGACAAATGCAGATATGGGACACACGGATTCTATGCAACAACATAAAGACCACAAGTAAGTACTTGATTCTTGTTGATAAGTGGTTAAGCTTGGTGGTCACCTTCTAAAATCATAAAAAGAAGTTGCATTTGAGCTTGCATCTTTGAAATAGTCCTTAAGTGCTTATGCATGTAAGAATAAACCTTTAAGGAAATTGGCGTGTTGCATGCAAACACAAACTTATTTAGCATTCCAAGCATACACAAAACTCTTTGTTCTTATTCTCATTGTATGCCTATTAAGTTCGCTTGGCTTGGATAGTTAGCCCACACTTTTCTTTAGCTAAGGGCTGAAAATTGGGCTTAAGGGTAAGATACTTTTCCCTCTTTAAGTGGTTTTCTATGATTGGACATAGAGACCACCAACAGATTTATCAGTTGGTTATTGTGCCAGTGAAACCTAGTCCACATCCATACATCCACATCCACATTCATACATCCACATCCACATCTATACATCCACATCCACATTCATACATCCATTCCCACATCCACATTCATACATCCACATCCACATTCCACATCCATACATCCACATCCACATTCACATCCATATCCACATCCACATTCACATCCATATCCATACATCCACATCCACATCTATACATCCACATCCATACATCCACATTCACATCCATACATCCACATCCACATCCACATCCACATCCATACATCCACATTCCACGTCCATACATCCACATCCACATTCACATCCACATCCATACATCCACATCCACACATCCACATTCATATCTACACATCCACATCCACATCCACACATCCATATCTATACATCCACATTCACATCCATACATCCACATCCACATCCACCTCCATATCCATACATCCACATCCACGTCCATATTCATACATCCATTCCCACATCCACATTCATACATCCATTCCCACATCCACATTCATACATCAATCTGATTCCTATCACATCTCATCACATCTATTTATAGAATACAAGAGAATTCTTATTTTTGATATAAGATTTCTTTACGCATCTATTTATGCATAAATTCCATTTTAAGGAGAATAACACTTTCGAAATAAAAAACAATCTTTTAAGCATCTTCCTATGCATAAATTCATTTTAAATGAGAATGACACTTTTGAACTAAAATTCAATCTTTTATGCATCTTCTCATGCATAAAATCAAAATTGATGAAAATAACTCTTTTGAACTAAAAATAGATTTCTTTATGCATCTTTCTATGCATAAAATCAAAATTGATGAAAATAACACTTTTGGGTTAAAATAAATTCTTTATGCATCTTTCCATGCATAAATCCAATTTAGTAGGAATTACACTTTTAGAATAAAAGAATTTCTCTTATGCATCTAATTTATGCATAAAATCATTTATGATGAAAATCACACTTTTAATATAAAAAAATATATTTTATGCATACAAATCATTTATGATGAAAATCACTCTTTTAATATAAAAGAATTTCTTTTATGCATCTAATTTATGCATAAAATCATTTATGATGAAAATCACACTTCTAATATAAAAAATATATCTTTTATGCATACAAATCATTTATGATAAAAATTACTCTTTTAATATAAAAGAATTTCTTCTATGCATCTAATTTATGCATAAAAATCATTTATGATGAGAATCACACTTTTAATATAAAAATATATATTTTATGCATACAAATCATTTATGATAAAAATCATTCTTTTAATATAAAAGAATTTCTTTTATGCATCTAATTTATGCATAAAAATCATTTATGATGAAAACCACACTTTTAATATAAAAAATATCTTTTATGCATATTTTTATGCATACAAATCATTTATGATGAAAATCACTCTTTTAATATAAAAGTATTACTTTTATGCATCTAATTTATGCATAAAATCATTTATGATGAAAATCACACTTTTAATTAAAAAAATATCTTTTATGCATATGTTTATGCATACAAATCATTTATGATGAAAATCACTCTTTTATAATCAAAATAATAATTTCACTATGCTTCCTTCTATGCATAGAATTTAATTCTAAAGAAAGTAACACTTTTTTAATAGAATATTTTTAGTATGCATTTTCTTATACCTAGGATGAAAATTAACACTTTAAGAATACATATACGATGGGAATTACTCTTTTTGAATATAAAAAAGTAAAACCTATTTTACACAATTTTAGAAAATTTTGCCATAACCTCCTTTGTATGGCTGACCATTTTTTAATTTTTAATTCTCTAAAATTAATTATAAGTTCACCAAGAGAGTATTTAAATCATTCTAATGCAAACATTTTCTACTTATTAAAGAGAAACATTATGAAAAACTTGATTTTATCCATTAATCATTCATCTAGGATAAATAATGGTTGGATTTACTAAAGAAGAGAGGGGAATGTCTTTTTTCAATGAGGCATAACATCATAATCATTTTAGAGAAGACAAAAATCATAAAAAACCATAAAATGAATAGAGAAGAGAAGAATCTCAAACTTACATGGAGAATTTGAGAGCTTTCTTTTGGCTTGATGGTTTGAGGGTTCTACTCTTGTTTGAAACAAGAGTGGCCACCAATCTTTAGAAGAGGGAAGGTCAAAAACTAATGAATTATGAGTAATTCACAGTTTTTGGCTCTTGGAAAAAGTAGGGTAACAGTGCAAAAGCACTATTAAGCTTTAACACACTGCTAGTGCCTCATCATCTTCTACCTTTTTGCTAATAGCTGCCAGTTGTTGCTTAATGCTTTTATATATGTTCAAGTGTGTGATTAAAGGATCACTTTCCTTCATATCCAATTTGTAAAATTGCATTAACAGATTTATCTTTGAATTTTGAGATTGTGTGCCAAATAATTTATTGAGTTCATCCCATGCATCTTTTGCCCATTATATCCCTGTGATGTGATGAATGATTTCATCATTTAAACTAAGTGCGATAAGTCCCAATGCTTTTTCATTCCTGATCTTCCACTCATTTTTCCCTCTCACCTCTGGGCATTCATCTCTTCCCTCAGCTAGCCCCCTCAGATTTTTCCTCATGAGCAGATACATGGTTTTTGTCTGCCATCATGTGTAAAACTCCCCCATTAAATTTGGCTATCTCTTGTGTCGTACTCATGTGATGATGTGAAGGGGGTCTTACCTCTTGATCCAATTTCAAGATTCAAGGGTAGTTTCTACCCTTTTACAACTCAATTTGGTGTTTAGGAGATGATTACAACAGATTTATCAGCATAAAATCACCAAAAATTACATTAAATCAAGGGTAACCAATTTGTACGGAATGGTTGGAGCATCAAACCATCTTCGAATTGTAATCTGAAGTTATAGGAATCTGAATCAGATACTAATGGTTAATTTGAACCCTCAATTGCATCAAAAAATAGTGATTAGCATTGATTAATCAATGATTAGCAAATTAATCCTCTGTTTTGTGTGCAAAAAATAGAGTATGCGGGGAGTCCAGATCTGAGGCCTTAGAACCATCAATAGCAATTAGTCTAGTAGAGGATTAGGCCAAGAAACACAAGATTTGACCAAACATTGAATGCTTAATCTCTGTTTTACCAAAGTCACCTGCTCTGCAGATTTGATGAAGAGCTTGGATCTCACTGAAGACTTGATCAAATCAAATTTTATCTTCACCAACTTGTAGAGCACCCTTGAAAACCCCTAGGGCCAAGAGGAATTAGACCCATTGCAACTGGAGAAGAAGAGATATCATTTTTTTTCTCAAAAAAATGGCACCTACAAATTAGCAAAAAATGTGAGCTTTTCTTGGCGGTTTGCTGCGCTGATTCACTTGGCTGGAGCACAAGCGAGATAGCTATGTATGGCTACAAGGGCTTGAGCTAATGTTGCTCCTGGAGGGAGATCAAGCCCCTCCACTGGTTGGGGGTACAGTGGGCTAGTTGAAAAGAGGTAAAAATACTAATTATTTGCTAATCCTAATTTAGCCAAGTGATTAGCAAGATAATGGGCTCACAAATTGATGGATTTTAGGCTAAGCTCTGATACCATGTTAAAAATACAGCAATGTGATAAGCTATGGTGGATCAAATGCTAGAATCAACATCATAACAAAGAGATTAGATGATAATTAAGACGTGATTAGTGAGCAATTAATTGATAGCTTAATGTAGGCATGGATAATAAAAAACTAGCAAATTCTCATTAGGCCAATGCCTCAATTTATATAGAGTTTACATCCAAGCATGGATAATAAAAAACTAGCAAATTCTCATTAGGCCAATGCCTCAATTTATAGAGTTTACATCCAAGCATCTAATCCCACTGATTTCTCCTTGATTCACTCCACCTCTTTTGCTTGATTCTCCTCCCAGAATATCTCCACACCTCCTAAATCTCCTCATGCTACCCTTTATTCTCTCCCAGTAGATGCTTCTCACCTTTTCACAGGTTCTCTCACATTTACAAATTCTCTTTTACAGCCTTGTTCCCGCACACACCCTATTCACTTGTATATTTCAACAGTATCCCGCTGGACTCCCTCCACCATGGGTGAACACGATAGTATGTATGTCTGCACTACATCAAGAGCCCTCTGTGCCTCTCTCTCTCATGATGCTCATAGCCTGGCCTGTCTCTCCAGCCAAAGAGTGAAGTCAACACCTACACGTGTCTCCCACACCACACGTGTAATTTTCTTAACTATGCTGACTGTATGTCAATATGTCTTGGTAGATGTGCCCCTAATCCAGCACTACCAATGCTACTCGAACTCTGTCTTGGCCCACTCTAGCTCTACTGGCTCCTCAAAGCCCTCTCGAACTCTCTGTCTTGGCCCACTCTAGCTCTACTGGCTCCTCAAAGCCCTCTCGAACTCTCTCTCTTGGCCCACTCTAGCTCTACTGGCTCCTCAAAGCCCTCTCGAACTCTCTCTCTTGGTCCACTCTAACTCTACTGGCTTTTTGAAGCCCTCTGGGAGAGTCTCAATGTTCCCAGACTCACGAGCAATGGCTAGCAAGTCCTCTTGTGTCATGTGAGAGACTAGCAACCCTATTTGTGGATCAATCTCTAATGTCCCTGGAAAAAGGTCGATACCCAAAACTCGATAGGTGGCCAAGTCGATGTCAAATCTACACACTGGTGGGTACCTAGCCCATCACACCAGCTAGAGGGAGATGCAAGAGAGGTGGAAGAAGTGGCCGCACCCTAGCGCATATGCACTTGTCGCAATCGAGGGACTGAAAACATATAGAGCAATCTCCCTTGTGTAATCTATGGGGCCTATGCACCAAATGGAAATCAGGTCGAGATCTCCGATGGAGACTGAGGATATGAGGCAAGGTAGGGGTCACTACAGACTTCTTGAACTGTAAGTAATCTGTCGAGACTGTTAAAAAACTTGCTCGGCTATGCGACGCCTCGTGAGATCCTCATATAGCCTCTGCTACTACTCCCCCATCCTCACTCTCAACTGCTCCATCTCTACCCTCCTGTGTTCCATCTCTACAGTCAGTCTGACTGTCATGATGCTGTCTTAGTAGTAGAATGTGCAGGTGTTTACACAAAAAAAACAAACATGAATAAGATACATAGAAAAAACTACACGAGACATTAATGTACATGTAAGTATACAAATATAAATAATAGATACCAACCTCAGTCAATAAAGGTGCTGTGTGAAAAAATAACTACACCAAATTCTAGATGCTCTTGATAGCGAGGCACACATCAACTCCTATCTACGATCTAAGAGTCTGGACAGTTGAAAGTCGCATAAACGTCGGGTTTGCCTCAACAACTCAAAGGGCCGGGGTCGCGGCCTACCTTGCTCACCTAAGCGACCCGTGCCTGCACCACTGCTAGGACGAGTAGTATAGTCCACCTTGATTCCTAATACAAACTTTGCATGTAATTGCTTCGCAAAGTATAAGGGAATCTGGTGATGGTGTGGCATCCTCCCATAAGCAACTACATATTAGCTATAGATATGTGTTACCATGGCTGGGTGGGAGCACCTGGAAATAAGAAGCGATTTCCCAACTGCAAGATGGATTCCCTGAGCATCTCTAAACAAATCTAAAACTGAATCCCTAATGCCAGGTAGCTTGTCCACCTTGCGACAGTAGGACAAGCCATGTGAGACCCCAATGGTATGCTATGTCTGTAGCCAACAGGTCATCTACAGACACTATGCTACCTAGGCTGCGTAAGGAGGACAACGTCACCTCACGGTCCGCCACCACAATGTGTAAAATGGATGGTGTGTTAACATACTCACACAAACCGTCGATAGCTCGCGGTGAATCGTGGCTATAAGGCATGAGTGAATCCATGCTAAAGAGGATGATGAGGGCGCCCCAATGAAAACACTAACCTAAGTGTGAAAGGGATCAAAATATGTAATGAAGATTAGGGAAGTGCTAATGGAAATTAGGTGAAAGCTAATGAGGATTAGAGAGAGGGGGAGCTGTAAAAGTGAATAGTGAGGATAAGGGGAAAAATGTTTTTGGGGTTTATATATATCTCGATCGAGTTAGGGTTAGGGTTTGAAGCCCAAGGTACACATGTCACACATGGATTGGTTAATTGTAAAACACATGTTGTGCACATGTTGGAACCCATGTAACTCAATTGAGTTATAGGAAAATTTAAAAAATAAAAATTTTAAATTTTTTTATTTCAAAACGACACACCCTGACACGTGTCCATACTCAATTGCGGCTCTGTATAACTTGGTCAAGTTATATGGTAGTTAAAAATAAATTTTCTTTATTCGTCAAGAATTACACATGTCAATCGTCATTGGGTATGTATGTAATTGGTTGAGTTATGTGGAAAATAAAAAAATTAAATTTTGTGTATTTTCATGTAACTCGATCAAGTTACACATAATATTTATAATTATTTTTTCATTCATGGGGGATTTACACATGTTATTTGTCGGTTGGGTATCCATGTAACTTAGGCGAGTTATATGGAAATTTTAAATTATTTTTTTTCCTTTTTTTTACTGAAAATAACACGTGTTGCTCACCAGTTGTAACTCAGTCGTCAAGTTACTTTGAATATCTAAAAAATGGATTTTGTGGATTTTAATGTAACTCGATTGAGTTACATTAAAATTGATTGTGGATTTTAATGTAACTCGATTGTGGATTTCAACGTAACTCAACCGAGTTACGTTGAAACTCTAAAATTTTAATTTGGGAATTTTAATGTAACTCGATCAAGTTGCGTAGAAAATTTTTAAAATTTTGATTTGATGCTTTGAGATGTGCATGTATGCCCAGTTATGCATATGTAACTTGGTTGAGTTATATACAAGTCATCCACGTTGATAGGATTTTTTGTGCCAAAGGGGTATGCCCAATGGAGGTCTCCACCCCAAACCCAAGAGAAAGAAAAACACATTAGGTATGGTTAGGAACCTTAGAAGGTAGGAGATTGTTGCATGGTCACCTGCGCATTGGTAAACTGGTCGTTATCAATTGCGAGGGAGGACTGTTGCATGGAGAATAGCCAACTAGGTTGGGTAGAACAGTTGAGGTGTGCATGGTGAGAGAGAGCACATCGTGTGAAAAAGTGGAGGAGAGAAAGTGGTGTGTGTGAGAGCTTTGTTTTGAAGAAGAGAGTGGTGAGAGGACTAATTTTTTTGGGGGAAGTTATGTGTAGCTTGTTGAATAGACAGTCATAAGGACCAACTTGTTGTCTAGTAAAATCTTGGAATAAATTCCTAGGGTAGCAGTGCAGATCGGACCAAGAAATCCATCGATTTTCCACGCCTGGCTCTATCTCCTTGTAGGACCCATCAATTTGAAATATGACTTTGGCATAGTGTTGTCGATAATAAGGACTAACCTCACGCCAAGTTTGGTCCCATAGTGTTGTCAGCACAGTAAGGATTAGCCTCATACCAAGTTTGGTCCCATACCGACAAATTTAGATTCCGGTCCTTCTTAGTGACCGCACTTGGCTATTTTTAGTCAGTGGAAAGAAGGAAAGTGGATTGGAATAGCCAGAAGTGCTAACCATCATACGCACAACCTACATATCTGTCTTGCGTCAAACTGACACTTTTTGTATCCAGAACAGACTGGATACAAAGTCCTCCCGGAAAACTTCATTCATGGCTAGAAATTAAGTCCAAATAGAAGTATTTTTAGCCATAAATCTCGGATTGATTTCTACAATCGACCATAACTTTCAGCCAGTGAAGTGAAATTTGACAAGGTTTTACAAAGCCAAATCCCTAGACACATACCCTAGCCCTATCAAGTCAAAAGCAAGAAATCTTGCACTGGGTAGCTATGCAAACTGGACTAGGAAACCTCATGACTTTCCACACCTAGCTCTAATTCATCCCTCGGGCACCGAAACTTATATCTGACTGGATACACTAGTGATAATGGAAGATTAGACTATCTACACACCAAATTTAGTCCAATTTCGGCACAGTTGAGTCACTGCCTATTTTTACCATTTCTTGCTAAAATTAGTTGGTATTCTCGAAAAATTGGGTTTGAAACATCCACGTGTGCTTAGTGCTCTAAACATCTTACCTATCAATTTTGGAGCCATTAGGACAAATTACGGACAGGTTAGAAACCTTTTATGGCTTCTTTTGAACTTATTCTAAGTCTGGAACTCCAAAACCATTGGGAAAAGAGCATTCTTGATCTGGCCTTAACTCACAAACGGTTCATCGGAACTAGACAAGATTTTACACAAAGGAGGTCCATACCATATAGGACCCAACTGTAATCTCGCTTTCTAGAATTGCTAACTGGGGTGCAAGTGCGGACCAGACTAGGAAACCTCCTAGCTTTCCACACTTAGCTCTAATTCATCCCTCAAGAACCTATTCTAGAATCTGAGCATACACCTGTGTTTAACATAGGAGCATTTACACAACAAATATGGTCCAATTTTAGCAACCTTGGGTCACTACCTATTTTTACCCTTACCTACTAAATTTAGCTATAATTTACAAAAAATTGGGTTGTTAAATCCGTAGAGTGCCTAACCATTTGAAGATCCTACCTGTCAAGTTTGATCTTATTTAGGCAAGAATCGGACGAGTGAGAAGCATTTTATGGCTTCTTTTAACCTAAAAACTAAAAACTTGTCCAAGTCTAGAACTTTAAGAAATTTTGGAAGAAGTGCTTATTTGAAGGAGCCATAGCTTCTCACCAAAATGTCTAACTTAAACTAGGCTTTGCATAGAGTTATTCTGTACCTCTGAGTCCAAGCCTATCAACTCACATCTCCAACTCACATCTCCAAGATGAGATTCTAAGACCTTAAGTGGACCTATTAAAACAACTATCAAACTGAGGTCAGTTCGACTCAAACTAGTTGTAAAACACTCATTTTGAATCTATTTTTGAAATGGAGCATGGGACTATCCCTACACCTTGGAGTATCCATACACCAAGTTTAGGCCCATTTTGACAACTCTGGACTGGCTATTTTAAGACTGTTTTGCTTTCACTTGCATGGTTGGACCTATAAGATAATCTCATCAAGGACTAAAGACCCATAGCTTTAGACATTATTTGAAATTGATATTTCTAGCACTCTATGAAGGCAGCTCCCCTAGTAGGACAGTCTTTTTAGCCAGTGCTATGAAACTTTGTCGATCTATCAGCTAAAATGAGTTTTTCAAGCCCGAACAAGTTATGGATATTAGTTTTGGACTATCTTGAGTCATACGAAGCACATGTATTTCTAGCAAGTCTTGATTTTTGACCCAAATTGAAATATTTTGTATTTCCAGAGTCTGGATTAGATTCCTAGACCTAAGCTAATGAACGATGTGATCACAGATTCGCTATTTGCATGCATAAGGAGTATCCAGTTCAAAATACTCAGTTGATTTTTGGATCTTACGCAGTTGAGCTAAGAGAGTATCCAATTCAAAATACTTAGTTGATTTTTGGATCTTACGCAGTTGAGCTAAGAGAGTATCCAGTTCAAAATACTCAATTGATTTCTGGATCTTACGCAATTGAGCTAAGAGAAACCAACCTTGTTTGTTGATTTCTACCAGCAAACTACTTGAGATCAAGGTTGGGAAGAGAATCTTGTGTACATCCAATTCTGCTGCATTGTGGAATTTTAAAGCCTATTGAATTTCTAACTACCACCTTTGGGTATCCCCAAGAATGGTACAATGGTGAGTACTTTGTAGACCTAAGGGTAACCCCTTTCCAAAATTTCAGTCCATTTCTAAACCTGATTAACCGATTGCCTTTATCTTTTGAACAAGTCAAACAAAAGAGCAATTAAATCTTGGAGAAGCAGAGACCTTGGTTACTTTTGAAGAAATTGAAAACATAGTGGAAGAAGAGTAATTTTTTATTTTACTGGCCAAAATCACTAGGGTATCAAGGAACTTTGTTGATCAAAGGCTGCTCAGGGTTGACATTCATAGGGCTTTATCTCTATGCACTTGTGAAGTGGTAGTCATAGTTAGCTCTCGATTCAGTGGATCAAATAGAGCTTCTCACGCTCCTGCACTTGGCAATGGTACTAACCTTGCTAAATCCAATGATGTTGGACTGAAAACTTGGCCTCAAGTTGAGTCAAGTAGCGCCTCAGATCACTTTCCCTTGTGAGTGAAGACTCTTAATTTCAAGGTATTTTACCAACTCAAAGCTACAACTCCCAAGAAAGAAGGTGCAATGTCAGGTGGTAATCTTAACCCCTTTATTCAAACTTCTTCTAGTGGGGAAATTTCTAAGTGAACGTTCCACCCCCTGGAGATTGGGCAAGGTAGTCATTAGGAATCTCGAAATCAGAAAGATTCTACATATCTTCCATAGGTAAGTATGTATATATGGACCTCGAGAGCAGAGTTTTCAATGTGATTCTTAACCAAGGAACAAGTTTGAGTCCGTACCCAGAAAACCCGAATGTGTTCAAAGTGGATAGAATCGCCTTAAGGTTCTATTTTTACAAATGTTGTACATTCCATGTGATGAGCCAAAAGTGGAGTTGCTTCTGAAAGAGGCTAGGCAGGGGGAGAAGGAACTATCTCTAATCCCTCGCGCTGAAGCTAGTTTTGGCTCAAAATCATTTGATTTAAATGAGAGGGGAGGGGAGGATGAAGCTATCTCTAGGGAACCTGGGAAATAGGAGAGGGGAGGATGAGGCTATCTCTAGGGGAACCTAGGAAATAGGAGAGGGGAGGATGAGGCTATCTCTAGGGAACCTGGGAAATAGGAGAGGGGAGGATGAGGCTATCTCTAGGGGAACCTAGGAAATAGGAGTCTCTAGTGGGTTCCCTGAATTTACTTTCCATAGTAACCTAAGTGACATAACTTTTCTAATAACTGCACCTATGCCTCCTATAGGAGCCTCACCTGACCCTCTCATAGGAGCCTATGGAGAAGGGTATCTAGTTCATGTGCCATACAACTATATCAATACGGTTGTTCCACCTTGAGAGCACACACATGCACATCCTTGGGTAAGAGGCATGCATATGCCAACAACTGTGGCTACAACTCTTATTGGGCACTTGTAAACAACAAAAAGTCTAGAACTAGTGGCAAGTTCCTACCTACACTCCTTTAAGAGTACATGCTTTTCTAGTAGGAGGAGCAATAGCTATAGGAGTTCCAACATAGGCGGAAAGACCCATTCCAGTTGAACCACAAGTTCATCCTGCACCTCTAATGGGAATGGTGTCAGCCCCGATGATGCCATCAAAATGGCTGAAGCAATTTCCAGAGCAATTACAACAAGAGAACTTGTTATTCTTACAACCAATAGCCTACACCTCTTGGTCCTTGGGAAAGAAAACGAGACCAAAGAAACTCTAGAGTCAAAGGCTATGCAAAAGTTTAGTGGGACTGGTGATGCTCACGGAAATTTGGAAACTTTTGAGCAAGGTTGTGATGCTTTGAAAGTGAATTATGGCCCCACAAAGGTTGGAGCATTCAGATTTTCCCTAGAGCACAAGGCCACCAAATGGTTTAGAACCTTAGAACCTCATAGCAAAGCAACCTATGAAGATTTGAAACAATCCTTTTTTATTGTATATGCCAAGGCTGGAGCTAAATGGAGTTCAATAAACCAACTAAACACTGTAAAGCAAAGAGAAACTGAGGCGATCAGTGAATACATTAACAGGGCCAAGTATCTGTACAACTAGGTCTCTCGTTAGGTGTGAGCCTGAAGAAAGACCTAGCCAAACTCAATACATTAACAGGGCCAAGTATCTGTACAACTATGTCTCTCGTTAGGTGTGAGCCTGAAGAAAGACCTAGCCAAACTCAATTGATGTCTCTTTTCTTGGAAGGCTTAAGAAGTGCAATACTGCATGATGCACTTTATGCAAGAAGGCACAGGACCTTCAATGAATGTGCTCTAGATGCCATAGACTATAGTGACAATTTCATGGGACCACCCAAAGAAATACATGGCTCAAAAGCATCATTCAAGATAGGACTAGGAAGTGCAAGATTTCAAGGATGAAAGTTCGAGAGGAACAAAGAGGATCTGGATTTCATTAATAGACTTATGAGACAGTTTTGAAAGATGAGTTCAAGATCACCCCCTAGGCAATCCCCACCTCTACCCAAAAAGAGATATGATTTGGTGTGCAACTTTAGATCGAATCATATGACAACAGAGTGTTTGCACCTAAAACTAAGGCCTAATCTATGGTGTGGCTATTATGCTTGCATGGAAAATCATGACCCTAACCGATGCTATAGATTTAACCTAGCACTAAAAACTAATACAATAGGAGATTTGGCCTTGCCTACTCCTCAAAGGCCACTTGCCTTACTAGCACCACCAACTGGAACTTAAAATCAAGGAGCTTTGGGTGGAGGATCAAGACCTATTGAAATGCCTCCACCAGTTTTACCTCCTCAACTTACTTTGTCATCCAGAGTCACTCCTATGCATCAAGTGGGAGCAGAAGAGGGAAATGCCTTGAAAGTTTTGTCTGATTACAATTACAAGTCACCTATGAAAAGTCCAAACACACTTGAGTATTTTGTTACACCTCCTGGTTTCACTATGGTTGCATCGGATGATGAACATAACAACTTCAATGCATGGGAAAGACATTAACTCCTATGCAAGAAGACCCCCACTTTCTTGCTATACATGCAGTTGACCTTGCATTAAGGTTGAGTGCATTTACAAAGATTCCCTAGTGGCTACAAACCCTGTTCCGTTGGACATATGGTGTAGTGGGTGTGGTATTGAGCATTTTCTCAAAGACTACCTTTACCCTCTAACATGTAAAAGTTTCTATCACGTGCATTCAACATAAGGCATTATTTATTAGGATGGACTCACAGAAATTTATTTACAGAGGGAGGCCAATTTCTCCTAGGCATTCTATTTACAAAAGGGTATTTTATATTTATATATGCTGTCAATCACTTAGAATGACACAAGTAGAATGTAGGAAGAGTGGCATGGATGATAAAGGTCAAAATTTTAGCATGCTTGTGGGTTCAAATCCTTGAGGCCCACGCTCAATAAAAGCTTAGCTTCTTATTTTTAATTTTAATGTGAGCTTCTTATTTTTAATTTTAACGTGAACTTCTTATTTATTGAAAACGTTTGACATTACAGGCCTTGTTTTTGAATCATTGGGTCTTTTAATGAAAAGTTTAGTGCCCGTAGTAGTCTCTCTCTTGTTGCCCCTTTCTTCTTCATGCTCTCCTCATCTACTCTCCCTTTCACAATGGTGTTGCTGCTCCTTTATTCTCAATAGGCAAGCTTCAACTGTAAGTAGTTTTCTCCTTCTCTATAGCTAAAGCTTATGATTAATGCATTTTTATGGCATTGATTTTAGCCTTTTCTCTTCCTTAAATATGTTGTAAGAAAATATTAAGATTAGGCTAAGGTTTCATGTAAATTTCAAAGCCTCTCTAATACTCAATATGAGGCTTCTTGTAAGAAAATAAGATTAGGCTAAGGTTTCATGTAATTTTCAAAGCCTCTCTACTAATACTCAATATGATATGAGGCTTCTTTCAAGCTGTTATGAAGAAGAATCAATTTTTATCAATTTTTATTAGATGTAGCTTTAACTAATATGTATATTATGCTATTTTGGGCTTTTTTCATCTACTAATCTTGCTAAGTAGTCTCTAATTAGTACTTGTTCATGAATCACAGGAGTTAACCTTGTGGGCTTATTAAAGTGGCATTGGAAGTGAAGTGGATTGAATATATTGCTAATCCTTAGAGATTCTTCTATTTTCTTGTAAGTTTATTTTCCTTGTACAATGCAATGCCATTTCTTTTTAGATTTATAAGTAAGCATAGTGTGGGTTTTCAAAGGATGGGAGCTCCTTGTTTGGAGGAGAGTGATAGATGTCTACATATAACCAAAAGTGCATAGCTCATTAGATAGTCGTGTGATAAGAAGTGTTTTTGAACTTTGCTATGGGGTTCACCTTTGCTTAGATAAAATCCATTTTAGAGAGGGTGTGAGATTTTGGTGACATGTGAGCTCATATGACATGGAGTAGGTAGGTAAGTGCCTACATGCATGCATAGTTTCTTCTCTAATGATTCTTTAGAGAGTCAATTCTTAATAAAGCTTTACAAGTTCTCTAATGATTCTTTAGAGAGTCAATTCTAAAATAAAGCTTTACAAGTCTTCTTATGTCAAGAAGCTTCTACCTACAAAATGCACTTTGATGAGGGGTTGTGTAAGGTTCATGGAGAGAGGGAAATGTATTTCCATGTGGTGAGAGAGAAAATCATAGTAGCTTAAAATTATTCAAATATTCTTTCTAAGTGTATGATTGGAGTATGAATAATATTTGATAGGGACAATGTTAGAATGTATGTCCTTGCAAGATGATCATAATGATATCTCTTCTTTTGCTATGATAAATTGGTTTTATGCATGGACCAAGTAATCCTCTTATTTGATCAATTTTTGTGCTATGTAGGTATTAAGTGCGATCTTATTTGAATACACTTTGGGCACCATGGGATCTTTCTACAAGATTCAAGTGATCAACGATGATAATGAGGAGCAACTAGGATTTGTGAGGGTGAGACAAGATTTTTCTCAAGTTCGAGAAGAGATTGAGGGTGATGAGCTTTTGTGTGGAGTCTTTGAGTTCACAGATGATGATAAGTATATCTTGAACAAGAGACAAGAAGAGCATTGGACACTAGATGATAGACTTCTAGTCCAGATCAAGAGGAGTGCCACTAATGTAGAAGGGACATCTTCTCCGAGTAAGAGACAATGCATTCAAGCAAACGTTGAAGAAAATCATGATACTCAAAGCAACCCATGTTCAAGGATTTCTAGTACATTATTGAGTGCAAGTGTTCTAGAGCATTGGCAACAAGAATGCGGTAGAACAAGATCAAAGTTGAAAGTAATGAATATCCTAAGGGATGATAGGTTTGAGTTGCATACATAAGACTTTGATGGGCAGCCCCGTGTATGAATATGGTGTCATGAATGTGGTTCTTTATATGGAAAAGGCTCGGTAGAAGGGAAGAAAGATGCTTATAATTGCTTCGCTAACTTCATGAGGACCCACATATTGGAGAGCAAAAAACATGAGAAGAATTACGTGGCTTTTCATGGGCTTCAAAAAGAAGCTATGCACCATGGAGTCACTGAGCATGAAGAGGGTGATAGACAAGTCATAGAGGCTTCAATAGAGAAATTGCATTCTTATATGATGGCAACAAATGAAGGTATTATTGTTAAGTTCTGTTCATAAGTTCAATATGTCTTTAGAATAGAGTTTCAATTTTATAACTTTTTTTAATCATGTCTTGTGTGTACATAGGCTGGGATTTTGAGGTCGTAGAAGTGACACTACATGATTTGAAAGACAAGAGCTTTGTTCGAGTGAGATGTAAGTACGATGATGCATGGTTGCCCTTATGTCCTCCAAGATCTGATTTGCATACAGTTCTTACCGAGCACACAAAGTCCAATACCCATAACAAGGCAGTTGCAAAAGAGAAGGAAAGGTCCAAGCCATTGTTCACGGGATTACATGGGCGTCCTCGAAAGGAGAAGAAACACGATCCAAAGCAAATATCACTCAGTAATTTTGTGGTTTCTATAAAAATTGCAAGCTCAACTACTATGGGTGGCTCCTCTTCTCTCAATAACCATGAAGAAGGTGAAACTTCTTTAACAAGTCTAAATTTATTATGTTGGGGTTTGTGGAATCATGAGATTAAAGTGAACAACAAGAATGTTTTCATAAAGCCCTTGTTGGATGACCAATGTGCTGGTAAGTTTTGGTTTACAAAGCCTTATAGTAAGGCAACCTTATATGATGGAACTTCTACCTTTCACATAGATGGATGCTTTCGTCACATTAGTTGTCTACGTGTTTCTAGTAAACGGACAACCATTTGAAGCCTTTTCATGTAGCCACTGCAAAGGGATATCAAAGCTCCATGATTTTAGGATGAGATTATATAGAGAGAAGACCGTCGATAAGAGAGGCAATAGGGGAACTGATGGTGGAAGAAGATTAGATTTTCTCACTAGAACAGAGCTTAGACAAACAGCTATAGTGGCCAAAAAACATGCAAGAGATCTCACTGGCAAACTATGGTGGGCAAATTCTCAGATTGCAGTGCTTTCAGTGAGGATACGAACTTTAAGAGAAGCAAGCATGGAGTCTCTTAACCGAAAGGATTTACAGAGATTTTGTAGCAATATAGTAGAATCCCATAGACTAGGAAAGTTTGGTGGTAAACCTGCCTTATGGGACTTCTTACAGGATGTAGCTACAAATTTATTGAGGTCAAATAGAGGACAAAGATACAGTGAAAACACCAAGGCTATGTTTGAGGTTGCAAAGATGTGGGGTGGACCAAGGTTGCATGATTTCCTAAGTGTCAATCTTAACGGCCCTTCATTGTCAACTACAAAGAGAGGGCAAAGACTTGCCACACAGTTTGTCTCAGGCATACATGGCTATGTTTTTGATGCCATCGCTGAAATTTATCAGAAGGAGAAAGAAAAACACGGGATTGCATCACAGATTCCCTTCATCTTAGTGGAAGATGAGACTGCCATAAAAAAGCGTATTAGGTAAACATAACAAACTCTAAGTTTCTGTTTTGACTTGCACAAGGCTTACAATCAGCTCATGCATCTCCTATACATTGTTCTTTTTGGTTGTAGGTGGAATCCGAAGGATGATACGCTTGTTGGATTTGATGGGCTCAAATTAGGGAACCATGAGTGCATGACTGCTTGCACGATCAAAGTTGGAGAAGGAAAGAAAGGTTATAATGTGATTGTTGATGCATTTGAGACTCGTATCATTGGTGGTTACGCAAGAGTTTTTGTTGCAAATCCGTTGCATGAAGCGTTACCACGCTTGGTTATGGCAGCCCACTGTACTTGCAATCGCTTTGATACATGTTTTGTACAGAGACAATGGACTGAAATTTTGAGCTTATGGGATGAAAAGCTTAAGGCTATAGTGGGTCCAATTATTGGGCATGCCTCAGATGGAGATAGCCGTCGAAGAAAGTTGATGCTTGTTGATTATGTTGACAAGAATGGCATGAGATATGGAATTGGATGGGATGGATGGGTTCTTTCAGCAAAAGTGTCAAATGGGGATGTCTCAGGCATGCATGATCAAGACTTTGTACACAATGGAAAGAAGCTAGTCAATGTTCTCGATAAACCAAAGCATCAATTGGCTCTTGGTGATGTTTGGGTTACTTTGAACCATGTTATCATTGTTTATGATTCTTTTTCTGTTGACAAGCACATGCTCAGAGAAGGAGACATTAGACGAGATGATTGGCAAAATTGGGCTGCAGCTCAAAGAATATGTAGCAGACAAGTACAATGGTGTTTGGGAGTGCTTGCAAATAATGGGTTGTAGAGAAAAGAGCGGAGTATGCTAGGGACACAAGCCTATCTTGAAGTTGCTGGAGACTACATTGATATTATCTTGTCTCCGCACTTGAGCTTGTTAGAGAGAGTTCATTTAGCAGCCAAAGTGGCTTTCTTCTTCCAAATTTGGAGATCTTGGATTGTACAGCACAACACATATACTCTAAGCACCAACTTTATCACCAAGGAGGCATTCTTGGATGTGCAAATCTCATGCCACTTTGTGGTGTTGTTAATCAAATATTTCAGAGTTTTTCACCTGGGCTTGAAGTGTCCTTTACATCTCACCGGCTCAGATGCAGCTGAAATCTTCTTTAGTAAAATTGGGAGCATGGTTGGGCAAGAGCGCACTTTTATGACTTGATGGATGTGAGATCCCTATTCCCACCGTGCAACAGATTCCGGGTACTAGCAGCG
The DNA here is from genome assembly GCF_041138505.1 of Cibotium barometz. Taxonomy (NCBI): domain Eukaryota; kingdom Viridiplantae; phylum Streptophyta; class Polypodiopsida; order Cyatheales; family Cibotiaceae; genus Cibotium; species Cibotium barometz. The sequence continues at coordinate 41,093,724 of NC_141058.1, forward strand.
GAAGTAGCACTTCATGCGCGGGGCAGGGACCCACACTCGGGGCCTCGTCCACGGATATCCGGACAAGAGACTAATCCGTCGATTTTTCAAAAACCGAACCCGAAAAAACTTCCCTTACCCGGAAAGCATGGGCGATTCCACCAGGATAACTCTTTACTCTAACGTAGTCAAGATCATTACTGATCAAACCGATCCGACTGCACCTCTAACGGTACTTGGTCAGATCAAGGAAGAAACTTGCACTTGGATCATTGGGATCAACGCTTTTTTCCCCATCAAGAGGCACAGCCGTTGATTCCTATCCATAGAACAATTTACTATCCGGGATTTACTTCATCTATCGTAATAATAGAATTTAAATCTCGATTTACAGATCCATCAGTCCAGCCTAACCCCATCCGATCCCATGGGTTAGCCAACCGCCCAACCACTGTAGTGATGGGATCCAATTTGGAATTTGGTTAGGTTTTGTCCCGGGTACCAAGGAAAAGAGTTCCAAGGCCCCCTAGCCGGAAGTTCATGCAAACATAAAACTAGCCACACCACTTACACACCCAATATGAAAATTACCTTTTTCAGCTAACTTTAAAACAATCCTTTAATGAAACCATAGTACCACTGATCACAATCTTCCAATTTATCCAGTTGATTCATAATTTTCCATCATTCCTTCATCAGAGTATCTATGGCATCATTGGCAACTAGAACGCTCACCACCTGTCCACACAGGGGCCTTTTCAATAGTTCCTAGCCCATAATACTCGGCAATATAATCACTTATAAAAATCAAGATGGACTCTCGTTGAAGATCAGCAAGATCAACCCAACAGATCCATATAAAGAGCCATGGACTCATCCATTGAAGACCAGCAAGGTCAATCAACCAGATCCATGCCCGGTTTCACAAAACAACTCTTACTCCTTGTTCCAATATCTTCCTCGACGCACGCGTGGGTATCCTGGGCGACCCAGAGCCCGAGCACCGTATGGTCAGCACCCTCTAGGATCCTTCGCAGGTGACCTAGCGCTTCACTCATAGGCCGCTTCCTTGGTCCCTCATCCACCGTACCGGAAGTTCACCATTTTAATCGAACCGAGGCTGGTCAAGACCTCGGCCGACCTTGCTACACGAGATATCCTCCATTGACTCTCCGTCAGCAGTTGCAACTTTATCAGTTAGGTCTCCATGACCTTAATCAGAAGACGGTCAAAATGCTTTCCCAGCATTCTTGACATAAAATAGCCATTTACAAACAGCATTTACAAACAGTTTACAAATACAATTTCTATATTAACTCTCATTTTTCCACATTATCCCTCATATAATCCACATTACTTATTCCACATTCCATTTATATGTGTACTCATCCAATCACATCATTTTCCATCTCTTCACTTCAGATTCCTTCACATCACATATCATATATTCACATCCATACATCCACATCCACATCCACATCCACATCCACATCCACATCCACATCCACATTCACATCCATACATCCACATCTACATGCTTACCTCCATTTTCACATTCTCATTTATACATCCACATCCCATATCCACATTCATACATACACATCCATATCCACATCCATACATCCACATCCACATGCATACATCCACTATCACGTCCTCATTCATACATCCACATCCACATACATACATACATCCACATCTACATTCCCATCCACATCTACATTCCCATTCACATCTACATCCACATTCAAATACATCCACATCCACATTCCCATTCACATCTATACATCCACATCTACATCCACATACATACATACATCTATATCCACATTCCCATTCACATCTATACATCCACATCTACATCCACATACATACATCCACATCTATATCCACATTCACATACATCCACCTCCACATTCCCATTCACATCTATACATCCACATCTACATCCACATCCACATACATACATACATCCACATCCACATTCCACATTCACATCTATACAACCACATCTACATCCACATTCATATCTATGCATATACATCTTCATGCATACATCCATTTTCACATTCATACATCCATACTCATCTTCATGCGTACATCCATTTTCACATTCATACATCCACACTCCCATCTCCACATCCACACATCCACATACATACATCTCTTATCGCATCCTATCCCTTCCCATATCTATTTATAGAATATAAGGGAATTCTTATATTTGATATAAAATTTCTTTACGCATCTAATTATGCATAAATTCCATTTAAGGATACTAACACTTTCGAAATAAAAATCAATCTTTTATGTATCTTCTTATGCATAAATTCATTTTAAATGAGAATGACACTTTGAATTAAAATTCAATCTTTTATGCATCTTCCTATGCATAAATTCATTTTAGATGAGAATGACACTTTTGAATTAAAATCCATCTTTTATGCATCTTCTTATGCATAAATTCAATTTAGTAGGAATTACACTTTTAGAATAAAAGAATTTCTCTTATGCATCTAATTTATGCATAAAATCTATTTATGATGAAAATCACACTTTTAGTATAAAAATATCTTTTATGCATAACTCTATGCATGAAATCCAATTATGATAAAGGTAACATTTTTACAATATAATAATCATCTTTTATGCATATCTCTATGCAAGAATTTCAAATGTGATAAAAGTAACACTTTTACAGTAAAATAATCATTTAAAAAAACATTTTTATAATAAAATAATCATTTTTTTATCCCTATGCATGAAATTCAATATGCTAAAAGTAACACTTTTGATATAAAAATTTATCCATTATGCATACTTCTATGCATGAAAATAAAAATGATAAAAGTAACACTTTTGATATAAAAATTTATCCATTATGCATACTTCTATGCATGAAAATAAAAATGCTAAAAGTAACACTTTTGATATAAAAAAAATTATCCTTTATGCATGATATTAAAATTCAATTTCTCCATGATTATAATGAAATTCTTTCAATTAATCTAGGATGATAATTCGTAGAATATGGTAGGAAGTCCTCTTTTTATGCTTTGAATGAAATTATTTTATGCATAATATATATAAAAATTTTGCCATAGCTCCGCTGCTATGACTGATAAATCTCAATTTTTCTAAGGGATAAAGCTTATCATTAAGGAAATAATTAGAATGGTCTCTAATTGGATCATCAATCCATAATGGATTGAATCATCAATATGCATAAACTAAAAGCATAGAAAAAAGCCATTAATTTGGCCTCAAGCATAGCTTAATCTTGGATTAAGGAAAAGCTTTATGAAAAGCTTCATTTGGATTGAGAATGGGTCATGAGTATGACCATTTCTTGAGTGAGAGAGAGAAATTACATAAAAACCATTAGAATTTAAACATAAATAGAAATTAACTTCAATAGCATTTATTAAATTATGTAACTCTTCACTACTATTCACCAATTAACTTCAATAGCATTTAAAAAAACCATACCAATTAAGCTTCTCAAGCTTGAGAGGGGTTGAGAAGAGAGAAACATTGAGAAATTATAGAAAAGATCAATATTCACTAATTACCTTACAAATTGCTTGATTCTTTGTTCACGGTAGAGGCCCCCAACCAATCAATTGGTTAAGTATGTTGATGGAGCCACTAATGGGGATTGAAGAAAGAGGGAAGCTCCAAAAACTAGTGAATTATTAAATGAATTCACAGTTCTTGGCTTAGGTGGAGTAGAGTAACGATGCATAAACACTATATATTTTTCAACAAGGGGGAGGCTTCTATTTATAGGAAAAATTGAGCTCCTAACCAAACAAACTGATTCTAGAATTTTCCAAATCAGTTTGGTCAATTTTTGACCATTTTTAGGTCAGTTAAGCTAACTTTTCGGAACTAGACTTGAATGAGGAGAGAGGAGAGATGAAATATCTCAATTTTTATGAGTTTAAAACTCATTCAAGCATGTGAAATATGCACCTCCTTTAAAGAACTCCCCTTCCTTACATATGTGTCATAATGGAATCATTATACCCAAAATATCTCATATTTTTAATATTGCTCATAGTTTTTTACTAATAAACCTTGTACATTTTCAACTCTTCATCTTATGTGAAATATGCACCTCCTTTAAAGAACTCCCCTTCCTTACATATGTGTCATAATGGAATCATTTTAATATTGCTCATAGTTTTTTACTAATAAACCTTGTACATTTTCAACTCTTCATCTTATATGAAATATGCACCTCCTTTAAAGAACTCCCCTTCCTTACATATGTGTCATAATGGAATCATTTTAATATTGCTCATAGTTTTTTTACTAATAAACCTTGTACATTTTCAACTCTTCATCTTATGTGAGCATTTACTCATTTTTGGATACCCAAAATATCTCATATTTTTAATATTGCTCATAGTTTTTTACTAATAAACCTTGTACATTTTTCAACTCTTCATCTTATGTGAGCATTTACTCATTTTTGGGTATCTTCTTTTACAAATTGGATTTATCTCTTCCCTACACATGGATTGATGCTATTGGCCCATAGGAACCTTAATTGGACCATAATCCAAAAATTTCTGAAAATCTAGACCCTTAGACTGAGGTCCTTTATACCCATTTTCAATAAATTCTAATTGCACATTGAAAAGTTCTTTTTGAATTTCTGTTTCAAGGGAACTTATTTTAATAAGATGAGATAATTTTTTATCCAAAAATATTAAAAATCTGAATATTCTCTCTCTAGGTTAAAACAGTTAGAAACAAGGTCTTTATATTTCTGAAGAGGGATTGATTACAGGGGAAGATGCTGGACATTTTGAGAGGCTGGGGAGGAATCTTACATTCTCTCCCACTTGAAAAACGCGAGATGCCCTCATCTCGCAAACTCGGGGTAATTTCGCAAGATGCACAAGTATGAGACTGAGAGAAATTTTTTAATTAAGATTAATCACCAATTAAAAAAGACTCAAAGAGAGTAAGGGTCAAGATAAGAACAAGATTTAAACTTTATTCATTCTTGGAACATATACAGTAAAGATAGAAGAACTCTTTACACTTCTATAAGCCCGTCCATCATATGATCACAAAAGCAGCACTCACACAAGCTGCGCATGTATAAGGTAACTCATCTATGGGAATAATTCTGTTGGTTATTGCTGCACCTATCTCAGTGGTATGAGGTGATCTAACAAAAGGACCTCTGAGAGGTAAGCCAAAAACGGGGTAAAGGCATATCTTCTCATGAGGAAGAAAACACGCCAGTAAGAAAACCCGCTCAGAAAACCCAAGATGTCTTGATCTCATGACGCAGTAGTATCGGGGACCCAAACCCAAGGCTTCGATAACCATGGCCAAGCGGACATTGTTACGAAAGTGCTGCTGACCCCAGGGTGTTACCCTAGTTATGTCTTGATAGGTCCGCCATTTGGTCTGAGCTACAGACGTTCCCAAGTGAGGAAAAAGTGAGCGCTCATACTGTTCAATAAAATCTTTCTTCACAGACTCACTTGCGTCTTGAAGGTGAGAAATCATCATGGATAAAACTAATTCCTGTTGCCAAGCCATGAAGGAGTTTAAGAAGAAGGGAGATCGATGGAAGTAAGATTACTGTTAGCGATAAGTAAAGTTACGACTTATATAAAGGAAGGAGTTAGCGTAACCTAGAAGCCAACGGTATCTTGCCACTGAAGTTTTACCGTCTTTCCATGATTTGGGTTTGGCACATATTTCTATGAAATACATTAAGAACTTTGAGATGAGGAGGTAAAAGAAGCTTGTAGGCTAAGTCATCTACTTTCATTGAATTCAGATATAAGGCTCACAATATCTGGGGGATAAGTTCTTATACTCCCCAAGAGATAAAGAACTTCTTTTGGGCCGTACTCGAATGAAAACCAAAACCTTGGTATCCAAAACACCAATTTTCACTTCTGAACTCATTGTTCTGAATCCTTAAAACAGCGTGACTCCTGAGAAGTATTCTAGGGAAAGGGTCTTCCTTTTTTTAAACAGAATCTTTCTTTTATTTTTGAGAGGGAATAATTATAAGATCAAAAAGGGAGATTCTTACTCCTGTATACCTCGAAGGCTGGGGAGGAATCTTACATTCTACCCCACTTAAAAAAGTGCGAGATGTCCTCATCTCACCAAGTAGAGGACAACTCTTTTTCTTAAGATCCAATTTATCCTAGGGTTCCTTATATTCTGGTCAACCCAACAGAATACGGGGATAAATATCCCTTATATAGAACTCATCATTAAATAACAATTCATTTTAGATCATATCATTCATATCTTTAACACGATAATGGTCCATCAGATCGAAAACTTTTCTTTCTGAACATTCCTCCACGGGAATTTCAGTCAAGCAAGTTTTCAATTTGTCATCCCTTAACTTGATATACCGAGTCAAGTGTTAACAGTAGCACTTTGACAGCACAATCCACTAATCTCATAGTGATTTGCTGAAATCATTATCATTACAGGGACTCGTCCCATTCATCCTCATTGTGGTTTTGCTCAGGTTATTATATTTCAACTAAATTTCAAAAATCATCATTTTTCAATCAGAATCCCAATCAATTCATCAGTTCCCAAACAGAATTAAAAATCATATCAACCACATTCGAATTCATCAACTGGATAGCATTAATGCTTATAATTTCAAGTCTTAGATTTACTCGTATATACTGCCGGTAAAGAGCTACAGTTATACCCTCGGTATATACGGATAGTCATGAAACTCAAAACTATAAGGTAAATACCATCATGTCTAGGCCTCAAGCAAGTCAGGGTTCCATACAATTGCGGTACTTCCAATTGAAGACCCAATTACTAATTTACGAATTTCAATTTGAATTAACAATTTGTATTATATCACGCAATTACAACCTTTTTGTGCGCCTTGATAACTTTTGACATAATTGGCTCCTAAGTTGATCTTATTGGAGATCTATGACATAATTCTGATAAACAGATTTTTCTTTATCCGATCGTCCGTAAACAATCACTTAAAAAAAACATTTGTATATTTATATACAAGTTGCAATAAGTACATAGAGCAACTCGGCTCTGAGTTCAAAATCTCCTCGAAAGACATATAAGAGGACCGTACTGGGTCATAGTCATGCCCTGTTACATAAGTTCTCTAACTGCGAAGGGGGCTATTATTTTCTCCTTAGGGATAAATCGACTAAGGAGTCTATAAATTCGACATGAAAGTCTGAAATTCCGAGGCATCGAATGATATAGAATGACACCACGCACCATGTGAGATCCCGATCTCCACCGCGCAACGGATTCGGGTTACTAGCAGCGGAAGTAGCACATCATGCGTGGGTAGGGGTCTCACACTCGGGGCCTCGCCCACGGATATCCGGACAAGAGACTAATCCGTCGGTTTGTCCAAAACCGAAACCGAAAAAACTTCCTTTACCCGGAAAGCATGGGCGATTCCACCAGGATAACTCTTTACTCTAACGTAGTCAAGATCATTACGGATCAACTGATCTGACTGCACCTTTAACGGTACTTGGTCAAATCGAGGAAGAAACTTGCACTTGGATCATTGGGATCAACGCTTTTTTCCCCATCAAGAGGCACAGCCGTTGATTCCTATCCATAGAACAATTTCTATCCGGGATTTACTTCATCTATCGTAATAATAGAAATTAAATCTCGATTTACGGATCCATCAGTCCAGCCTAACCCCATCCGATCCCATGGGTTAGCCAACCGCCCAACCACTGTAGTGATGGGATCCAATTTGGAATTTGGTTAGGTTTTGTCCCAGGTACCAAGGAAAAGAGTTCCAAGGCCCCCTAGCCGGAATTTCATGCAAACATAAAACTAGCCACACCACTTACACACCCAATATGAAAATTGCCTTTTTCTTAGCATCAGCTAACTTTAAAACAATCCTTTAATGAAACCATAGTACCACTGATCACAATCTCCCAATTTATCCAGTTGATTCATAATTTCCCATCATTCCTTCATCAGAGTATCTATGGCATCATTGGCAACTAGAACGCTCACCACCTGTCCACACAGGGGCCGTTTCAATAGTTCCTAGCCCATAATACTCAACAATATAATCACTTATCAAGATGGACTCTCGTTGAAGATCCGCAAGATCAACCAACAGATCCATATAAAAGAGCCATGGACTCATCCGTTGAGGACCAGCAAGGTCAGTCAACCAGATCCATGGCCGGTTCCAGAAAACAACTCTTACTCCTTGTTCCAATATCTTCCTCGACGCACGCGTGGGTATCCTAGGCGACCCAGAGCCCGAGCACCGTATGGTCAGCACCCTCTAGGATCCTTCGCAGGTGACCTAGCGCTTCACTCATAGGCCGCTTCCTTGGTCCCTCATCCACCGTACCGGAAGCTCACCATTTTAATCGAACCGAGGCTGGTCAAGACCTCGGCCGACCTTGCTACGTGAGACGTCCTCCATTGACTCTCCGTCAGCAGTTGCAACTTTATCAGTTAGGTCTCCACGACCTTAATCACAAGACGGTCAAAATGCTTTCCCAGCATTCTTGACATAAAACAGCCATTTACAAACAGCATTTACAAACAGTTTACAAATACAATTTCTATGTTAACTCTCATTTTTCCACATTATCCCTCATACAATCCACATTACTTATTCCACATTTCATTTATATGTGTACTCATCCAATCACATCATTTTCCATCTCTTCACTTCAGATTCCTTCACGTCACATATCATATATTCACATCCATATCCACATCCACATCCACATCCACATTCACATCCATACATCCACATCTACATGCTTATCTCCATTTTCACATCCTCATTTATACATCCACATCCCATATCCACATTCATACATACACATCCATATCCACATCCATATCCGCATTCATACATACACATCCATATCCACATCCACATGCATACATTCATTATCACGTCCTCATTCATACATCCACATCCACATACATACATACATCCACATCCACATTCCCATTCACATCTATACATCCATATCTACATGCACATTCACATCCATACATCCACATCTATATCCTCATTCACATCCATACATCCACATTCATGTATCCACATCTACATGCATACATCCATACATACACATCCACATTTACATCCATGCATCACATCCACATCCTCATTCACATCCATACATCCACATTCATACATCCACATCCACATCCACATTCACATCCATACATCCACATCTACATGCTTATCTCCATTTTCACATCCTCATTTATACATCCACATCCCATATCCACATTCATACATACACATCCATATCCACATCCACATGCATACATACATCCACATCCACATTCCCATTCACATATATACATCCATATCTACATGCACATTCACATCCATACATCCACATCTATATCCTCATTCACATCCATACATCCACATCTATATCCTCATTCACATCCATACATCCACATTCATGCATCCACATCTACATGCTTATCTCCATTTTCACATCCTCATTTATACATCCACATCCCATATCCACATTCATACATACACATCCATATCCACATCCACATGCATACATACATCCACATCCACATTCCCATTCACATATATACATCCATATCTACATGCACATTCACATCCATACATCCACATCTATATCCTCATTCACATCCATACATCCACATTCATGCATCCACATCTACATGCTTATCTCCATTTTCACATCCTCATTTATACATCCACATCCCATATCCACATTCATACATACACATCCATATCCACATCCACATGCATACATACATCCACATCCACATTCCCATTCACATATATACATCCATATCTACATGCACATTCACATCCATACATCCACATCTATATGCTCATTCACATCCATACATCCACATTCATGCATCCACATCTACATGCATACATCCATACATCCACATCCACATTTACATCCATGCATCCACATCTACATCCTCATTCACATCCATACATCCACATTCATACATCCATACATCCACATCCACATCCACATTCACATCCATACATCCACATTCACATCCATACATCCACATCTACATGCTTATCTCCATTTTCACATCCTCATTTATACATCCACATCCCATATCCACATTCATACATACACATCCATATCCATATCCACATGCATCTTATCATATCTTATCACTTCCCATATCTTTTATGCATACCTCTATGCATGAAATTCAATTATGCTAAAAGTAACACTTTTATAATAAAATATTCAACTTTTATGCATACCTCTATGCACGAAATCCAATATGATAAAAGTAACACTTTTGATATAAAAAAAAATTATCCTTTATGCATACTTCTATGCATGAAAATTAAAAATGATAAAAGTAACACTTTTGATATAAAAATTTTCCTTTATGCATACTTCTATGCATGAAAATTAAAAATGATAAAAGTAACACTTTTAATATAAAAAAAATTATCCTTTATGCATACTTCTATGCATGAAAATTAAAAATGATAAAGTAACACTTTTAATATAAAAAAAATTATCCTTTATGCATACTTCTATGCATGAAAATTAAAAATGATAAAAGTAACACTTTTGATATAAAAAATTTTCCTTTATGCATACTTCTATGCATGAAAATTAAAAATGATAAAAGTAACACTTTTGATATAAAAAAAATTATCCTTTATGCATGATATTAAAATTCAATTTCTCCATGATTATAATGAAATTCTTTCAATTAATCTAGGATGATAATTCCTAGAATATGGTAGGAAGTCCTCTTTTTATGCTTTGAATGAAATTATTTTATGCATAATTTTTATAAAAATTTTGCCATAGCTCCGCTGCTATGACTGATAAATCTCAATTTTTTCTAAGAGATAAAGCTTATCATTAAGGAAATAATTAAAATGATCTCTAATTGGATCATTAATCTATAATGGATTGAATCATCAATATGCATAAACTAAAAGCATAGGAAAAAGCCATTAATTTGGCCTCAAGCATAGCTTAATCTTGGATTAAGGAAAAGCTTTATGAAAAGCTTCATGTGGATTGAGAATGGGTCATGAGTATGACCATTTCTTGAGTGAGAGAGAGAAATTACATAAAAACCATTAGAATTTAAACATAAATAAAAATTAACTTCAATAGCATTTATTAAATTATGTAACTCTTCACTACTATTCACCAATTAACTTTAATAGCATTTAAAAAAATCATACCAATTAAGCTTCTCAAGCTTGAGAGGGGTTGAGAAGAGAGAAACATTGAGAAATTATAGAAAGATCAATATTCACTAATTACCTTACAAATTGCTTGATTCTTTGTTCACGGTAGAGGCCCCCAACCAATCAATTGGTTAAGTATGTTGATGGAGCCACTAATGGGAATTGAAGAAAGAGGGAAGATCCAAAAACTAGTGAATTATTAAATGAATTCACAGTTCTTGGCTTAGGTGGAGTAGAGTAACGATGCATAAACACTATATATTTTTCAACAAGGGGGAGGCTTCTATTTATAGGAAAAATTGAGCTCCTAACCAAACAAACTGATTCTAGAATTTTCTAAATCAGTTTGGTCAATATTTGACCATTTTTAGGTCAGTTAAGCTAACTTTTTGGAACTAGACTTGAATGAGGAGAGAGGAGAGATGAAATATCTCAATTTTTATGAGTTTAAAACTCATTCAAGCATGTGAAATATGCACCTCCTTTAAAGAACTCCCCTTCCTTACATATGTGTCATAATGAAATCATTTTAATATTGCTCATAGTTTTTTTACTAATAAACCTTGTACATTTTCAACTCTTCATCTTATGTGAAATATGCACCTCCTTTAAAGAACTCCCCTTCCTTACATATGTGTCATAATGGAATCATTTTAATATTGCTCATAGATTTTTATTAATAAACCTTGTACATTTTCAACTCTTCATCTTATGTGAGCATTTAAGGGACTCCCCTTCCTTACATATGTGTCATAATAAAATCATTATACCCAAAATATCTCATATTTTTAATATTGCACATAGTTTTTTACTAATAAACCTTGTACATTTTCAACTCTTCACCTCATGTGAGCATTTACTCATTTTTGGGTATTTTCTTTTTACAAGTTGGATTTATCTCCTCCCTACACATGGATTGATGCTATTGGTCCATAGGAACCTTAATTGGACCATAGTCTAAAGATTTCTGAAAATCTAGACCCTTAGGCTAAGGTTCTTTATACCTATTTTCAATTAATTCCAATTGCACATTGGAAAATTCTTTTTGAATTTCTGTTTCAGGGGAACTCATCTGAATTAGAAGAGATATTTTTCTATCCAAAAATATTCAAAATCTGAATATTCTCTCTCTAGAATATTTTTCTCTCTCTAGGCTAAAATAGATAGAAACAAGGTCTTTATATTTCTGAAGAGGGATTGATTACAGGGAAAGATACTAGACATCAAAAAGGGGGTGGGGGAGGAATCTTACATTCTACCCCACTTAAAAAATGCGAGATGTCCTCATCTCGCAAACTGGGATAATTTCTCAAGATGCACGAATATGAGACTTAGAGAAAAATTTTAATCAAGATTAACCACCAAGAAACGTCTTAAAGAGAGCAAGATTCAAAATAAGAACAAGATTTATTCATTCTCGGAACTTATACAGTAAAGATAGAAGAACTCTTTACACTTCCATAAGCCCGTCCATCATATGATCACAAAAGCAGTCCTCACAAGCTGCACAAGTATAAGGTAACTCATCTATGGGAATAATTCTGTTGGTTATTGCTGCACCTATCTCAGTGGTATGAGGTGATCTAACAAAAGGACCTCTGAGAGGCAAGCCAAAAACGGGATAAAGGCATATCTTCTCATGAGGAAGAAAACACGCTAGTAAGTAGACCCGCTCAGAAAACCCAAGATGTCTTGATCTCATGACGCAGTAGTATCGGGGACCCAAACCCAAAGCTTCAATAACCATGGCCAAGCGGACATTGTTACGAAAGTGCGGCTGACCCCAGGGTGTTACCCTAGTTATGTTTTGATAGGTCCGCCATTTGGTTTGCGCTACAGAAGTTCCCAAGTGAGGGAAAAGTGAGCGCTCATACTGCTCTATAAAATCCTTCTTCACGGATTCACTTGCGTCTTGAAGGTGAGGAATCATTATGGATAAAACTAGTTCTTGTTGCCAAGCCATGAAGGAGATTAAGAAAGAAAGGAGATTGATGGGAGTAAGATTACTGTGAGCGACAAGTAAAAGTTACGACTTATATAGAGGAAGGAGCTAGCGTAACCTAGAAGCCAACGGTAACTTGCCACTGAAGTTTTATCGTCTTTCCATGATTTGTGTTTGACACATTTTTCTATAGAAGGCATTAAGAATTTTGAGATGAGGAGATAAAGAAGCTTGTAGGCTAAGTCACCTACTTTCATTGAATTCAGATATAAGGGTCACAATATCTGGGGGATAACTTCTTATACTCCCCAAGAGATAAAGAACTTCTTTTGGGCCGTACTCGAATGAAAACCAAAACCTTGGTATCCAAAACACCGATTCTCACTTCTGAACTCATTGTTTTGAATCCTTAAAATAGGCGTGACTCCTGAGAAGTATTCTAGGAAAAGGGTCTTCCTTTTTTTAAACAGAAACTTTCTTTTATTTTAGAGAGGGAATAATTATAAGATCAGAAAGGGAGATTCTTACTCCTGTATACCTCGAAGGCTAGGGAGGAATCTTACATCCTACCCCACTTAAAAAGTGCGAGATGTCCTCATCTCGCAAGGTAGAGGACAACTCTTTTTCTTAAGATCCAATTTTATTCTGGGGTTCCTTATATTCTGGTCAACCCAACAGAATACTGGGATAAATATCCCTTATATAGAACTCATAATTAAATAACAATTCATTCAGATCTTATCATTCATATCTTTAACATGATAATGGTCCATTAGACCGAAAAATTTTCTTCTGAACATTCCTTCACGAGAATTTCAGTTAAGCTAGTCCTCAATTTGACATCCCTTAACTTGATCTACCGGTCAAGTATTAACAGTAGCAATCTAACAGCACAACCCACTAACCTCATAGTGATTGGCTGAATTTATTATCATCATTCTAGTTATGAATATCATCACAGGGACTCGTCCCATTCCCCCTCATTGAGGTTTCATTATATTTCAACTAATTTTTAGAAATCAACATTTTCCAATCAGCATTTTCAATCAGAATCCAAATCAATTCATCAATTCTCAAACAAAATTAAAATCATATCAATCACATTCGAAATCATCATCTAGATAGCATTAACGCTTAAAATTTCAAGTCTTAGATTTACTCGTATATACTGTCAGTAAAGAGCTGCAGTATACTCTCGGTATATACGGGTAGTCACGGCCCTTGGAATTATAAGGTAAATACCATCATGTCTAGGCCTCAAGCAAGTCAGGATTCTTTATAATTACAAAACTTCCATTTGAAGACCCAATTACCAAATTACGACTTTCAGTTTGAATATCAAATTGTATGAATTATATCACACAATTATAACCTTTTTGTGTTTCTTGATAAATTTTTGACATATTTGTCTTCTCAGTTGATGTTTATTAACCAAATGCTCTGATACCAACTGTGAGATCCCGATCTCCACCGCGCAACGGATTCGGGTTACTAGCAGCGGAAGTAGCACATCATGCGTGGGTAGGGGTCTCACACTCGGGGCCTCGCCCACGGATATCCGGACAAGAGACTAATCCGTCGGTTTGTCCAAAACCGAAACCGAAAAAACTTCCTTTACCCGGAAAGCATGGGCGATTCCACCAGGATAACTCTTTACTCTAACGTAGTCAAGATCATTACGGATCAACTGATCTGACTGCACCTTTAACGGTACTTGGTCAAATCGAGGAAGAAACTTGCACTTGGATCATTGGGATCAACGCTTTTTTCCCCATCAAGAGGCACAGCCGTTGATTCCTATCCATAGAACAATTTCTATCCGGGATTTACTTCATCTATCGTAATAATAGAAATTAAATCTCGATTTACGGATCCATCAGTCCAGCCTAACCCCATCCGATCCCATGGGTTAGCCAACCGCCCAACCACTGTAGTGATGGGATCCAATTTGGAATTTGGTTAGGTTTTGTCCCGGGTACCAAGGAAAAGAGTTCCAAGGCCCCCTAGCCGGAATTTCATGCAAACATAAAACTAGCCACACCACTTACACACCCAATATGAAAATTGCCTTTTTCTTAGCATCAGCTAACTTTAAAACAATCCTTTAATGAAACCATAGTACCACTGATCACAATCTCCCAATTTATCCAGTTGATTCATAATTTCCCATCATTCCTTCATCAGAGTATCTATGGCATCATTGGCAACTAGAACGCTCACCACCTGTCCACACAGGGGCCGTTTCAATAGTTCCTAGCCCATAATACTCAACAATATAATCACTTATCAAGATGGACTCTCGTTGAAGATCCGCAAGATCAACCAACAGATCCATATAAAAGAGCCATGGACTCATCCGTTGAGGACCAGCAAGGTCAGTCAACCAGATCCATGGCCGGTTCCAGAAAACAACTCTTACTCCTTGTTCCAATATCTTCCTCGACGCACGCGTGGGTATCCTAGGCGACCCAGAGCCCGAGCACCGTATGGTCAGCACCCTCTAGGATCCTTCGCAGGTGACCTAGCGCTTCACTCATAGGCCGCTTCCTTGGTCCCTCATCCACCGTACCGGAAGCTCACCATTTTAATCGAACCGAGGCTGGTCAAGACCTCGGCCGACCTTGCTACGTGAGACGTCCTCCATTGACTCTCCGTCAGCAGTTGCAACTTTATCAGTTAGGTCTCCACGACCTTAATCACAAGACGGTCAAAATGCTTTCCCAGCATTCTTGACATAAAACAGCCATTTACAAACAGCATTTACAAACAGTTTACAAATACAATTTCTATGTTAACTCTCATTTTTCCACATTATCCCTCATACAATCCACATTACTTATTCCACATTTCATTTATATGTGTACTCATCCAATCACATCATTTTCCATCTCTTCACTTCAGATTCCTTCACGTCACATATCATATATTCACATCCATATCCACATCCACATCCATACATCCACATCCACATCCACATTCACATCCATACATCCACATCTACATGCTTATCTCCATTTTCACATCCTCATTTATACATCCACATCCCATATCCACATTCATACATACACATCCATATCCACATCCATATCCGCATTCATACATACACATCCATATCCACATCCACATGCATACATTCATTATCACGTCCTCATTCATACATCCACATCCACATACATACATACATCCACATCCACATTCCCATTCACATCTATACATCCATATCTACATGCACATTCACATCCATACATCCACATCTATATCCTCATTCACATCCATACATCCACATTCATGTATCCACATCTACATGCATACATCCATACATACACATCCACATTTACATCCATGCATCCACATCCACATCCTCATTCACATCCATACATCCACATTCATACATCCACATCCACATCCACATTCACATCCATACATCCACATCTACATGCTTATCTCCATTTTCACATCCTCATTTATACATCCACATCCCATATCCACATTCATACATACACATCCATATCCACATCCACATGCATACATACATCCACATCCACATTCCCATTCACATATATACATCCATATCTACATGCACATTCACATCCATACATCCACATCTATATCCTCATTCACATCCATACATCCACATCTATATCCTCATTCACATCCATACATCCACATTCATGCATCCACATCTACATGCTTATCTCCATTTTCACATCCTCATTTATACATCCACATCCCATATCCACATTCATACATACACATCCATATCCACATCCACATGCATACATACATCCACATCCACATTCCCATTCACATATATACATCCATATCTACATGCACATTCACATCCATACATCCACATCTATATCCTCATTCACATCCATACATCCACATTCATGCATCCACATCTACATGCTTATCTCCATTTTCACATCCTCATTTATACATCCACATCCCATATCCACATTCATACATACACATCCATATCCACATCCACATGCATACATACATCCACATCCACATTCCCATTCACATATATACATCCATATCTACATGCACATTCACATCCATACATCCACATCTATATGCTCATTCACATCCATACATCCACATTCATGCATCCACATCTACATGCATACATCCATACATCCACATCCACATTTACATCCATGCATCCACATCTACATCCTCATTCACATCCATACATCCACATTCATACATCCATACATCCACATCCACATCCACATTCACATCCATACATCCACATTCACATCCATACATCCACATCTACATGCTTATCTCCATTTTCACATCCTCATTTATACATCCACATCCCATATCCACATTCATACATACACATCCATATCCATATCCACATGCATCTTATCATATCTTATCACTTCCCATATCTTTTATGCATACCTCTATGCATGAAATTCAATTATGCTAAAAGTAACACTTTTATAATAAAATATTCAACTTTTATGCATACCTCTATGCACGAAATCCAATATGATAAAAGTAACACTTTTGATATAAAAAAAAATTATCCTTTATGCATACTTCTATGCATGAAAATTAAAAATGATAAAAGTAACACTTTTGATATAAAAATTTTCCTTTATGCATACTTCTATGCATGAAAATTAAAAATGATAAAAGTAACACTTTTAATATAAAAAAAATTATCCTTTATGCATACTTCTATGCATGAAAATTAAAAATGATAAAGTAACACTTTTAATATAAAAAAAATTATCCTTTATGCATACTTCTATGCATGAAAATTAAAAATGATAAAAGTAACACTTTTGATATAAAAAATTTTCCTTTATGCATACTTCTATGCATGAAAATTAAAAATGATAAAAGTAACACTTTTGATATAAAAAAAATTATCCTTTATGCATGATATTAAAATTCAATTTCTCCATGATTATAATGAAATTCTTTCAATTAATCTAGGATGATAATTCCTAGAATATGGTAGGAAGTCCTCTTTTTATGCTTTGAATGAAATTATTTTATGCATAATTTTTATAAAAATTTTGCCATAGCTCCGCTGCTATGACTGATAAATCTCAATTTTTTCTAAGAGATAAAGCTTATCATTAAGGAAATAATTAAAATGATCTCTAATTGGATCATTAATCTATAATGGATTGAATCATCAATATGCATAAACTAAAAGCATAGGAAAAAGCCATTAATTTGGCCTCAAGCATAGCTTAATCTTGGATTAAGGAAAAGCTTTATGAAAAGCTTCATGTGGATTGAGAATGGGTCATGAGTATGACCATTTCTTGAGTGAGAGAGAGAAATTACATAAAAACCATTAGAATTTAAACATAAATAAAAATTAACTTCAATAGCATTTATTAAATTATGTAACTCTTCACTACTATTCACCAATTAACTTTAATAGCATTTAAAAAAATCATACCAATTAAGCTTCTCAAGCTTGAGAGGGGTTGAGAAGAGAGAAACATTGAGAAATTATAGAAAGATCAATATTCACTAATTACCTTACAAATTGCTTGATTCTTTGTTCACGGTAGAGGCCCCCAACCAATCAATTGGTTAAGTATGTTGATGGAGCCACTAATGGGAATTGAAGAAAGAGGGAAGATCCAAAAACTAGTGAATTATTAAATGAATTCACAGTTCTTGGCTTAGGTGGAGTAGAGTAACGATGCATAAACACTATATATTTTTCAACAAGGGGGAGGCTTCTATTTATAGGAAAAATTGAGCTCCTAACCAAACAAACTGATTCTAGAATTTTCTAAATCAGTTTGGTCAATATTTGACCATTTTTAGGTCAGTTAAGCTAACTTTTTGGAACTAGACTTGAATGAGGAGAGAGGAGAGATGAAATATCTCAATTTTTATGAGTTTAAAACTCATTCAAGCATGTGAAATATGCACCTCCTTTAAAGAACTCCCCTTCCTTACATATGTGTCATAATGAAATCATTTTAATATTGCTCATAGTTTTTTTACTAATAAACCTTGTACATTTTCAACTCTTCATCTTATGTGAAATATGCACCTCCTTTAAAGAACTCCCCTTCCTTACATATGTGTCATAATGGAATCATTTTAATATTGCTCATAGATTTTTATTAATAAACCTTGTACATTTTCAACTCTTCATCTTATGTGAGCATTTAAGGGACTCCCCTTCCTTACATATGTGTCATAATAAAATCATTATACCCAAAATATCTCATATTTTTAATATTGCACATAGTTTTTTACTAATAAACCTTGTACATTTTCAACTCTTCACCTCATGTGAGCATTTACTCATTTTTGGGTATTTTCTTTTTACAAGTTGGATTTATCTCCTCCCTACACATGGATTGATGCTATTGGTCCATAGGAACCTTAATTGGACCATAGTCTAAAGATTTCTGAAAATCTAGACCCTTAGGCTAAGGTTCTTTATACCTATTTTCAATTAATTCCAATTGCACATTGGAAAATTCTTTTTGAATTTCTGTTTCAGGGGAACTCATCTGAATTAGAAGAGATATTTTTCTATCCAAAAATATTCAAAATCTGAATATTCTCTCTCTAGAATATTTTTCTCTCTCTAGGCTAAAATAGATAGAAACAAGGTCTTTATATTTCTGAAGAGGGATTGATTACAGGGAAAGATACTAGACATCAAAAAGGGGGTGGGGGAGGAATCTTACATTCTACCCCACTTAAAAAATGCGAGATGTCCTCATCTCGCAAACTGGGATAATTTCTCAAGATGCACGAATATGAGACTTAGAGAAAAATTTTAATCAAGATTAACCACCAAGAAACGTCTTAAAGAGAGCAAGATTCAAAATAAGAACAAGATTTATTCATTCTCGGAACTTATACAGTAAAGATAGAAGAACTCTTTACACTTCCATAAGCCCGTCCATCATATGATCACAAAAGCAGTCCTCACAAGCTGCACAAGTATAAGGTAACTCATCTATGGGAATAATTCTGTTGGTTATTGCTGCACCTATCTCAGTGGTATGAGGTGATCTAACAAAAGGACCTCTGAGAGGCAAGCCAAAAACGGGATAAAGGCATATCTTCTCATGAGGAAGAAAACACGCTAGTAAGTAGACCCGCTCAGAAAACCCAAGATGTCTTGATCTCATGACGCAGTAGTATCGGGGACCCAAACCCAAAGCTTCAATAACCATGGCCAAGCGGACATTGTTACGAAAGTGCGGCTGACCCCAGGGTGTTACCCTAGTTATGTTTTGATAGGTCCGCCATTTGGTTTGCGCTACAGAAGTTCCCAAGTGAGGGAAAAGTGAGCGCTCATACTGCTCTATAAAATCCTTCTTCACGGATTCACTTGCGTCTTGAAGGTGAGGAATCATTATGGATAAAACTAGTTCTTGTTGCCAAGCCATGAAGGAGATTAAGAAAGAAAGGAGATTGATGGGAGTAAGATTACTGTGAGCGACAAGTAAAAGTTACGACTTATATAGAGGAAGGAGCTAGCGTAACCTAGAAGCCAACGGTAACTTGCCACTGAAGTTTTATCGTCTTTCCATGATTTGTGTTTGACACATTTTTCTATAGAAGGCATTAAGAATTTTGAGATGAGGAGATAAAGAAGCTTGTAGGCTAAGTCACCTACTTTCATTGAATTCAGATATAAGGGTCACAATATCTGGGGGATAACTTCTTATACTCCCCAAGAGATAAAGAACTTCTTTTGGGCCGTACTCGAATGAAAACCAAAACCTTGGTATCCAAAACACCGATTCTCACTTCTGAACTCATTGTTTTGAATCCTTAAAATAGGCGTGACTCCTGAGAAGTATTCTAGGAAAAGGGTCTTCCTTTTTTTAAACAGAAACTTTCTTTTATTTTAGAGAGGGAATAATTATAAGATCAGAAAGGGAGATTCTTACTCCTGTATACCTCGAAGGCTAGGGAGGAATCTTACATCCTACCCCACTTAAAAAGTGCGAGATGTCCTCATCTCGCAAGGTAGAGGACAACTCTTTTTCTTAAGATCCAATTTTATTCTGGGGTTCCTTATATTCTGGTCAACCCAACAGAATACTGGGATAAATATCCCTTATATAGAACTCATAATTAAATAACAATTCATTCAGATCTTATCATTCATATCTTTAACATGATAATGGTCCATTAGACCGAAAAATTTTCTTCTGAACATTCCTTCACGAGAATTTCAGTTAAGCTAGTCCTCAATTTGACATCCCTTAACTTGATCTACCGGTCAAGTATTAACAGTAGCAATCTAACAGCACAACCCACTAACCTCATAGTGATTGGCTGAATTTATTATCATCATTCTAGTTATGAATATCATCACAGGGACTCGTCCCATTCCCCCTCATTGAGGTTTCATTATATTTCAACTAATTTTTAGAAATCAACATTTTCCAATCAGCATTTTCAATCAGAATCCAAATCAATTCATCAATTCTCAAACAAAATTAAAATCATATCAATCACATTCGAAATCATCATCTAGATAGCATTAACGCTTAAAATTTCAAGTCTTAGATTTACTCGTATATACTGTCAGTAAAGAGCTGCAGTATACTCTCGGTATATACGGGTAGTCACGGCCCTTGGAATTATAAGGTAAATACCATCATGTCTAGGCCTCAAGCAAGTCAGGATTCTTTATAATTACAAAACTTCCATTTGAAGACCCAATTACCAAATTACGACTTTCAGTTTGAATATCAAATTGTATGAATTATATCACACAATTATAACCTTTTTGTGTTTCTTGATAAATTTTTGACATATTTGTCTTCTCAGTTGATGTTTATTAACCAAATGCTCTGATACCAACTGTGAGATCCCGATCTCCACCGCGCAACGGATTCGGGTTACTAGCAGCGGAAGTAGCACATCATGCGTGGGTAGGGGTCTCACACTCGGGGCCTCGCCCACGGATATCCGGACAAGAGACTAATCCGTCGGTTTGTCCAAAACCGAAACCGAAAAAACTTCCTTTACCCGGAAAGCATGGGCGATTCCACCAGGATAACTCTTTACTCTAACGTAGTCAAGATCATTACGGATCAACTGATCTGACTGCACCTTTAACGGTACTTGGTCAAATCGAGGAAGAAACTTGCACTTGGATCATTGGGATCAACGCTTTTTTCCCCATCAAGAGGCACAGCCGTTGATTCCTATCCATAGAACAATTTCTATCCGGGATTTACTTCATCTATCGTAATAATAGAAATTAAATCTCGATTTACGGATCCATCAGTCCAGCCTAACCCCATCCGATCCCATGGGTTAGCCAACCGCCCAACCACTGTAGTGATGGGATCCAATTTGGAATTTGGTTAGGTTTTGTCCCGGGTACCAAGGAAAAGAGTTCCAAGGCCCCCTAGCCGGAATTTCATGCAAACATAAAACTAGCCACACCACTTACACACCCAATATGAAAATTGCCTTTTTCTTAGCATCAGCTAACTTTAAAACAATCCTTTAATGAAACCATAGTACCACTGATCACAATCTCCCAATTTATCCAGTTGATTCATAATTTCCCATCATTCCTTCATCAGAGTATCTATGGCATCATTGGCAACTAGAACGCTCACCACCTGTCCACACAGGGGCCGTTTCAATAGTTCCTAGCCCATAATACTCAACAATATAATCACTTATCAAGATGGACTCTCGTTGAAGATCCGCAAGATCAACCAACAGATCCATATAAAAGAGCCATGGACTCATCCGTTGAGGACCAGCAAGGTCAGTCAACCAGATCCATGGCCGGTTCCAGAAAACAACTCTTACTCCTTGTTCCAATATCTTCCTCGACGCACGCGTGGGTATCCTAGGCGACCCAGAGCCCGAGCACCGTATGGTCAGCACCCTCTAGGATCCTTCGCAGGTGACCTAGCGCTTCACTCATAGGCCGCTTCCTTGGTCCCTCATCCACCGTACCGGAAGCTCACCATTTTAATCGAACCGAGGCTGGTCAAGACCTCGGCCGACCTTGCTACGTGAGACGTCCTCCATTGACTCTCCGTCAGCAGTTGCAACTTTATCAGTTAGGTCTCCACGACCTTAATCACAAGACGGTCAAAATGCTTTCCCAGCATTCTTGACATAAAACAGCCATTTACAAACAGCATTTACAAACAGTTTACAAATACAATTTCTATGTTAACTCTCATTTTTCCACATTATCCCTCATACAATCCACATTACTTATTCCACATTTCATTTATATGTGTACTCATCCAATCACATCATTTTCCATCTCTTCACTTCAGATTCCTTCACGTCACATATCATATATTCACATCCATATCCACATCCACATCCATACATCCACATCCACATCCACATTCACATCCATACATCCACATCTACATGCTTATCTCCATTTTCACATCCTCATTTATACATCCACATCCCATATCCACATTCATACATACACATCCATATCCACATCCATATCCGCATTCATACATACACATCCATATCCACATCCACATGCATACATTCATTATCACGTCCTCATTCATACATCCACATCCACATACATACATACATCCACATCCACATTCCCATTCACATCTATACATCCATATCTACATGCACATTCACATCCATACATCCACATCTATATCCTCATTCACATCCATACATCCACATTCATGTATCCACATCTACATGCATACATCCATACATACACATCCACATTTACATCCATGCATCCACATCCACATCCTCATTCACATCCATACATCCACATTCATACATCCACATCCACATCCACATTCACATCCATACATCCACATCTACATGCTTATCTCCATTTTCACATCCTCATTTATACATCCACATCCCATATCCACATTCATACATACACATCCATATCCACATCCACATGCATACATACATCCACATCCACATTCCCATTCACATATATACATCCATATCTACATGCACATTCACATCCATACATCCACATCTATATCCTCATTCACATCCATACATCCACATCTATATCCTCATTCACATCCATACATCCACATTCATGCATCCACATCTACATGCTTATCTCCATTTTCACATCCTCATTTATACATCCACATCCCATATCCA
Source organism: Cibotium barometz (assembly GCF_041138505.1). Lineage (NCBI taxonomy): Eukaryota > Viridiplantae > Streptophyta > Polypodiopsida > Cyatheales > Cibotiaceae > Cibotium > Cibotium barometz. The sequence goes on from NC_141058.1 coordinate 41,118,014, forward strand.
CATTCATACATACACATCCATATCCACATCCACATGCATACATACATCCACATCCACATTCCCATTCACATATATACATCCATATCTACATGCACATTCACATCCATACATCCACATCTATATCCTCATTCACATCCATACATCCACATTCATGCATCCACATCTACATGCTTATCTCCATTTTCACATCCTCATTTATACATCCACATCCCATATCCACATTCATACATACACATCCATATCCACATCCACATGCATACATACATCCACATCCACATTCCCATTCACATATATACATCCATATCTACATGCACATTCACATCCATACATCCACATCTATATGCTCATTCACATCCATACATCCACATTCATGCATCCACATCTACATGCATACATCCATACATCCACATCCACATTTACATCCATGCATCCACATCTACATCCTCATTCACATCCATACATCCACATTCATACATCCATACATCCACATCCACATCCACATTCACATCCATACATCCACATTCACATCCATACATCCACATCTACATGCTTATCTCCATTTTCACATCCTCATTTATACATCCACATCCCATATCCACATTCATACATACACATCCATATCCATATCCACATGCATCTTATCATATCTTATCACTTCCCATATCTTTTATGCATACCTCTATGCATGAAATTCAATTATGCTAAAAGTAACACTTTTATAATAAAATATTCAACTTTTATGCATACCTCTATGCACGAAATCCAATATGATAAAAGTAACACTTTTGATATAAAAAAAAATTATCCTTTATGCATACTTCTATGCATGAAAATTAAAAATGATAAAAGTAACACTTTTGATATAAAAATTTTCCTTTATGCATACTTCTATGCATGAAAATTAAAAATGATAAAAGTAACACTTTTAATATAAAAAAAATTATCCTTTATGCATACTTCTATGCATGAAAATTAAAAATGATAAAGTAACACTTTTAATATAAAAAAAATTATCCTTTATGCATACTTCTATGCATGAAAATTAAAAATGATAAAAGTAACACTTTTGATATAAAAAATTTTCCTTTATGCATACTTCTATGCATGAAAATTAAAAATGATAAAAGTAACACTTTTGATATAAAAAAAATTATCCTTTATGCATGATATTAAAATTCAATTTCTCCATGATTATAATGAAATTCTTTCAATTAATCTAGGATGATAATTCCTAGAATATGGTAGGAAGTCCTCTTTTTATGCTTTGAATGAAATTATTTTATGCATAATTTTTATAAAAATTTTGCCATAGCTCCGCTGCTATGACTGATAAATCTCAATTTTTTCTAAGAGATAAAGCTTATCATTAAGGAAATAATTAAAATGATCTCTAATTGGATCATTAATCTATAATGGATTGAATCATCAATATGCATAAACTAAAAGCATAGGAAAAAGCCATTAATTTGGCCTCAAGCATAGCTTAATCTTGGATTAAGGAAAAGCTTTATGAAAAGCTTCATGTGGATTGAGAATGGGTCATGAGTATGACCATTTCTTGAGTGAGAGAGAGAAATTACATAAAAACCATTAGAATTTAAACATAAATAAAAATTAACTTCAATAGCATTTATTAAATTATGTAACTCTTCACTACTATTCACCAATTAACTTTAATAGCATTTAAAAAAATCATACCAATTAAGCTTCTCAAGCTTGAGAGGGGTTGAGAAGAGAGAAACATTGAGAAATTATAGAAAGATCAATATTCACTAATTACCTTACAAATTGCTTGATTCTTTGTTCACGGTAGAGGCCCCCAACCAATCAATTGGTTAAGTATGTTGATGGAGCCACTAATGGGAATTGAAGAAAGAGGGAAGATCCAAAAACTAGTGAATTATTAAATGAATTCACAGTTCTTGGCTTAGGTGGAGTAGAGTAACGATGCATAAACACTATATATTTTTCAACAAGGGGGAGGCTTCTATTTATAGGAAAAATTGAGCTCCTAACCAAACAAACTGATTCTAGAATTTTCTAAATCAGTTTGGTCAATATTTGACCATTTTTAGGTCAGTTAAGCTAACTTTTTGGAACTAGACTTGAATGAGGAGAGAGGAGAGATGAAATATCTCAATTTTTATGAGTTTAAAACTCATTCAAGCATGTGAAATATGCACCTCCTTTAAAGAACTCCCCTTCCTTACATATGTGTCATAATGAAATCATTTTAATATTGCTCATAGTTTTTTTACTAATAAACCTTGTACATTTTCAACTCTTCATCTTATGTGAAATATGCACCTCCTTTAAAGAACTCCCCTTCCTTACATATGTGTCATAATGGAATCATTTTAATATTGCTCATAGTTTTTTATTAATAAACCTTGTACATTTTCAACTCTTCATCTTATGTGAGCATTTAAGGGACTCCCCTTCCTTACATATGTGTCATAATAAAATCATTATACCCAAAATATCTCATATTTTTAATATTGCACATAGTTTTTTACTAATAAACCTTGTACATTTTCAACTCTTCACCTCATGTGAGCATTTACTCATTTTTGGGTATTTTCTTTTTACAAGTTGGATTTATCTCCTCCCTACACATGGATTGATGCTATTGGTCCATAGGAACCTTAATTGGACCATAGTCTAAAGATTTTTGAAAATCTAGACCCTTAGGCTAAGGTTCTTTATACCTATTTTCAATTAATTCCAATTGCACATTGGAAAATTCTTTTTGAATTTCTGTTTCAGGGGAACTCATCTGAATTAGAAGAGATATTTTTCTATCCAAAAATATTCAAAATCTGAATATTCTCTCTCTAGAATATTTTTCTCTCTCTAGGCTAAAACAGATAGAAACAAGGTCTTTATATTTCTGAAGAGGGATTGATTACAGGGAAAGATACTAGACATCAAAAAGGGGGTGGGGGAGGAATCTTACACACCATTTTCAGCTTTAACAGGATCATAGTCAATGAGAGATTCTGCCATAGCATTGTACGGCGGTCGCAAGGGGCGTGGACATATTGCCCTGCAAACCACTTATGTTGTATTCTCTCCGCTGGGGTAGGAAAATATAAATCTGCGAAATGGTGTGCGAGTCTTGCTCGGCTTGTTTGAGTTGAAGCGGAAGGGGTGAGATGCTCTAATCTTGAGACTGGGTGAGGTCGGGAATACCAGATAAATGGAGAACTTCCATCTATAAAAACAATTTCTTTGATTAAAATTTCTTCATTAAAGAAGCTTACGGAATGAAAATACATTATGAAAATGCTGTTTCTGAATTCTTATTACTAATTTCAGATAAGAATTTAATTATCTTTATTAGCTTTTAATTTCGCTCTGATACCAACTGTGAGATCCCTGTTCCCACCGTGCAACAGATTCGGGGTACTAGCAGCGGAAGTAGCACTTCATGCGCGGGGCAGGGACCCACACTCGGGGCCTCGTCCACGGATATCCGGACAAGAGACTAATCCGTCGGTTTTTCAAAAACCGAACCCAAAAAAACTTCCCTTACTCGGAAAGCATGGGCGATTCCACCAGGATAACTCTTTACTCTAACGTAGTCAAGATCATTACTAATCAAATCGATCCGACTGCACCTCTAGCGGTACTTGGTCAGATCAAGGAAGAAACTTGCACTTGGATCATTGGGATCAACGCTTTTTTCCCCATCAAGAGGCACAGCCGTTGATTCCTATCCATAGAACAATTTACTATCCGGGATTTACTTCATCTATCGTAATAGTAGAATTTAAATCTCGATTTACGGATCCATTAGTCCAGCCTAACCCCATCCGATCCCATGGGTTAGCCAACCGCCCAACCACTGTAGTGATGGGATCCAATTTGGAATTTGGTTAGGTTTTGTCCCGGGTACCAAGGAAAAGAGTTCCAAGGCCCCCTAGCCGGAAGTTCATGCAAACATAAAACTAGCCACACCACTTACACACCCAATATGAAAATTGCCTTTTTCAGCTAACTTTAAAACAATCCTTTAATGAAACCATAGTACCACTGATCACAATCTTCCAATTTATCCAGTTGATTCATAATTTTCCATCATTCCTTCATCAGAGTATCTATGGCATCATTGGCAACTAGAACGCTCACCACCTGTCCACACAGGGGCCTTTTCAATAGTTCCTAGCCCATAATACTCGGCAATATAATCACTTATAAAAATCAAGATGGACTCTCGTTGAAGATCAGCAAGATCAACCCAACAGATCCATATAAAGAGCCATGGACTCATCCATTGAAGACCAGCAAGGTCAATCAACCAGATCCATGCCCGGTTTCACAAAACAACTCTTACTCCTTGTTCCAATATCTTCCTCGACGCACGCGTGGGTATCCTGGGCGACCTAGAGCTCGAGCACCGTATGGTCAGCACCCTCTAGGATCCTTCACAGGTGACCTAGCGCTTCACTCATAGGCCGCTTCCTTGGTCCCTCATCCACCGTATCGGAAGCTCACCATTTTAATCGAACCGAGGCTGGTCAAGACCTCGGCTGACCTTGCTACGCGAGACGTCCTCCATTGACTCTCCGTTAACAGTTGCAACTTTATCAGTTAGGTCTCCACGACCTTAATCAGAAGATGGTCAAAATGCTTTCCCAGCATTCTTAACATAAAACAGCCATTTACAAACAGTTTACAAATACAATTTCTATATCAACTCTCATTTTTCCACATTATCCCTCATATAATCCACATTACTTATTCCACATTCCATTTATATGTGTACTCATCCAATCACATCATTTTCCATCTCTTCACTTCAGATTCCTTCACATCACATATCATATATTCACATCCATACATCCACATCCACATCTACATGCTTACCTCCATTTTCACATTCTCATTTATACATCCACATCCCATATCCACATTCATACATACACATCCATATCCACATCCACATCCATACATCCACATGCATACATCCACTATCACGTCCTCATTCATACATCCACATCCACATACATACATACATCCACATCTACATCCACATTCACATACATCCACATCCACATTCCCGTTCACATCTGTACATCCACATCTACATCCACATACATACATACATCTATATCCACATTCCCATTCACATCTATACATCCACATCTACATCCACATACATACATCCACATCTATATCCACATTCACATACATCCACCTCCACATTCCCATTCACATCTATACATCCACATCTACATCCACATACATACATACAGCCACATCCACATTCCACATTCACATCTATACAGCCACATCTACATCCACATTCACATCTATGCATATACATCTTTATGCATACATCCATTTTCACATTCATACATCCACACTCATCTTCATGCATACATCCATTTTCACATTCATACATCCACACTCCCATCTCCACATCCACACATCCACATACATACATCTCTTATCGCATCCTATCCCTTCCCATATCTATTTATAGAATATAAGGGAATTCTTATATTTGATATAAAATTTCTTTACGTATCTAATTATGCATAAATTTCATTTAAGGATACTAACACTTTCGAAATAAAAATCAATCTTTTATGTATCTTCCTATGCATAAATTCATTTTAAATGAGAATGACACTTTGAATTAAAATTCAATCTTTTATGCATCTTCCTATGCATAAATTCATTTTAGATGAGAATGACACTTTTGAATTAAAATCCATCTTTTATGCATCTTCTTATGCATAAATTTAATTTAGTAGGAATTACACTTTTAGAATAAAAGAATTTCTCTTATGCATCTAATTTATGCATAAAATCTATTTATGATGAAAATCACACTTTTAGTATAAAAATATCTTTTATGCATAACTCTATGCATGAAATCCAATTATGATAAAAGTAACATTTTTACAATATAATAATCATCTTTTATGCATACCTCTATGCAAGAATTTCAAATGTGATAAAAGTAACACTTTTACAGTAAAATAATCATTTAAAAAAACATTTTTATAATAAAATAATCATTTTTTTAATCCCTATGCATGAAATTCAATATGCTAAAAGTAACACTTTTGATATAAAAATTTATCCATTATGCATACTTCTATGCATGAAAATAAAAATGATAAAAGTAACACTTTTGATATAAAAATTTATCCATTATGCATACTTCTATGCATGAAAATAAAAATGATAAAAGTAACACTTTTGATATAAAAACTTATTCTTTATGCATAATATAAAAATTCAATTTCTCCATGATTATAATGAAATTCTTTCAATTAATCTAGGATGATAATTCGTAGAATATGGTAGGAAGTCCTCTTTTTATGCTTTGAATGAAATTATTTTATGCATAATATATATAAAAATTTTGCCATAGCTCCGCTGCTATGACTGATAAATCTCAATTTTTCTAAGGGATAAAGCTTATCATTAAGGAAATAATTAGAATGGTCTCTAATTGGATCATCAATCCATAATGGATTGAATCATCAATATGCATAAACTAAAAGCATAGAAAAAAGCCATTAATTTGGCCTCAAGCATAGCTTAATCTTGGATTAAGAAAAAGCTTTATGAAAAGCTTCATTTGGATTGAGAATGGGTCATGAGTATGACCATTTCTTGAGTGAGAGAGAGAAATTACATAAAAACCATTAGAATTTAAACATAAATAGAAATTAACTTCAATAGCATTTATTAAATTATGTAACTCTTCACTACTATTCACCAATTAACTTCAATAGCATTTAAAAAAACCATACCAATTAAGCTTCTCAAGCTTGAGAGGGGTTGAGAAGAGAGAAACATTGAGAAATTATAGAAAAGATCAATATTCACTAATTACCTTACAAATTGCTTGATTCTTTGTTCACGGTAGAGGCCCCCAACCAATCAATTGGTTAAGTATGTTGATGGAGCCACTAATGGGGATTGAAGAAAGAGGGAAGCTCCAAAAACTAGTGAATTATTAAATGAATTCACAGTTCTTGGCTTAGGTGGAGTAGAGTAACGATGCATAAACACTATATATTTTTCAACAAGGGGGAGGCTTCTATTTATAGGAAAAATTGAGCTCCTAACCAAACAAACTGATTCTAGAATTTTCCAAATCAGTTTGGTCAATTTTTGACCATTTTTAGGTCAGTTAAGCTAACTTTTCGGAACTAGACTTGAATGAGGAGAGAGGAGAGATGAAATATCTCAATTTTTATGAGTTTAAAACTCATTCAAGCATGTGAAATATGCACCTCCTTTAAAGAACTCCCCTTCCTTACATATGTGTCATAATGGAATCATTATACCCAAAATATCTCATATTTTTAATATTGCTCATAGTTTTTTACTAATAAACCTTGTACATTTTCAACTCTTCATCTTATGTGAAATATGCACCTCCTTTAAAGAACTCCCCTTCCTTACATATGTGTCATAATGGAATCATTTAAATATTGCTCATAGTTTTTTACTAATAAACCTTGTACATTTTCAACTCTTCATCTTATGTGAAATATGCACCTCCTTTAAAGAACTCCCCTTCCTTACATATGTGTCATAATGGAATCATTTTAATATTGCTCATAGTTTTTTTACTAATAAACCTTGTACATTTTCAACTCTTCATCTTATGTGAGCATTTACTCATTTTTGGATACCCAAAATATCTCATATTTTTAATATTGCTCATAGTTTTTTACTAATAAACCTTGTACATTTTTCAACTCTTCATCTTATGTGAGCATTTACTCATTTTTGGGTATCTTCTTTTACAAATTGGATTTATCTCTTCCCTACACATGGATTGATGCTATTGGCCCATAGGAACCTTAATTGGACCATAATCCAAAAATTTCTGAAAATCTAGACCCTTAGACTAAGGTCCTTTATACCCATTTTCAATAAATTCTAATTGCACATTGAAAAGTTCTTTTTGAATTTCTGTTTCAGGGGAACTTATTTTAATAAGATGAGATAATTTTCTATCCAAAAATATTAAAAATCTGAATATTCTCTCTCTAGAATATTTTCTCTCTCTAGGTTAAAACAGTTAGAAACAAGGTCTTTATATTTCTGAAGAGGGATTGATTACAGGAGAAGATGCTGGATATTTTGAGAGGCTGGGGAGGAATCTTACATTCTCTCCCACTTGAAAAACGCGAGATGCCCTCATCTCGCAAACTGGGGTTAATTTCGCAAGATGCACAAGTATGAGACTGAGAGAAATTTTTTAATTAAGATTAATCACCAATTAAAAAAGTCTCAAAGAGAGTAAGGGTCAAGACAAGAACAAGATTTAAACTTTATTCATTCTTGGAACATATACAGTAAAGATAGAAGAACTCTTTACACTTCCATAAGCCCGTCCATCATATGATCACAAAAGCAGCACTCACAAGCTGCGCATGTATAAGGTAACTCATCTATGGGAATAATTCTGTTGGTTATTGCTGCACCTATCTCAGTGGTATGAGGTGATCTAACAAAAGGACCTCTGAGAGGTAAGCCAAAAATGGGGTAAAGGCATATCTTCTCATGAGGAAGAAAACACGCCAGTAAGAAGACCCGCTCAGAAAACCCAAGATGTCTTTATCTCATGACGCAGTAGTATCGGGGACCCAAACCCAAGGCTTCGATAACCATGGCCAAGCGGACATTGTTACGAAAGTGCTACTGACCCCAGGGTGTTACCCTAGTTATGTCTTGATAGGTCCGCCATTTGGTCTGAGCTACAGACGTTCCCAAGTGAGGAAAAAGTGAGCGCTCATACTGTTCAATAAAATCTTTCTTCACAGACTCACTTGCGTCTTGAAGGTGAGAAATCATCATGGATAAAACTAATTCCTGTTGCCAAGCCATGAAGGAGTTTAAGAAGAAGGGAGATCGATGGAAGTAAGAATATTGTGAGCGATAAGTAAAGTTACGACTTATATAAAGGAAGGAGTTAGCGTAACCTAGAAGCCAATGGTATCTTGCCACTGAAGTTTTACCGTCTTTCCATGATTTGGGTTTGGCACATATTTCTATGAAATACATTAAGAACTTTGAGATGAGAAGGTAAAAGAAGCTTGTAGGCTAAGTCATCTACTTTCATTGAATTCAGATATAAGGCTCACAATATCTGGGGGATAAGTTCTTATACTCCCCAAGAGATAAAGAACTTCTTTGGGGCCGTACTCGAATGAAAACCAAAACCTTGGTATCCAAAACACCGATTTTCACTTCTGAACTCATTGTTCTGAATCCTTAAAACAGCATGACTCCTGAGAAGTATTCTAGGGAAAGGGTCTTCCTTTTTTTAAACAGAATCTTTCTTTTATTTTTGAGAGGGAATAATTATAAGATCAAAAAGGGAGATTCTTACTCCTGTATACCTCGAAGGCTGGGGAGGAATCTTACATTCTACCCCACTTAAAAAAGTGCGAGATGTCCTCATCTCGCCAAGTAGAGGACAACTCTTTTTCTTAAGATCCAATTTATTCTAGGGTTCCTTATATTCTGGTCAACCCAACAGAATATGGGGATAAATATCCCTTATATAGAACTCATCATTAAATAACAATTCATTTCAGATCATATCATTCATATCTTTAACACGATAATGGTCCATCAGATCGAAAATTTTTCTTTCTGAACATTCCTCCACCCCCCACGGGAATTTCAATCAAGCAAGTTTTCAATTTGTCATCCCTTAACTTGATATACCAAGTCAAGTGTTAACAGTAGCACTTTGACAGCACAATCCACTAATCTCATAGTGATTTGCTGAAATCATTATTATTACAGGGACTCGTCCCATTCATCCTCATTGTGGTTTTGCTCAGGTTATTATATTTCAACTAAATTTCAAAAATCATCATTTTTCAATCAGAATCCCAATCAATTCATCAGTTCCCAAACAGAATTAAAAATCATATCAACCACATTTGAATTCATCAACTGGATAGCATTAATGCTTATAATTTCAAGTCTTAGATTTACTCATATATACTGCCGGTAAAGAGCTGCAGTTATACCCTCGGTATATACGGATAGTCATGAAACTCGAAACTATAAGGTAAATACCATCATGTCTAGGCCTCAAGCAAGTCAGGGTTCCATACAATTGCGGTACTTCCAATTGAAGACCCAATTACTAATTTACGAATTTCAATTTGAATTAACAATTTGTATTATATCACGCAATTAAAACCTTTTTGTGCGCCTTGATAACTTTTGACATAATTGGCTCCTAAGTTGATCTTATTGGAGATCTATGACATAATTCTGATAAACAGATTTTTCTTTATCCGATCGTCCGTAAACAATCACTTAAAAAGAACATTTGTATATTTATATACAAGTTGCAATAACTACATAGAGCAACTCGGCTCTGAGTTCAAAATCTCCTCGGAAGACATATAAGAGGACCGTACTGGGTCATAGTCATGCCCTGTTACATTAGTTCTCTAACTGCGAAGGGGGCTATTATTTTCTCCTTAGGGATAAATCGACTAAGGAGTCTATAAATTCGACATGAAAGTCTGAAATTTCGAGGCATCGAATGATATAGAATGACACCACGCACCATTTTCAGCTTTAACAGGATCATAGTCAATGAGAGATTCTGCCATAGCATTGTACGGCGGTCGCAAGGGGCGTGGACATATTGCCCTGCAAACCACTTATGTTGTATTCTCTCCGCTGGGGTAGGAAAATATAAATCTGCGAAATGGCGTGCGAGTCTTGCTCGGCTTGTTTGAGTTGAAGCGGAAGGGATGAGATGCTCGAAGGCAAATGCAATCATATCTTGAGACTGGGTGAGGTCGGGAATACCAGATAAATGGGGAACTTCCATCTATAAAAACAATTTCTTTGATTAAAATTTCTTCATTAAAGAAGCTTACGAAATGAAAATACATTATGAAAATGCTGTTTGTGAATTCTTATAACTAATTTCAGATAAGAATTTAATCATCTTTATTAGCTTTCAATTTCGCTCTGATACCAACTGTGAGATCCCTGTTCCCACCGTGCAACAGATTCGGGGTACTAGCAGCGGAAGTAGCACTTCATGCGCGGGGCAGGGACCCACACTCGGGGCCTCGTCCACGGATATCCGGACAAGAGACTAATCCGTCGGTTTTTCAAAAACCGAACCCAAAAAAACTTCCCTTACCCGGAAAGCATGGGCGATTCCACCAGGATAACTCTTTACTCTAACGTAGTCAAGATCATTACTAATCAAATCGATCCGACTGCACCTCTAGCGGTACTTGGTCAGATCAAGGAAGAAACTTGCACTTGGATCATTGGGATCAACGCTTTTTTCCCCATCAAGAGGCACAGCCGTTGATTCCTATCCATAGAACAATTTACTATCCGGGATTTACTTCATCTATCGTAATAGTAGAATTTAAATCTCGATTTACGGATCCATTAGTCCAGCCTAACCCCATCCGATCCCATGGGTTAGCCAACCGCCCAACCACTGTAGTGATGGGATCCAATTTGGAATTTGGTTAGGTTTTGTCCCGGGTACCAAGGAAAAGAGTTCCAAGACCCCCTAGCCGGAAGTTCATGCAAACATAAAACTAGCCACACCACTTACACACCCAATATGAAAATTGCCTTTTTCTTAGTATCAGCTAACTTTAAAACAATCCTTTAATGAAACCATAGTACCACTGATCAGAATCTTCCAATTTATCCAGTTGATTCATAATTTCCCATCATTCCTTCATCAGAGTATCTATGGCATCATTGGCAACTAGAACGCTCACCACCTGTCCACACAGGGGCCTTTTCAATAGTTTCTAGCCCATAATACTCAACAATATAATCACTTATAAAAATCAAGATGGACTCTCGTTGAAGATCAGCAAGATCAACCCAACAGATCCATATAAAGAGCCATGGACTCATCCATTGAAGACCAGCAAGGTCAATCAACCAGATCCATGCCCGGTTTCACAAAACAACTCTTACTCCTTGTTCCAATATCTTCCTCGATGCACGCGTGGGTATCCTGGGTGACCCAGAGCACCCTCTAGGATCCTTCGCAGGTGACCTAGCGCTTCACTCATAGGCCGCTTCCTTGGTCCCTCATCCACCGTACTACCGGAAGCTCACCATTTTAATCGAACCGAGGCTGGTCAAGACCTCGGCCGACCTTGCTACGCGAGACGTCCTCCATTGACTCTCCGTCAACAGTTGCAACTTTATCAGTTAGGTCTCCACGACCTTAATCAGAAGACGGTCAAAATGCTTTCCCAGCATTCTTGACATAAAATAGCCATTTACAAACACTTTACAAATACAATTTCTATATTAACTCTCATTTTTCCACATTATCCCTCATATAATCCACATTACTTATTCCACATTCCATTTATATGTGTACTCATCCAATCACATCATTTTCCATCTCTTCACTTCAGATTCCTTCACATCACATATCATATATTCACATCCATACATCCACATCCACATCCACATCCACATCCACATCCATACATCCACATCTACATGCTTACCTCCATTTTCACATTCTCATTTATACATCCACATCCCATATCCACATTCATACATACACATCCATATCCACATCCATACATCCACATCCACATCTATACATCCACTATCACGTCCTTATTCATACATCCACATCCACATACATACATACATCCACATCTACATCCACATTCACATTCACATACATCCACATCCACATCTACATCTACATCCACATTCACATACATCCACATCCACATTCCCATTCACATCTATACATCCACATCTACATCCACATACATACATACATCTATATCCACATTCCCATTCACATCTATACATCCACATCCACATCTACATCCACATACATACATCCACATCTATATGCACATTCACATACATCCACCTCCACATTTCCATTCACATCTATACATCCACATCTATATCCACATACATACATACATCCACATCCACATTCCACATTCCACATTCACATCTATACAGCCACATCTACATCCACATTCACATCTATGCATATACATCTTCATGCATACATCCATTTTCACATTCATACATCCACACTCATCTTCATGCATACATCCATTTTCACATTCATACATCCACACTCCCATCTCCACATCCACACATCCACATACATACATCTCTTATCGCATCCTATCCCTTCCCATATCTATTTATAGAATATAAGGGAATTCTTATATTTGATATAAAATTTCTTTACGCATCTAATTATGCATAAATTCCATTTAAGGATACTAACACTTTCGAAATAAAAATCAATCTTTTATGTATCTTCCTATGCATAAATTCATTTTAAATGAGAATGACACTTTGAATTAAAATTCAATCTTTTATGCATCTTCCTATGCATAAATTCATTTTAGATGAGAATGACACTTTTGAATTAAAATCCATCTTTTATGCATCTTCTTATGCATAAATTCAATTTAGTAGGAATTACACTTTTAGAATAAAAGAATTTCTCTTATGCATCTAATTTATGCATAAAATCTATTTATGATGAAAATCACACTTTTAGTATAAAAATATCTTTTATGCATAACTCTATGCATGAAATCCAATTATGATAAAAGTAACATTTTTACAATATAATAATCATCTTTTATGCATACCTCTATGCAAGAATTTCAAATGTGATAAAAGTAACACTTTTACAGTAAAATAATCATTTAAAAAAACATTTTTACAATAAAATAATCATTTTTTTATCCCTATGCATGAAATTCAATATGCTAAAAGTAACACTTTTGATATAAAAATTTATCCATTATGCATACTTCTATGCATGAAAATAAAAATGATAAAAGTAACACTTTTGATATAAAAATTTATCCATTATGCATACTTCTATGCATGAAAATAAAAATGATAAAAGTAACACTTTTGATATAAAAACTTATTCTTTATGCATAATATAAAAATTTAATTTCTCCATGATTATAATGAAATTCTTTCAATTAATCTAGGATGATAATTCCTAGAATATGGTAGGAAGTCCTCTTTTTATACTTTGAATGAAATTATTTTATGTGTAATTTATATAAAAATTTTGCCATAGCTCCGCTGCTATGACTGATAAATCTCAATTTTTCTAAGGGATAAAGCTTATCATTAAGGAAATAATTAGAATGGTCTCTAATTGGATTATCAATCCATAATGGATTGAATCATCAATATGCATAAACTAAAAGCATAGAAAAAAGCCATTAATTTGGCCTCAAGCATAGCTTAATCTTGGATTAAGAAAAAGCTTTATGAAAAGCTTCATTTGGATTGAGAATGGGTCATGAGTATGACCATTTCTTGAGTGAGAGAGAGAAATTACATAAAAACCATTAGAATTTAAACATAAATAGAAATTAACTTCAATAGCATTTATTAAATTATGTAACTCTTCACTACTATTCAACTTCAATAGCATTTAAAAAAACCATACCAATTAAGCTTCTCAAGCTTGAGAGGGGTTGAGAAGAGAGAAACATTGAGAAATTATAGAAAAGATCAATATTCACTAATTACCTTACAAATTGCTTGATTCTTTGTTCACGGTAGAGGCCCCCAACCAATCAATTGGTTAAGTATGTTGATGGAGCCACTAATGGGGATTGAAGAAAGAGGGAAGCTCCAAAAACTAGTGAATTATTAAATGAATTCACAGTTCTTGGCTTAGGTGGAGTAGAGTAACGATGCATAAACACTATATATTTTTCAACAAGGGGGAGGCTTCTATTTATAGGAAAAATTGAGCTCCTAACCAAACAAACTGATTCTAGAATTTTCCAAATCAGTTTGGTCAATTTTTGACCATTTTTAGGTCAGTTAAGCTAACTTTTCGGAACTAGACCTGAATGAGGAGAAAGGAGAGATGAAATATCTCAATTTTTATGAGTTTAAAACTCATTCAAGCATGTGAAATATGCACCTCCTTTAAAGAACTCCCCTTCCTTACATATGTGTCATAATGGAATCATTATACCCAAAATATCTCATAGTTTTAATATTGCTCATAGTTTTTTACTAATAAACCTTGTACATTTTCAACTCTTCATCTTATGTGAAATATGCACCTCCTTTAAAGAACTCCCCTTCCTTACATATGTGTCATAATGGAATCATTTTAATATTGCTCATAGTTTTTTTACTAATAAACCTTGTACATTTTCAACTCTTCATCTTATGTGAAATATGCACCTCCTTTAAAGAACTCCCCTTCCTTACATATGTGTCATAATGGAATCATTTTAATATTGCTCATAGTTTTTTTACTAATAAACCTTGTACATTTTCACCTCTTCATCTTATGTGAGCATTTGCTCATTTTTGGAAACCCAAAATATCTCATATTTTTAATATTGCTCATAGTTTTTTACTAATAAACCTTGTACATTTTTCAACTCTTCATCTTATGTGAGCATTTACTCATTTTTGGGTATCTTCTTTTATAAATTGGATTTATCTCCTCCCTACACATGGATTGATGCTATTGGCCCATAGGAACCTTAATTGGACCATAATCCAAAAATTTCTGAAAATCTAGACCCTTAGACTAAGGTCCTTTATACCCATTTTCAATAAATTCTAATTGCACATTGAAAAGTTCTTTTTGAATTTCTGTTTCAGGGAAACTTATTTTAATAAGATGAGATAATTTTCTATTTAAAAATATTAAAAATCTGAATATTCTCTCTCTAGAATATTTTCTCTCTCTAGGTTAAAACAATTAGAAACAAGGTCTTTATATTTCTGAAGAGGGATTGATTACAGGGAAAGATGCTGGACATTTTGAGAGGCTGGGGAGGAATCTTACAATGGACATGCTGCACAGTATTGGGATTTTGAATAGGATAGCACATTTCGAATGCAAGGAAGAGGGTTTGTCGTTTACAAGAGCTCACAAGAAGCAAGAGCATGTATGGAGGGAGTTAAATCTCAAAGAGGGTGTGCAGGAAGCCAATCTAGGTGACTATGATTGTGTTTCTACCAATGAGATGATCATCAGAGCCTTACAGAGGGGATTACATAGTGCTTATGAACGCCTACATATGAAGCCAAAAGGTACACAAGACATGAGATGGTGGTCACAACCCTGGTTTGATGGATTTTTTGATGCCTATGCAAACTCAAATTTCCAAGACTCTAATACATATGAAGAGGCTCCTACAACGGAAGCAGATTCAGATGAGGATGTCTCTATCAGTGAGATATGACATGTCTCTATCAGTGAGATACGACATGTCGTGGATTTGAATGAAAAAGAAGAAGTTAGCCCAATTGTAGAGTTTGAGAACAAGTTAATTTTCAAGTCCACATTGGTAAGTCAATTGAATGGCAATCCCACATTGTCAAAAGATAGGCTGACAAGGAGATAAGGAGTGTAGTACTCTAAGGAAGAAAAATGTCATAAAGGGACAAATGAAAAATTGTTTGGCATTGGTTGCCATTGTGCGGTATACTTCCAACAAGAAAGAGAACACCAATGGGAAGATCACGCAGTCATGCAAGCCAAGCTCCTCAAAAAGTAAGAAGAAAACAAAAAGCATATGGTACTTAGGTCAAGTTCAAAAGATGAGAAGAAAGGTTGGTGGTGCATATGTGGAGTACAAGAGAGGGTTCAGCCTCTCTGATAAGCCTCAGGAGTGGAGGTTCAACTAGGATGGTATCAAAAAGCAAAAGGAACCAGATGCTTTACATATGATTTGACTGACCTTGAAATGATAAATATAGAAAGCGTCATTGCTCTAGCAAATCTCACATATGATTGTAACAAGAATAAGTACGAAGTTGACGAAAATGATTGGAAGGTTTTCACTGAGTTTGTGAAGGACCATTCGGAGCATTTAGCAGGTACATCATGTCTTCTTTACTAAATCCTATTGTGTAAAAGCAAAAGAGTTTGTGTTTTTCAGCTACATTTATAACATATTTCTTGTTTGATGTAACCTGTTGGTCTCTTATGGTTTTTTTGCAGGAACATAACTTTTGTTGTTACATGGCTGTCCAAACTAAGATTGGAGTTTTTTGATGAGGTTTTGTGCAAACTACAAAGTTGGATTGAATATTAAGTTTTCGATATATGCATCAGCGTGTGGATTGTAGTAGCGAAAACTACCTTAAACATGAGAAGTGAAGGTGCTTAAGGCATTCACTTTATCAATGGTAGAAACACATTTTGTATCTACGTTTTGTAGCTACATTCAGTTAATAGGTTGTAGAAAAACGTTTTGTATATACATAATTTAGTACGGTAAAAGAGAAAGTAGTGTCGATGAGGTTTATGTCCAAAATTTGAAATGGACTGTAACAGAGTATTTTTGAACCACCTTTTTGTGTATCTACCTTATCAAGTTAAATGTATCTTGTCTCACCTACGTTGTTTATGTATCTACGTTATGGAGTTAAATGTATCCTGAAGGGCTGTCTTCTCGAGATGTTGTCTCTTGGAGTGCACTGATCACAGGATATGCTCAAGGTGGTCACGTTGAACTGCTTCGAAGAGCTGTAGCGTCCTATGCGTGCATCTTGAAAGCTTGTGCCATGATCCAAGCAGTTGACAAGGGGGAAAGAAATCCAGACGAGTTTGGAAGGCAAGGGTTACTGCTGTAGAATGATGTTGTGCTGCGCAATGCTCTAGTGGCGACATGTATGCCTAGTGTGGTGTTGTTTCGAATGCATGACAAGTGCTTGATGGACTGCTTTTTTGGGTTATTGTCTCTTGGAGTGCATTAATTGTAGGAAATGCTAAGTAAGCACTTGACTGCTTTAAAGAAATGCAGCATGAGGGCATCCATCCAGATGTAGCAACCTACACATGCATCTGGAAAGCATATGTGTAGCATGTGCCATGATCGGAGCAGCCAATATGGGGAAACAAATCCATGGCTAGATTGGAAGGCAGGGGTTGCAGCAGTAGGACAACATTGTGGTGGGTGTTGCTGTAGTGGACATGTATGCCAAGTGCGGGGTTGTTTCAGAGGCGCGACAGACGATGACGGGCTGCCTTCTCGAGATGTTGTCTCAGCTGACAAGATGCATGTGTAATGACCTACATGTGCATCTTCAAAGCATGTGCCATGATGTTGTCTCAGCTGACAAGATGCATGTGTAATGACCTACACGTGCATCTTCAAAGCATGTGCCACGATCAATGAAACCAATAAGGGGAAACAAATCCATGACACGATTCGAAGGCAGGGGTTGCTCTACAGTATGAAGTCGTGCTCTGCAATGCTCTAGTGGACATGTATTCCAAGTGCGGTGCTATTTCAAAGGCACAACAAGTGCTCGACCGACTGCTTTCTTGGGATGTTGTCTCTTGGAGTGCACTAATTGCAGAATATGCACAACAAGGTCATGATGCACAAGCACTTGATTGCTTTGAAGACCTACAGTGTGAGGGCATCCTTCGCGATGCAGTGACCTACACATGCATCTTGGAAGCATGTGCCATGATCCGAGTAGCCTTGACAAGGGGAAACAGATCCATCATCGTCCATGATGAGATTGGAAGGCAAGGGTCGCTGCCTGCAGGAAAACATTATGCTGGGCAATGCTCTAGTGGACATGTATGCCAAATGTGATGATGTTTCAAGGGTATGTTAACTGGGCTGTTTTCTTGGGATGTTGTCTCTTGGAGTGCATTGATTGCAGGATATGCACCAGAAGGTCACGCTACGCAAGCTCTTGACTGCTTTGAAGAGATGCAGCTACAAATCCACAACGAGATTGCAAGGCAAGGATTGCTGCAGAACAACATTGTGGTGGACGATTCTCTAGTAGACATGTGTGCCAAGTGTGGTGATGTTCAAAGGCAAATTAGTGGTTGGTGGGCTGCCTTCTTGGGATGTTGTCTCTTGGAGATGCAACGTGAGGGAATTCTTCCAAACACAGTGACCTATGCATGCATCTTGAAAGCATGTGCCATGATCCGAGAAGCGGACAAGGGAACTACACGTGCATCTTGGAAGCATGTGCCACAATTAGAGCAGCCCCGATAAGGGGAAACAAATCCATGACAAGATTGGAAGGGAGGGGTCGCTACAGAATGACATTGTGCTTGGCAACGCTCTTGTGGACAGGTATGCCAAGTGCGGTGCTATTTCAAGGCATGATAGCTAGGCTGCCTTCTCGGGATGTTGTGTCTTGAATATGCACTAGAATGTCATGCCACGCAAGCACTTTACTGACAAATCCATGACGAGATTGGAAGGGAGGGGTCACTGCAGAATGACATTGTGCTTGGCAATGCTCTTGTGGACAGGTATGCCAAGTGCGGTGCTATTTCAAGGCATGACAACTGGGCTGCCTTCTCGGGATGTTGTGTCTTGAAGTGCACTGATTGCAGGATATGCACCAGAATGTCATGCCATGCAAGCACTTGTCTGACAAATCCATGACGAGATTGGAAGGGAGGGGTCGCTGCAGAATGACATTGTGCTTGGCAATGCTCTTGTGGACAATTATGCCAAGTGCAGTGCTGTTTGAAGAGATCCAAGTACAAGTCCATGACAAGATTGTAAGGTAGGGGTTATTGTAGAATGACATCATGGTGGGCAATGCTCTAGTGGACATGTGTGCCAAGTGCGGTGCTGTTTCAAAGGCAGATAAGTGGTTGGTGGGCTGCCTTTTCGGGATCTTATCTCTTGGAGTGCATTGATTGCAACATTTTCCCTTACGCAGAGCTTCAAAATAGCCCCTCGCTCGGTCCGTTCAAGCGTGGCAACTTCAATGCAAGCTTCGTCAACTTGAATCTGCAACACGCTATAGGTAGTCAAGACCAACAAATATTTTGCGAGGACGCGTATTCCTCCCTTAAGAATGTGACATGGGTTGCTTGGACAAGAAACCAGTGTTTTTTCACAAACCTCTTCTTGGTTCCCTCCTCCTGGCACCACATACACCCCATTTTCAAGGGCAGTGTAGGTCACATTTTCACCCTCCTCAGTAGGCTCCTCTTACTACTACCGACCGACAACACATGGGCTATCATATTGAGAGAATTCTGGAGCTATCTCACAGTTACAAGTTCACAGCTTGGGGTGCAGGTGAGGCTTCATGGGAGGCCCAATTTGGCAGAATTCAATACAAGGGCCAACGATAAGATCATGGAGTGCTTGGCACTTGTTGCCGAGCTTTTTTGAGGGGGAAAAGATAAAACAAGCTTTCAAGTTTACACAACAGGAAGATGTAAACAAGAGGGACCACCAATGCAGACATCGTGGTGTTACTGGCCTCTTATGCAGAGACGACGAAAGACCGCTTTGGAAAGGTGCCCACACGAAAGGACAAAGATGGTCAAGGTACACAGCTCCGAGCATATGTCTAGCGCCAACAAACGCAAGGTAGATGCTTTGATGATGCTGCCACACTGAGCTCCCTAGCCTCTCCATCCCACCCCAAAACCCCACCCAACTCCTAGAACTCCACTTCCGCATCCTCCAACTAAACCTCCTCCAACACAACATTTTTCTCGACAACCCTCTCACTGCCTTCACCCTCTCCTACCTCATCACCAAAATCCCTGCCCCCTCCATTTACCTCCTTGTCACCCTCTTCTTTTCCAAAACCAACTTTCTTTCGACAACCCCACCATCCTCCTCAACCTTCCCATTCATGCTCTTGCCACCAACCTTGTCAACTAATCAAGGCTCCAAGAAAAAGGGTTTTCAGCAAGCTCAGCTAGCATTTGTGGAGATGTGGTTCCTAAACTACAGTCATAACCTGGCTACTAGTGAATATTCGATGTTTGGGTACATTGTGCAAGCTAGGTGATTTGCATTTGTACATTCTAGGGTTGAAGAAAGGGGATCATGATTCCTTGTGTGTTGGGCGAGTCAGTGGAGCTTTGCACACATTATCCAAAGATTCTTGGAGGATGTCTTGGGGCTAATGCCAATTTGAGTGTGGGAGCACAAGTAGTGGATCCAAGTACACTTTTGCCATTGCCAAGACCATGAAAAGGGCTGGCAGCTTGTACCTGGTGGTTCTTCTCTAGGCAACCCAGTTTCCTTTGGTTTCCTCTAAGGTTACCCCACCTCTTGTCCTTTTTTAGAAAGTTGCATGGCATTTCATCTATTCCAGCACTGAAGGCAATACATGGTACCGTTTCTGATACCAACCTCCACTGATCGTCTTTTTTGATACCAACCTCCACTACAACTAAACCTGATCGCCTTTTAACGGCACTGGATACCCCCATCACGGAAGCGAAGAAAGAAAACCTTTTTGCAAGCCTCAAGGTGAAGCTGAAGCACACAGTTTTTGTAAAGCATAAAATTAGTTTTATTCATAAGTTCTCTTTGTAATCAAGATTTCGTTATTTTCTATTAGTGGTAATATAAGGAGTAACTCAACCTAGTTCAAAAATCAAGGAACCGGGTGGTTGAAACTACATAGAGTTGATCTTTCATTGAGTTGCTGTGTATCATTTTTCTCCTTCTGTTTGGTGGAACCGTGAAGGATACAATGAGTAGGAATATTACTGTGTATGGCTCCAGTTTAGGACAAAAGCTATGTCTGGTCTCTAATGAGAGAATTTTTGAGCTAAAATTATCTACAGTCTATGATTATTTTGATCTGGCAGGAGATTAAGTGAGAGTTCAATGATTGATTACCTTAGTATGAAAAAGGCTGTTTTAGTACTTTTTGCTGGCCTCTTATGGCAGGGGATTCCTTGTTTGTCTTGTAGTAAATTAGCTGACTCATTCAGAGTGATTGCAGGACACATGCTCAAGAAGGTCATGCAGAGCAAGCACTTCGCTTCTTTGAAGAGATGCAGCATGAGGGCATCCTTCCAGAAGCAGTAACGTTCATACGTATCTTGAAAGCATGTGCCATGATCGAAGACAAGGGGAACCAAATCCATGACGAGATTTCAAGGCCTACGCAACTACAGCAGAGAGAGACGTTGAGCTAGCAAACGGCTTTGAGGTAACAACTCTGAAACTCTCTTCACAAAAATTTTGAACTTTGTATTTTTTTTTCTCTATCCCTTTCTCCTGCTGCTTTTCTTTGATCTTATTAGGGTCATAAGTGCTACATCTTCCACCACCTAAGGTCTGCACCACATCCATCACCTCCAGAAAAAACTGCACATCCTTGGTCTTCTTGTTCCCAATCATGATAAAATTATGCAAGTGAAAGTGCAGCAGGGTAATCATTTCCTTCTCTATAGGTTGAAAAAAAGCATGCTTGATGTTTCTGTACGTAATATCAACTTTCTCGTCAGCTTTCATGGTTGAATACCTAAAACCATTGGTGTGTGCCTCTAATGTACCACTCAACTTGCGCCCCTTGCCTCCAAAGACAGGCCTAATCCATAAATCTGATAGTCTTATAGGTTTTGCTTTCATAAGTTATAGTTTTTCTTGTGTCACTAGCATGGCCCTCTCTACCTTCTCTGATTCCCTCAAAGCAACTTGGCGACGCAACGTCTTAATCAGCTGGACTACTTGGTTAGTGTGTCTCACATCACTAGATCGGAAGGAAACTTCCTTCTAGTAAATTGCACCGGGGAACTTCTGTGATGCCAAGTCAGTGGCAGAATAACCAGCATTGGGCACATTGAAAATCATTCGAATGAAGGAGTGGCCTCCATCCTATTGGCTGGTAACACTCTTTATAGTAGCTATGTGAAAGGGATCCATTAAACCATAAACTGGCAGCAAAATTGACTTGTTCTTCTGATCTACCTGAATCATTAATTCTTTTGAGAAAGGAATATCATCTAGATTCCGATAGGCCACTAAATCTCCAGTGGTCCTGACCACACCTTGCTCGTCTCCTTGGCCCAGACCCCCAGAAGCCAGCAGCCTCCTAACGGTCTCTTCATTCTTTTGTTGAGCAAGATCCGCTTGATGCTGCTTGCACACCTCTTCTTTTGTCATCTCTTGATTGTCAGGGTGCAAAGTTGCTTTCAGAAACTGGGCATTTGCTCCATTACTTGCGATGGTAGCTTTAGCTTTGATTTTGGCTTCTCCTGCTCCTCCTCTTCCTCATCTTTGAAAGAAGACACAATATCATCGTAAGATTTTGAACAATTCGAAGTTGCACTCTCAAGACCTTTCTCTTTTATGATTATAGTATCTGTCAGCAGAGCAGCAAAAAAAAGTTCTTTGTCTTGGGGTCCTATGAGCTCTATGTCTATAAATTTTACATTTTTAAACTAACATTGAATACCATAGCTGCCTTTAGAATCCTATCATTCTTGGAATTCAGGCTTAGGCCAGATTCCCTGAATTCAATGCCAATACCTGTGCCAGAGATTTTAGTTATATGGGGCAAGAACTCCCGCCCTTCCCTTTCCATAACATATAATGCTGCTTTGTAAGCAGTTGAAGCAGGATTTCCACATTTTAAAGCATTCATGGCAGCTTTGTGGGCTTTCTGAAGTGCCTTTTAAGCTTTTGATTGAACTGGGTCTCCATCAATCAAATACGTTCTTGCAACATTTGCACAATAACTATTGTATCTCGCACCAATAGCACAAATAATGACACCCAATGTATCATAATATAGTGGATCTTCATTGCTGATAGCCCTTGGCCTTAGACTGATAGCCCTTGGCCTTAGAGCAAATACCCCACCACTTTGAAATACAGGGGGTAGTAGATGTCCACATTGTCAGGCTTCAACTTTACCTTGGCTTTTTCTAGGATCAATCACTGCCTTCTCAATGTCATCTCAAAATCGTATCTAGTATATAAGGATATTTGAAATATCTCTTTTAAAAAAATATATCGACAGTAAGGGATTTATAAAATTTACAAAATTTTACAGAAGGGTGGAGAAAACTACTCAAAAAAGGTTACATAGGGGTTTATAAAAGAGGCCTTGAACGCACGTGATATAGGGGCTTTACACTAAGTGACCCCCCCGAGCCTTTACCATACTATTCCACCAGCGGCAGTGGACCTGTATGGGACCGACTATAGCTTTAAATATGTTGAGCATCTTGCAAGGGTAGAGAATTGATTCAATCCTCATACCTATCAACACTGTGATTACACAAACACAAGCAAAGTTGACTAAAGATAAGGGTGACAAAACTTTGACTGACCTGGAAGCTAGCACTTCCAAGAGCATGAAAATAAGATTAAAACAAAAGGAGGAGTATCCAAGTTGGGAAAGGGGATGATAAAGTCAAAATCTTGGATGGAACAGATTCCTCATTTCCTAGATCTCTACCATCTATACCAAAAGATGGAATAGATTCCTCATTTTCTCTGCCATCTATACCAGAAGATGAAATGTTGCGCTTCACAAAGAGAGAGATCGCGAGAGTAGTCTTGAGAAGAATCCTCAAGACTTACACAAAAAGCTTGTGCAATATCTAAACCCAGCTGAGAAAAAAGAGCACCTTTTGGCAACTCAAGTGTTGGTTAGGTAGACACGACGAGAAGTAGAGGGCATGCTTGGACTTTTAAAAATGCCTCACCCGTGTCCACCACCTCTCTCTACCATTACAGTTTCTGACAATGAAGTGTTGATTGTATCAAACTCTCAATTGGTAAAAGAGATGTCAAAAATAGAGACTTCATAAGAAATGAGGATTGATGGAGAATCCTTTTGATGAGACCAAAGAAACATGTCCTCATATAAAGCCTGAGTCTCTTCCTTCCGATTTCTTGGAACAAATCAAAGAACATAATCTAAAAAATCTTTCTAGGATCTTTGAAGAACATGTTTGACCTAGATTCCTCACATGGGGTCTCTGGGAACTCTTCCTCAATATCTAGGAAGTGAGAGTGAGAAAACCAACATGCAAGAAAACCTTGGACCATTTATAGCTAGATCTATAAGATTCCTAAGAAAGATCAAACTCTGAAAAGAGGAAAGTAACCCAAGGATGTGGATTTACTGATGCAGAGGATTTACTGATGTGGATTTACTGATGCAGAGGATTTTGTCTACTTCAGTCTCACCATTCCCTTGGGAAAACTTTTACAGGGTAAGCCTATGACATGGAATGATGTAAAAGATTGGTTAGGAGGTTGGCTCAAGGAGTCTAGTGATGAGAGTGTCATGCTTATGCAAATGCATGAAGCTGCCAAAGTTCAAGTGACCAAAGCGTGCATGCCACAACTTAGCATCACCCATTTCCTTTGTGGTAGAGACTATATATATAGCATGCTTTTGTCTTTCATGTGCATCTAGCTTGTAAAGGCCCGAGACAAAGTAACAAAAGCAACAATTGTATTGCCATCACTACGATCATGAACAATACACATGTCATCCATAAATTGAACCACTAAGCCTGCCTTAGTAATGGTAGAGATAGATAATAATTTATTCTTGATTCCTGCTACATATAATACATCTGAGAGTGTGATTTTTCCATCATTTATAGTACTAAGAATACCAACTACTTTTACATGATACGAGGAGTTGTTTGCACATGTAACATTGTTTCCTTGTGGAGAAAATTCAAGTGATGAACAAATTGCGATGAGAAGTAATGTGCTTACTAGAACCATTGTTAAAATATTAGACATGTACATCTAGAACAGCCATGCATATATCCTTATGTGAAGGGTCAAAATTGCACCACACACCCAATCATCATGTGCATAGTTTGCAGATTCTTTGTTTTCTGTATTAGATGCTAATGCATCAGCCTACAACCATACCTAAGTCTTTCCTTTTCTCCTTCTCTAGCTATTTCCTGTACTCATTAATGCAGATTCTTTGTTTTCTGTATTAGATGCTAATGCATCAGCCTACAACCATACCTAAGTCTTTCTTTTTCTCCTTCTCTAGCTGTTTCCTGTACTCATTAATGTAGTGATGAGGTTTCTTGCAATAGTTGCATTTTTTCTTTTTCTTTAGCTTGTCGCCTTCCTTATCTGCAGGCTTGGCCCAGACTCGAGAGGAAGAGCAACTTAAAGAAGATGTGTCTAGGATTCCTGACTATTTCAAAAATTACAGCATAGGTGTGAGCACAATATCTATGACTAGTCATGGTGAGTGGTTTAAAGATATGTAAAAAATAGAAAAACTAAGCTATGTAGAAAGAGCTGATGATATTGTGTATCCTAATGAGTTCAATGATTTTCTCAGAAAAAGCAAGGAATCAAGAGATAGTTCACATGCAAGTATACTTTGCAAACAGAATGGTATTACAGAAAGGAAAAATAGACACGTTGCTTGATGTCTAAAAAGAATATGCCAGATCATTTTCGGGTGGAAGCAGTAGCAATAATAACTACTATTTACATTATAAAAAGGACCCTCACTATAGCTATTCATTATATGACATGTTAATAGAAGTTTACAAGCATAAAACCAGATGTCTCACTTAAAATTATTTGGGTGTATAATATATATGCATATTCTCGATGAAGTAAGAAGAAAGTTGGATCCAAAGACATATAAATTCATCTTCATTGGTTATGCTTTGGATCAGAAAGTTTATAGATGTTATAACCCTACCGCTTGTGAGATGCGAGTAAGCAAATATGTTATCTTTGATGAGATGAGTATAGCCGATATACACCAATGAAGGCAATAGAAGATGCAGTTGTAAGAAGAATGATGCACCCCACATGTAGAGTAGCAATTATAGGTTCCTAGTCGACCTCCTGTAGAGTGCTCTAGTAGTGGATCCAATATTAGTCCATGGTCAAGAAGGTTGAGGAAAAATGTAAGTACACATGTATTATGCAAAGAAAAGGAAAAGTAGATCAGATTTTTATGTTTGATCCATCAATAGGTCACTCATATGTGAATGGTAAATCTAGTGGCTTCGAGGAAAGCCTTGATGAGAAGCTGGGCATTCTGTTAGTGGTTACTCCTGGTGCAAGGAGAACCAAGGTTTTTGAGAACACCTGGCAGTGATCTAGGTGCATACAAGTCTATGAGGGTTAGATACCTTATTAATAGGTTGAGATATGATGGATATACAACCCATCATTATGCTTACATGGTGAAAGAAATACAAGAGTTAGAGCCCACTTGTTTTGAGCAAGAATTTGGAAATAAATAATGGGAAGATACCATAAATGAGGAGATGGTATCTTTGGATGTAAATGTAACAAGGGAGTTAGTGCCTTTGCTTAAGGAAAAGAAGGTGAAGGCACCAACTCACAAGGGAGTTAGTGCCTTTTCTTAAGGAAAAGAAGGTGAAGGCACTAACTCACAAGGGAGTTAGTGCCTTTGCTTAAGGAAGGAAAAGAAGGTAACTAGATGTAAGTGGGTGTATAAGGTATAAGATTAAGCATAAATCACATGGATCACTGAGCAAGTATAAGGCAAGATTGGCACCAAGGGTTATGCATAGACCTATGTCATTGACCTACGAGGAGACATTCAACCCATTTGCAAGAATGGCAACCGTGAGAGATGTTGTTGCTATGGCTGCCAACAAAGGGTTGGTATTTACATCAGATGGATACATGGTAATTTGCAAGAAGAAGTATACATGATGTAGCCATCGGCTATGAGAGTAATGCACACCTAGATTTTATGTGTAGGTTACATAAAGCCTTTTATGGCTTGAAGCAGGTACCTAGAGCATGGTCAGACAAGATCGGGGATTATCTTATTACCATTGGATTTCAAATATCTAATGCAATTGGCTATGATGTAGCCATCGCCTACTATGAGAATGATGCACACTTAGATTTTATGTATGGGTTACATAAAGCCTTGTGGCTTGAAGCAAGCACCTAGAGCATGGTCAAACAAGATTAAGGATTATCTTATTACCATCGCCTACTATGAGAATGATGCATATTTTTCACTTTACAGATGTCTAATGCATATTTTTCACTTTATGTGAAAAAGATAGAGGGATCATGTAGCCACATTTGGTAGTGATGTGTGTGAACACACTAGGACTAGCCATGTCACTTTTCCCTCTTTAGGAGGTTTTTTTCCCAGTGCTAGTATACACCCATCTTGGGGCATACTTATCATCTTTGTACAACACACATTCATTATCTATCTATCATCTCATTGTGTGCTCCATTGAGCTTCTACACTGTGTGTATGTGTGTTTGTGTGCATTCCTGCAACCCTATTTCCAATATTTGGTATCAGAGCATATGTTCTTGCCCCTATTGTTGCTACTGCCTACCCTTTCACCTCGAGTTGCCTATCTTCTTGAATTGGATCAAGGAGCCCTTTGGGGAGAAGAAAGATGACCATACTGTGTACAATACTTTATACTATTTTTTGATCATTTTTTATTTTCCAAGCACATTTTGGGGGTCGTTTATGTGGTTTTCAGTTTTCTACAGACATCTTTATTGTTCTTCATCAAATTCTGGAGTAGTATTGTCAGATCTATAAGGGTGTGCAGATACACAAGAAAGCATCAACAACACACTCACCACGTTGGATCTTGTCTATAAGCTACACTTCATCGACATCAATCTCTACATCTTATGAGTAAAATTTCTACTCACATTACTGTGCACTTCTTTCATACACCTTATAGGTCTCCATTACAGCAGCCTTATTAGGAGAGCCACCATTGGTTACATCAAAGCAGCACTTTTCACTTACAGGTTACATGATTACTTGCTTGGGTATTATCAAAAATGGCAAGTAGTGATGTAACCAACTACCTATTATGGTGCTATATGATGAGACATGTATTGGTAGCCAAAGGGCTATGGAATGTTGTGGTTAGGAATGAGAAACATCCTAGTTCCTTTGATAAACATGATGTAGAAGACATATCTGTAGACATGGACTTAGTTTCACATGGTGCATGACCATAGCATAGCATACCTCCTATGCAAGAACAAATAAAAAGGGATGGAAGAGAAGCGTAGGCACATGCGTTTCTTGCTTTGTCAGATCAAGAGGAGTATCATTCCTCACATTCAATCATGTAGGACTGCTAAATATGCTTGGGATGAACTTTTGTCATTGTACCAGATACGTAATGAAGCACGTGTTGCTTATCTATGCAAGCAATTGGAGTCGGAGCACATGGATGAGGGAGACTCCATGGACAATTTCCTCACAAAAATCCATGATTTTAAGGAGTATTTGGCCAGTTTTGATGATAATTTATTATTGCCTATGTCTTAAATGCATTACCAAACTTGTATCAAGGTCAGCCATTGAGACAGGTTTGGCATTCTTTACTAAGGTGTCCAATGGCTCGTTCATTCCTCGAATGAACCTGGCCATTAGCTGCTCTTCATCCAATTGCGGGGAATATTTAAGGAGAAGGGCAAAAGCTTGATGGTACTCTTCAATTTTCTGGCTATCCTGCTTTAGTTCCAAGAACTCATTCATTTTAGTTTCAAGGAAGCCCGGAGGACAAAACCTCTTTCTGAGGTAAGCTTTAAGATCGGTCCAGGCGTGGGTATTCCGGTTGAGATGGTTAGTCTCATAGTGATTCCTCCAAGCGACCCTGGCCGTTTCCACAATCTTTAACCTGGCGAGAGCCATCTTGTTTCTCTCATTGTAGCCAGTTACATCAAAGTATTCCTCCATTGCCTCAGTCCACTTTTCCACTACTTCACCTAACTGCTCCACTTCACCCTTGAAGGAACTAGGTTGGGATCTGTGCAGGGCTTTTCGAACATCCAGATCCAACTCTTCGTCATCGGTTAGAGGATCTGGTTGCCTTGCACGGGCCGCGCACCTCATGACTCTGACAAAATGAGATTTTTGTCAACTTAACTTTGATAACAGATTTATGATTATTTAATTTTTGTGATTTATTCTTTAATCAGATAATTATTTCATCTTACTTCATGAAACAAGATTTACTCTGATAAGTTTACTAACCATATTCACAATCATGAAAACAATTTGGATTTTTTTTGTAAAACATCATTTATTATCAAAAGTTTTCGATATATACATAGAGCATCACAGGCTCCCAAAATCACTGCCTCAATCATATATGTATAAAGAAACGAAACTACGAAGGAGACATGCCATGGTACACACAATTCATTACAGAAAGAGGTGCTGTAATTCTACTTCTAGGGATAAAGCGACTAAGAAGCCTAAAAACTCGGCATGAAATTCTGAAGTTCCTGGGTGAATGATCAAAGAGTTGTACATGCTGAACAAGCCATAGCCTTATCAGAATCATGGCTAAAGAAATATTTTGCCTGAGCCTTTGACGCTGACTGGTACTGACATTAATACATCGTCCTCCATAGAACCACATATACCGACGTCGCTCAAGAGGATCAAGAAAGTAAAGACTCTCAAAATGACGTGCGAGTCTCACTACTTACTCTAGCAGAGTTGATGAGGTGCTCAAATGCAAAGGCTATCATATCCTGACTTTGGGAGAGTTCAAGAATGCCAGATAGATTCGGGGTATCCATCTATAAATTTCCAATTCAATTTATGAGTTTTTAATTTTTGAAGTTCATTCAACATAAATTTAACAAGCGAAAACATTATTTCCCAAATTTACTTTAAAATTTTAAGTAACTTCTAATGCTGTTACGTAAATTTACAATAGAGCTCTGATACCAACTCTGAGATCCCACTGCTCCCTCTGCGCACCAGATTCCCGATTTTGCTGGCAAACAACGGAAGCAGCTCCCTCTTGCGCGGGGTAGGGTTTCCCACTCGGGGCCTCGCCCTCGAATGTTCGGGCATGAGACTCCGAAAACCAAAACCGAGAAAATTTCCCATGCCCGAAAAACGGGGACAATTCCACCATTTTGAATTTCTTAACAAATTTTTCTAACGAGGTCAAGATACTAAACTAACCTTCATCTGAATAAACCAGATAGAAGAGAAACTATTATAGACTTAACTTGAAGGAATCAACACTTTTTTCCTAATTGAATTAGGCACAGCCATTGATCTATTCATTTGAAAAGTCTTCAGGTTATTATTTAACTATTCGAGTTCTAAGCGTATTCCTATTGATCAATTTTATTATTTTAAAACTCTACTGATCAGACAAGTACTCACCCACCCATAATTGAATGCCTTTCTTAACTTTTACTTTAGAATACAGATACGCACACACATTCATAAAACAATCCATTGATAAAAAATTATTGGTTACAGATGTCATAACCCAAAATTTCCATTCAATCCTTGTTTCTCACAAAATAGTATCACTCTGGACTCTCCGTTGACCAGCAGGTCAGATGAGTGTTGCCATATATATATAGGCAGTGATGTGTGTGAACACACTTAGGACTGCCGGGGCACTTTTTTCCTCTTTAGGAGGTTTTTTCCCCCGGCTTGTATATATACGCCCATCCTTCTAGGGCTAACTTATCTTTTGTACATTAACACAATCTAATACATTGTGTGTTGTGTGCATTCTTGCTTCTTCTTCTCCAAGCTTTGTGTGCTTTCCTGCAACCCTAATTCTAACAATTGGTATCAGAGCAGGCATCGACTCCTAGGGCTACACTGCCAACATCCTCTGACTCACGTTCTTCGATTGAGGTGAGCTTTCACGAGCACTTGCAGGTCCCTACACTTGCGTCCTCAGAAATCGCATCTGAGGTCGTTTCGGGCTCCGTTTTTGCATTTCAAGTTCTGCACAGGTGTTTTCGTCATTTTCTGCAGAAATTTTGACAGTGCAGTTTTCTGCAAAAAAAAGGTATATGTATTCTATTGTGGACCGTGCTACATAGCACCAGTTGTTCTCTGTTCAGTCTTTACTTCATTACAGGTAGCTTTTGCAACAGTTTTAGTTAGTGGGCCATGGCTGATAACAACAATGATGTATTTCGCATGTTGTCTGCTGATGACAAATTGGATGGAGACAGCAACTACCCACTTTGGGCATACAGTTTTAGTTAGTGGGCCATGGCTGATAACAGCAATGATGTATTTCGCATGTTGTCTGCTGATGACAAATTGGATGGAGACAGCAACTACCCACTTTGGGCATACATAATGCAGCATGTTTTGGTTGCAAAAGGAGTGTGGAACATTGTGCAGGGTATGGATGTACGTCCAGGTTCTGTGGATGTAGGATCTGTTGAGGATGTTGTAGGTTCTAGCAGCTGCGCAGGCTCATGCCTTGATTGCACTTTCTGTCAAACGTAACATCAGCCCACATATTCGTTCAGCTAAAATAGCAAAACAGGCTTGGGATATTCTAGCTGGTTTGTATGCAGGTCGTAACGAGGCAAAAATCTCTTACCTGCGTAAAGAGCTAGAATCGAAGATTATGTAGGAAGATGATGACATGAATGTTTTTCTTGCTGAGATTAAAGATCTCAAGGAACAATTGATTTCTGCAGGTGAGATTATTCCTGATCATTCTCTTGTGCAGACTGTTCTTGATGCTTTACCTGAGTCATATCAGACTTTTGCTTTCACATGGAGACTTGTTATACCTGATGTTGTCAAGTATGATACTTTAGTCAACAAGCTCTTGCAAGAAGCACAGTCCAGGCAAAACAGGGCTAGGCAGCGTGCAGTTGATCAAGCATTTGTTGCTGCCCAGCAGAGAAGAAGTGGTAAGGCAGCCCCTTCCACTGTTTCTTCTCCTATTAGTAGGTCTGCAACTTCTTCTCCTTCCACAAGTAGCAATAATAGGTCTGAGAAGGCTCTTGATAAAGGCAAGAAAAAGATTAGGTGCAACTATTGTAAGGCAAATGATCATGTCATTAAGAATTGCCCTAAGTTAAAGGCTAAAAGAGGAAAAGAAGAAAGAGTCAAATGCAGCCACAATAGCGGATGCTTCTACAAATGCAGATTCTGTAAATGTTGTGTAGGATACAGAATGGGCGTTTAGCGTGTATTGCCAGTATGATCCACTGTACATGATGCATGTTGGCAGTTTTTGTTGACTCTCATGTATGGTATTTTGACAGTGGTGCTACAAAGCACATTACCTCGTATCGTGATATGTTCACTTGTCTTGAGGTTGTCCCTAATGGGAATACTGTCACATGTGTTAATAATGCTTCTTACCCAGTGAAGGGCATTGGTAAAATTATGCTTACTATTGCAAATGGCAATGCTTTTATACTTTCAGATGCTTTGTATATGCCAGGGATAAAGAAGAATCTATTGTCTATCTCTGCACTTGCTAGACTTGGACTTGTAATCAAATTTGCGGATGACAGATGTACTGTTCATGATTTGACTTTTGGTGATACGATTATTGTATCTGGCACCTTGTTTCGTGGGCTGTATAGGCTCAATTCTTATGACAAGTGTGTGGAAGATTCAACAAATGCAATTTTTGATGAAAAGGCAGTTTCAGATGCAAAACTATGGCATGCTCGTTTTGCTCATCTGAACTTTGCTAGTTTGCTGCGTTTCCAAAAATTTGATATGGTTGCTTCATTGTCCCCTCTTGAGGCACCATTGAAACATGTTTGTGAAGGCTGTATTTTGTGCAAAATGCAGCGTTCTGCATTTCCAAAGGATGGTTCTGTGCAGGCCACTCGCAAATTGCAACTTGTACATAGTGATGTATGTGGGCCTATGTAAACTCTGTCATTTGGTAAACACTTGTACTTCGTGACTTTCATTGATGATTACTCAAGGCATGCATGGGTATATCCACTAAAGGTAAAGTCCGAAGTGTTTTTGTGCTTCAAACAGTTTATGCTTATGGTTGAAAATGTATCCAATTGTACTGTGGGCACCCTCCATTCTAATCGAGGGGGGAGAAAGAGTTTGATGCATTTCTGGCTAGTCGTGGGATAAAACACCAATGTACAGTGCCGTACACCCCTCAGCAAAATGGTGTTGCTGAGAGGAAAAACAGGTCACTTATGGAGATGGCATGATGTATGGTCAAGAGCCAAGCTTTGCCACATGCGTTTTGGCTTGAGGCTATCATGTGTGTTGCATATGTACTCAATAGGTGTCCCACTAAGGCCTTGCAGTCTATTACTCCATACGAAGCTTGGCATGGTAGGAAGCCTTCTATTGGTCACTTGCATGTCTTTGGTTGCTTGGCCTATACTTTAGTGCCTGTGCAACAACGCAGAAAATTGGATGATAAGGTTGTCAAATGCATTTTTGTTGGTTACAGTGCTGAGAGCAAGGGTTACAGATTGTATCATCCATAGCAGTCAAAGCGTATCTTGATTAGTCGAGATGTTGTTTTTGTGGAAGATGCTGTGCAGCCTTTGTTATCATGTACCAAAGAGACAGGTGTAAGCTCACGGGATGTATTTGATACGTTGTTGCCTCTATTTACAGGTGGGAATTCAAATGTAAGTCCTAATGAGGCAAATACTCAGCCTATGCACATTTCAAACAACATCATAGATCAGCCTATTTCTGATGCAGATTTACAGGATGTAATTCATGAGGATAGGGCTGAAAATGAGCAGGCTAGAGGTATGCCTAAATGGCTGGTGCAAACCTTGTGTAATAGTAAAATTGATGCACCTATATTTAGTCGTACTCGTTCAAGTTCTTAGCATGCCTCTTATGCATCAGATTGTTATGCTTTGGCTGTGTCTAGTATGTGTGAAGAGGAAGAACCTCTTTCATTTGATGAGGCACAAAAATCAGAAAATTGGTTGGCTGCAATGCAAAGTGAATATGATGCTATAATGAAGAATGGTACATGGTCTTTGTGTGATTTGCCTATTGGTAAAAACGCCATTGGATGTAAGTGGGTTTTTAAGTTGAAACGAAAGCCAGATGGCAGTGTTGATCGCTATAAAGCTAGACTTGTTGCAAAGGGTTATGCTCAAGAAAAGGGCATTGATTTTGATGAGACCTTTGCTCCCACTTGTCGTATGACTACCATTCGTAGCATTTGTGCATTGACAGCTCATAATGGTTGGAATGTACATCAGTTGGACATAAAGACTGCATTCTTGAATGGAGATTTGCATGAGGAGCTGTATGTATCGCAGCCTCGTGGTTTTGTTCAAAGAGGGCAGGAAAACAAAGTGTGCAGGTTGAAAAAGGCTTTATATGGTTTAAAGCAAGCTCCACGAGCTTGGTATAAAAAGATACATGCATATTTGACTGCACATGGTTTTCAGAACAGTCCAACAGAAAGCACTTTGTATGCTAAACGTGTGGATGATGTACATCTAATCATTGCTCTCTATGTCAATGACATGCTGCTCACAGGACCAAATGAGAGTCATATTGCTGATTTTAAGGCTGATTTGAATGCCTCTTTTGAGGTGTCAAATGTTGGAATTAGGGTTGCAGGAAAGCACACCAGCTTGGAGAAGAAGAAGCAAGAATGCATACAACACAAAGTATTAGATTGTGTCAATGTACAAAAGATAAGTTAGCCCTAGAATGATGGGCGTATGTACAAGCCGGGGGGAAAAACCTCCTAAAGAGGGAAAAAGTGCCCCGGCGGTCCTAAGTGTGTTCACACACATCACTGCCTATATATGTGGCAACAAATCCCCCCTGGGAGTGATGGTGTGAACGAGAGCTGGCACTCATGTATAGGGGAGTGCCATGCCCGAAGTAGATCAATCCACAAAGGGGAGCAAGCCCAAAGCTTTGCGGAAAGCTTCGAACTTCTCACGAGGAAGCGCCTTTGTGAAAAGATCGACGAGGTTGTCCTGTGTTGGCACATAGGCCAAGCTGATCTCTCCTGCTGAGAGTCTCTCCCTGACATAGTGATAATGCACCTCAATGTGCTTTGTGCGAGCATGAAAAACTGGGTTTCTCGCAACTGCCAATGCGCTCTGACTGTCAGTGAAGATAGAGGTGGCAGACTCCTGTCCAACACCCAAGTCAGCCATAAGCCGTCTGAGCCACACACACTCAACCGTAGCTGTGAATGCTGCCCTGTACTCAGCTTCACAACTAGAAGTGGCCACAGTAGGTTGCTTCTTGCTCAACCAAGATATGCATGAGCTACCGAGCATGAAACAAAAACCACTTGTGGACACTCTTGTGTCATAGCAACCAGCCCAATCTGAGTCCGAAAAAGCATGTAAATTTGGCGGCAACGATCCCCCCTTGGGATAAAACAACCCAAGATGTATGGTGCCACTCAAGTAGCGAAAGATGCATTTAACTGCCTTCCAATGCTGAGACCCTGGGCTATGCATAAACCTGCTCACCTGTGAGACTGCAAACTGAATGTCCGGCCTCGTAATGCATACATAAATGAGGCAACCAACAGCTGTCTGATAGAGTGTGACATCAAAGTGA
The DNA here is from genome assembly GCF_041138505.1 of Cibotium barometz. NCBI lineage: Eukaryota > Viridiplantae > Streptophyta > Polypodiopsida > Cyatheales > Cibotiaceae > Cibotium > Cibotium barometz. The sequence goes on from NC_141058.1 coordinate 41,154,110, forward strand.
TCTCCAGCATCATGAAGACTCAACTTCAAACCTGTCTCCATTGGAGTAGCAATAGGCTTGCAGTCTTCAAGGCCAAATCTCCGCAACAATGTCTCAATATACTTTGTCTGACACAAAGCAATACCTCCATCACACTGCTTAAATTGTATCCCCAAATAATGATGCAAATGCCCCAAATCTAACATCTCAAAAGAGGCATTCAAATCAGCCTTAAAATCAGCAATCTCATTTGGTCCTGTGAGCAGCATGTCATCGACATAGAGAGCAATGATTAGATGTACACCATCCACACGTTTAACATACAAAGTGCTTTCTGTTGGACTATTCTGAAACCCATGTGAAGTCAAATATGCATGTATCTTTTCATACCAAGCTCGTGGAGCTTGCTTTAAACCATATAAAGCCTTTTTTAACCTGCACACTTTGTTTTCCTACCCTCTTTGAACAAAACCACGAGGCTGCGATACATACACTTCCTCATGCAAATCTCCATTCAAGAACGCAGTCTTTATGTCCAGCTGATGTACATTCCAACTATTATGAGCTGCCAATGCACAAATGCTACGAATGGTAGTCATACGACAAGTGGGAGCAAAGGTCTCATCAAAATCAATGCCCTTTTCTTGAGCATAACCCTTTGCAACAAGCCTAGCCTTATAGCGATCAACACTGCCATCTGGCTTTCGTTTCAATTTAAAAACCCACTTACATACAATGGCCTTTTTACCAATAGGCAAATCACACAAAGACCATGTACCATTCTTCATTATAGCATCATATTCACTTTGCATTGCAGCCAACCAATTTTTTGAATTTTGTGCCTCATCAAATGAAAGAGGTTCTTCCTCTTCACACATACTAGACACAGCCAAAGCATAACAATCTGATGCATAAGAGGCATGCTGAAAACCTGAACGAGTACGACTAGTCATAGGTGCATCAATCTTACTATCACGCAAGGTTTGCACCAGCCATTTAGGCATACCTCTAGCCTGCTCATTTTCAGCCCTATCCTCATGAATTACATCCTGTAAATCTGTATCAGAAATAGGCTGATCTATGATGTCGTTTGAAATCTGCATAGGCTAAATATTTGCCTCATTAGGACTTACATTTGAATTCCCACCTGTAAAGAGAGGCAACAACGTATCAAATACATCCCGTGAGCTCACACCTGTCTCTTTGGTACATGATAACAAGGGCTGCACAGCATCTTCCACAAAAACAACATCTCGACTAATCAAGATACGCTTTGACTGCGGCGGATGATACAATTTGTAACCCTTGCTTTCAGCACTGTAGCCACAACAAAAATGCATTTGACAACCTTATCATCCAATTTTCTGCGTTGTTGCACAGGCACTAAAGCATAGGCCAAGCAACCAAAGACACGCAAGTGACCAATAGAAGGCTTCCTACCATGCCAAGCTTCGTATGGATTGATAGACTGCAAGGCCTTAGTGGGACACCTGTTGAGTACATATGCAGCATTGTAAGGTTTCCCCCTTCCATAAATAGGGGAAACACTTAAGATAGTCCACTAAGTCTAAACTTGGAGAAAATTTCCTACTCATCGACACCTTGACCATGCAAAGATTCAAGGATACGATTCATAGGTAAGACCTAGTTCTATCCCGCAGGGGGAGCGTGGTCTCCTAAAAATCAAATCACCCATAGGGTAATCGATCATAAATTGGGCAACTACTAGTCTTGATTCCTAGAGACAACGCTTTTTTCCTCATCCATGCAAGGCACAGCCGTTGGCCTAGTCTTCTAGAATAGAATTGCTCGAGAACCTATTTATCTAACGTAGGGCTTTCACTTAATATGTTGGAAAGCTACCCGACTAATCGGGTCCACCCGTCCGTAGGATGGTGTCGTCGGGGCATTCCATCCTCCCACTTTTCACCCTACTCACGCGTCAATTTGTTTTCTAATTAATCCTACCACACTGTTTGACATAAACAAACATGTTCCTTAATTAAGGCCCTTTCACAAGGTTTATTAAAACAGCCTTTGCCTTTTTTCACAATACAATAATGCCAAAGATAAGATTTATAAAAACAAAGTTTAAACATGAATCAATTTCATACAAGCCAAACTGGCTCTCTTATTCTTTTCCTTTATACCGCCGATGATCTAGAATTCGGCCTTCCAGCCTCCACATGCTGGGCAAAACCCTACGGGACCATACACCTCATCGTCGGCCGCTGGCGAGGACTCAAGCCGGCCTGTCGCCCTCTCAGGCTCCATCGCTCGATCCTCCCGCCCCTCAGAGGGATGTCTGCGCACTAGGGTGGGCTAATTCACCGCACTAGCCTGGGCCCTCAGAACTAGGCAGCATCACAATCACTTGTCTCAATCGGCAAACCTCATTCTCCCAATGGTATGAGGGATACCATGGGCCAACTCCGGGCCTTACTAACGTCTCCGCCGTCCGGCTATACAAGCACAAGAACGGGGCAACGTCAAGGCAGGGAGAAGTTGTACCTGTACCTTAATTTAACCAAGATAACAATCCATTTACTCACTAAACCATAGGACTACAATCCATGTTACTTTCTTAAGAAAACAATCCTTTTCTCACACAGATTTTAGCATTTCAACTTGAGATTGCGATAAGACATTCTTTATTAAGGCATATGCTGTTGTTTAAAAGAATACAAACTTTAAATGGTAAATCAATCAAATAGATCACTGTAACAATCAATAGAGAAGCCGGGGCCATACCTCAACCCCTAGGAATGATATATAATTGAAAAACAAAATATGTATATACCTTATAGAAATTTATCGTTTATCGTTGCCTTTGCTCGTTAACAAGAGCTTTAGAACTTGACATATGAGAATAGAGTCTTCTAATACCTTGTCTTACGATTGAAATCATCCAATTATCTCCCAGTTTTATCTTCTCTTACTCATACTGTGACTCTTCTCTCTTTCTAAGATCTATGGTGGCAAAATAGCCTTCTCTTACAGGGCTATGGCATACTATTCTTTCTCTAAAAGAAAAGCTATGGAGTTTTGGTCTCTTCCTCCGAAAGACTATAGAAATCTAAGCTTCTTTTCTGAGATATTAGATAAGAATGAAGGGATATATGCATCTCAAACTCTAGGATTACCTTGAGGCTACTTGCTGTCTTCTCACAGTTTTCTCTATGTAGAGACCCTGACAGAAACAATAAACTGTTTCGGTCATAACTCTTTGATAAAAACTCAGAATATAGTCATGTAACCAATCAAAAGAACGGGAAGGCATCGGGTCTACAAGCCAGCGCGGGCAGAATAGGCAAAAATGTCTGTATATAGCCACAAACGCACCATCTTTGGAAACGCGTTGTTTTTCCACATTTTTAGCATGCATGGACTCTAAATGTATAAAAGTACTCTAAATATGACCTCTTATCACCTAAACTCGAAATTCTATTTTTGGGGATACTTATCTCTTAATAGAACTATTCTTATGTTCTTATTTCTTTTAGGATTTTTGAAGCTAATATTTTTATTCTAACACTTTTCTAATGTTTCTAGCTTTATTGTCTTACTCTTTCTAATTACACTCTCTTTTCTTATTGAAATCTATATTAAAAGAGACACATACATACATGGCTTGGGAGGGACGTTACAATCTCCCCCACTTAAAAGATTCGAGATGTCCTCATCTCGCGAGCTGGGGTAGTATCTAAGGAAATCCTCTTGTCTCTTTCAAAGTGGTGTCCCCACACTAGGTAAAAATCCTCTTTTATCTAAACATTGTTCTTAAAGAGTCTTTTATTTCATGTGCTTGGCTCGTTTTGTTGTGCCTCCAAAAGGTCTTTATTATTCTAAAGTTAATTGGCCTTATTATCCTAATTTCATGCATCCATATACCTCTCATATGATATGAACCTTCGAATTTCTTATTCTATACGCCCATGTAATATGATACTTAACAAATTGTCATGGAGAAACGTAAGGGAATCAATCCTTTACGCAATCTAACCCATGATAGTAATTTCATAATCTTAGTACCGTCTTGTAGAATACCTCTATTCATCATGCACATTACTTCACATGAATCTTGCACCAATCCTCTTCTATTTACTCATAGAAATACTTGTTCAATTCGGTTATCTTTAATCTTGCTATCCCTATTTCTTGACCTAATTTTTGCTCTAGCTCATGATTCCTTGTAGCCAGGGGTGGGCTTGACATTCCTTGTAGCCAGGGGTGGGCTTGACGTTCCTCTTGAATTAGGGGACCTCTTCTTTATTAACATGGAAGGACTCATGTTCTTCTCGACACTTTCTATATATATAAAAAAACTTTATCACAGTCTCTGGCTATAATTATGGCTTCTGAAATAGATGATAGTTTTACATTCTTGATGAGGTTATTCAAAGGTAGATTAAGCTTCCAAATGAATCGATGGAGAAGAGTTACCTCATCCATCTCTAGAGCAAATCGGAGAAGTTTAACAAAAGTTTGGTGGTATTCTTTTAGGGTCTTTCCTTCTTGGGTTAGCTCCAAAAATTCGTTCATTTTATCCTCTCGAAATCCTAGAGGACAAAACCTTTCACGAAGGTGTACTTTCATGGCATCTCATATAACTGATTTTAGCTCCAGTGGTTAGATTGACAACAATGCTTGTAACTTTCTAGCTCCAATGGTTAGATTGACAACAATGCTTCCAACTAATTTGGCATTTCTTACGATTTTTAGACACGAGAAAGGGTGAGCTTGCTTCTTTCATTGTATCCATTAAAAGTTCAAAACTATCAAATACTTATCATAGTACCACATTTGAAGGCAGTCAGGATTAATACATTTGAGATCTTCATTTTTTTGAGAATTACACATCTGGTATCTTGGGATTAACACATCCAAAGATTATCAGGATTGACACATCTAAGAGCATGATCCTCTAGAAATTACACATCCGAAGTTAGTCTGAGATGGGTTCAAGATCTTGGATGATCGTCCTAGTGTAAAGCATCCAATGGATGGCATTCACACGTCAACTATTCAAACCTTAATGGAGTTATAATCTTAATAATTTATAATATGCAAGTTGATGAGATATATCCTGAAAATTTCTCTAAACAAGTTTCAGTCTATCCTTCTAGTCATTCAGTCTCTCACTAGTTTCTTAATTTGATCACCCTATGTTTTTTTCTCATAAAAGGTTTTCTCCCCAATCTTATTTCTCAAATTTATTGTACAAATATCTTGCGTGTGCACCCCCAAGATACAAGCACAATTTAATAGGATGATTATCTCAACATATGAGGATATTCAAATCACTTCTAAGGCCAGTAGAGATGATTGATTCGTCCTCATATGATAAACAATCACTTGTTTTAATCCCTTGATAGTTAACCTTTGAAAAACAAATCCTAGGAACTAAGATCGGCTCTGATACCACTTGTAAGGTTCCCCCCCTTCCAAAAATAGGGGAAACACTTAAGATAGTCCACTAAGTCTAAACTTGGAGAAAATTTCCTACTCATCGACACCTTGACCATGCAAAGATTCAAGGATACGATTCATAGGTAAGACCTAGTTCTATCCCGCACGGGGAGCGTGGTCTCCTAAAAATCAAATCACCCATAGGGTAATCGATCATAAATTGGGCAACTACTAGTCTTGATTCCTAGAGACAACGCTTTTTTCCTCATCCATGCAAGGCACAGCCGTTGGCCTAGTCTTCTAGAATAGAATTGCTCAAGAACCTATTTATCTAACGTAGGGCTTTCACTTAATATGTTGGAAAGCTACCCGACTAATCGGGTCCACCCGTCCGTAGGATGGTGCCGTCGGGGCATTCCATCCTCCCACTTTCCACCCTACTCACGCGTCAATTTGTTTTCTAATTAATCCTACCACACTGTTTGACATAAACAAACATGTTCCTTAATTAAGGCCCTTTCACAAGGTTTATTAAAACAGCCTTTGCCTTTTTTCACAATACAATAATGCCAAAGATAAGATTTATAAAAACAAAGTTTAAACATAAATCAATTTTATACAAGCCAAACTGGCTCTCTTATTATTTTCCTTTATACCGTCGATGATCTAGAATTCGGCCTTCCAGCCTCCACATGCTGGGCAAAACCCTACGGGACCATACACCTCATCGTCGGCCACCGCTGGCGAGGACTCAAGCCGGCCTGTCGCCCTCTCAGGGTCCATCGCTCGATCCTCCCGCCCCTTAGAGGGATGTCTGCACACTAGGGTGGGCTAATTCACCGCACTAGCCTGGGCCCTCAGAACTAGGCAGCATCACAATCACTTGCCTCAATCGGCAAACCTCATTCTCCCAATGGTATGAGGGATACCATGGGCCAACTCCGGGCCTTACTAACGTCTCCGCCGTCCGACTATACAAGCACAAGAACGGGGCAGCGTCAAGGCAGGGAGAAGTTGTACCTGTACCTTAATTTAACCAAGATAACAATCCATTTACTCACTAAACCATAGGACTACAATCCATGTTACTTTCTTAAGAAAACAATCCTTTTCTCACACAGATTTTAGCATTTCAACTTGAGATTGCGATAAGACATTCTTTATTAAGGCATATGCTGTTGTTTAAAAGAATACAAACTTTAAATGGTAAATCAATCAAATAGATCACTGTAACAATCAATAGAGAAGCCGGGGCCATACCTCAACCCCTAGGAATGATATATAATTGAAAAACAAAATATGTATATACCTTATAGAAATTTATCGTTTATCGTTGCCTTTGCTCGTTAACAAGAGCTTTAGAACTTGACATATGAGAATAGAGTCTTCTAATACCTTGTCTTACGATTGAAATCATCCAATTATCTCCCAGCTTTATCTCCTCTTACTCATACTGTGACTCTTCTCTCTTTCTAAGATCTATGGTGGCAAAATAGCCTTCTCTTACAGGGCTATGGCATACTATTCTTTCTCTAAAAGAAAAGCTATGGAGTTTTGGTCTCTTCCTCCGAAAGACTATAGCAATCTAAGCTTCTTTTCTGAGATATTAGATAAGAATGAAGAGATATATGCATCTCAAACTCTAGGATTACCTTGAGGCTACTTGCTGTCTTCTCACAGTTTTCTCTATGTAGAGACCCTGACAGAAACAATAAACTGTTTCGGTCATAACTCTCTGATAAAAACTCAGAATATGATCATGTAACCAGTCAAAAGAACGGGAAGGCATCTGGTCTACAAGCCAGCGCGGGCAGAATAGGCAAAAATATATGGATATAGCCACAAACGCACCATCTTTGGAAACGCGTTGTTTTTCCACATTTTTAGTATGCATGGACTCTAAATGTGTAAAAGTACTCTAAATATGACCTTTTATCACCTAAACTCGAAATTCTATTTTTGGGGATACTTATCTCTTAATAGAACTATTCTTATGTTCTTATTTCTTTTAGGATTTTTGAAGCTAATATTTTTATTCTAACACTTTTCTAATGTTTCTAGCTTTATTGTCTCACTCTTTCTAATTACACTCTCTTTTCTTATTGAAATCTATATTAAAAGAGACACATACATACATGGCTTGGGAGGGACGTTACAAGCACACATGACAGCCTCAAGCCAAAACGCATGTGGCAAAGCTTGGCTCTTGACCATACATCGTGCCATCTCCATAAGTGACCTGTTTTTCCTCTCAGCAACACCATTTTGCTGAGGGGTATACGGCACTGTACATTGGTGTTTTATCCCATGACTAGCCAGAAATGCATCAAACTCTTTAGACAAGTACTCCCCCCCTCGATCAGAACGGAGGGTGCCCACATTACAATTGGATACATTTTTAACCATAAGAAAAAACTGTTTGAAGCACAAAAACACTTCGGACTTTGCCTTCAGTGGATATACCCATGCATGCCTTGAGTAATCATCAATGAAAGTCACGAAGTACAAGTGTTTCGGAGTTTGCATAGGCCCACATACATCACTATGTACAAGTTGCAATTTGCGAGTGGCCCGCACAGAACCATCCTTTGGAAACGCAGAACGCTGCATTTTGCCCAAAATACAGCCTTCACAAACATGTTTCAATGGTGTCTCAAGAGGGGGCAATGAAGCAACCATATCAAATTTCTGCAAACGCAGCAAACTAGCAAAGTTCAGATGACCAAAACGAGCATGCCATAGTTTTGCATCTGAGACTGCCTTTTCATCAGAAACTGCATTTGCTGAATCTTCCACACACTTGTCATAAGAATTGAGCCTATACAGCCCACGAAACAAGGTGCCAGATACAATAATCGTATCACCAGAAGTCAAATCATGAACAGTACATCTGTCATCCACAAATTTGACTACAAGTCCAAGTTTAGCAAGCGCAGACAGACAATAGATTCTTCTTTATCCCTGGCAAATACAAAGCATCTGAAAGTGTGAAAGCGCTGCCATTGCAGCCGTAAGCATAATTTTACCAACGCCCTTCACTGGGTAAGAAGCATTATTGGCACATGTGACAGTATTCCCATTAGGGACAGCCTCAAGAGAAGTGAACATATCACGATGCGAGGTAATGTGCTTTGTAACACCACTGTCAAAATACCAAACATGAGAGTCAATAGAAACTACCAAACATGCATCATGTACAGATGGGTCATACTGGCAATACACGCTAAACGCCCATTTTGTATCCTGCACAACATTTACAGAATCTGCATTTGTAGAAGCATCCGCTATTGTGGCTGCATTTGACTCTTTCTTCTTTGCCTCTTTAGCCTTTAGCTTAGGGCAATTCTTAATGACATGATCATTTGCCTTACAATAGTTGCACCTGGTCTTTTTCTTGCCTTTATCAAGAGCCTTCTCAGACTTATTGTTGCTACATGTGGAAGGAGAAGAAGTTGCAGACCTACTAATAGGAGAAGAAACAGTGGAAGGGGCTGCCTTACCACTTCTTCTCTGCTCTACTGGGCAGCAATAAATGCTTGATCAACTGCACGCTGCCTGGCCCTGTTTTGCCTGGACTGCGCTTCTTGCAAGAGTTTGTTGACTAAAGTATCATACTTGACAGCATCAGGTCTGTCCTCATTAAGAAGTCTCCATGTGGAAGCAAAAGTCTGATATGTCTCAGGTAAAGCATCAAGAACAGTCTGCACAAGAGAATGATCAGGAATAATCTCACTTGCAAAAATCAACTGTTCGTTGAGATCTTTAATCTCAGCAAGAAAAACATTCATGTCATCATTTTCTTGCATAATCTTCAATTCTAGCTCTTTACGTAGGTAAGCGATTTTTGCCTCGTTACGACCTGCATACAAGCCAGCTAGAATATCCCAAGCCTATTTTGCTGTTTTAGCTGAACAAATATGTGGGGTGATGTTACGTTTGACAGAAAGTGCAATCAAGGCCTGAGCCTGCGCATCTTTACCATCCCAACGAGCTTGTTCAGCAGTGGGTAAAACAGCAGCAACAGTAGAGCTGCTAGAACCTGCAACATCCTCAACAGATCCTACATCCACAGAACCTGGACGTACATCCATACCCTGCACAATGTTCCACACTCCTTTTGTAACCAAAACATGCTGCATCATGTATGCCCAAAGTGGGTAGTTGCTGTCTCCATCCAATTTATCATCAGCAGCAGATAACATGTGAAATACATCATTGTTGTTATCAGCCATGGCCACTGACTGAAACTGATGCAAAAGCTACCTGTAATGAAGCAAAGACTGAACAGAGAACAACTCGTGCTATGTAGCACGGTCCACAATAGAGTACGTATGCCTGTTTTGCAGAAAACTGCACTGTCAAAATTTTTACAGAAAACGAACACCTGTGCAGAACTTGAAATGCAAAAACGGAGCCCGAAACGACCTCAGATGCAAATTCTGAGAACGCAAAGCCCAACGGGCATATTTGCAGAGTATAGGGACCTGCAAGCGCTCGTGAAAACTCACCTCAATCGGAGAACGTGAGTCGGAGGGTGCTGGCGACGTAGCCCTGGGAGCCGATGCCTGCTCTGATACCAATTGTTGGAATTAGGGTTGCAGGAAAGCACACACAGCTTGGAGAAGAAGAAGCAAGAATGCATACAACACAAAGTATTAGATTGTGTCAATGTACAAAAGATAAGTTAGCCCTAGAATGATGGGCGTATGTACAAGCCGGGGGAAAAAACCTCCTAAAGAGGGAAAAAGTGCCCCGACGGTCCTAAGTGTGTTTACACACATCACTGCCTATATATATGGCAACATCAAATTTGGGACATTTTCAGCATTATTTGGGGATACAGTTTAAGCAGTGTGATGGAGGTATTGCTTTGTGTCAGACAAAGTATATTGAGACATTGTTGCGGAGATTTGGCCTTGAAGACTGCAAACCTATTGCTACTCCAATGGAGACAGGTTTGAAGTTGAGTCTTTATGATGCTGGAGATCACTTTGATGTCACACTCTATCAGACAGCTGTTGGTTGCCTCATTTATGTATGCATTACGAGGCCGGACATTCAGTTTGCAGTCTCACAAACAAGTGAGCAGGTTTATGCATAGCCCAGGGTCTCAGCATTGGAAGGCAGTTAAATGCATCTTTCGCTACTTGAGTGGCACCATACATCTTGGGTTGTTTTATCCCAAGGGGGGGTCGTTGCCGCCAGATTTACATGCTTTTTCGGACTCAGATTAGGCTAGTTGCTATGACACAAGAGTGTCCACAAGTGGTTTTTGTTTCATGCTCGGTAGCTCATGCATATCTTGGTTGAGCAAGAAGCAACCTACTGTGGCCACTTCTAGTTGTGAAGCTGATTACAGGGCAGCTTTCACAGCTATGGTTGAGTGTGTGTGGCTCAGACGGCTTATGGCTGACTTGGGTATTGGACAGGAGTCTGCCACCTCTATCTTCACTGACAGTCAGAGCGCATTGGCAATTGCGAGAAACCCAGTTTTTCATGCTTGCACAAAGCACATTGAGGTGCATTATCACTATGTCAGGGAGAGACTCTTTGCAGGAGAGATCAGCTTGGCCTATGTGCCAACACAGGACAACCTCGCCGATCTTTTCACAAAGGCGCTTCCTCGTGAGAAGTTCGAAGCTTTCCGCAAAGCTTTGGGCTTGCTCCCCTTTGTGGACTGATCTACTTCGAGCATGGCACTCCCCTATATATGAGTGCCAGCTCTCGTTCACACCATCACTCCCAGGGGAGATTTGTTGCCATATATATATAGGCAGTGATGTGTGTGAACACACTTAGGACCGCCGGGGTACTTTTTCCCTCTTTAGGATGTTTTTTCTCCCGGCTTGTATATACGCCCATCCTTCTAGGGCTAACTTATCTTTTGTATATTGACACAATCTAATGCATTATGTGTTGTATGCATTCTTGCTTCTTCTTGTTGCCATATATAGGCAGTGATATGTGTGAACACACTTAGGACCGCCGGGGCACTTTTTCCCTCTTTAGGAGGTTTTTTTCCCCGGCTTGTATATACGCCCATCCTTCTAGGGCTAACTTATCTTTTGTACATTGACACAATCTAATACATTGTGTGTTGTGTGCATTCTTGCTTCTTCTTCTCCAAGCTTTGTGTGCTTTCCTGCAACCCTAATTCCAACAACGAGATCCAGTAACAGATTACAATAATTTTCTCATCATCATATATATATATATATCTTCCACCACATACACATGGGTGTCCTAAGCACCGCGAGCCCGTGCATCGCCTGGTCAGAACCCTCCAAGATCCTCCTTAGGTGTCCTGGCACTTCACTCAGGGACCGCTTCGTCGGCCCTCGCCCATTGTACCGGAAGCACACCATTTTTCACCATACCCAGGCTGGTCAAGACCTGGGCAGGTTTTTGCCGCGTGAGTCGTCCTTTGAACACTCCCCGCCGCTAGCTGTTGCAACCAAACTTCCCTTAGAAAAACACATATACCAAATGCTCCCTCTCCAGCATTCTGGTGTAAGACAGTCCTTTAAGAAAACAGGGTTTCTATGCAAGTTTTCAGTTTTGATTTTCTTTTGAATACAATGAGTATATCTTAATTCCGTATCCCAAGACTTCTAAATCACAGGTCTAGATTCCCAAGCAGAATTCCTCGAATTCTGTAATTTTGATTCTCAGATCAAAATCAAAGGTCTCAATTTAACTTCAGATTCGGTGGGTGATTTGATTGAATTTTCTTGAACTTGTCACATCGTCTTTTCTTGAAATTGACGAAGGAGACTAAGACGTGGTCATAGTTTGATTCAGGGTTAGAGTCTGGAAAGGTTCTCCCTGAACTATCTTTCTCGAAGGGTAATATTTCAATTACTACTTTACTGAATTTCATTCATTGAGTATTTTGTTTAATTGAATTCAAAATTAAACACGTATTCCTATGAGGGATAAATTAATCATTTATCTAAAATTCCGACTTCGATAGATCTTCTGAATTTTCTCATTACCATCCTAGAGAATATGAAACATTAGAATTTTCCTTCATAGAGTATTTACTTATTCATTTACCAATATTCATGGGATTTAAACAATGATTAAAGAGAACTCTCATTTTGATTAAAAAAATCTGTATGCATCTATTTATGCATAAAAGCCAACTTCTATGGAAATAACACTTTCATATAAAAGAAAATCCTTTTATGCATCTATTTATGCATAAAAATCAATTTTGATGAAACTAACACTTTTATAATTAAAAAAATTCTTTTATGCATCTATTTATGCATAAAAATCCATTTTTTTATGAAAGTAACACTTTTATAATAAAAAAGTTTCTTTTATGCATCTAATTATGCATAAAAATCAATATTGATAAAAGTAACACTTTTATAATTAAAAAAATTCTTTTATGCATCTATTTATGCATGAAAATCAATATTGATGAAAGTAACACTTTTATAATTTAAAAAAAATCTTTCATGCATAAATATCAATATTGATAAAAGTAACACTTTTATAAAAAATTCTTTTATGCATCTATTTATGCATAAAAATCAATATTGATGAAAGTAACACTTTTATAATTAAAAAAATTTCTTTTATGCATCTAATTATGCATAAAAATCAATATTGATGAAAGTAAGACTTTTATAATAATAAAAAATTCTTTTATGCATCTATTTATGCATAAAAATCAATATTGATGAAAGTAACACTTTTATAATTAAAAAAAATCTTTTATGCATCTATTTATGCATAAAAATCAATATTGATGAAAGTAACACTTTTATAATTAAAAAAAATCTTTTATGCATCTATTTATGCATAAAAATCAATATTGATGAAAGTAACACTTTTATAATAATAAAAAATTCTTTTATGCATCTATTTATGCATAAAAATTAATATTGATGAAAGTAATACTTTTATAATTAAAAAAAATCTTTTATGCATCTATTTATGCATAAAAATTAATATTGATAAAAGTAACACTTTTATAAAAAATTCTTTTATGCATAAAAATCAATATTGATGAAAGTAACACTTTTATAATAAAAAAATTCTTTTATGCATCTATTTATGCATAAAAATCAATATTGGTGAAAGTAACACTTTTATAATTAAAAAAATTCTTTTATGCATCTATTTATGCATAAAAATCAATATTGATGAAAGTGACACTTTTATATTTTAAAAAAATTCTTTTATGCATAAAAATCAATATTGATAAAAATCACTCTTTTATAATAATTTAAAAAAATCAATATGCATCTTTCTATGCATAGAATTTAAATCTAGTGAAAATCACTCTTTTATAATAAAAAAATAATCAATATGCATCTTTCTATGCATAGAATTTAAATCTAGTGAAAATCACTCTTTCATAATAAAAAATAATCAATATGCATCTTTCTATGCATAGAATTTAAATCTAATGAAAATCACTCTTTTATAATTAATAATAATAATCAATATGCATCTTTCTATGCATAGAATTTAATTTTAATGGAAATAACACTTTTATAATAAAAATATTTCTACTATGCATTTTTCTATGCCTAGAATGAAAATAACACTTTTAGAATAAACAAACGATGGGGATTACTCTTTTTGAATAATAAAAGATAAAACTTATTTTATAAAATTTAAGAAAATTTTACCATAACCTCCTTTGTATGGCTGACCATTTTTTAATTTTTCCTAACCTTAAATTACTTAAAAATTATCCCCAATTGGTTTAAAGCATTCTAAACTAATCAAATTCCACGTTTAAAAGAGAAACAATATGAAAAGTTTAATTCCAACAATTAGATTACTTATCTAGGATAAAGAAAGGCTGGTTTTAAGAATGAGAGAGGGGGAAAGCCTTTCCAACAAGGCATAACATCAATTTATCATTTTAAGATAACAAAAATTAGAAAATAATTAAAAGAATAAAGAAAAAGTAGGATTTCTAACTTACATGAATTTTTGGGAGCTTTCCTTTGGCTTGATGGTTTGAGGGATCTACTCTTGTTTTTTGCAACAAGAGTGGCCACCAATTCTTTAGAAGAGGGAATGGTCAAAAACTAATGAATTATTAAGAAATTCACAGTTTTTGGCTCTTGAGAGGAGTAGAGTAACAATGCATAAAACACTATTAAGCTTCAACAAAGGGGGAGGCTTCTATTTATAGGAAAAAGTGAGCTTCTAACCAAGCAAACTGACTCTAGAATTTTCTAGATCAGTTTGGTCAATTTTTGACCATTTTTGGGTCAGTTTAGCTTACTTTTTGGAACTAGACTTGAATTAGGAGAGAGGAGAGATAAAATATCTCAATTTTTGGGAATTTAAAACTCCACCACACATGTGAAATAGGCACCTCCTTCATGCGGGGGAATCCCCACTCTGAGGTGTCAAAAATTCATTTTTTTAGTATTTCCTTTGGTCCTTAGTCCACTCTTCATCTTATGTGAGTATTTACTCATTTTTGGGGGGATTTTCTTTACTTCTTCTATTTATCTCCTCCACACATTTGGATGAATCTGATTGGTCCCTCAGAACCTTAATTTAAAATTTTCAAAAAATCTGGACCCCTAGGATAAGGCCTTTTGAACAGAATATAATTGATTTCTAATGCACCTTCTGAA